>NC_068944.1:1927500-2565000 GCF_026419915.1 Harpia harpyja | reverse complement strand
GGGATCTCCTGTTACCTACTCATTGTTTATTCTCTGCTTTTTGTGTTACCTTTTTTCTTCTGTCTCTCTCTTTTTATCCTTTTTAGTTAATATCTCTGTTTTCTTTTCTGATTCCCCCTCTTTTCTGATTTTCCAGTTTCCCCACACGTTACCTCCCCCGGTTTCTCTCACACCTGGGTATGCCTTTCCTCTCTTATGCACAAGTCCACCTTCTTTGCGCTCTAAGCTTTGCTCATGGGAAATGCTATAGACCCCCCTGCTTGCTCCCAGGGACTAGTAAAGTTTCATGTAATTAGGTCCAAATCCCCTTGGGCAGAATGCAGTATTTCACCAGACTCGCTGAGGGATTTTGTGCAAGACCAATTTGGAAGAGGAAAAAAAAAATCAAACTGATTTATTGTATTTCGTAGGGCTGAGCTGGAGATGTGTAAATTGTTAAACCTTCCACAGCCGGTTGGAGCGGCTGTTGGAACTGGCACTCTTCTGAGGTGTGGGTTATGACCACTCATCAAAATGCCCATTTCCAAGGCTTTTCCTGAGTTGGTTACCCCTTCTGAGAACCTCTGCTTGCATAAACAGACTGAGAAGCAATACATCTTCTGTTTCTCAGTCCTGGCAGACACTTTCTAGAAGTAACCTTCACCTTTGTGTCCCAGTCCTTTACCAGACAGGATCTGCCCATTTCAGGGTACCACTGCTAGGTTTAAAAACTAATCCTGACCGACACAGTCCAGGGCACCAGTATTTCTTCAAGTCTCAGTCTTTACTTCCTCCTCATTCTTTCCTATAGCTCACTTTAAAATTGTGCAACCTAATGAAACATGATAGTCAGGTGAGGGGGACTACAGCCGAACAGTGTAATAAATAAAGCCTGTGTTTCAAGAAGGGCAAAATGTGGAAAGAACCTGCAATGTTGCTTTCTGTTATGCGTTGTTACAGATTGACTAGAGCATATTATGATGCGAAGGAAATACTGCTCGTTGTCTCCTCCCCTCTCTCTCTCTCTCTTTATCCAGTGTGCCTAGCTAACCTGGAATAGGTGGGATAATTTAGCAATACGCTCAACCAGTGCTACTTCTTCCCCCCCTCACATTTGTGCTTGGCAACAGATACTTAGCGAAGCTCCTAGCTTTATATTTGACGGTGTCCCATTTTCTGCGCCCCCCCCCCCCCCCCCCAAGCTAGCGATTGCTAGTCACCGAGTTAAAATGACAAAAGGACCGTGCATTTTGTGTATCCCGGGCTTGCAAGTTTGTTTCGGTTTCTTTGATTTGTTTGTTCCTTCCCTCCCCTCCAGGTCAGTGCGTGCGAGCGGTGCGGCGAACGCGGATCGGGGGGGTGGGGGGAGGAAGGCTGCCAGCCTCCTCCTCCTCCATCGCACCGCCGAGAGCAGCCCGCTGCGGGCTCGCAAAGACGGCGGGGGGAGCCTGCCGGCAGGGAACGGCGGGCGGGGGGGGGACAAGCGGGGTGGGCAGCGGGATCTGTCCGTGGTGCTGACCGCCTCGCCGCAGCCCCGAGGTCCCGACCAAGCGGTTCCCGCAGCGGCCGGGCTGCTTGAAATGCAAGGCGCGCCTTTCGGCGGGGAGGGAGGAAGGCGACGGGGGGGGGTGGTGGTGGTGGGGAGGTCTTCAAAGAAGTCGATTTTGTCTTCTTCTCTCCTTTTTTTTTTGGGGGGGGGGGGGAGCAGAAATACACGTAGTCACAGAATCGAAATGAAGGTCTGACTCGGAGGATTGCAGGGTAATAGGAGAGGAAAGGGGACGCAGCGCAAAAGGAGACTGCAATATTTTAAGGGAGGCAGTAGATTTAGCCATCCGCTACTTGGTCTGAATGCGATAGTTATGCGTGCACGGGTAGGTGTTTATTGTATGCATACATGCATAGATATAAACATGGACAACCCAAACACATGTATGTCCATTCACAAACACCCCTTTACTCTTCTGCAAGGTGCCTGTCATTTCCCTCTTTGCAATCAAGTAAAGAAAGCCTGTTTTATTCCCACTTCGGGGAAACTTCTTACTTCTCTTCCTATTTACAGACAATTTTTAAGCTAAATGTAAACGTGATGCTTGGTGTCCTCGTCTCCCATCCATTGTGGTTGTTTTCCTTCTTTTTTTCTCTTCTTCCTCGTCCGTCGTCCGTGTCCGTCCCCCCCCCCCCCCCCCCGCCCCCCAGTACTGTTTTCAGTCTGTTTTAGCATAGAAAAACACATACACACATTTGACAATAAGTGATCTTACCTTGGGTAGAAAGTCCTTGTTGAATATACATAACTGAAAAGAAAATGAATCCAACATAAGCTAGAAAGATCCCCATCATTCCAAGACGAAGAAGAAGTCACATCAGGGTAACAAAAGCCAAAGGTGCCCTCAAAAAAGGAAGAATTGATATGTGAGTGTAGGTATGTATCTGTAAATATATGAACAGAAAGAGATTTTAAAATGTTACAAAAAGGCTCTGTATTGTAGCCCTAGCTGCGACACTGGCAGCATTCTGCTACTCAGTGGAGTCTTTTTCTTTGGGAAGAGCGAGTATTGCAATACAGTGTGGTTCAGATGAGCTGTCTCAGGCGCTGTGTTGCTTGAAGTCCAGATTCAGACTGAAAAAAAAAAAAAAACCAACCACCCAACACGTTGAAAAGTGGGTATCAGCTGCCTTCTGTGCCTTTTTTCAGCTACCTGGCAGCTTCGTCCAGCGTCAGCTCTTGCTGCTCAGGATGGCGTGATGACTGCCCTCCCTACACACTGATCCAGCTTGGGAAGAGGGGAGTGGGGGAAAGAAAGGGGCGGGGGGGGGGGAAGAGAGAGAAGTCTGCTGTGCTTGTATTGCTTCAACTTTTCCCTCTAATGGCTGCAATAATGCCTTTAACCCTTCCCTCTCTCCCCCTGTTCTCCACACCTCTCTACCTGTTCTGACTTCTACTGGCGCTGATGCTGGGGTAAAGCTGCGCCTTTTTTTTTTTTTTTTTTTTTTCTTCTTTTTTGCATAGTGTACAGCTTGTGATTGTAGAGAGAACAGGGAGCCTTTATTGTACTGATGTAATCTTTGGTCTTACATCCCAAAACACTCAGTGGCTAAGAGGGCAATGCAGTGGTTTGATTTTTGGTGAGTTAAGCTGTTTCTGTTTTCTCCTTTTCCTCTCCCTCTTGCAGGGTCTGAGGGGAAAATAGTTACTCAGTAATCCTATTGCACTCGCTATTGCCTGCTCCAAATGACTATGCTTCTAGCATCTTGCATTACAATGTTGTTCATTTTGTCTTCAAAGGCAGATAAAGAAGATGATACTTAAGAGTGTGCTTAGGATACATGTACTTATATAGATTTCTATGGAAAAAATATTTAGCTAGATAAAAGTGGATTTTGATATCTTACAGATTACTCACAGTAATATATATATGTACACCAGAAAAGGTGTTTACAGCATATTAAAGAATGCTTCCTCCGGCAGTGAATGTTTCCTTCTCTCTTCCCTGTTTTCTGCCCATGTATATTAATAATGCTTAGATAAGAGACTAACCTTGACTGTATTAGATGTTCAAAACACCCTGAAAAACATCTGCACTGAGGGAAGTTGTCTGGCTAAAATCATGGTGCTGCTTGTAGTAAGAAGCCATCTAGAAAGTGCTTGTTGCACTAAGCAAACACCAAATACCTTCACAAGGCTGAGACAAAGAATAAATAGAATCTGAAAAGAGCACCTGATAATCACTTACACTGCTAAGTAGCTGAACTTAACTGCTAGTCACAGACTAAAAAAAGATATAAGCCATACCAAATTAAAGAGAATTTTGTCCGCATGGGCGATATGTTTTTCTGTTGGATGAAGAACTGGGCAGGTTCTGTCATTCCTCACAATGGGAGTGCAGCAGTTCCACAATGGTACAAGATGCAACTTTCACCGTACTTACTGCACCATCCAAATTATTACATGCATATAAGACATCTGACATAGCTGCAGAGAGCTCTTCCACAGAACTAATGCCATCTGACTGGAGAACAATCTTTTTGTCTACATTTTAGCATTTATTTGTTTTATAAGTGCATGAGTTCCCATCATTATTTATGAAAATAAGGGAGGCATTTCCCCATGGTAATGGTCTATTCCACTGATGTCATACCTTAAGCATAGCAATAATTCTGAGTAAAAAATGAGTACAATAAATCAAATATAATTGACATTATTAAAATGATCCCCCAAATAGGAAAATAATTATGTTGCCTGAAAGATTTTCTACTACCACAGAGTTTTAATTACTTTAAAGGAGGTCATGATGGATATATGCAAAACTAAAGAAAACCTGCAAAACAAAAGAGAAGCACAAGTTTTTAAAGGTGGTGGACCTAAATTATCTGAAGTAGCCAAGGACTGTGAGTGATTCAGTGATTAGACACTATAGGGGTCTTTACAGGTTCACATGGTGAATGTTTCAATAATTTCTATAAAAGAAATCAGATCCTTTTCAGATGGACAGCCAAAATCCTAAGTCACTCCTGAAAATGAAGGCTGATTATAGGATTCACTTCAAACCCATGTACGTCATCAGTAATCAGTTGAAATTACAAATTAGAGACATATTATCAGCAGCCAAGTTAAATGTAAATTAGACAGGAGGAAAAAGAATCTAAGCGGCATCACCTGGTTTAGAAGGAAAGCAGAAAACAAAAATAGATCACTTTTTTTCTCTTTTTTTTGCCTATTCCAACTGAAGATACTTGATAGGTAAATTTAATTTTATCAATTTGTAATTTAGAAACAAGAATAATTCTCCCAAATACCTTGTAGTCAATGGGACTAATGAAATCTTAAATTACTTTCAGAGGGAGGTACAAAATAATATATATGGTTATTAAAATATCAAAACAGAGGATGTATTTATTAGGAAATGGATTTAATTGAAAGAATCCTAAAACTTGGTTACATACTTATTATTTTTGCTTTATTTATGTGCTGTGACAAGCCATATGATTCTGTCAAATATTGCAAGCAGAAGACAGAAGTAATCCACCTCATGCTATCAATGTTAAATTTCGCCCTGATGGATGTGGCTTGTCCACAGTCAGCCATGCTGTATGAATCTGGGCAGTGAATTTGCCCAGTTACCTTGTGTGAAATCTCTGCCTTTTGTGCTGTAGAAAGAGTTTTCATGTAGCCTAACATGCGTGAGCAGTATCAGTTGTGCTTTATGGCATGAATGATATGGTTTATGTGAGGTCTTTACTGTCGCTTTTTCCCCCTTTCAATGATGCTAACAGATGAGTCATCACTGGACACTCCCAGGTCATAGCCAGAATGTCCATGCACATGGGAATGACTTTTTGAACAGGCCAAAGAAATGTAATAGTGGAAGACCCATTTTTGCTGCCTTGGAGCTGAATTGTGTAGCTCATCCTGTGTCTTATTACTACTTCAGTACAAGTTCCAGATCAAGTGCTCCTTCAAAACCATAAATGGCCATGCATGTTCACCACCCCTCTGCCCAGCTTACAGACCCCAGGTCTGTGCATCTCTTTTAACTGTTAAGGAAAAAGGTGGCTATGGAGGTTACGATTCCAAGCTCAATACAGGTTAGAAATGAAAGCTATTGTGCTGCCGGTCAGCAATAAGGTTGGAGTGCTTTGGTCCCGCAAAGACACGTGCTGGTATGGGCTGCCTTGCCCTTTAGGAAGCTGGTCAGCTGCTGACCTACCTCTCTGCATGAGACCTTGACTGAGCGTTGCTCTCCAACAAGCTCAGTGGAAGATGAAAACAAAAAAAGTTACCTTTTGGTATTTTGTTTGATATTATTTTGTTTGTTTGATGGATATTTTCAGCTTTTTTTCATCATTACTGTTATTTCAAAGACTTGTTTACTATTTCAAGGGAAATTTTGCATTTTCTGATGAAATCTCTGATTTATAAAAATTGAAAAGGAGGTCGGTTTTCTTCACTAAGGACTGCTTTGTTAACCCAAGTGGTCATATGAGCCTCTTCCAGCATATCACGGTTGCCTCTTTGCGACAGTATCACTGTATCTTTGCTATAGGTAATTAAAATATATAGGAAGTCTATGAACAAGCTGGATTTGTAATGGGGAAAACAAACCAACCAATGAACCAAACAACCAATCACTTTTCAGTGTTTCTATACTTGCAAGTTTAGCAGAGCTAGTAGCAGCATAACATAACAGTAATTATTTTGGTAATAATTATGAAAAAAATCATAGAGGGTTAACTTTCAAACCTGAGCGTACCAGTGGGACTTCTTACACAATTACATATTTATTCAGTTTAAGGAGATACCAATATCCAGACCAGTGAGAGCCTTGACTAGGCTCAGAGAATTTGTAATCTTTGAAGAACAGAGAAAAGTTAAAAAAATCTGTATGTTTTAAGTACTTCTGGGAGAAGAATTTCTCATATCTGTGTATGATTCACTATGGGCTCCCAGAAACAGTAATGCAACTTATAGCCATTTCACAATGAAAGTAACACCGTAACCTTAATCATGACACAGAATAAAGGTATGACCTTTCAAAACTAGTAGCATTTGGGACACTTACCAGTCTGAAGAATACTTGCCAAATGATGCTTTTTGTTACTTCAATGGGATTGCTTGTTCTGATTACTGTTCTGCATAAACACAAGCCATACACCCCATGCTCATGGTTTGTAAATGTGTAATTTTGTGAAACTAAGCATTTGGGCTGTGATGTTTCTATGTTAGCTATGTCTTGCAGGGTTTGAGGTGGTGGTGGTTAGGTTTGGGGGTTTTTTTTCCCATGTTTATTCAAGCGTATATCAACTACTGCATTGGGTCTGGCTGAGATGGAGTTAATTCTCCCCACAGCAGCCCTCGCAGCGCCGTGCTCCGTATCGGTAGCTGGAAAGGTGTTGATAACACAGCGGTGTTTTGGCTACTGCTGAGCAGTGCTGGCACAGCGTCAAGGCTGTCTCTCCACCATTCCCCCCTCACCAGCAGGCTGGGGGTGGGCAAGATCTTGGGAGGGGACACGGCCAGGACAGCTGACCCAAACTGACCAAAGGGACATTCCATACCATATGGTGTCAGCTCAGCAATAAAAGCTAAGTAAAGGGCGATAGAAGGGGGGCATTCGTTATTTACGTTTGTCCTCCGAAGCAACCCCTACGTGTACTAAAGCCCTGCTTCCTAGGAAGTGGCCAGACATCACCTGCTGATGGGAAGTAGAGAATAAAATCTTTTGTTTTCCTTTGCTTTTGCATGCAACCTTTGCTTTTGCTTTATCAAACTGCCCTTATCTTGACCCATAAGCCTTTCGTTCTATTTTCTCTCCCCTGCCGAGCTGAGGAGGGCAGTGACAGAGAGGCTTTGGTGGGCACCCGGCGTCCAGCCAGGGTCAACCCACCACAGCTATCTATGAAACCAATAGTGGAAGAGGAGGAGATTATAATAAAAGTTAGAAATGAGTACTGTTTTACCTTTAAGATCTTTTATTTGAAATACCCTCACCCTCTTACTCTGCAGATCAGGGACATCATATTTTATAGAGTTATCATTTGCGTTTGGACATTGTAGCTTTGCCACTCTTGTGAAAATTCCTGCACATTTGGCCATATTCAAAGGTCTGAAGAAATACGGGTTGCATATACTCAATAATAGCTCATATCCCTTAGAAGCCTGTGTTTGTTCATTGTGCTTAAACTCCTCACAGCCTTGAATGCTGACTAAGTGTATATATGGCACCATCAGAGAGTGAACAGACATGCAAAGAACTAGCTGAGCAAAACCACCTGTAATTAGAATCTGGAGAAACAGGAGAAAGGCAAGAGAAAAGAAAGAGGTGACAAGAAGCTGAAGTACCAATGAAGGAGTTGAAAGTTAGAAAATATCATAATGAAGTTTGTCCATTATCCTAAGTCATTCCTTTCATTCGCATGTAATTATGAGTAAGCTCTACTTCAGGTGAACCCCTCCTATTTTTAACATGGTGTTTTGGGTTTGTGAGGTGGGGTTTTGGTAGCGGGGTAGGGACTGCAGGGCTGACTCCTGTGAGGAGCTGCTAGAAGCTTCCACAGCTCCAGGTGGGACCCGCCCCTGGCCCAGGCTGAGCCCGTCAGTGAGAGTGGTAACACCTGTGGGGAACAGGTTTGAGAAGGGGAACCTGCAGTGAGTGAGGGGAGTGGGGTGTGAGAGGAACCCCTCTGCAGGTGTGGAGGTCAGGGAAGGAGGAGGGGATGCCCCCGCAGCCTGTGGTGAGATGGCAGGCTGTCCCCCCCAGCCCACGGAGGGGAGCAGATGCCCCCCAAGATGGCCGTGACTCTGTGGTAAAGCCCGTGCTGAGGCAGTCTGTGACTGAAGGACTGCAGCCTGTGGAAAGGATCCGCGTTGGAGAAGTTCGTGAAGGGCTGTCTCCCGCGGGAGGGACCCCACGGCGGAGCAGGGCCGAGTGCGGAGTCCTCCTCGTCCCCCTGAGGAGGACGGAGCGGCAGAGACCAGGTATGGCGGGCGGACCCCAGCCCCCGTCCCCTGTTCCCCTGCGCCGCCGGCGGGAGGAGGTGGAGAGAACCGGGAGCGGAGTTGAGGCGGGAAGGAGGGAGGGCGGGGGGGAAGGTGTTCCCAGGCTTGGGTTTACTGCCCGTTATCCTGTTTTGTTTTGGTTGGTAGTGAGTGAAATCGATTGTGTTCCTTCCCCAAGCTGAGCCTGTCTCTTGCCCGCGACCATGAGTGGGGAGCGATCCCTCCCTGTCCTTGTCTCGACCCGCAGGTGTTTCTTTATATTTTCTCATCCCGCTGTGGCGGGGGGGTGGTGAGCGATCAGCTGCCTGGTGCTTTGTTGCTGGCTGGGCTGAAACCATGACACATGGGCTCATAGTTCACTCAGTAGACAAAGTTGTCCTAGCCTAAGAATGGCTTCCTGCTCAGGCCCGGGAAGTAAAGGATGCCGTTTTCTGTGGTACCTCTGCCTTGTTTCTTACAAGTGTTGGAAGGGAAAGGATGCCTTTCCCTCAGGGCAGCTAAGTTCTGGCTTGGAGAATGGCGAGCCTGTCTCTGACTGCCAGAGTTCCTGAGCAATGCTGCACAGTCCCTTACATCAGATGTTTCACAGATGGTCAGTAATGGTGTGCTTCTCATTTCTGAATGCCCACCTCAAGATCCTGAGGGCTGAGATGAAGAAACGCTGAGCAGTAACAGCTGCAATTGAAGTGAATGGGTGCTGTGCCTGAAGGTGCAAATTATTACAAAATGTGATAAAAGCCCACTACCTGGGTCCTGGGTAGCTCAGCACTGACTGTTGTCTATGTGCCTCTGCTGCCTGTCTTTAAAGTGGGATATTTTATCCTGTCACTTCGGAGAGGTTTTAAGATAAATTAACCTTCATGAAGCTCACAGAGCTTTGCGTGATGAGCACCATAGGGAAGCCCATAAGGAAATGAATAATTTTGTCTTCAGCTCAGGGTTTGAGTGGTGTGCATGGGTGAGGCCTAGGGACACACACTGAACAATAAAAATAACCAAAATATCAAAGACCTGCTCATTACTTGAACTCCATTCTTCACATACCCTGAATGAGGTGGGGGGAGGGTCTAGAAAAAAAACCCATGTCATGGTGCATTTAAAGACTACATGATGTTGCATATGAAGGGAGGCAAGATTAATTCTTGCTTTGCTGTCTCTTGAGTGCTTGATTTTTCAACTTTAACAATGCTCTTTCAGTACAGCTTTTTACTTATAGTGAACATTTTATGGCTCGCTCTCTACCATTGTCTTTCTCTCCCATTAGGTAACTGGGAGAAAAACTTACACAACCTTAAAATGGGACTTTGGGCATCAATCCAAATGCTTTTTTCTTGGTTTTCTCTTTGTTTTTTATTAGCAAAAAAGCAAAACAACAACAACAAAAAAAACACCCAAAAAGCTGTTTTAAGCACAGTCTGTACCCTGGGTTTATGGAAAACACGTGAAGCAAAATGTTCTATGTAGAAAGCTTTGATGTTGTATTACTTGTCTTTTGAACCTCCTCCTTTTTTTGGTCCTTTTTTTTTTTCCCCAGTTGTTTCATACCCAGAATAGTGTAGAAGTATCTTTACAGTTGATAAATTAGTATTTCTGGCTTAAGTGAGTTTTGAAAAACTTGAGCTCCTAAATCCCTTAGGATCTTATAGTCAGAGCTTTTTAGCAAAACAAAAAAATAAGATGCAGAAATTCTATTGTAGGATTTTATACTGTCTGAACTATGGATATTGACTGCAGTTTTCTAAATTCAAGCTTCACTGAAATTTCAGTTTGATTTCTCCTTTTTTTTTTTTTTTTTTTTCATCTCTGAGGATGTTGGTCGCAAATACAGTAATAGTTGAGGGGGTTTTTTGGAAGAAAGGCACACTGGAGAGCAGGACAGTGGCCGGGCTGGTTTGTCCATGCTATTTAGTGTGCGGTTAGGAAGAGGTGTACTCAGCAGGTTCAAGCAAATGAGGAGGGCTGGAGACAGCTATCAGGCTGATCAGATAAAAGACTTCATTCCTTTCTTTGAACAAGGCTAAGGCCAATCACACTCTGTCCATGAAATAATTTTTTTTTTTTTTTTTTTTTGTGGAGGTAGCCCCCAAATGTACTTGATTCCTTAAGATCTGTCAGTCTGATGAAGGAAAAAAGTTCTCATAATGCCCAAAGAGCATACTTAATTTTCTTAATGGAGTAACAAAGGAATACTTCTGGCAGAGTTTATATTTTTCACTTCTTTAGTTTCTCTTTTTTCCGTGCCTTCACTGGCTTGGGCATGTTGGGTGCAACTGCACACTGAAATAGCAGCAGAGAAAGCAGAAGAGGTGTTACGTGGTTTTTGTTGGGTTTTGGGTTTTTTTTTTTTTTTTTAGTTTAAAGTTTTACAATGAATCATGAAGGTACAGAGTAGCCTTAGGGGAAAACTGTTTTCTTGCAAGACAAATTCCTTATTTAGCACTTGAAAATACCTTTTCTGTTATTGCATGGTAGGTGTTATCTGTTCATTTGTTTTTGAAACAAAATCTAGTTATTCAAATAAGTCTTTATGAACAGCATTGCTCTGTGGTCATTTTTATTAACTTGTAATTTCTAATTGTCAGTTAAGCCTTATGGATGTGCACAAGTTGTACATGCTTAACTGTCTTACAGGCTTATAAATTTATACCTACCATAGCAGTTGCATTTCAGAAAAATCCCAGTCCATATCAAAATCCAGTTATGACATTGGTATCTATATTAAGTTTTATATAGATTTTTGGTTTGTGTTTTTAATCTAGGCTATGCCTAGCCCTCTTGTGGACAGTTCTTTAGGGAAGGAGACTGAGGAACAACTGAGGATAGGGGCAGTTGTTTACAAATTTTCCCAGCATGCTGGGAAACTGGGAGTACCGTTTGATCATTTTCTGTCTATGGTCAGATAGGACAAGATCACTGGACACTATTTGTGATTATTCATCCAGAAAAGCATGAGGCACTTAGAAAACTTTTCATCTGCAGAATTCAGTTCCTTTCAGCTATTCCCCAAATGCCTGTATGCTTTTTTTCATTTATTTTAAGAACAACATAAAAAATAAACAAAGAAAAGCATCTTTCACAAAACTGTGCAGTGAAGTACACCTAGCTTGAAAAGGGAGAGCTCTCTGATTTCATAAAACTGTAATCTTTCATTATGCTGCTGATGAGAGCAAATATAAGAATTTCAAAAAGAGCAGGCTGTTTGTGTCAACAATGGATATTGCATATCCTTTTGAGGTAAGCCAGTGACAATGTAAAATGCCTATTATAATGCCCTTTCAACACATTGGAAATCTTCATAGAGGAGATGTTGAAAAACACTGGGATAGCTTCAGCTATTTGCATATAAAGTTATTCATTTTTTCAGTAAATAAATCCACTTTCATCATTTTAACTACAGTTATTTCTTTTGTTCTAATTTTTATGCAGTTCAGTGAAACAGCCACCATAGCAGTTTCAGTCTGTGAAAGGAAATATTTCCTTGTGAAAGAAAAAGCAAGACTCTCAGCATTTGTCTTTGGGCATTATTTTACTGCATTTGCCCACCTATGAGACAGTAGCTTTCAAGTAGGCTCAATAACTGTGAGGCTGTCTTCACAATGCAGGACCAAGAAGCCAAGGAGGACTGGAAGCTTCAGAGATGATTGCAAACTGGGAAAGTTTTGGTTACAAAGGTAGCTGGTAAGCAGAAGCCCATCACAGCCTAGTTTTCATCTGAGCTTTGTTAAAAAGAAACAATCCAACCTTTGACAAACCTTAGGAAACAATCTGATTTTTTTTCTCAGCATTTTTTTTACATTTTACTAAGTCTTCTGTATCCAATGAATCAGTAAGAATAGGTTCCACTACTTTTGCACGCATCCCCTCTCTGTAAAGAAAATTACAACCTTGGAATGAAATGTGAGTAAGGATGACAAAATTTGCCCCATAGTACCCACCATGGTACAATAAATCCATCATCCAATCCATCATCCATCCATCCAATCTAGGTAACATCCACGGAACAGCAGTCCACAACCCAGAGGGAAGTGCCTTTTTCAGTACTTATTTATTGGCTATTCACTTTCTACAACATTCAAAATGGGATTTAAAATAGCAAAAAGCCTGTAATTTTGATTGTTTGAACCTACTTTAAAGAGACATATTCTTTAACAATTAAATAAAGTTTTGATTGGCTAAGTACAAGTATTCATCATCTGCTGTACAGGAAAAGCCTTAAGGACTATTCATGATTCTGCATTTTGACAACACAATTATTAATTAGAAGCTTAAAGACAGAAGTGGATCCATGTTGAAGTGTGAATGTGCCTGTGATTAAATGTTAGGATTTGTTGATTGGAAATGATTGATAGGTTGCTTTGTTTTTCAGGATGATTTATCAGTAAGGTTTAATCTGAGCATGGGGGGGGTTGTTTGGTTGTTTTTTTTGAGGGATTTTGTTTTACGACTATAATTGGGAATACTGTTATACAAAATAAGCCATAAAAAAAGTGAACTTTTATTGGGCTAAACTATTAAAATAACTTCCTGTCTTGGGGACACTCCTAATATATCCTCGTTTTCAGTTTGACACAAAGCTGATTTAAATCAATGGAAGTCTTTTATTTAACGTCAATGGCCTAGGAGTCACTGTTTCTCTGGCTGATAAAGAATAGTGTTGACCATATAAAAATCCCATCTGTCTCACTCACTTGGACATTGCCAATGTGTTTCTCAGAATCAAACTCTTAAATTATTCTCAGAAAAAGCATTCTTATAAAAATAGCATTTCTGGGTTGGTTAGTCAATCTGCCGATGTTTGACACTTGTGAGGTCAGGAGGTCCCATGTTTTTTGGACTATGATGAAAAAACATTCAGGATGCAGAAGGCTTGATCAGAACTCCCATCCGATTGCACTGGAGCAAAATCTTCAGTATCTTTTTAGTTACTGCCTGTTTTTCTTCACTTATTCTTCAGCATTCCTGTTCTTTTAGGGTAACACAGTGTTGGATATCTAAGAAATACCATTTGTAGATAAGCAGGTTTTCCAACGCTTCTTTCTTCACCTTGATTACTAGCTTGTAACCTTGACAGGGTAAGAAAAAAATGACCTAAAATGAAACTTCTGAACCTCTGTAGTTTCTTTTGCTTTTTCTGTTCTTTTCATTCTTCTCTTTCATTACTTTTTTTTTTTTTAAATTTAATTCTGAATAACGGGGGAAATTCTGGGATACAGGAAATACAAGAAATCACAGACCAACCCTAACACTGTAGAGCAAGCATGACTGTAAGTGCCCTTCTTTGAAACACTTATAAAGGGTATAATTCAGAAGCCGGGAGGGGGCACCTGTGAGAGGAGACTGAATTCAGACACAGCATGCTGTGTAACCAAACAAAAGAGTGTTGCCTTTCTTGTTTAATATTCCTAGCTGTATGGTGGTACCACTTAGGATGTTGAAAAGTAACACATGGTGGGGCATATAATTAAGTGAAGCCTGAAGAATAATTATGCAAGTACAGCTCAGCATAATGAGGAACCAGGGTTGGGTTTTTTTAATATCATATTTTGACATTAAGTACAAAATTGAAACATGACACTAATGCCTCTGTTGGAAATAGAAGGAACCTGCAGATACAGACATTTCAAAGAAAAAGACTATTTTTACTTTCTGTGGAATAGTATGATTCCATATTTTATTTAAGTAAAAGAAAGTTTTATTTATTAAGGGCTAGATATAATTTCAGAAGAGGAATGTGAGAATTTCCATTGATCTAAATGGAAACTGGCTCCATCCCTCTGTTGAAATATTTATATTTTTCTCTGTAGTCATACAAATAAAATGTCACAATTACTCTGAAAACTGCAATGCATACCAGTTAAAGCCAAGTTTCTGGGCTGTTCAGAAGAAGATATTGTAAACTGGGGATTTCAGCATGAGCCTCTTCATGAGGGACAGCTCTAGGGTTGCCACAACAGCAGCTTTTTGCTGCCACTGCAGAAGATTACAAGAGAGTTTAATTAATACAGCATTTGGAAGAGTAAAAAGATGTCTGTCCAAGATACTTCTCTAATTCTGGGACCTAGCTTGGGTGGCAGTGGGTTTTTCTCTCACTACTTGAGGTGTATTTTAAAAGAAGAACCAGAAGGTATTTGAACTTCATCCTTGTTGCTGCCATTGCCCTCTAGGTACAGGGGTTAGGAAAGTAACATCCCTAAGCCACGCTTTGCTGGTGCTGGTTGGAGTTTTAACACTGCTCCGAAATAGGGGAGCAATCCAGCTGCTTATGCTAAAGATATTATTAGGTTCCCTAGACTATCCCAGGCATGGGCGTGGGGTTGGCAGATGTGCAACAGAACTTAGAGTGATCCTACACCTGTTTGAGAGTGCAGCTAGAGATGAGTCAGGATATCCTAAGGTGCCATTTATGCACTAGGTGCCTGTGCTTAGGCAACCAATGCCCTCATAAGGTTTCTGTAGTTCCCTCCGTTCTTCCACAACATAGGAGTCCAAGAGAAAGACATTAACATTCATCTACACTCATATAATCACTTAATGGGATGAAAAATCATAAGATGGAATATGGAATAGAAATCTATAAAAATCAAAAGAAATGCTGATGGTAAATGATGTTTTCTGAGAATGCTATTGATTGTCTCCTTAAATCCATGATATTAAGCTTTAACAACAGAGGAAAGCTTTGAGAAAATGATTCTTCTGATACTGAAATCAAGGGATTCTGCCTTCTGTCTCTCTTAGCTTAAAAAAAAAAAATTATTTTCCTCAGGAAGATTTTGGTAAGGTTTTGGTAGAAATATTTATCTCTTTAAACTGCAAAAGCTTCATCTCTTGCCATGAGAGTTGTCAAGTCATTGGTGTTTTGCCCTGAATTCAAGTGGTGTCTTTGCACTCCTAATAGCCTGATTCTATAATTTCAGATCAGTATTCTCTAAATAGTTAGAGAAACAACTTTGAGTCTGAGAAAAAACTAAGACTTTGATTTCACATCTCTGTACAGGCTCCTTCAGCGCTTGGAAACTCCCATCTATGGAAGGCTTTTGTAGTTATTGTTTCACTGATATCCACTAGAGGTAAATATGGTCAGTGGTGGCTGGTTTGCATTATTACAAAGTAATGCTAAGAAAACCTGAGTTATCAGCACAGTACCTAAAGGAGAAAGAAGTAAAACAAAATGTCTTTTGCATCTAGATATAGGACATACCCATTTGATTGAAGATAATTTAAAATATCGTTTAAAAGTTCATTTAAAATTTTGCTTGGAAGACAAACACAGGGATAAGGTGACCAGAGCACAAAATCACTTAGATCTCTACAAGTAAAAATGTATGTCACTTATTGTAGAAAAGAAGTTGGCTGACCCTGCTGTTCATGTCTGACAACCTGACCCATAAACATTAGGAAGAAGCTACCTGCCAAGAATGCTCAATTTACATTGCCTGCCACATCTTTACAGCTGGAACAGAAGATGCCTGAAAGCTTTTTTTTTTCTTTTCTTTTTTTTTTTTTTCTTAATAGCAAGGGAAAAGTCTGCCTTCTCTTGAATCTGAAGTAGGACAGTGAGTCATTCTAGTTCTTTATACTGTAAAGTTGGAGGCATTGCAGAGGACACTGTTCTGTACTATAAAACCAAAGGGAGCATTTCAGGTGTAATTCTCTCCAGCGATGGTGTAAGTACTGTGATGGTAGTTACCGCATAATGCACAGCTCTGCTACACAAGTTGAACCCTGGGGAGCATTTAGTAAATTGTAACAGCCTGTGAAAGCACAAAGTAAAGAAAGATGGACTTTGCTTCTGAACACACTGGTCTGATTCCTGCAGGTACCTTGAAGAGCGATAAGGAAGTTAAAAGTTGCCCAACAGCAGCAACACTTCTTGCACTTAGTGTAAGAAGATGCCTCTGTCCTTGGCCTTGAAAAGGACAAAGTGATGCTTGCAGAGTGATGCCTGCCTTCCCCCAGCAGCCCACAGGTTGGGGGGCGAGGGGGGCAGAGACCAGGGTGGCATCCACGCTGTCTTTACGCAGCGCTTTTCTGAACTCATACAGCTTTGTCTGTCACTGTCCCAAAGCACATGCTGGCTCCACCCGTTAGTTAGGTGGCTTTCTCTATTCCAAAAAGAGTAGAGCTAGACTCAATTAAAGAGAACTGCCAACAAATAAAGGGCCAGGCTCCCTCCTGGTATGATGCTTTCATACATTGACATGAAATGTCCGTGAGGTATTGGGAAACACCAACCCACGGTATGAAATTCTTCCCCTCAGTGAGCTATCTAGGTGTCAAAATGCAGTTTTATAAACTTTTAGTCAAAAGTTACAGTTCAGCCTGCTGGTTAAACCCCATCAGGTATGCATTCAGAGGAGCTCAGCTCTGATCCTTGTTGTGGCACTGACTTGCTCTGATTCGTTGGGAAGGCTGCATATAACAAGATGTCCTTTAACCAAGTTTAAGTTGAGGATGACAACTCTTTCTAAAGAGCTCTGGAATTCACAGGTGAAAGCTGATGTATTGGTCCTAAGTTAAACTTGTCAGTGGCCACTTGCTAAAACTGCCCACTTGCTGTAGCACAATGTCTTTACTTCGTGTGCGCAGTTCGTCTGAGGGTGATGCTGTAACACCAGGGCCTGACTGAGCTTTCCTGGCATGGTACTGCCCTTCCTGGAAGTGCCATATATCAGAGGAACAGTGTAAAAAGAGTACAAGTCAAATCCTCAGCCCTGTTAGCTTCAGTGAGTTGCTCCAGTTTGTACCTTATAGAGTCTTAGCATTAAAAATGCACGGAGATAGGCAATTACCGGCAGGATTTAAAAAATATTTTTATCGGGGCTTTCTCTTTTCCATACTTTGGAAGGATAATGAATAGGAAAATGGATTCCATAAAAAAGCAAAGCTAACCTTTTCAGCTATTAAGTATGCCTTGGTTTGGATTCTCTTTGAATTTGGGGTGCAGGTGTGACTTTTTCTCCAGCTGCTTTTCCATGGTTAGTTATAAAAATCTGTCAAGGCTTTTCACAAAGCAAATTCTTTGAAAGTGTGGCTTTTTTACTTATTTTTTTTTATTTACTCTTAGAGCAACAGCCATGTAAGAACTTCTTAAAGGTAAGCAGCAGGAGCAAGCCCAGGCAGCAAATGTAGCACACCAAGTCTTTTCTTATAATTTCTTTCCCTCCTTCCCCCTCTGCCCCCCTCTCCACTGTAAATAAAGGACTGAAGAACGGAAGAAAAGGCTTACACAGCAACATTTGCATCCCTGCCTTTAGTTAGTCATACTTTCCTAGCTTGAGGTAGTATGCATTATTGAAGAGTGTCCAGCGCTCTCAAGTGAATATGTGCCACTCAAGTGAATAACTACCTACTATACTCCTCTGTACTCCTGGGCAGTGTTTATAACAATCCTCATGCAGCTCAGTTTTCATTTTTCATCCCTATTTTAATTTTTCAGGAAACAAATTTTTTAGCAAATGTCTCTGATATACAGGGGTCAATCAGAATGAAGTGACAAATTATATTAATTGTTGAATCAACACAGCGGCGTTGTGACAGACCAATATTGATGTGGCTGCCTGCTTTCAGCCATCTAAGTCCATGCTCAGGCTGAGGATCTGTACAGCAGCCAGTACTGTGAGATTTTGGGTGTCTAACCTCAGGTGTCCAGCTTAAAATATTGGGTTCATGTTGCATAAAAGTATAGTTAGTTATTATCTAGGAGTTAATTAACCAGTATAAATTAATTTAGGAAGATCTTCCTTTTATTGCAACCTGACACAAGGAATCTGCAACAATATTTAGTAAATTACAACTTGAGCAATTCCCCATTAACTGCATAATTTCTCTCATACATTCTGCTTCCCTAAGTTGTCCCACTAAACATTTTACTGCTTCTAAGTTAGGATAAATATAATAGGCTGAACAGTGTCTGAGATTTAAAAAGAAAGCTTTTGGGGGTGATGTACAGTTGCTCCTCCTTTTATGACTGCCTGATAAAGGTCAGTCATTTATAATTTCCTTGAATGGTGGTTCATTGAACTGATATCTACCCATATGGTTTTGGCATATGGCTACTAGTCTGATCTACTGGCAAGACTTAATTGTTCCAAGGTTATGTAGTAGAACCTTTCTAATCATGAGAGCTGGATGTTCCTAAGCCATTTGGAGTTCGATATTTTAGCAACCTCCCTGGACTTCAGCAAGGAATTTAAGGTGAAATGCTCAACATTTCACCATATGGTTAAAAGGCATCTGGTGCATCTCCAGGGGAGATTAAAAAATTTTAAATTTTTTTTTTTTTTTTTTAGTTTTCTTTTGGAGATAAATTCACTTCTTCAATATTAAAAATGACTGCATCATTTTTGTGGGTATGTGTGTATAGTTATAGAAGGGGAGAAAGTAGGCAGGGCTATTTCTACTGGGCATTCAGGTGTATTGAGCAATATCAGTCAAGTTTTCTCTATACCATCTGCTTCCAAGTATATAATGCCCCTTGACTATATGTGAACACCTTGTGTTCATGTTAGTTAGGAACTGTAAAAGTCATTATTCTTGCGTTATTCCTGTATACGGTGTATGTCAGAGAAACTGCTGTCTGTAATGGGAGATGGACATGAGCTGGGGTGCCAGAAGGGTCTAAGCATTCAAAAAGCTTGCCTGACATATTCACTGTTTGGGTTACACACAGCAATCAATATCTTGATTTGTACATTTGGGTTAAAGCACTCATCCTTTAATGTGCAGGATTCAGGATAATTTCTCTTCTGAACCCAAGGGTTTCAAATGCATAGCCCCACCCTGCAAGGAGTGTCCTAAACAGGACTGTAGGCTATTTTGAATAAATATATTTGTTGCAGTCCTCAAGTGTGAAACTTTTTGCTGCACGATATTGTTCGGGGGAAAATAAAAGGTTCAGAAATGAATTAAACAGCTTTATTTCATGAATGCCCATTGGTGACTGTTAAATGTACTAGCCTGGATGCAACTTCTGGCTTAAAAAAGAAAAAAAAATATTAAAAAAAGGTATGGGTGGGGGAAACCTTAAGCTTGTTGCTGCAAGGCAGAAAGTGATGTCAGTCCATATTTCATCTGTTTCTTACACTCTTTCTTTAAGTAACCTCTACTAACTATTGTCAGACACGATACTGTGTGACCTTTAGTCATTTCCAGCATAGCTCCCATTATGTTCTTGATGACACATCTGCACGCTTTTATATTGCAGGACCCAACTTCAGTCTCAGAGGGGGTGGACTGGGCTATGGGAA
The DNA here is from genome assembly GCF_026419915.1 of Harpia harpyja. Taxonomy (NCBI): domain Eukaryota; kingdom Metazoa; phylum Chordata; class Aves; order Accipitriformes; family Accipitridae; genus Harpia; species Harpia harpyja. The sequence continues at coordinate 2,545,275 of NC_068944.1, read as the reverse complement.
TGAAGTGCCTTGGAGCATGAGGGAGGCTGCTTCCTCAGGGCCCCCCGCCTCCCTCATACAGAAGCTGGAACTCGTACCATGCATGAGGCAAAGCTACAAAGGTTACCTCATGGTGAGGTCATTGAAAAGCTGGTTTCTATTGCTGTCCCTGACACTGCTGCAGAATTTTTGCCTGATGCTAGGCAAGCTGCTTAAAACACGTTTTTTCCGAGTGCTGACTAATGACCTTTCACATTTCCCTAAGACCCGCCTTTGATACTTGGTGGTAGGAGTTCCCCAAATGGGAAGGCAGCTGATGGACTGGTGTGGAGGCTGCAGTCTTTGGGAGCTCTGATTTGAGCAGGGTGGAGCAGGCAACGTCCTCGAGTCTGAGTCATCCCAGACAGCAGGCTTCCCAAATCAGTGCTTCTTAATCTTGGTGCTTTATCTACCCAGTGTAGGATAATATTATAGTCATACTTTATAGGCAGTTGTAAAAGTAAAGGCATTGCTGTTCATGAAATATAGTCATGGGCACCACAGAGAAGTCTAAACAAATGGCTTCAAAGGAGAGTTTGAATAATGCAGTGCAAACAAGACCTAAGGCCACACTTCACAAAAAAGAAGATAGAAAAATTTTTGAACACCTCATTATTTTCCTGAATGTAATCCATCCTTGTACTGAGCAAGGCAGGGGTCATGTGTAAGTATCTGACCAAGTAATAAAACCCCAAGAATGAATTAATGCTGCAGAGGTGACTTTTTCTGCATGTCTGTCATTTGCTTGTATTTTCCGGCACTGAGGGTGTTTTTTAAGATGGCATATGTGTGCAATATGCATACAAGCTAGTATGAAAAAGAGGTTATATGTGCTTATAAAACTCTCAATAACTTAAGAAAAATTCAGTAACCTTATTTATTTTTTTCCTTGCTGATTCTATCCAAAGACAAGGTAATTTGTAATTTGAGGGCTGAGCTACTAACAGCTGATTTTAGGAACAACAAATGATATGGTGGCTGCTGGAGGTGGTAGGACCTTGGAGTCATCTGGTGTCACCAGCTATCTATCAAAGATTTTTGAAGGGGGAACTCCATTAGTTTCAGTGCCAGCATCAAAGTCAGGGGAATGTTCTCCTGATATCTTTTATAGATTGCCTGATGTTTTCTAGATAAGCACTTCTGTAGCCTCAGAATATATTCCTAAAGAGAAATTAAGATACCCACAGCAAAACAATTATGCCTTTTCATGCAAAGAATGGTATCATACAAAAATGGAAGCTTTGGGCAGATGAATCAAACATGGAAAGAGACCTCAGAGAAGTGTGTGATGTAGCTTGTACGCAGGATTTAGAACAAATTTCTCAAGTATGTCAGCTTGCTGGGCATATTTTTTTCTCAAAATTGAATTGTGTGAACACTATTCATGGGGGGTTTTATATGTCTAGCACATATTTGAACATAGAAGATTCTGTATTACCCTGAAATAGACAGCCTGTTAGGAGAGTAAAAAATAGTCTTTATCTTTTGAAAGCTGGCTTTTAAAACTTTTGTTGGACTTTTGGTCTAGTGTGAGCTAACAGGTTTCCACATATAAGCCACTGAAGTTCCCTCATGTATCACATTGTACATTGCCTATCTGTAAAATTGGAGTAGCAAAGTAAGATCCCTACTAAAAGGATAAGTGAAGGAACAAAAATCATTGAATAGCTGTCAGCCACATATTTCTTCTGCTATTCATTGTGAAAATACACGGGTCCATCTAAATTTTGTGGATGATTCTAGCCTTTGCTTCTGTGTCTCTTTTTAATCTTCATGCTTTCTAAGTCCTGATCCCTGTAAAATCTCCCTAATATTTTAAAACAAATGAACAATCTTTTTTATTTTATACCTTTTGGGAGAAACAGATTGACTCTTTTGGGGGGTAAGGGGTAGGAGATATTGGATTTACATGTGTGAAGAATTGATGGAAGAAAACTCATCTGAAAGAAATGAATTTTGTATTTAGCACTGAAAGCGATAAAGGGTCACTTCTCAGCTAAGCACCTGTGAAAATTCCGTGTCCCATGTTCACAAACCTCTTCCTGCAGCACAGCAAATTTATTGATTCCAGTGAGAAGACATTATTGCTGGGATCTTATGGTCACAGTGTGACAGCTGATGTCTGGCAGTTAGATCTGATCCCATGGAGGCCTCCAAAGACCAGCAGATCAGCCTTAAACTGGAAACAGCCTGAATTCCAGATGCTGGAATTACATCTTCACAGAAGCAGTATAAGGCAAATTAACTGATGCTGATTAAGGGTACACATACATTTCTTCCTAAGGCTTGTTTCAGCTGTCTATAACTTTTTTGTGTGCTTTATTTTTCTTTTGAGCTTGAAATTTGACACTTAAGTTCTTAAGACAGAAACTCATACTTTAGCTACTGAGGAAGCATATCTCGCTTCTGACCAGAGAGAAAGAAAAGCCATTGCCTTATGTACCTTTCATACCCGATCTCAATTCATAATACAGCTAGTGGTACTGGTTAGAAACTAAGAAGCTGGAAGAACAAAGTCCTTGGGTCTCAGCTGTGGATTGCATCAGTCTGGGAAAAACTTGCTGTGCTTTTTCACAATAAGGAGAGTTTAAAAACAGACTATATACACATATCTAGAGGTTTTTTGATACAGTGAGCTACTGGTTTGCCATGGTTCCTGATAATGAGGTGCATCAAGGCTCTTTTAAGGCACAGAGTTATAAAGTCCAGGCTCTCAGTTCAAAAAGGACAAGAGCCAGTGTGAAGTACATTGAGGCACCAGATTTGAAGAGCCTACAGGAACATGTACGGAGACTTGCATTGCACAGACAGTGAGAACAGTCTCAGAAATAGTTACAGGTGGCATACACAGCATCCATATCCCTTATTTCCCTTTAGCTGGCTATGGTATTAACCATGCAGGAATAACCAGGGAACACTAGTAGACAGTCCTGATTCCAATAAAAGTGTCTGTATTGGGGCAATGTGATTTTGCTTGATTCAGATTCTAAGAAGGAATTGAAGATTACAGGTAGGTAGGTATGTAGGTAGATAGTTATTAAAATAACCCATGCTACTGCCTAAAAAAAAGCTTCATTAACTGATGTCGTTAAGTACATCAGAAAAGTGTCATTCCTCTTGATAAAGAAGGTATACTTAATAAACTTCACATGTATACATTCATAACAGTGAGGACACTTCAGAAAAAGACTGTTGAAGAGATGAGGAGTAACATTGGTGCAAATTCACATCATTCATTTTAGGCTGTTTCAAATATCTAACTTGAAATCTCACAGCACAAAACACACACATTGCCTTTTTCTCAGAGAGACACCTACATTTTCTCATTGACTGACAGAGGACTTGAGCTCCCCAGTTTTGGTCTTCTGAATGACACTGACATTCAAGACCAAAATAACTGGGATAAATATTCTCCATTGTCTTGTAATGATTGCCTGATTTACTTTTTTTTTTTTCTTTTCTATGTGTGAGTCAAAAGATGAATTTTTTAACTGCCTACTGTGCAAATTCAGCTAGGAATCTGTTCTTCCTCTCTGTTATATCGTCATCAGTAATAAATATTCTGCAGCTGGAATTCATCTGACAGGTTTGCTGGTGATATATGAGCCAGAGGGAAATCCTGTGCAATCTTTCAGAGCTGTCTTGGTTTTGCAGTGCTAACAGTACAAAACATTTGTTTTAGTCAGTAAAGTAAGCAGATATACATCAAGTGTATACGGGGATTAGATCAGTTGGGTAAGAATATGGTATTTTTCATAATCATTTTTCAAGCTGTAACTGCACTTTAAAGCTTTGAATGTGGTGACACAGCTAGTTTGACAGCATCACCACTTTAAGCCTTTTAACATCACTGCAGGATACATTAACACACCCAGCTTTGCCATAAAGGAGAGGATCACATTCAAACCCTGAAGTAATAAACTAAGTGCTCCAACAAACACTGTCAGCAGCTAACCACCCACCCTCTGCCTGGGGTAAGCATTTCTAGCCACTGAACTTCAGCCTACCTTCTCCTTAATTAAGAAAGAAATACATTACAAAAGAGGGAGAGTTTTACATACTAACAGTGCTCTTGAATTTATATTTAGAGTACAAATTTGACATTGTAACCATGTGATATACAGAAAATGAAAACAAGCACTCTGGAACTTCAGAAGCGTGCCATGGTTCAGCATATTTTGTCATAACATTAGTATGTAACGTGGCATGCTTTAATTTAATTTTCTTTGCCTTAGATTTTCCATATTTATTTTTCAGAGTGAAGAGTAGACATTTGTCCCTGCCTGGCATAAGCAGATGTTCATGTGTGTACTTATGAATGGTAGTTTTCTTAGTATCAATTTACTTAGAAAAAACATGAGATTTCTATGCATTTGTAACTTAATTAAGTTTTGAATGTAATAATTCACTGAAAAACATAACTCCAGTCAATATATTTTCAAGAATTCATCAAGAGCACAAGCTCTTTAGGTGTCTGTCCACTAAACATCCAGTTCATACATGTTTATGGATGATGGTGTAGGATTCACGTAAAGCAACATACACTTTGCAGCAATGCATTTTCATAATAAAAATTTATTTGCTAGTAAAGTAGTGTGAATTTTATTTCAGAGGGGACTGAATCTTTATGCTTAAAATCACAAGATCTGCTTACAGGGTAACAAGAATATGTTCATTGGAATCAGTCCTGTTACTAGAACTAATACACTGCTGGTACAATAGGAACTGGGCATATTCTGCAGAGCTGTAGTGAAGAACCACAAAGAACATAGGACTTTTGTGCTGTCACTGCTTAAACCCTGCTCAATTCTGAATACATCAAGAATGCTCACCCATTTAGGTCAATTTATCTGAGGAAATGTGCAATACTAGCCAAAGTCTTTGTATTCCCTTACAGTGGGACACTGGGTCTTTGAAGGCACCAACAAAGTTGCTGTTTTCTTTCCTGAAATCTGAGGCATCTGGGCTGTATTGCAGGTTCCCACATCCTTTCCTTTTTTTTTTTTTTGTTTTTTTTGTTTTTCCCCCAGAATTATTTTTAATTTTATTGTACTTGACCTTTTGGGCCCACAAGAGCCTACCTGAGGAATTATGGGGAGAAAAACTAGAAAGATTCCTTAAGATTGCTAAGTCCAGCTATTATCTCCAAGGAGGATTGTGCTGTATCTAATTATGTTTCTCCAGCCTATTCTGGACTGCTGCTCTACACAGGAGTGGCATTTTACAACATTCTGAGGCAATTTATTCTGCTTCCCATCCTTCGTTACGAAAACTATGTATGTGTACATATATTACTTATATATATATATATATATAAATTCTAATTTAATGTCCTTTCTTTAAATGAACCCTGCTATGTTTTGTTCTATCCCCAGTGGCATGAAGAAAGCACTTATTCTGTCCTCTTCATCAGTGGAAAATACTAGTGTTCCTTGTCTACCCCTTCATATTTTTTCCATCCTGTGTAATATAAGCCCAGCTCTTTCGTCAGTGACTTTGCTTAGGCTACTGATCTGTCCTTGTGCTCTTCTCTTACTCATGCATAGTTCTGCTTTTTGTTATTGCAAAGCTATACTTTATAACTATAAATGGGATTTCTTTCTAACATGGCCTGAATATTGCCCAAGAAAATTCTATGAAATTATCTCTTCATGACTAATTTTTGTTTCTGTTTTAAAAGAATTTATAACCTTGTAGTGCAGCAAATATGATGTCGCGTTGCTAGTAACAGACCATAGGCTGTACGTTAAGCTCACAGCACATGCTTCAGTGCTTGTTGGACTGTGTTTGGACTTCTCTTGGCCTTTCTGGAGCCATGTTTTAGCTTGTGTAACTAAAACCAATTATCTAATAACCAGGGGACTGTTACCTCCTATGTTTAAGATTTGTACAATTCTACAGTGTATATATCTTATAAACACACAAAACAATACATACTTTTTTATATACATAGATGTATAACTAAGAGTTTGTTATAATAAGTAGTTATTCTGTGTAAATGAGCTATCCATGATTCTAGAATAGGATGCTGCCTAAAGAAGTATGGGCATGAGTTGGTAAGAGAGGCACAGGAGGGTATGGGAGACTTAGGGCTGTAAACAGCTCAGTTAGGATGATTACTACTCATCAAAGAGAGGTAACCTTGGGAGGCAGCTAAAGTGACTTCAGGGGTAACTAAGGAAAGAAAATGAACAAGTATCCAATACCATATACAGCAAATTTAGATGTAAAGTGGAGTTACAGACCATTGAAGAAAGAGCATAGTGCAGAGCATGTTAGTAAACACATAAAAATTACCCCACCTGGACCCTATAATGAGGAAGAAGACATCATCAGTGACAGTGTCATACTCCTCCCAGCACAGGACATGGGACACTCGGCAGCTTGCCCCAGCTGAAGCCATTGATTGACCAAGGAGCCAAAGGGGCAGTGGAAGGGTGAGCATAATGGCAAAGAAAGGTGGTAGTCCCTAGAAGGTTTGTGTGTGTGTCATTTTAACTATATTTAACTTGAACTACAAGTATTAGGATCACTGTAAGGACACTAGTAACAATTCTCTGGTTAGTCTGTTAAGATTTAGTTAGACTAAAAATAAAATTCTGGGGTATGTTCCTTTTCCCATAAGAAGATTTTGAGTCTAATAAACTAGTAAAATTTAAAGCACCTTCTGTAACTTGGTGCAACAAATTGATAATAAAATACATATGAGGCTAGGTATTTCCAACTTGTAAGCAGCTTTAAAATTTAATCAAAATGGTAAAATAATTATATTTCTCACCAATATTTTTATATTAGTCCTCATTAGTTAATGAAAGCAAGCAATGTTTATTGGCTACTTAAAGCAAGCTAGTGAAAGTAAGCAAAGTTTTCTGGATATGAAGAACTCGTTCAGTCAAAGGCCTGAGCCACTTTTTCAGAAACAGCAAATTGAAATTTAAAGATCAAATCACTCTAAGTATGCAAAATGTTTTGTGTTCATATATATAAAGTATTTTATTTCATGGTTCATTATAAATCAAGGCTGTGCCCACACTTACTAATTGCAGTGTTCTCTTGTTGGGCCTGTTTGTAAAGGATGCTGATTGCTTTAGTACAGACAGGATCCAAATTAATTTATTTCTTGAAGGTAGAGCTGAGCAAAATAACCAATTATCTTTTTGCAAATATTTGGTATATTCCACAGGTGTTTTTAACTTTGAGATTGCTGTTTCTTATTTATCTTCGGGGCTTGGAAGCCTCCCTTACTGAAGTAAAAAGGCATCAGATGAGCAGTGTCACACTCAACTGAATAATTATTTTTTGTGTGTTTTGTGAATGGGGGAAACCATAAGACTGCTTCTTAGCTCTGCTGCTAAGGAGCCTGGAAGAGGGAGAAGATAATGCTAGACTGGGTGACCTGTAATTAAGTTTTCCTTTCTTGCTGTGTATTATATTGAACACTAGAGTAGATCTTTCCCTAGTAAATACTCACGCAGCATTACAGTTAATAGTCCTACTCTGATTACAACATCTGATAATTTAACTTGTACTGCTTTATGAGACATACTCCTGTAAGAATTAAAGAACTGCAGGGAAGTTTGAGAGAAAAGGGTGTCATGAACATGGAGAAAAGCAGCCTTGCCAGATTTGCTTATATATGTACATGGTCTCGAAAGACTGCGATGGTGTATATGGCAGATAGAGGCTCACTGTGTTGATTTTTCTGCTGCTACACTGAGTGGAATTGCTCCCACTGATCCAAATACTGAAGCAGTGTGATTACTTGAATCCCTGCAACATGATATTTGCTAGTTCAAAGCTATACTCTTTTTGTTGGGCTGAATGTGCACTGAAATATAAGCTTTTGACACCATACAAACACGAAAGCTATGCTAACTTTCACGTACTAAACACAATGAAACTCATCCCTTTAACTTCACAAGTCCTCGGCGTATATGTTCTGTCAAAGCTACACATTGAAGTTCCCTTTATAATCACTGGAAACAGAAGATATAATTTAAATATTTGCTTTAAGATGAATTACATCTTTGACTCCATTGATCACGGACTGATTTTTATTGACTATAAAGGAAGCTTAAGGCGAGTAGTTCAGATATAGATCTCTCGTTGAATATTCCTACATTATTCAGATAGCCTGTTACACTCAAAATATTCTATTGACAAAACAGAAACACCTTACATGCAAAGCTAAGAATTTATTGTTAGCGTAATTGAAATCTTAAAAGCCTAATCAAATAATTCTTAGTACAAATCTAATTAGTACATAGAAAAAAAAGAGAATTAAAGTAAAGAAGCTATTACAGAAAAAGGCTTAACAACAATAAATAAGAACAATACAGTTAAAATTGTTATATGCAGACTTTCTAGTACCTACACCTTTTCTCTGCTGTTATGCTCACCCCTCCAGAGCCCTCTGAGTCCTAAGGTGAGTGGCTTCAGTCTGGCTGGAGGTGGAAGAGGGGATTTACAGGGAGCTGACAGTGTCCCAGACTTCACCAGGAGGACAGTGATGCTGTTGATGGGGTTTCTTTCTCTTTTTTTGCCAGAAAAAGTGTGAAATCAATCACAATGCCTTCTTTTTCCCCACTCTGGGGTCTACCTGGGGCTAATTTTATATGTTTTCTAACTTGCTTTACACCCTGGTCTTCCTTGGTGTGCAAGTCCATGTCACACTCAAATTTCCTATATATAGTGTGTTTTAGATATGTTGAATACTTGTTCATTGTTCTCTTTGTTACCCTTAAATTGGTTTTACCCAGCTCCCACGGTTGCATTTCTTTATCTCCCCTTTGGTGAGTTGTTTCTAGCTCTGGAGTCTTCAACATCATCCTGTCTCTTTCCATCCCATGCCTGCGCTCCCCTACACTGCATCCCTTGTCCTCCCTTTCAAGGGCTCTGCTGTCGTACCAGGACTGTGTTTCTCTACATTGCATTATTATACTGCAGTTTTGAATATTCGAGTTTACACAGAATGGCTGTTTGTTACTACTATGTATATAAAAATGATGGTTACACCATAAAAAGATAAGAAATAAAATAAATTAGGCACAGCCACCTGGTCATTGGAGAAATTGCTGATGTAGCTAAATATGCCAAAACGAAGTTTCAGGCAAGCAAAAAACAAGTTTGGACAAAGCATGCCTGAGTGGCCTCAGCCCTGAGGTCTTTCAGGGTCAGTGGCCTGCTTCCAGCCACGGCAGTGCTGCTTTACTGGGCTGCGAGTCCCTCCGAGCAATGCCTGTGGTAGCAATGGCAGGAGGGCCAGGACTCTTAGCAGCAGGACAGCATTTGGCTACTGGGGTCGCTTGGATTAGTGACATCTAGAATAATGAGGATATCGAACTTCTGTCTGGGATTTTCAGAAATGGGTTTGCCTACTGCATAAATATTGAGTAGGTTGCAATGAGACGTTACACTACAAGAAGCTGACGATTTCTATTTTCTTCTCTAGCTGCTGAGCTTCTCGTAGCACAGATTGCACGGTATTAGCTCCATTCATCCATGCCACCCTGTAAACGAGACCACATAACTATTGCCAATAGTTTGAACATGAAGGAACTTCTTACCTGTGAAGGTGTGATGAAAAGATGTGGGAAATGTAGGGGCCAAATTGATAAAGTTATATTAAAACCAGCTGGGATTTAGAAAAGTGCTTTAACTGGTTTAAATATGGATCAACCCCATGCATGAAGGAAAAAATCTGATCCTGGGCTTTAAAGTGAAAAATAATACCTTACTGCGACAGGCACTTACAAAGTGAACTTCAGAAAGGAATCATGTAGAAAGGGGAAAATGATATTGTTTTCTTCTCCTATTGCCTGCTGGCCAATAGTGTCAGCAGGATTGTGTGAAACAAGGAGTCCCAAATGACTGCCGAAGGGAAAGAGTTAGAATGGACATTTATGGATGAAGCGATGGTGTAGTGAGAGGATGGCAAGACCTATTAACCTGCTGCAGGGCACACTATCAGCGAAAGAAGGACACAAGTCCCTTTTAGCGTGTTCCTGGCTTGCTCAGCAAGGAAATTGCGCAGTGAGAGGTGGTGCATAACAGCCAGCAGCTGAAGGCGACTGACAAACAGCAGCCGCTGTAGGATGCTGACAGCTGTCGGTGGGTCCATAGATCCATTTGAAAAGCACAAAATCCAGTGAATGGGTGCCAAAATTTCTTTGGTCTGAAACACCTGTTTTGTGGTTTCTTTTTCTCTTAATAATTTTATTCATTCCTAATTAGAAAAAAATATTATCTTCTCATGGGACATGTTTGAAAGAAGGCTCTAGAAAACTGTTACAAATACTAAAATTGTGAAGATTAGTCTTTATACTATACCAAACCAAATATCAAATAGTGTATTTTGACTTTGCAGAAAGCAAGCAACATGGAGCTTGGAATTGTTGTGCTATTGGGCTACCCTTATGTTATTTAACCCTCTTGTGTGTGTTGAAGCTTGTTTCTAGGGCTTTTCTAAAGATCTTGAATGAGAGTATTTGTGGAGGAATAATTACTAGAAACTGGTACAATCTGCAGGTGTTTATTCCTATGTTAGGGAACAAAAAGCAGCACAGAATAGGGGTGATGCTTCTGCCAGCCACCTATGTAAGCTATTATAATGCAAAGTGCATCGGAAGGAACTGAAATCCTTCAGTTGAAGTTCTTATCTACTCTTTAGTTAGAACCACTGCAGTAACATTAAACGGGTTTCTTTACCACACTTGATATGATTTTTACCCCAAGTAAAAATCCAATTTGAGTCATAAAATGGTGATGCCCTTTTACAAAAATTGATGGATTTTTTTTGGTAAGATTTTTTTCAATTTAATCACCCCTGTCAATATTCATAAAATATATGAATCAGTGAGTGAATGACTAAAATCTGCTCGTTAATAAAATAGAAGTCAGCATAATTCTTAGTTATTCATTCTACAGACTTGATACAGAAAATAAAGGTAATTTTACTGATCATCTTCCCCACCTTCATTAGATGTTCATATGCTATTATAAAGAATGTGTTCAAAGACCTATGTGCAGTACTATCCAATTCTCTTTAAAGACAGTTTTTCTAAAAATAGAAATATATTAAATGCTTCTGAAAATGTTTATGTACAAAAATTGCCAAATTTACAAGTAAATGCGTGTCCTGTGCGTTTCTCACATTAAAATTTAAGTGCAGCAGTGATAAATAAATACATCCAGGGTTAATGAACTTTGTTAAACATCACTAAAATGGCAATGCATTGGCTCAGTTACAGTTAAATCTGTGAACAGCCATTATGTTAATGAAATCATTAGAGCTCTGTTCGTTGAAATGTTACTTGAAAAGCTGTTTCACAAAGCTCTTCACATTGTGAGAATGAGACACAGCCTGAAAATATTCATCCTCAGACATAAAAGGCTGGCAAGGAGATAATGCAAGAGGCAGATATCAGAACCTGTTTACTTCTGAAGGTCTAGATTCAGAGTGCTATTAAGTGGCCAGCAAAACATATGGGGTGGTTTCATTGCAAAGTCCAAGTGAAGCATAAACACATTTCCAAATTGGGGATTTTTTATTATTTTTACACGGTCCAGTGTTTGGTTCCCTACCAATATAACCTGGTGCTGGTGCCTTCCATTCTGTTGCCCAATTTTTCCCAACTACTTTAAAAGTTTCATTACTGTTTTAAAAATCCAGCAACTATGATGCCGTTACAGTATAGAGCATATAACCATAATACTCCAGTCTGCCACCCCTGTGTACAAAAATCATGACTGCTTGTCTTTAGAGGTACACAAAAGTTGTTCACAGAAATGTGTGTTTGCTTTTGACACTTCTTGTCCCTACACCTCTGAATATTTGACTACCATGTGCAATTCCTTCAGTGGCAGTAAGTAAGATTGAAAAATGTCCGATTTTGCAGTCAGACACAAGCAGAATTCCTTCCCATTAAAGTAAAGCAAAAATAGCTGAAGACCTGAGATTTTAAAACTGAAAAAGTTACTTAATATTTTCAGTGTTTCCTTCTCCTTTTCTCACCAGCTTATAGTACTTGCCTGCCCTTATTGGTTATTCCTGAGTCTTAAACAGCTGCTTCTTGTTGGTAGTTCAGACTCAGCCAGGAACCAGGAAAGCACCAGAATTGTTCTGTTGAGGGCTTAGAAAAGGCATGATGGTATAGTATGTATATGCTGATGGTACCATGGATCAGACTTGATTATTTCCCTTGAACTGCAAAAATGCACATAACATAGTTAATATAGTAGTGGTATGTACTTGCTAATGTAAGTCAGTTGCTTTAACTTTGCTCTTGAAGGAATGCTGTAAAAATCCATACAAGAAACTTGTTGTACAGCTGTGTCTTTTTCCCACCACCACAAGAAACTTGTTGTACAGGTGTGTCTTTTTCCCACCACCACCCCGAGGTGTTTCTAAAAAGGGAAGGCAGGAATCACGACAGCATAAGACTATTTGTTCTCTTGAAGGTCTGGAGGCACTTCTTTAAGACTTTGGAGGTCTGCAGTATCAGAACTGTTTTCTTAATCATTCTTAATCAGCATGGACAGTCTGATCTTTGTCCATTTCAGAATCATTAAGCCAGTTTCATATGATACCTGGTCTTGACTTTCACCAAGTAAAATTGGAAGCTCAATCAATCATTAAGATTTTTGTTTGCAATCTTTTTACTAATCTTACTCAAACTCAATTTGGAGACCACACAAGTGTAAATATAGGTTTATTAGCTGGACTACAGGAATTTTAGTATCCCAGTCTCTCCTAGGTGCTCCTTTAGTTTTTTTCTCCATCTGTCTCTGAAGTATAGGGAACTTATTCATACCTGCCATATTGTTTCTTTCCAGTTTCTCCAAAGGCAGAGGGAATCTGCAGCATTGTAAAGCAGCCTACATTGTGTTGGATAGTATGCCCAGTCTCTCCTTGCCCTTTGGTATGCTGCATAACAGGCTCTGCCCATCATGGGGGGTATGCTGTGACTTATGATTTCGAGGACATGAAGTTGTCATCCAACTGGCAAACCAGGGGGACTTCAGAATTTTTTAAGAAATTGTGCGACTGCATCTAAGAACATGTAAATATCAATATTTCTTCCTAGGTTGACTTTCATCACAGTTTTTTTCAGTGAACCTCCTGATGTCCTATTAAAATGAGTGGGGACTGCATTTGTTTCACAGTTATGAAAAACAGGGTCTACATTTATAAGCCCAGATGAGGATTTAAGAAATTAACCCTGGCACTCAGACTGGCTTATTTGTTTATGGATAGAAATGTGCAGGCTAAAAGTGTAACAGCAATATAAAATGTTATGTACAGATAAGCAAGCTAAATTGTGATTATTATGAGATTCAGCAACCTCAGCTATGCAGCTTCTTTGCTTTCTCTGGTTGTTACAGGTGAATGGCCAATGGCAAAATTTGACCCACTAGCTCACCCTCTCTGTAGAATCTATATCTGTATTCATAGTATGCGTGTGCGTACTTTTCTTTTCCTAATGTCTCAGTATAGTGTTGCATTAATGCTACGTACTCATAGGAATATAGGATAGTGTGATATTGGCAGCAATATACCCTATGCAGCTAGCATACCAGTGATGAGTCAGGACAACAGTCAATCAATACTATAAATTATTGTTTTTAACATTGTAGCCATGCTGCCACTTACTCTTCTGTACTTCTGTCAATGCTTATCTTATGCTCCCAAATTCATGAACTGCTCTGTACTACAAAATTCATAGAAACCAATGAAAAAACATACTGGTATCATTCATTGGATATAAACTCAATATAAAAATCAACCAGAAGTAATATGCTTACCCTTTTTTTCCTAAAGCCTTTCTGGAGTGACACAGAAACTGCAAAAGGAACAGAACTCCCTCAAATCCTTATGCGTATTTAAACTATGAGATCCTCTTTTGCTCTGCAGCATTGGACTGGAAAACCAAAAGCCTCAGCATCTTCAACATATTTTTTTCACCACATAGTGAAAGGTAGAGGAGAGATAAGTGCAGAGCTGACGTGGTACAAGGCAGCTCTGTGCAGAGACATATTGCTCATTGCTATCACAAAGATGCAATGCCTACTTCCCACTAGTGCTTATTAGTGTGGTCACAGAACCATGCTGAAATGACTCTTTAACTTCCAGTCCTGGTGTTAGCTGTTGCATAGTCAGGTCTAGCACCTGAAACACTTCTGATGTTGATGAAGCCACAGATATTCAACTTTTGGGGGTCTCTTACTGAAGTAACCCCCCAATTTTCAAGATTAAGAGCTTCCACTAGACAGGATGTATCACAGCAGTATTTTTTTGCTGTGGTGTTTAGGCACCTCAATTTAATTGAGGTATTGACCCACTTCCGAGCCATGCAGAAACTTCAGACTGAATGTTATTAAAGGTGATCCTGCATTAATTACATCTGATAAATTATTGCTAGTTATTACCTTTTGAGTTCAACTGTGGTCCCAATACTTGAGTGAGATTTAGATAGGCATAGTCCTTGATTATTGCAATATGAGGTCCTGTCCCCAAAGCTTCACCATGTTTCATGAGAATTGGACACAGAAGTAGTAGTTTGACTCCTGTTTCAGAGCATAGGCCACCAATTAGTTTTTCAGAAACTAAATTAGCACAATGAAAAAAACCCTCACTAAGTACATCCCTCTCAGGCTGCTAGTCTGGCTCCTGAGGGTAAGGGGCTGGCCTTGAAATGAGAGCGCCCAAGCTTAGCTCCTTTTCCTGTTAGCAGTCACCATAATGACCTTGAGTAAATGCCTCTGTCCTTTAGTTTTAATGTCTGTTAAGTATAGCTAAAGATTTTCACCCCCTTCAGTGGAGTGGGGTGATAAACATATGTGAGAGAGTCTATACTGTAGAGCTATATAATTTTATTATTTCAAAGAAGTTACATATCCAACGACCAAAAATGACAATGTCTTCTGTGTCTTTTTGGAAAGAGTTAAAGGGAAGGAAAAGAAAGCCTTCCTTTCCTGGATCTTTGCACAAAGCATCTCTGTCTGATCCTGTCCTGTTGAAGTCAAAGGCAAAATTCTCATGGACCACAAGGAAACTAGGATTTGCCTCAGGATTTTTAACATAACAGCAGAGTTCACTGACCTGACCTAATACTGAAATCTAAAGCCCCAGTGAAACAAGAGCAGCAGCCTGCAGCTACCCTTGTTTAAACAAAAAAGCAGCAGCAAAAAAAAAAAAAAAGACGAAAGGAAGAGGATGATGAAGAAGGAGGTATACTTGGAACGGACAAAAAGAGAGTGCCCCAAAGATCGTGCTTAAAAGATTCAGGTTGTGCACAATACAGCTATAAATTGCTAAAAGATAGGCTTTCTTGTGAGATGTCTTGTACTTCCCACTTCTTACTGAGCTGGAAATACCCTAAGGACAGCCTTTCATCTGTTGAAGTATTTTGTCATTTCTGTACCTGGGAGTCAGAGCAGGAAATATACAGCAGCAAAGCAATCATTACAGATTCAGAGTAATAACAATAATAATAGTAATAATAAAGAATTCCTGTAGCAAAGCTCTCTTTGGATGACCTGTTCGCATTATGCACTGTAACCCCCTAAAGAAACTGCAAACGTTGTAGTGCTGTATTCTATTGACAGTGAACTTTGTGTCTCAGAAAGTCCCATGCCGTAGGAGAAGGCTGTTAGCTGTAGGCTTGCTTTTTTATATGACATCTTTTTCCTTTAATCTAAATTTCCAAATTCTGCTCAAAGAATGCTTGCAGGGGTGCAGGCAATATAGATGTATTGTTTCTATTTATACAGAGAAAACATTAATACTTGGGTTGACACGAATAATGCAGCCCTTCCAGCAAAGTAGGGTTAGTAATGTGCCTTTCCATCAGTCAACAGAAATAAAAGACACAAAGACCAGTCATGAACCAGAGATGTGACACGGAGCGTGCTAGCATTCTCTTCTGGGCTCTTGCACAGGCCTTCAGGCAGCTCTTGAGCATGTGGAAGAGCAGATGGGACCATAACCCCACATCTTGTCCCCCACCAGGCAATGCACACCCATTGTTGCTCAGTTTAAGGAGAGTTAAATAGAAAAAGAAAGCTTTACCACCCACGTCTTACAGCAGGGAAGAAGCTTGAGAATCTGGGTTTTGCTGAGGTCGTATGGAAAATTTTAGGAAGAGTGGGAAATCCAAAGATATGAAGTCTCTGTCACCAGGCCAGCTACCTTACCAGCCTGCATCTGGTTTAGTCTGACATCTCATGAACTTGGTAAATTCTAGGGTTGAGAGAGGAGTCAATGGACTATTGTAAGGGATCCCTGAAAGATAACCTAAGTGGCAGTATGGCTTAAATAAACTGTTTCCAAGAGAATGATCTTTGTGTAGCTGGAACAGCGGCAATACTTGAAAGCTGAGTTAAAATTATGTAGTGCATTTAAAAAATTTCAGGCCAAATAGGCTTTGCACCACACACTCATGAAGGTGTATGTTTTATTGTAATTCCAAGAATTATAATAAGAATTTCCAACTCATTTGGCACGGCAGTGCATTGAAACTCTGCAGAGCATATAAAGCAGGAATACCCAAATGATACTCTGCTCCCACTGTGCATTTCTGCCTAATAAGAGGTAGTTTTTTAAAGAACAGGTATATAATTTCAGATCATTTTTGACTCCTGAGAACATTACAGACCTCTTGACTAATGCAAGTGACCTTTTTTATTTGACCCACAAGTAGGTAGATAATAAACAATGTGATACCACAAGTCATAGAGAATAGAAAGGAGATACTTTGTCAACACGTGGAATCTAAACTGAGCCAAGAGATTATTTATACGCTCAGACTTTTGCTTCAGATCAACCCATTCACTCCTGGACAGGAGAATTTGACCCTGAAGATGAAAATAAAATTATCCACAAGGTTTTTTTCCATTTCAAATACTGTCATCTTTCTTTCCAACCTGCCCTTCTTTCACAGACTATAATTTCTGCTGGCCAAAGAAGGTCCTTCAAGAGTAGTGCACAATTTTCCTTGATTTTATACTGGGGAGACAAAATAGGAGGCTAAGAAATATCACTGTTTTACTAATGCTATTGTACTGACCTCGTTCACAGTAAGAATTAGTAGCCTGAGAAAAGCTAAAACTGTTTTTAGCCAAATTCTTAAGGATCCTTATTTAATCCACACTTCATTCTTACTTTTGCTTAGTCAACAACAATGTAATGGTAACACACCATAAAATTCATTTTTAGTGAAATATATAGTTATATTATGCAACAGTTTACACAATAAAAGGTCCCAGTTTTGAGACCGGAGAGTTATTTCCCATTCTCCTTTGTGAGGATAGTTTTCTAGTCAGTAGTCAGAGGGATGATCAGAAGTGGGGGAGTGGGATAGTCATAGTTTGCCTTTTTCTCCACCCCCTCCTATTCTTTTCTTGTCAAGTTGCTCACCTCAGTACATCAGGTTCACTTAACTCTTAACATTTTTCACAGGAGAGAGAAAATAGTTCAAATTTTTTCAAGAAGGTCACTTTCCTGACATAGTAATTGTTTTTATAACCGTATCAGCTCTTGTGTCTGTGCATCATAGACTAATCTGTAAAAGATAATGTGTGAGAGAGGAAAGTTCCAAGGATCCCTCTTTCATTATACAGCGGCATGAATGTATGTTTACACCAGTGCCGAAAATAGAATTTCAGCATATTCTTTTTAAATGTTTGACGTGAAGAGCAATTCAGTAATGTTCATTTGCTTAAGATTTTCGTTCAGAGGAGGCGCATGGAATAACTTATTCACATAGTACGTTTATGGAATTCAGTTTTGTTTATCGCCTCTGCTAAAGGTTTGCCTTGGTGGCAGTAGTGAGGATCCAGACATCATCCTTGCTCTACTGCAGATTCAAAAAGGAATGTGCTGCATTTTGGGCTCTGCATTTTTGGTACGTTCAGCTAATTTGTGGACTCAATTTGGAAGACAAAATATACTTTCATGCTTAAATCTACTAGCATTCACAAAGGTGTTTATAACACTCTATCCGTCATTAAGCACATGCTTAAATCCTACAGGCCAGTGTGCTTATGTAAGCACGCCTTGCTGAGGAAGGATGGAATTATACCATGGTTAACGTCAGGAAAAGTGCAAGTGATTTGTTGACAAATGTCTTTCAGTCTACCAGCTTTTATTTTTTCTCTTTCCAGGGAGCACTACTCTAAGTATCTGGAAGGTCTTTTCCATCACTGTATTCTTTGGGTCACCCTCAATGGTATTATCCATTGGGGCAACTCCTAACACAGTATGTCTTGATCGGCTTCTAGTCTCAGCAAGCAGGTGTACAGAAGTTGTTCCCATTTAATAGATTCTAACCTGTTACTGAATTTTTTTTTTTTAACTATTAATCGTGGATTTGTAAATGTACTTAAAAATACTTCTACAGTAGCCAAATAAGCATGAATCACCTAGTCCATTTGTGATTCAGGAAGGATGCTCTAAAGCTTTTGCAATCACTCAAAAGCAATACGGTGCCCCTACCACTGTCAATATTTCACATAGTTGGGTCAGGAACTATGGTTGCAAAGAGCATTGAATTATGGATCTGTACTTTTCAAACAACAAGGTCATTTTTTGGAGCTGTTGACCACATGAGTCCAGAGAAGGATGTTTAATCAATTTTGCACAAGTGAGTTAATGGGTGAAGGGCACAAGTGTAATGCTAAACTTTCAGAGACTAGGTAACCCTTAATGACTCCTATTGTCCATGCAAGTTTTGACACCTTGGATTCTCAAGAATATGGTCATTCAGAAGGAAAGAGAAAATGAGGTGCTGCTTGAAGCAAACACAGAGTATGATACTACAAAGATAGAAGATGCAGTGAGGAGGGCTGGTATTTGTGAACTGTGATTATTGATGTGGAAATTAGACAATGAAATGAGCTATTCTCCCCTCTCACCCACCAAGGCCTCGACTGCCCAGATAAGCATATCTGGATAACAATCACTTTTGGCAGGTACCTTCTGATATTAAATGATGTGGAAAATTTTGGTTCTACAAATGAGTTCTCAGATGCTCTACGTGATGAAAACCAGAATGAAAGTAATTCAAAAGTATGATTAATTTTAAAATATATGTTGGAAAGAGAGTATTTGGAGAGAAGCGGCAAAATCACAAGGGGCCCATGACAGAGGGTGCTGTGAAAACTGCAGTTTAGTCCTCAGGAAAAACAAAGGAAAAAAGAAAAGGAAATTACGTATTTGGGAATGTATCCCATAGACATTCAGCAAAACCTGTGAAGGGACATAGCCTTTGTGGGATGAGAAATTGGTAGATAGCTAAAGAGCAGGTATCTTTGTGCTACTGAACCTTTTGTGTGGACATGGAAATATGCTACAAATAAGGCGGTCTTTTGGCAAAGTCTTAGGAAGTTTATGGACACTGAAGTATCTACAGTGTTGGTCTTAGGTGTCAGTATATTTGTTGATTCTGCCAGGTTGATTGTGTGCTAGTGGCATTGATCTGCCCTAAGTTGTGTGTCCCTGTAGGCTGCACAGGGACACTGGACAGAATTTGGCTTTGTTGAGGCAGTATTCCTTCCAGAGTCCCTTAGCGTGAAGGGAAATCTGCAGTATACCAGGCCCCTTTTGGATCTGCAATACAATTCTTTCTTCCTAGGCAACACTTACTTAAATGTCAAAGTTATTTTTTTCACAGATACTGACATGAAACTAACTGGCATATCTTAAAATGTTTCACTAAAGAAATTGCCACAAAATTTCAATAATATAATAGTATGAAAAAACTAAGAAGAGCAGATTGCTTGTAGAAGTTAGCAATAGTTTTGCGAGAAATGTCAAATTGAAAACGGTCCTTTTCATGACCATTTTCAGAGAAAAAAAATGCATCTATCTAATCTATCCATCCATCTATCCCTACAGAGAGAGAGTGAGAGAGAGAGAAGTGCTGGGGAAGATACGTAAGAATGTGTGTGTCTATGCGTGCATATGTATATTTGTAACTACACACCAAGAATGTCAAGAAAATACACTTACATTGACAGTAGGAGACATTTCACACACTGGTGCAGCCAGATCAGGAGAAAGAGGTGAGATTAGCCCTTTTCTCCTTTCCCAGTTGTAGAGCGTTTCAAGAGCCAGAACTGCTGCCAGCATAATTTAGACAGGCCAGGTTGCTGTTCTAAGTTACAGATGCTTTTCCTGGGTTGCCTGTGGGTAGTTCTGCAACCTGCAGCTGTCAAGGGTATTTGGAGCAGCCATAGCGTTGAGTGCTATCATTTCCCGCTGTGCAAAGCGGACCAGAGCTTGCATGGAAAGACCTTCAGTTTGGCTGTGTCTGGTTGGCATGTGAGTTTTTATAGCCCTGGAAAAATACGTGTGAATGTGCAAGCGTGTGGGTATGCAGATGAGCGGGTTGGGAATTTCTTCTCCTGCAGAAGTCTTTCTCTCTCTAGTTCATTAATGCCCTCCACACTTCATAACAACCCCTTCTCATGGCATCAGGGATTTACTAGATCACAGAGGAGCACTGTGGTTTCATTCCTAATGTGGCAACGTAAAATGCCTGATGGAGCTGCCTCGCTGGCTAAATAACTGCACTTGCCACGTGGGTCGTGGGGTGGGAGATGTGAGCAAAGTCCCCCTGGTCATCTGCAGCCCCGGGCCACCCGCCAAGGTGCACCCCTACGCGGAGCCAGAGTGCAGGGGTCACTCCTCCAACCAGGACAAATGCATCCCGGCACTGCCGTGGAGTAGGAAACAAGTCATTCCGGTAACCTAATTCAACACTATGTGATATATTTTTTTTCCTCCTCAGATTTCATAACCAAACTGCTCTACCATGTATTTTTCAGTAGCAAAAATAAATGTACTTGCTGATTATTTTCTTGATTGCTGTGTTCAGTTACTGAGAACCAAAAATGAACATTAACTTTTAGACTTCCATCAAAATAGTTTATTTTATACCTACTTTTTCATGGAAAAAAACCCCCAAATTTGTTCAGTTGCAGTATTTTGTTTGTTTTTTTTACTTTTCCTGCTCTCACAATCTAAATATGGGAGAGAAAAGTCTGGATACACTTCAAAGTCAAGGAGCATGTAAAATTCACTGTGATAAATTATATGTTGTAGGCACAGCAGAATTTAATGTGGAGAATAGAAATCTGTGGGTTCTTTTCTGTCAGAAATTTGTGTGAGTGGATAAGTGTGTAAGCACGTTCCTGGTATTTATCTCATTGATAATCTGCACTCATTAACCTATGTGTACACATTTTTATTTGGATAATTATCATCAGGATATTCATTTTACGTCACTCTTGACTCTAGCTAGACTTTGCAAAGGACTCTAAGGAAACTTAATTTGCAAATTACACTGAAATTCAGTAGGATGTGGGCATATACCTGGTTTAGGCAGCACTGAAAACACAGCTGACACAGATGTATGTTCACATTAACATAAAATATAGATACAGCAGAAATTCCACTATCAATGAATGAAAAAGGTTATGACACTTTAGGACGATTTTACAGTGCAGAAGACTTATGCGAGGGAGTTATATGTGATGTAACTACATTCTCTGTACTTTTTTATTAGGGAGGCAAAGTTCACTGCTATGACATCTGAAGAAGACCACAAAGACCCTTTCCTGAAGACTGTAATGAGAACAGGTTACATTTCTACCAAGTTCCACATTCTCATTACAAGCTTTTTAATGAGAAGGGATTAATTTTCTGCCATTTTCCATTCTCATTACTACTCAGTCAAGGGAATGAGGTATCAGGAGTTTAATGCCTAATTTATATTCAATGAATCTTAGTAGTGAGCTGCACTCTTTTGACCTTTTCAATATTTTATACTTTGATTGGGTGGTCACTTGACTCCTGCATTGTTTATAGCCTTATTATAGTAGCATATAGAAGAAAAAATGGACTGGCTATCCAATCAAAACTACAAAATAACAGAAGGGTCAATTTAGTACCATACACACGTATCAGTTCAAGAATATACATGACACTAAACTTCGGAAATCTTCTTCCTGTCAGAACTACAGGAATGAAAATGACACTCAAGTCCATGTGATCAACCTTGCAACTAGAACTGGGGACTAGAAGAAACCAGATATATTCTGTAGTGACCAGGGTTGCCTTTACTTCCTCCTTAAGTACTCTCTTAAAGCTATGAGCAACAGGGTAAAGATTTACAAGAGTACTTTGTCATGTTTTACAGTTTGCTTACCAGTACTTTGCACAAAGGCCAATGACTGCAGAAGGAGCAAGATGATGAAGAATCAGGTCCATTGTATTGCCAGTAGTTAGCACTTCCTGAAAAGCTCGTTAAATATCTGTGTGAAATATTTTAATAGATTTTTTTTTTGTGAGACTTGTATAGTAAATGTGAGATGATATAAGGGTAAGTTGGGAAAATTTAAATCTATGAAAAATTGAACTGTAATGCCAGACTATTAAAAAAAAAAAACAACCACCCACAAACAAAAGTACCAAAACAATATGATGTATTTCTGGTATAGCATTTGAACTGACATGGCTAAGCAACCAAATCTCTGGAATCAAATTTTCTCTGAAAAAAGTCATACAAGAATGAAAGTTCTTATCTGTTAGTTTCTTTCAGACTTATTGTAGCCCAAAGATACTAAAAACCACCTACACCCTGCAAAGAACTGTACCTTGAAGATATGATAACTAATTTATCCCTTGTTTAAAGTGGATCGAGGGCAAATTTGTGGCTGCAAAGATATTTTGAAATTACTTAATTTGGAGTCACTTGCAGAAGTGATGAAATTCAAAATTACCAGTAGAAGAACATCCGGAAAAGAAAGAGTTAGTTAAAAAAAAATAATAATCCATTTGATTTTTGTGTGAAGCCTTCTATCTTTTTTTTTTTTAATTAACAGACCCTGTTTACAGAGCTCAGATAATTATTCTTTTAAACCTGACTAAATAATTAATTTATGTCAAACAAATATCACTTCATTACTGGAAAGAAATATAATTGATGTTCTGTAACCCTCTATATAATAAACATACTATTCATTCCTTAACTATTAATTCTCGAAAACCACATTCAACAGTCAGTTATAATTAATTTGCCATACAATACATGTCTTATTAAATGTAAATTAAATCCAATTTGAGACCCATCGTTTAAAGCATTACTCAGAATGTCATTGCTGGACTCCCCCAAAGAAACATCATTTAATACAGTTTGTGAGGCCAGAGGGAGAAATAACAGTTTGGGTAATGAGGGCACTATCAGACCTGTGCCATTTTAACTGAAAGAAAAATTAATATATTAGATCCTTGCAAGACAGATTAGAAAGAAGAAAGTGACAAAAGTAATAATGTGAATACTGAAGGGACTCTTCACCTTAAATGAGCCCGGTCAAATACATTTTAGCCTCAATGTCATCAAACTGAAATACAAGAAACAAAAGATACACGCCTGCTTCAATAAAAGCAAAACAGAAGTCATTACTGCAGAATGTGGTGGAGTAAGTCACCATTCCAAATAATATACGATTATGTCCCTCATGCATAAAGCCAAGGCAGCTTTAGGGATCAGAAAGTTATTTCAATTTCCAGGAAAGAATTACTCTACAGGTACCCAAGTAGTAAAGCAAAAATATTTTGCATTTATCATTACAAAAGAACTTCAGATGGAGAGTATGTACGATGGAGCAGCTGAGAATAAAAATTTGTTGGGCAGGTGGTAAAATAACAGATTAGAAAAAAAGGCCCAAGTATCACTCAGAACTTGTGTTTTGCTAATACTTGGTAATAAATTTCAAGACAATACAGCTGACTTTCTTGCAAGGTTCTTTGCCTTTCCATCATAGAAAACACTTATCATTAAGTTGAAGTGATGCTTTCAATAGATTTTATAGGGTTCTTCAGGATATAGTACACATCATAAATTAAAAAGAAAAATTCTTAACGTGATCCTTGTATATGGTTGCTATGGGTTAATAACGGACCAAACGATAGGTATTTTTGCTATGAAAAATCCTACGTATTAAGAGCGTGGCGACCACAGCATACTCTCTGTTTTTTTTCTTTTTCCTCATAAGCTGCTGTATCAACAACTGTACTCCCCTATTCTGATCTCTTTGGTGAGTGGACAAGACAAGGCTGAGCAATACATGGTTATTGTATAAAAACAGACACCTATTGAGAGTATAGACTTATTTTGAGACTTTCTTTTATATAGCCAAAATATGTAGCAAAAGGTGATGAAGCAACAATTAATTATCTAGGATAACTGGGAATATTCTGAAGGGAGATTCCTGTATATGTGGTATTTATTCAGTCTATTAATCATTATATACATAGGTTCCTGGCACAAGTACATTGGATTTATGCTTGGTTTGCCACTTGGTTTGATATGTCATGTCATGCTTAGCAGTATCAACAATGTATGTAGACATAGACAAATATAAACACCATGTATAATCACTATACTTATAGTTAGAATCATAGAATCACAGAAACATCTAGGTTGGAAAAGACCTTTAAGATCATCAAGTCCAACCGTAGATAAATATATGATGAAATCAATCTTATTTTTTATGAAAACACTGTACAGTAGTTGCTTCATAGAAAAAAATAGCAAGCTCTTGCTCTTCATCCTGTTAACTCTCACACTTGTGTCTTGCTGGTTTTCTTTTGATGCTTCCAGTTCCCTGTGATGGCAATGGTAGTTAAAGGCACTTTGGGCCTTGCAAGGCTGAGTCATATCCTATATGTTTCCAAAGGGTCTAAGCCAGCAAAGAGTCCCATTTTCAGAAATGAATTAGATATTTGAGTCAATAACCCTCAGGGTAGTCTTGCAGCCACAGATACATGAGCCAACTTTAAATTGACTAGCTCAGGTACTGGTAGCAGTCTGGTTGTGGCACCACTGAGTTTACTGCATCCTATATTAAGTCCTGTCTTCCTCTGAGGATTTGGGCTTACAAGTGTACTTCACTTTTGGAAATGGAACTTGGACTTCTAAATCACTTAAGTATCTTCATGAATTTTATTATTTTTCCCTAAGCACCCTACTTTTTCTGCAGTGTTGTTGTGGGGCATCAGCAACACATTTTCTATGGAGACTTTCTGTTCATAGTATCTTTCAGAGCAATTATATAGCATCATGGGGTGAACACATCTGCTGCTACTTTCTGGGGGAGAAGAATATAAAAGAATTCACTGAAAACTCGCCAAGGACTCTAGTGAGCCCTCCATGAAGACATTTGCTGTTTTTCACTTTTGTGCCATACTGTGAAAGTTAGGAAAATAAAATAAACTTGTCCTTTACCTCTCAGCTCGGTCCTTATCCTCTGGTGCCAGTCTACTTTGTACAGTATTTTTTTTTTTTCCTTGTGTGGAGGTCAAAGATGAAATGTTTTATTTGATCAAAATTAATTCAGTATTCAATTGGTCTCCAGTGATCAGAAAGTAGCATAAGAAGTAGGAAGTAAAATATGTTCCTTTGGGTATTCCTGGGGAATATACATCTGTCACTGAGCTAGCTGATTTGCAGATTTCATTTCTGTTGCACATAAAATCACAGCTTGGTAATTTTATTTTATTTTATTTTTATGCAGTAAATAACTTAGCTCATATTACAAAGGAAGCTGCAATGCCAGAAGAAAGAATGACAGAACAACAAATTAAAGATGAACAGCTCTTGAAAGTCTGAAAAACAAAGTTCTGATGAATGCTTAAAGGATGGGTTCTTTCTGCTACTATCAGTTGACCTAGCACAGCACTCACTCTTGCTTCCCAGCTATGGCTAAATTCCCACATCCTTTCAGCAACATGCTATCCCACAAAGCTCTTAGCTCTGTAAGCCCTACATAAAACTCTTGGCTGCTTTCAATTACTGACAGAATTTTACAATGACCTTTATATTTTTTACCTGTCCCATTTGAAACCCTTTTCAATACAGAAAAAAAGAAAAATTAAAAATTTTTCTTACATATGACCCCTAGGCTAACCTTCAACCCCCCCCCCCCCCAAAAAAAAAACCCAAAGCAAACCCAAACCTCCAACCAATAAACAACCCAGTTCCAGATTGGCAAAGCTGGGATTCATTAGCATTAACGATATAAAACTTTTCTTGCATCTCCATCTTCTTTTACTGGACTTCTGCCCATTCCTTCTGCCAACTCTTTTTTTCATGCATTTTTCAGCACTTGGTGCTTTTCATAAACTTGTATCTTCTGAAATAAACAAATTGCCTGAATCTTAGCTTTAAATTTTTACAAGTACATTTCTCCCTTTTATATATTTTTGGAGAGCAACTCCAGAATGTGAGCTAGTGTTTTGATAAAGCAAATAACAGAAATTTGATAATAATTCCTGCTTTAAAAAACTAATTCTTGTTTTTCACCAAACTCACAATTTTTGACTGTGTAATTTGTTGGACAATGAAATTTATTATTTTTTAACTCTTTTTGCATTGGGCTTACCCTTTCTTTCTCTACTTGTCCATCCTGCCCATTATGGCTTTTAGAGTGGTGTGCTGACTTGTCAAGACATGTGTCATTCATCTCTCTCCCCCGTCATTTTCATCAACCTTTCAAACTGGTTGACATCTAAAGTGGCAGGAGATATATCAAAAGGTAGGGCTAGCAGGTAGAGCAGCTGTTATCTTATGTTAGGGAAACTATGTTTTCTCCAGCTCAGTTCTGCTGAATCACATTCTGTTAATAAATTAATTTTAATGAAGTTTTCATCTTTCTAGCTTATGGTTCTTTCTGCTCTTGCATTTCTCCTAAGTATTACTGTATATACTCCTTCTCTTCCTCCTCTGTCCCGGAGAAATGAACATAGGTCTGTACATCATGGCTATGGTACTATCTGCAATGTCTCATGGAAATTTTAGTTCTGGAACTCCTCTGTTCCAGTATTGTCTCTGGAGCACTGCTTTCTAGGTACACTGCACCTCTTCAAGTGCTCTAAAGTTTCCTCTCTGCTTTTGATTTCCATGATGAATCATTTTGTGACTCGGAAAAAAAATAATGTCAAACTTAGCCGAACTGAAAATGTTTTGGGTTCTTTCAATGCTGTCTTTGAAAAGAAACAGATACAGAAGGAGAGAAGGGATTGCCTTCATCAAGTAGCCACTTGGTTTTAAATTATTTCTGTCAATTACGTATATTTTTCCAATCAGTTGTATTTTATGGAAAGTCAGATAAGTGTGTTACATCCATAGCAGTAACTGCTGAACACGTTTTTCAAACAAATAGAGAACAGGGAATCTCAGATGATGAGTGAACAATCCTCTTGCAATTGGCTTTTGTAATGACAGCAACAAGATGTTCACGATTTGTCACACTGCAAATTATTCATTTGAGATTAGAATTCGTCCCTCAGTGTCGTGTGATCTGAAAATGTGTATGCCCAATTAATTATCTTCATACACACACAAAATTAAATTTACACAAACTATCTAGTCATACACACATCCAATAATAAGCTTGGGTGTTTGATACTTATTGTATACACACTTAACAACTTTCAGTGCTGTAATAGTTTCTTTTTCTGTCCTCAGTCCCAATACTGATACTGCTGTGCATGGAAAGTAGCATTAGAGATGTAGGGAAGCCCTTGAATAAGCTCTGTGTTATTCACGTGGGCTGGGATCACAGAGCAAAGGCGGAGCTTTTGGTGTTCCCAAACGGAGTAGAGAAGGGAGCCTTAATTCTGACATACAAGGAAAAATAGAAGCAATATAGGGCAGAGCATGGTAAAGGATTTGGGTTCCCATTTTTACTGCAGCTGTTGGGTGTAGAAGCAATCTTGGATCTCCTTTGCTTCTTAGAGGCCACTACTAATTGCTACAGGAGCATCATGTTTTGTGCCTTTCTCTCTTGTCACCTGGACAAGGAGAGCTATGCACTCTGTGAAAATTAAGCAGTGCTTGGTGACTACCCTAAGAGTTGTAGCCCTGGGAAGGCATTTGGAGCATTTAGGATCAGTGCACCATGGTGCTCCACATACTTCTTTTTCCACAGGAGCATTAAGTAATCTCCTGTCCTCATCACCATGCCCCCTCAGCTCCACAAATACATTCAAAGGATGGTCTTGCCTTTGGCTGCCAACGAAGAGAAATATGCTAGTTGGAAAATAAACATCAAACAGTAAACTTTCCCAGAGGACAGCAATTCCGTTTTCCACCCAGCTGTGACACCTCCTGAAGTAAGCTGTCTTGAGAACATGCTATGGTTGGTTCATGTAACATCTTCCTTACCTGAAACAGCATTTGCTGAAGGTGAGAGTCTTCCAGGATTTATCTTTCTTCTTTCCCATATTTAAAAATATTCCTCACTATAAAATCATGTAATTTTCAGTGTCTGAATAATGTCTAGATTCACCATCATTAGAATAATGACTGAAAGAAAAAATGAAAGGGAAAAAGTCACTGCCTAGCTTCAGAAGGGTTGGGTAAAGGAGTAGAGAGGATTAATGTGGAAATGCAAGGAGAATGAAAAATTGGGAATACATGGTAAGAAAAAAGCAGACAGTAGAGATGGGGAAAAAAGATGAAGAATTTAAGATGCACGGAGGTGAGGGAGACATCCAGCAGAAAGAGAGTGTCTGACTGAGTCCATTTAACTGCACTTGGAGGCTACTTGGCTCTTCAAGGAGCACAAAGCACCCTTGAGTATGAATTATGTAAGAAGCTCTAGAGGGCCAGCTTGTCTGGAGCTGAAGCTGACTATTCACCTATTCATTTTCATTAAAAAATGTGACTGCAAATGTTAATAGAAAATGAATACGAATAAGCTAGTCATATTTTTATGCTTGGGTCTGTTTGACTGAAGAATTAAAATTCTTGTTTACTCCTAAGTTTACTTAAGCTCTGGGTAAAGCAAAACCATCAGAAGAGCATAATAGCTGAGGGCAGAAAAAGGCACCCATGGAGTCCAGTGGAAATGGTTTATTTATTTTAAATAACAGTTGGTGTGCACACACACACATCTCTTGTACTCAAAGACCATGACTGACATTTGACTGGAAGGAACACAAGAAGGGTCAGTACATTGCTCAATAGCTCCCATTCCACTTGCATTCCTATAGATTTTGTACTGGAAAAAAGTGCAGACAGAATTGACAGAATTCGAACCAAATGGAAAACCCACTAGGATATGTTCAAAGCAAAGCATTCAGTAATGTCTTCATATTCAGACAAAGAGAGGTCACTTTCCAGTGTAGGTCCTAGGAAAGGAGGTCTGAATTTCAGAGGGAAAAGGTGTCATACGATTTTGTGATGACATACGGGTTTTGTCATCATATGAGCAAAGCTTGATTGGATAGAAATACTGAGAAAGTAACGCTTTGATCCAAACACCTTTGAACACTGAGAAAGTTTTTCCTGGATCTGATTATAGTTGGGACCTGTAATTCACATTAGAGCTCTTGTACAAGCATCTTCCTGCTTTTCAGGCAAGGCGTCAGGCCTTTTTATAGGAATCTTTGCTGCGACTAATCAGCTGATGCGGCTCAGTGAAGGCGGCATTGAAGTGCTCTTTGTGACCCATGACTCTAAAGTAATTTAAATCAAATATATCTTTAGGTACGCATTAGAGCAGCCGTAAAGATACCTTAAGTTGAAGGAGCTGTCACATCTCAAGGACAAAGGATACCACCTGTATTTGATTCCTACAGCGTCATTTAACTATCATGAAAGAGTGACACAGCAATTGATTCTGCATTTGAAGACACCTTTTTTTTTAATAACATTTAGGAATATGGATCTTCATGTCACTTTACCCCAGCACAGAGCAAGGCAAGTCAGGACCAATAGAAACAATTTCCCATTGCTGCTTTGCACTGTTTACAAAATACCACAAACATAAAGCAAGATCAGAATCTCATGAAATGTATGTAATGAATGATTTTCTCTGTTGTAGGATTTGGTAACTCCAAGAACATGTGATATATTAATGGTAAAAATCTAAATATTTTGGAACAAACCACTGCAACTGCATGCTACTGAATTTTAAGACTATTCCGATCTGGATCTGGGTGTGTTTTAATACTCTCACCACCCCACTGTGTATAGTGTTAACTGCTTCTAGTCTCAGCCCAGCAAGCTGACATTATCTGCTGCAAAATGCCAGCCAGTAATGAGAAAACTTTAGCTGGTCTGCTTCTAAACTTTGGGGTGATGACAAATAAGCTTTCCAAAACTATTGACAACTGCATAGATTCTCCATTTACATTACCTGTATTTTAAAAGCTGTGTCACCAGGAATCAGCTCATCAAATTCATTCCCAGCTGCAAGGTGATAGTGCATTGACAATACCTGGTTAGCTTCCCAGTCTGCTTTTCTGAAAGATACAAGTCTTCTCAAGAGAATAAAATGCAGGCACTCTTGAAGAAAGAAGCAGAATAAATCAGTCAAATGATACCATGCTTCTCTTCTTTTGTATTTCAGGGAATAGTGAATTAAGCTTCCATGCTCTTTAAATTGCAGTTTTCACAAAGACAGTTTGGAATCAGTAAATATCTAAATGCCAGAACTAGCTTATTCAAGTTTCCTTGTGGGTATTCACCTCAATATCATCCACATTATGCGTTTAGAAGTGAGCCTGATTGCTGCATTCTGAGCTGTTTCTTTTTTCTGTGCCTTCCCAGATTTTGTTCTCTGCAACACTAGGATACAGAAGAAAATATAGCATGTAGTTTTGTTCAGTCAGAACTCAGGTATCATCTGATTTTGCCCTGAATGCTCTGCTTCATGTCTGCTGGTGACATTTAGTAGAGATGGAAACCTGACTAAGAAATAATGGCTAATCACAGTAAGAGTAATATTCCTCCACTCTTGTATAGACTACTATCTTACTTTTTCATTAATTACTACTCATAGGAGCAAAGATGGATCATCTTAGTCACAGAAAGACTTTCATTGACCCCCAATATTCAAGACACCACGGCAAGAAAAAATTGTCTGCAGCAACAGAGATGAGGTTCCAAGAGCAATGAACATACTGCTTTGCCTGGCTGGCAGATTTCCTGATGTACAGTATCACTCCATCTCCCATCCTCTGCCCTACGTACATTTTCTTCAAGCAAAAGAGACATGAGCAAGTGTGATTACCACTCCCCCCCTCCACTTTTCACACTGTAAATATTAGGACCGCTGATAAAAGTATCTCTTTCTGACTGGAGGAAGGAGGCAAAAGAGCCAGTCAAGGAGCAGTCCACAGAGAGCATGGGACAAAGCCAGATGGTGGTTGAACCCAGATTTCCATCAGGAAAGGGGAGCTGTAGTCTCTCTGAGCAGTCAGGGTATGGATCTCAGCTGACTTGCAGCCCGTAGCTGATCAAAACTAACTTGTCTTACATGGAGACACTGCATGACACTGAGGGGAGACATTTGCCAGTGGCTTAGATGTCTGATTGATTCCTGGCTAGTGGAGCAATTTGGAAGGCTGCCTTTGCGGGGGATGCAACTATAACCTGTGAATTTGCTTTGCCATGGCAGTTCCTTTGGGTCTGTTGCCCACTGTCAGGTTCTTTTCTCCTCTGCCCCTCCAGATTTGGAGAGGAAGAGATCTTCAAGCTATATAAACACTTCCTATTTCTGTCATTCCCCAAACCTATGAATATAGGCAGCTCCTGTTGTGTGAGAAGCGCTCGCACAATTGTATTTTGTGGAAAGTGTCATGAAATGTGATCTCTGATTAGTTAAATAGGAGACTCCATGGTCCCTCTACACTGAAGGTCTGGGTATCACTGCTTCATATTAAGCTCTTAATTTAAATGGTCTTTGGCCATCTTCAAAACCAAAGAAAATTAAAGATGCCTTTCCTATTTCAGTGTCCTGGAGCTATGCAGAGAACAAATTCTGAACCATTACAAATCGCTGATTCAGTTTAGCATTGGAACTAATATTTATATTTGAGAAGGTAATGCTCCATAAATAGACGAAATAAGAAGAAAAAAGAAAAAATAATAATTAGTAGACCTCCCTTTCTTTTATTTTTCTGGGTGCCTTCTGGACAAATTTTCATTGATTTTTCAAAGTAAATGTTATTGCATTAAGGGAAGATATCAATGATAGTGAAATAAGAACAAAATGTAGAGACAGAAAAATAATATAAGCCTATTTTCAACATGCCACAAAGTAATATTTATATTGTTTAGCCTTAATGTTATAGGAGAAAATGGAGCAAAGATATTTGTAAAGAGGCATAGGCTGCAGGATGATATGGAAAACAAACATTGTCATACACACTGGCAAAAAAATTCCACACTCGATGTGGAAATCTGTGATGTTATACCATAATACCTATTCTGCACTCTATCCAGTTACATTTAACTGGGTCTAATTGTGTTTGAACATCCTCAGAAAAACTTGGACGTCTTCAGAAGCTAGGCTCGTTAGCGAAAACCCAATCGTTAGAGATATGGAAGTAATATGCAAGGTTTTCAAGTGACCACTAAACTTGGTGGTTCCATTTGAGAGTATTTTAATGTCAATTCAAAAAAAAAAAATTAAAGGGCTCAGCAACATTTTTGGACTCAGCGGTTAGGTCTGTATGAGTAAAGTAGATTGTGCCTGGGGACGTCAGTGGGCCCTGGAATTTGTGGTCTGTCCTGCAGGAGTGCTACCCAGTACACGGGGGCTGGTGTTGACTTGGATGTTTGCAGACAATTGCTGTGTACATTTCTCAAGTAGCAGCAGGCAGTTTGTGTGCCACTGCTCTATTCTGCATGGCCCTATGTTTTACTAGCGTAGGGGCAGGTTATCCAGCAACCTTGCTAATGATGGACTAGGTTTTTGAATGGGCCCATGAGAGTTTGGAGTAAAGCTTCCAAGGAATGTCAAAGCACCTTTACAAAATATGGGTCTAAGTGGGTATTTTGCTAAACTGCTGGAAAATATTTCCTTCAACCCATAGTAATTTAGGGTCTCCAATTTTTAATACAAAGAATCCTAAGCTGATTTCGTCTCAGTCGTCATTCTAGGGCCAAAAAGTAGTTCCTCTCTACATTTTTGTTGAGGGACAGGTGAGTCTTCAGCTGGTGTAGTTCAGCTGAACAAAATTTGTGTTTTAGCTTAAATGAAGTTTTGTGGGGGATCTTTCTCTCTCAGCTGGAAGTGCAAATGGGTATTGGCCATGGGTTGGTCCTGCTGTCAATGATAATGGGAAAATTGATGGTCGATGACAGGAACAATTTGTTAAGAGCTCCAGCTAACTCCTCTCACAGTTTAAAAATGTCTAATGTGATTGGTTGCTAGATGAACTGGCAGTTCTGAAGAACAGATGGGACTGCAAAATCAGGGCTCAATAAAGCATGCCAGAGGTGGGGCTAGATCTCGTTTTGAGCCTCTCTTAATGAGTGTGGGTGGGGATTGTTTCCCCAGTCTGGAACGGTTTATGGCAGTGTGAAATTTCTATGCATACACAGAGAACTCTCATCCCCCCACCTGCAGTATGCCCATGATTTCTCCAGGAACATGTGTCATCGCATACAATATGATCACTAATATAGTGGGAGGTGGTATTAGATAACAGTTTGCTAGCACATTCTTGTGTATTAGCAAAATACGTTGAAGTTGCCTGAGAATTTCTACTTAGTTTTGAAGTGCTTTAAGAAATTACTTGCTAATAATTAGTATAGCAGAGAAAGGCTGACTTCAATCTGTCATGAGGGCCAAATTAAGGTTTTAAGTCTGGTCTTTTCAGTAGGAGCCAAGAGGTAGACACTGGAATATGTTGCAACCCAATGAAGTAGACCAAGGAAGCACCCCAGCAGAATCAACAAATGTTTGGGTAGTAGTTTGAATCTCACCCGCCTGTTACTCATAAACCATAGTAAATGGTGATTAACTTCACTGTTTTTAACATGCTCTCTGACTTTGTACTGAAGTGGACTAAAAACTGCCACATGATTACTCTAGCTCAGCTGTTGGGGTGGTAACCTTTAGGGAAAGGATTGTAACGAACAGCTGGTAGGCAGCGAAGAAGGTCTGTGGTTTCTTAAGTACTGTTACAAAACCCTCCATCAAAATGTTCAACCAAATCAGGTAGGGCTTATCGTAAAAGCAGATCACAAATAAAAGAAGTTATCAAGCTATTTCATTAAAATTTTAAGTATCAGAAGTGCAGCAATCATTGCTATTAGAAATTCAAGCTCCTGAATTGTAAATCACCTTCGTCTTTGTGAGAGCTTTTGTTTTGATGTAGACACTTTGGAAGGTTTCCACTTGCAGTAACTCC
Organism: Harpia harpyja; assembly: GCF_026419915.1. Classification (NCBI taxonomy): domain Eukaryota; kingdom Metazoa; phylum Chordata; class Aves; order Accipitriformes; family Accipitridae; genus Harpia; species Harpia harpyja. The sequence continues at coordinate 2,511,044 of NC_068944.1, read as the reverse complement.
AGGGTATCAGTAAGCATATCTGCACCTATATTCTGATGAGTTTCTGAAGCAACTCTGGTCCCTGCGTCATTGTATTTATTTAGACATTTTAGGATCAAACAGGGTTGTGCATACATAGCAGAAAATTGACTGGCTTGCTGAAACCCAAAGTTTTAGTAGGACTTTACATTCCAGTGTTTTAAATAGTATCAGGATTTTATCCACTGTCATAATGTACATAAATATTCATTAAAGTAGGCACTGCGTTGGAAATGTCTAGTTTTCTAGGTAAGGTCCCTACCTACCAAATTATCAAGTTATTCTTGTCCTTCCTCTTTAGCTCAATAAACAATTAAATATTCCAACAAGGAAGAACAGCATGAGTAAGATAGCTGGAGAGCAGCCCACTTCCAAAAAATCTTGTGGCAATAGGTATAGTATTCTCTCTTGAAAGTGGAGCCCTCACAACTGGAGAAAATTCTGATGCATTCTCACATCTCATGACTGCTCTCATGAGGTGTCCAATGAAAGTAAACAACCACCTGCTTCCTGATTTTTCAAAACATGTCTGAATCTACAACTTCATTTCCATTGCTTTTTTGGGGGTTAAAATTATCCCAAATGGAGCAGAAGCAATTTTTATTAAAACTGGTATAAGTGGCTTTTTTTTTTTCTTTTCTTTTGAACCCAGCAGTTTTTGCTTTGTTTGTTTTAATGCAGAATAACAGAGGGGAAAACCTTTTCTTTTACAGTGGTCCAACTTTTCAACAAGTTGAAAAAAACATGTTTTTCACAAGCTGTTTCTGTTGTGATGTGTTGTACGATGGGTCACAAGCAAGTACTGAGACATTTAATATGGTGCCTGGTAAATGCTGGTGGAAACACTGATGGGATTAAAAAGTATCTGAAGTGATGCCTATGTGCTGCAGTCCTTCGGGAGGATGATTTGTCACCATATTAGCCAGTGTGCTTTCTTCTGTAGGATAACATAGTGGATCTCACTCTATAGGTTTTCCCTTCATGAAGAAAGTCTTTTGTGTTGCACTGCCTTTGCTTCTGCTGTCATGTAGAGATGTTATTGCACTGACTGCATCTTGCCCATCAAACAAGCTGTCTATATATCCTGCTGCACTGTGTGCTTCTCTTGGTGACTAATTAACCTGTATGACCTCTACATTACTTAAAAATTTGGACTTTTTAGCACTTAACATAATCTTCTTCTCTTTCTCATACACATTATTGGTAATTGCACACCTTTCTGCATACAATTTTGCCTTGCTGTGTTTCAGATAAGTGTTAGTAGCTATTTCTTCAACTTTTTTTCCTCCATCATTTTGTCCTTCAGGGGCTACGCTGTACTACCTGGACACTACCACATACTTTTTAGAGGGTGACTACTGATACATGATAAGAAGTGAGAATGAATGCTTGGCTAAGATACAGAGCGATAACTCCATGGACTTCTCATTCTTGTGCGAGGGAAAGAAAGTACAGTTTTAGGTTTTAGTACAAAACTACAGTATTTGTTAGTCTTCAGGGGCTACTCGGGAATTTGGCTGTTACTTTTCAACACAAAGATGGCTATATTGTAGGTCAGAGATAACAACCCCTTTATGGCATATCAAGGTCAAACATTTTCCGAAAAAGAGATACCAAGGATCTTAATATGCCCCAAAATAAAGTCTTACACTGTCAAAGAGAGTAAAGTACTTGGAAAGTTTAAGCTGGCATCAATAGCTGAATGAAGCTGATATAGCCCTAGAAGCATAGAAAATTAGGCTACCATGATTCCAGAAGAGACATACTTGTGTACAAGATAAACCAACAGTCATAAATGCAAACACAGTTTAAAATCCCAGCCTATAACACCCAGAGTACTTAAGTAATTTTGAGAGGAAAAAATTTAATACATACTACTTCAGTTTTTGGTGGGTTTGGGGTTTTTTTTTTGGGGGGGGGTGGGGGGATCAATCTATTTCCTTTCTAATCATCCAGTAATTAAACATCAAGTCTTTAGCATTATACAGTTCAAGTAGAAAAAAGCTAAATTTTCAAATTATCTGCAGCTTTTTTTTCCTGTGGCTCAGTTTCTGCTTATTGGCCTTGAACATTCCTTCCAAACACTCCAATATTCAAATTCAAAAATCAAAAATACCCGCTTCAAATCCCAAGCCAGAGTATTCACTACTAAGTGCTTCCTTGATTATTCAGTCCCTTGGATGCCTTCATTCTTAAAATTATGTTTCCCAAAATTTTAAGCTTATTTTAAATTTCAAAACCAGTGTTGAGTTAACCTTTTTTCCTTTAATATAACACCACTTTTCAACGTATATCTCTTCCTTAGCTGGCCTGGTTATCTGTACTACTAGAATATCTATTTTTCTTAATCTCCTGTCTACTAGTTTTTACTCTCAATTTCTTCTGACGTGCCTTTCTTTACATGTGAAAGGGGAGAGGAAGTGAAGAAATGAAGGCCAGCCATAGCCCTCCCTTTGGCTGCTGATGCTATGTTTGTTAAGAATTCTTCAGCACTCCTTCTGAATGAGAATTCTGATGAAGAACGAGGTTAGTTTCCCATTTTTGGATGAAATTCCGCCATCAATAAAGAGAACATTTAATGCAGATCAGGTGGCATCTGAAACATACATAAATACAAACCTGGAAAAGGAAAAACTGACCAGGTACTTATTAGGATTCTCTCCTCTTTCCCTCTTGGAAAAAAAATGTAAATTAAAAATTGATCTAGACCTGATACAGCAATGCAACTTAATAAATAGAACCTTGTGAAATCAACTAGCAGTATCTGTGGATGCAACAGTCTGACTGCAAGATCAAGCTCAAATATTAGAAAGGCATTCTTCTATAACAGAAGCCAGCAGCTTCTGCATGGAAAATGGGAGATACAATGATTTGTTAAAACCCCATCACTGCAAATTAAAAACCTAATGTACCTTGAAGGCACAGAAGTATAAAGTTTGTAATGGTAAGATTAATAAGGTAAGATTATTGATGAGATAGATGAAAATTAAATTAGAGAAAATAATTTTCTCCATTGCCTAGGAGTCCTCCACTTGGAGCTTTGGTTTAGCAGATGTCTCTTCTGAACAGGAAACAAAACAAACAAACACAAAAACCTCGTATTCACTTAAAAACTGCCTTATAAAAAGAAGTAATTAAGGGAATGCATATTGTGGTTGGGCTCTCATTGGTCATAGATACTGAAGTTTCATAGACTCATAGAATCATAGAATGGTTTGGGTTGGAAGCAACCTTTAAAAATCACCCCGTCCAACCCCCCTGCAATAAGCAGGGACATCCTCAACCAGATCAGGTTACTCAAAGACCCATCCAACCCAACCTTGAATATTTCCAAGAATGGGGCATCAACAACCTTTCTGGGCAACATCTTATTTGTCAATCAAAATAATGTATTGGTATTGTCTGCATTGTAGTAGCCTTGCCAAACTTTTACCATATCCTAAATTTCTAACAGAGAAATATTATTTTCTGTCATCTCACTTGCATGATATTATGAGCAAAAACTGCTGATGACTTCTGCCTGAAATGCTCGCTCTCTCTCTCTTTTTTTTTTGTGACAAGTTGTTTTATGTTAAACTTGTTGCTGTGTACTGCCATATCACTTTTGCATCCAATTTCTCTGTTTATCTCAATTCTTATATATGATATTGACTCTATAAAATGGCTTCTGACTACATAATGAAATACCTTCTTTTGCCCATGATAAATTTGTTCACAGTTCATTTATGAAAGGCTCCCACAGTTTTTATTTTCAGAACAGGTTGAAATGTTCTTTTCTTACTTAACTGTTCATTTTTTACTGAATAATTCATATTATTCTCTTTCCCCCTAAACTACATATGTGGGGGTTTTAGACTCTTCTATAAATACTTTTGATAGCTCATTTCCCCCATAGCTAGAATAGATGAAATTAAAATCCCTCATTTGATTGTCTCCACCCACAACTTTATCCCTCTAAGTTTAGATTCATATTTGGAGGTTTTTTTGGTTTGTTTTGTTTTGTCTTCCTATAGAATGGTCCGTATTTAAACTTTTGGTCCAAAAATCTGATGCAGAAGTGTTTGAGAAAACTTCATAGTTCTAACTAGTCTGCCTGCTGATTGAATTACTAAACTATTGTTAGATATTAGCTGTATCAGGGAACGGGAAAGACCGGTTGGACAGTTCAAAGCATCTTGGAAGACCAAGCTTTTCTGATGTCAGTGGAGCTTCTATAGGTTTACACCAATAGAAAATTGGTTGGGGAGGTGATATTTTTGATTGAGAGCTTGCCTTGGACTAGATTTTATTGTCTGCATCCTTCACTTTTTATGCAGCCATATCACTATGTACTTCTCATAAATTTTTCTCTTATTTTGTATGGGTTTTCTCCTATCCAACCCTATAGGATCAATGGCACTGAAGGTCTCTCTGAGATTGCAATATCACATGCAAACAATACAATCATGTACTTACAAGATTTAGCAGAAAATAAGAATTTAATTGAAAATAAGATTTTAAAAAATAAGTATTTTGTTTTCTTTCCTATGCAGGATTTAATTTCTCTGTTATTATGTTAGCCCTTCAGGCCTATATAGAAAATACATAGTGAGAAGAACTCTTCTTTTTGTATATCATCCTTGGAAATAATTTTGCTATTCCTTTTTATTAATTCTGCAAAGTTTCATAAGCACCAATGAGAGCGCATCTAAAAGGAAATAAAATATATGCCATGACTTGGTGAATTGTCCAGGTTTAACTTGATGACTAATTTGAAAACTGCACATTTGATCCAGGAATCATTAAGAGGTAAAGCTCCAAGGTAGCATTTTCACAGTCAATTGTCAAAGCAAAATGCACTTTAAGTAGTACAATCTAACTCTGGTTTTGAAAAAGAATTGCTTGTAAACCTGCCTCTGAGAGCAGGAAAGGATAATATCGATCCTTTAGTGTTCTGTCTGACTGCAGCAGCAGTTTACATTGCTTGTGTGTCTTTCATTTAACCATGGCAAAATACAGACTAGATGGAAAATTGCTAAACTGATCACTGTATTATACATGGGACTGGTAACTATGTAGGTACAGACATTTCCTACCCTAAGGCTATTTTCAGATGGTTATGGCTTTGCAAAACCCTAATCTCTTGTGAGGGCTTGCCCATACCGGTTGCATACCTTAGTATGAATACTTTGGTAGTCATATTTCTATTATACTCCATACTCCATTCCAGGAATTGTTTCTGATGCCTGTATGTTGTATTCAAACCTCAACTGGACACAAGTCATCTTCAGTGTTTGTGGTTGAACAACTAACTCACTGTAGGTCACTGCTTGTAGAAATTACTTGTAGTTTTCATAGTTGAATTTGCACTCTAAGGATCTTTAAATTGTTTTGACTCGGTACTTTTTATGATTTGAGAAATATTAGAATCTCCAATTCTGTTTCGGGAAGGGCTGGGTGGTCATCAGTACAAAGACCAGTTATCTTTGGTTGACTATAAAAATTTATGGTTAAAATGAATTTTTCAATCCCAATATGTATATGGCTTGTTCTGACACTACAAAACAAAAAACCCATACCACCAGACACAGCATAGTTTCACTTTTCACTTATTTTGCTGGTCAAATGACTTTATTTTGATTTGACCTAGAGAAATCCTAAATTGTATATAAGGCAGGCAATGAAGTGAGAACAGAAATATGCTTGACAGAGGTTGCATCTCCAGAAATTTAACATAAGAGCTTTTGGGGTTTTGGGGTTGGTTTTTTTGGTTGGTAGGGTTAGTTGATTTGGAGCTTTTTTGAGAATTTATCAATCTAAGATACTGTTTGTGAGTTTGAGCGGAGTGCCAATGCTGATCGTAAAAATATCTTATTTTGTTGGTTGTTGTACATCAGTTGGGTGTATGTTCTGGGAACTGTTTGAATTCTGAGAACACGACACAGATATATTATTGCATTTAACATTTCTAAGGTGTTTCCTACTCCAACTTTGACTTTGACATACTGATAAAGAATACTTTGCAAACAGATTGCTTGTAGAGTTAGAATATGCCCAACTGTCTATAGGAATTTCCAATATAAGGCAAAAGTCATATCAGAAATCTTAGCTCTAAGAATGCCATACTCTTCCAGTACCTGAGAGATGTGAATTACCTGAAGTTTAAGAGAAGAGCTACAGGGGTTTTTTGTATTTATTTTTGGAATAACAGTACTATTACTACTAATTCTACGGCTGCTACTAGTAGTACTAGAATTTTCTGTTCCTTGACCTATAAATTGTACATCTTCTCTGTGAATCTGGGATTTCACTGAATGAAAAGGACCATGTGAGTAATTAAGAGCATGCATCAGAATGGAGAATATGGCATAAACAGAAAATGTGATTCTGTCTTGGCATATTTGCAATGCTAATGTAGTATAAAGAGGCTGTAACATTACTGTAAACCTCTTTTTATTTTGTGCCTCAAGTCACCTTTGCAAATGGCAGAGTTCCTGTCAGCCATACATTTCTTGTCATGGGCTTTTGAATAAATGAATCATCACCAAACAGAATGTTTGATTGCTTCCTTCTCTTTATTTTAAGCTCTGAAAACTCCCCAGACTCACAAAACTAAACAGCTTAAAATAACGAATAATGAAGCCACGTGCATTTGCTCCAAATCCATAATTGCTTGGTTTTCTTCCTAGAATATCAGAAAATAATTAGGAGACTACACAAATGGCTGGATGCTACATGAAATCCACATACATTCTCAGCTCAGCAAACTCACAGTAACAGAATAATGAATTACTGTCATGTACAAGGATTAAAAGAAAAAAAAATCCACATGGAAGACTGCATTGCAGGGTCTCTCTAAAATTAATTATTATTATGTTTTTGGCTAATATATGTGTAATCATTCTCTTCAGAACTGTCACAGCTTGAGCTGAAATATTCATTCTATGAGGCAAAACCCTCTCATTTATGCTGATAAAATGCAACTCATGACAACTTCAATTCTGTGGTTTTGATGTGACTCAGAATAAAACATCTGCAATAAACAAATGTATTAGGGATGCTAAGAACTGGTAGAAGTACACTTTGTTTCAGTTTTGGACCAATTTAGTCGGTATGAAGAAAAATAATATTAACAGGATTTCCTTACAGAAAATAGAGCACTCTCCCCTTGTAGAAGTTTAATTCAGGGCCTAGAAATATTAAGAACTCCTGGTGGAGTTAAGAGGTTTATCTACACTGAGGAATATGCAAAAACTCTCCTGGACTTGTGGCAGGGAGAACTATTATTTGCAGGTGACTTAGCAAGTCAGAGCAGAAAGAACCCAGCAGTTAGAGTTAGTGTTAACAGCGTGGTGAGCAGTGAAATACATGTTCCAGGTGGGCAAGTAAAATGAACAATATTGTATTCATAGGGCTGCATTAAGTTGCGTGCGTCTTAGTGGATGTGATAGCCTCTTCTCAGAATTATGGCTAGGTCTATAATGACATTCACTATGTGAAAGAGCAGAGTCTCACTGAAAAATTGAAGGCTAATAATCTCTTAAAATCTGACATTGAAAGTCAGTATTCAAATTTGATGGGCCTAATTTTTCCCTTATTTACACCATTTTTATGATGATCTAACTCCATTCACTTCAATAAAGCAGTTGTGCCTGATTTACAGGGACTGTGTGAGAAGTGGTGCCAAAGAGTGTTGTATAATCTGTTCATAAAAATTCCCACCATCAAACACCTTCTCTGACAACACAGTTCTTAGGTTAAATGCCTGACTGCCCAAAAGTATATCATTAAAGCCGAATTCTGTCCTTAGGTGCACTCCAAAGAAACGTGACTTTGGTCTGTAATATACAACACAAAACACTGAAGAGGCCCAATCCAGCCAGCCCTATGTCTTTAAATTAATCCACACATTTTAAACGGTGAGTTAACTGAACTTACAAACCAAACAAATGCAACCCATTTTGATTTTATTTTGCAAAACATCTCAGTATACAATCAACTTCAGCAGCTTTCTCCAAGTGATGCCCTCATTATGCAGGGCAACTTGTAAAATCTGTACGGGTGAAGCGAAGTTATAGCCGGTGTGCTGAGCATGAGCATACTGGAAAATCTCAATATGAGTTTGCATTATGTTTGGAATTAAAAAAAAGGTATGAGACAGGGATCTTTATTAATAAATATAATTTTGATAATCTGTGCCATCTCCGTGCTAAAAGCTGGTCTCTAGACTCTTCTGTGCCAAATGTAATTTCTGAGGCTGCTTCTGGAAGAACAGATTAGTATAGCCGAGAAATATGAAATATTTAATGATGTTACAAAACAGCAGGCAGGTGGAACAACGCACGCACCAAAGTGAAGACCACAGCAGTGGTCCACAAACACTCGAGAGACCTCTGCCAGGCCATACGACAAGCCTCAGCCAATTAGCTGTGACAAAGAAGGTGCCACAGCTGGGCTTTACCACTGAAAGTTGCATTTGTCTCCCAGTCTGCTCCTCTGAATCCTGCTGGTTTAGCTGTACCATCACCCTGGAACCCCAGGTGCCCAAAATTGATTGTTGGCAGATTTCAAATTACACTGGCCACCTGTACCAGGCTTGCGGGGTCAGGGAGTGAGAGAGGGTTGGTGGCACTGACCTGCAAACACACAATGTAGGGCTGTGGCTGGGAGGAAGACCCTGGAGACCTTACTTCACTTTTGTGGAGATGCCTTTTCCAGAATTGGAACTCTTGCCACTCTTGCTGATTTAAGGATGCATAGTAAATGCATTTACTGTTCCTTTTTTTGTTTTGATTTAGCCCCAAATATTTACATACACTGAGAAAACTTAGTAGCTAACTGAAGACAATGTTCTTGCATTGACAACCAGCCTTTTACAATAAGCGAGCATTTACTAACCTGAAAGTGTGACACAGTCCTAGAGCGCTCAGATTAGTCAGGCTTCATCAGGCATGAAAAGCACTTGTGTGGTACACCACTATAAAAATGTCCATTTCAGCTGCTGAACATACATTAAAAAAATACTGACATATCTTGCTGTTGTGCTGTATTGTCAGTATTCGCAATAAGTGTGCTTATATAAATGTAAACTCTTTGCCTGACAGAGTAGGGTTTCTAGAATAGCACCAAAGGACATTTTATTATAAGCTGTGACCATGTTTATATTGCATATAACTTTTCAAGGCTTATTGCCTTGTTCTTTGTATGTATAATGTAGAGATCTGACCCATGACTAAGATCACATAGCCATAACAGAAATAGTAAATAATATTAAGTAAAAATTTCACGTTGTGAGTATGAATAGGAGAAGCTGATGATTTGTCAGATACCTTTGATACATTCTTGCTTGGGTTTTTTTGGTTTGGTTTTAGTGGTTTGTTTTGGGGGTTTTGCAGGTTGCGGTTTGTTGTTTTGGTTTTTTTTTTTCCCCCTAGATTAAATACTGTTTCCTTGAATGTAAGGACGAATAAATGGCCAAAGAAAGCTTCTTATCTCATGACACTCAGACTTAAAGCTCTCATTTCTAATTTAGCATTTTCTCAGAGCCAAGTTCTCTGTACTTCTATGGCTGAGTTTGACAACATTTGACAACGTTTCTCTCCAGACCTGTAGTATTGGTCTATATTTCTCTTTATATTGCCTCTGACAATTTATGTTTCAGGACTTTGAGAGCATTGGTTTCATGTATTTGCTAATTCTTACTGGATTTATCTTCCTTGAACATGTTCACTATCTCCTTAAACCCTTAAAATGTAAAATTTTGGCATCTTGTGGCATCTTCAGATGCAACAGATCTGAAAGATGAAGCTTATGGAAAGTATTTGTATGGAAATGTGTACTGTGGGAGTTGGTCGTCACAAATACAATTTTTCAAAGTTTTAATGACTCGTGCCACTTACTTTTGGTGCTGAAATTCTCTGAGGAAGTGCCAGGGAAGATCTTGGTGCCAATTTTTCCCTGATCTTTTCTTTGACACACCTACTTCTCCCTCAGCCTCACTGCTTGTTTTCTTTACACAGATTCAAGAGCTTCTCACCATACTCTGTGAGACCTGGATGGTGACACATAGGTGGTTGTTTCTTCTAGTCACATATGATATCTCTTAATCTTGTAGGAAAGCTGAGCTTTGAAAATGGATGTGATTTTATGAAACTTCTTCCCTTTTCTATTCCTGTTTTCCTTAAAGTCTTTGTCTAATCTATTTAGGCTATAAACTTTTCAGGGCAAAGGGTTTTTTTCCTCATATTTAATATATTAAGACATAAAATGTACTTCAGTCTCAATTAAAACCTCAGATTGTTACTCTGGGAGACACTTCAGCCAATGAGTTTGAGAAAAAACCCCAAAATTATTGTTCCCCTAAACAGAGAGAACAGAAAAAAAATATTCAGCGATGGAGCTCTCATTACTTTAGTATATATGAATTATAGTGTTTCATACCTATAAAGCCATCTGCTGACTTTTGTTGCATTAGCTGAAATGTAATCTCTAGTTAAATGATAATTGAGCAATATTACTGCAGGGAAAGGGCAAAGGGAATACACAGAAAGAACCTTATCGAGAAAGGGTCACTCTATACTATCTTCTCTAAGGAAGCACACACACACAGAGAAAAAAAAATTCTGCCAGAGAGTGCGCAAGTGCTGTGGTCATAGAATAAAGAATTGTTGTATAGGTCCTCTTTGGTTTCATGTTTTCCTTTGATTTTTGTATGCTCTGTGTGGAATGAATCTACAGGACAGAGTAGAGGGGAGTTTACAGAAGAGCCTAAGCAGTCGTGAAGATCTTACTTCACGGTGCTAAAGCTACTGAACCAGTTGAAGAAGACTGAACACCCCGGAGCTGATCCAGAGTTGCATGGTTGAGCATGAACTGTTCTTGCTGGACTAGCGTGAAAGAACCAGCCCTTTACGCTCTTGGGGCACCACGCAGTCCTTTGGACTTCCTGTAGGGGGGATGAAGGTAAAGAATTAGATGTGAGCTAACAATTTTGGATAGCCAAAACTCAAATATTTAGCATTTGGAATGGCAGGACGCACCACTCTGTCAATGCAACTAATTGTATAGACTACTTCTATGTCTGTGGGGCAGGGAGATTTTTCATTTTTTATTTTCCTTTTTTCTTTAAACAGTAGGATTTTAAGCTAGATGCCAGGACAGATATCATGCTAGCAGTAACCACAGCTTTCTCACCTTCTCTTAGGGGACTGAAAATGGGGGAGGTCCCTTTTGGAAAGGCTCTTTCAGAATCTCATTTCACAAAGTAGTGGGGAGGAGGGACTGCAGTCAGTCACAACCTTCCTCTTTCGTTACCTACATTCAAAAGGGCGTTTAATGTAACTGGGTTTGAGGGGGCAACAGTTTGTCAGGGAAGCACAGTTCTTTGGAGCAACAAGGTTTTTTTGAGGAACAGAAATCAAAATGCTATCAGGCACCAGGTCTTGGTGAATGGTTAAAAAGAGAAAGTAAACATTAGTCTGAGTGTTGAATAGTGCTCATCTTTAAAAAGGCTTAATGCTCTTTGCTATATGTTTGTTTGTTATCTCAAAAATGAGACATCTCTAATAAACTACAGCTTCAATTCAAAATGCAAAGACAGTCAGGTATGCCCTAAATCAACAAAGGACAGGTATCTTTTGGAGTTTACTGCATAGGTTTCCCGAGTTAACTGTTGACAGTAGTAGACGCTGAATTTTCTATTGTCTTTTTTTTCTCATTTTGTAACAATTCTTTTCTAATGAGCTTTCACTATCCTAAATAGATTCTCTCCTTCTACCTAACTCCTCAGCTTTTCCAAGTACAACCAAACAGCAGTGCGATGTTCTCATCTGCAATTTCCAATTTCACTGACCAAGTACCTTCATTTCATACATATTTCAAGAGGTATATTTTGGGAAGGCATTTATTTCGCCTTTTCTTTCCCATTTTTCCTCATGCGTTTCAGAATGCTTTTTATCATCCCTCTTCACTTTTGTTTCCATATTAACAACTGAACCCTTGTTAAGCTGCAGGCTTGCACAGCAGAGAGAGTGGGAATGATCACAAAAGCTTCTCTGTCCTTCATAATCATTCTTCTAGATCAGCCTGAACATCCTGCCCTTTGAGATAGCACTTCTACAAAACCCACATTTGGTTGCCAGTAGTAAAGGTATTGATTCTCTTCTATATTGATTGCCTCTGTCAAACAGCCTTCTCGTGTGTGTCCCTGTACTCCACCCTCTTTTCTGGGGTGTGTTTGTTTCAGGGATCTCACCAAATGTGTCATACAGATGCAAGTATTGTCATCTGTAAATTTAAGTCCTGAGATGGTTTTAGGATCAGTCCTTTGCAGAAAAAAAGAAAGGCCCAGAAATGGAAAAAAAATGGACGCGTGACTAAATACGTACAAGTAAGAACTATTTATATTGTCCTTAGTGATATGTTTTAGCACTAGCTATCAATTTCTTTTCTAATTCTGCAGTTCCTTTCTTATGGTGCATTTTGTTTCTCTGCTGGGAAGGACAATGTTGTTCTTAATAAAAACACAGTATTGATTTTACTTAGAAGTATCTTATACTAATCCATGAATAAAATATTAAACATCATTTGTTTCACCATGAAGCATGTCAAAACCCTTGTAAAACAAATGATTTTAGAAACTACTGATATTTCTGTGGCTATTTGTTTAATTAGTATACAACAGCTCTGTAACAGTTGGCCTCTTTTTACTACCTTAGCAGCAAACAAATCTCTTCTGAGTTTAAAATAATCTTCCACTGTATTTGGAACATTGCCTTACATTGCTATATACTTTATCACTGCATTACTTCAGTTTTAGACTAGTGTATATTCAGTGATGAAAAGCTTTTCATCACTAGAGTAACAAAGTAGGAAATAATCTTTTTGTTTGTGGTCATGTACTCACAGCAGATGTTAGAGGGCTGAGGTTCACAGACTTGCTGAGGTTCAAAGGGAACTCTGAAGATCATCTGGTCCAACCTCACTGCTCAAGCATGCTCTCCTAAAGCATGTTGCTCAGGACTGTGCCCAGTTGGGTTTTCAGTATCTCCAAGGATGGAGAGTCCACAGCCTCTCTGGGCAACCTGTTCCAGTGTTCAATCACCCTCGAATTATTTTTTTCACATGTTTAAATGGAATTGCTTGGATTTTAATTTGTGGCCTTTACCTCTTGTCCTGTCAGTGGTCACTGCTGCTAAGAGTCTCTTCCCTATTCTTCATTCCCTCCATCAGGTATTTATACCCATTGATAAGATCCACCCTGAATCTTTTCTTCTCCAGGCTGAGCAGTCCCAGCTCCCTCAGCCTCAGCTGCGGTCCCTTAATCATCTTCATGGCCCTTTGCTGGAATTGTTCCGGTACGTTCTCTTCTTGTACTGGAGAGGCCAGATGTGGACACAGTACTTCAGATAGGAACAGGAGCACATCCATTCATTTGATGTATTGGCCACTTCTTCTAATTTATATCATCTGCAAACCTGCATAGGGTGCACTCTGTCCCATCATCCAGGTCATTAACGAAGATGTTAAACAGTATTGGCCCCAGTATCAACCCCAGGGGTACACCACTACGGACTGGCCTCCAGCTGGACTTTCTGCCACCAGTCACGAGCCCATCTTCTCTAGCTGAATCTGCTATAGCCTACACTCTGGGTTGAAGAATTTGCTTCATCCTTATGCATCTTAGATTCACAATATCTGAAAAAGGCAGTAGCTCTTCTTAAGCTTTCAATAAAAATCGCAATGTAAGAGCTAGACATTATTTTTAGTCAGGTATTTTACCCCCTTTTATCAGTTACGAGTTGCAAATTGCATTTTACTATTAAAAATGTTGCAATATGTATTTTTATCAAAGAAGGAGACAACTTCCTTGTTCCAAGACATTTTCTTAACAGATCTTGGGAAAAACTTTGCAAGAACTCAGATTTAATTTCATCAGCAACAGCTGTTCAACTTCAAAGAAACCACATTTTCAGTTATTTTCACGTTATTAAAAAAAAGAGTCCAGATTAAAAAATAGAAATTAATTCAACTCTTAAAAGTAGTGGTGTATTGGCTAAAAAGTGATTCCTTTTTTTGTTTAGGAAGAGTAGGTTTTTAAACTAGTTTAACAAGATTTTAGACCAAGTAACATCAACCTAATAACTCCTAGTGGTACTATAACTCTGTTTTAAGCACACTTGCAAACTATCTAATGTGGCGTGTCCTTTATTTTGTTAAAAATACAGTGTAATAAGAATAAGCATTTTCTGCGTAGAGCAAATTGAGACATGACAAAGAGTTAAGTATTCTATAAATGCTTCTGGCACCCTATAAATCATCAGCTAAAGAAAATGCTGACAAATATCAACATCAATGGGGTATTGATCTACCGAATGCACTTCAGCCTCTCACTAAATAGTTTTCCTTAAGCATACAAATTAAACAGACGAGAATGGAAAATCAGATCTTTGGCACTACTAACACCTTCAACAGATTTGCAGGGAGTTTTGTAATTATTCGCTCCTGGTCTTCTACTGTTCTCAGATGACTTCATTTGAGATGACAGACATCTCTCTAATATCACATTTCATGTGCTTTGATATATGCAATATGAAAATAAGCATTTAGTAGCATGCCACTTTGCGTGCATTCAGTGTGTGCTGTAAGTTAGATTGGCAATTAAGAACAGTGGAAGATTGTAATACAAAGAAAATTTCATACTAGACTTGTATATTGAATTACATCATCTGGATTCTAACATAGCTTTTTATCAGTTCGGGTAGCATGGTTGATTTCAGCTGGATTCCCTATAGAAAGAGGGCCTCCTGACAATGGGTAATGTTATCAGAATCTTCTAGCAGGTGACATTTAAAAAAGAACATCCAAAGGCAGTGTCATAAGCAGATATATCTTTTTCACCTAATAAACTAGGGCTGATGTTAAATGCAGACAATAATATTTTATTAACATTATCAGGGTGTCCAAAGAGATGTTATGAGGCAAACACGTAACTGCTTTGCTACCCTTTCATTTGTGTTGTGAAAATTAATTGCTGCTAGGAGTCAGGTTATTTCAATTTATTTTCTCCTATTTGACAGATTCCTTTGTTAATGTAATGATTTAGGGGCTCTCAACTTCTCCTACAATTCAGGTCCTGAAATTTTTCATCAAGACAAAACAAACTCAAGCATGTAATCATCTAATTCTTGGGAAGAGTGGTTTAATGATTAAAATCTTAAAAAGCCCACTTCTCCTTTCCATTACTCTGTTTTTTATTTCAGTGGCATGTTTCTGGTTTTAGCTAAATTAAGGCCACAATGAAATGAGCTCAGTTTGATGTTAATTTCTTGCACCATTTTATGAAGAATTCTATAAATGGAGGAACAGTGGTGAGTCAACATAAGAGTAGGAAATAGCAATCACCATTTTAACTGAAGATTTGTCATTCAACTAACCACATAATCTCCATGCAATAATGACTGGTATCAACAGTGCTTGCATTCCGTGCTTGAAAAGATAGCCTTTATAATTTTTTTCTCCTATGAATATACTTTTTGTAAGTATATATGCGTACGTATATGTATATGTCTGTCTGTGTGTATGCATTTTTTCTGAGCAATAAATCAAACCAGTGCTTTCAAACTTTTTACACGCCAATAGCATGCTCCATCCCAACAATTAGTTATACCACACAGTTCATGAGTTGTCACTTATCATGTCTTCCTCCAAGGTCCCCCTCTGCTCTGTAGAAACTCTTCTTTCCTTCCGCTGCTGAATTGGCAACACTAGCCGCAACCTCTGCAAGAATATGCATGCCACGCCTGGCTGATGTGCCGTTGATGATAGCAAACTCAAAAACTTGTGGAAATTTGCAGCTTCTGGCTGAAACCAGTCAGAATCTGACTGTATAAAAGTGGAATACATTAACATGGGGCTAATGACCTCGGGTACAGAACAACAAAGGTTATTATGTATTCTCAGGCTGAGTGGAAGGAATGACTCATGAGAAATATTGCAGACATTTGTTATATAAATAGGTTAGCCTTGTTTAAAGGTTGGCAAGTTCCTCCCTCTGGTTCATTTTCATTTATGTTTTACAAGTCATATTATGTATTAATTATTGTATTTTGATCACGTAGCTTGTTAGATAATGCATGATCATCTCCTCTCAGATCTCAGCTGAAATGTTAAATGCACACTGAGGCACATGTGTACAGAGCAGTTCCTCTGAATATACTTTTAAAATTAAACACCAGCGAACAACTTCTTAAAAGCCTAAGACTGCAGATCATAATGTTTTTATAAAATGGACTTATACACATAGTGAACCTGTAATTTCGATGGTAATTCCCCGCCCTTCCTTTTTTTTTTTACAGCAAGGGGCTAAAAATTAGCTTATTATACAAATTACATTAGTTTATCTTCTGTGTGACTGGTTATTAGCCAATGACTTTCTATACAAAGTTATTTTTTAATAAATTATAAAACTTGTAGCTTCCCATCAGCTGAACCAGCTGACTAGAGACTATTTAGGAAGAAATATAGTAGACAGTAACATATAGGAAAAAAAAATCACTTCTTTTCTGAAGTGATGGAGTTAGTTGCATACCTACTGTACTCTGTTTGTGTTGACTCTTTATTTCAGCTTCACATCAGTTGAATTATTTCCCCAGAGTTTAATGGGAGGTCCAGCTGACACAGTCTGTTTTCTCTAGAGCTCATCAATACTCCTACTAAAAATCCAGGGAAAATTTTCCAAGAGTTACATGGGAACTGGCCACCCAGCTTAACTGACTATCAAAATTGATTTCAACCCTGCCATGAGATTATCTAAAGGAGCCTAGAAACTTATCTCATTTAGGTCGAGGTTATTCCTCTTCAAATCACTGTAGAAATCAGTAGAACTTTAGGATAATCCATGGTTAGAAATGAGAAAAAAACATGGTGGCTTTGACTGCTAGGCAACAGTGTCTGATACAGCAGTGTGCACTTTTTTAACTTCTTAAACTTAAATTTGCTTATGCTAAACTTACTCAAGATTATTACATATCTGTGATTCAAAGGTAAGGAAAATCATTATTCAGAAAGCTTGAAGTGCTTTAGGTAGACCACTATTTATAAAGAGGTAAAACTGTAAGCTAAGAATGGAGAAACCTTGTGAATGACATGGCTGTGTAGAAGGCCATTGTCAATAGGAAGACAGTTTTTTAGAGGCAGCAGTTTTCCAAGAGAAAGACTAATTAGGCAAAGGGTTTGTGCAAAGATCCACAATACAGTGTTGGCTGCTTTGGTTTTCATCTGTTATTAGAATATAGTACGTTACTTATTGCATTCACACATAACAATAAGATGATCCTAGTCTAAAAAAACCCCTTACAGTTTAGGTAGAAGATGAGGAAGAAAAACTGGAGAAAAAGCAAGATAACTGAGAGATTATCAAAGCTGGGAAATACAAAAAATTTAGCAGCACTGATGGCAGCCTATCACTTGCTTGACCACTGTCAAGTGGCACCAAGATGTAGGTGAGAGTTAAAGGCAGATCTGAAGAAAGATTCTGTGACACCTCATTAATAGAGAACTCCTCCCTCTGTAGCATTCACTGTCTTCATAGACAAGAGTACAAGACAGTTTCTTTCCTGCATTAAATCTCTGAGTAGGGGCTGCCTTACCTTACCATTTGCTACAATATTCTTACACTGAAAGCAAGCAACATGAGATCATTTAGAGGAGATGAAACCAAATTAAAAACAGAAACAGAACCCCCCCTAAAAACCAACCAAAAAACCCATTCCTGTAACTGCTTCATATCCTCATAAAAAACTCCTTCGCAATTGCACAAAGCTCCATGTGGAGAGTAAGAATCCACCCCGACACCCGCAGATAATAAATTTATGCCCTGAAGCATGATATTTGGTTTACCCTTATTATTTATTTTGGCATGCATAGCTACAAATGTTGTTAGTGTTCATAAAATTAACCCATTTCTTTTTAACATTCAACCAGGGTATTTGACTTGATGGCCTCCTGTGAGGGTGAATTTCACAGGTTGATTATATGCTGCGTAAAGGAGCATTTGCTTTTATTGGTTCTAAATTTACTGCTTTTTAATGGCAGAGAAGAAAACTGGAGAGTAAAAAGCCATTTTATTGGCAAAATCTGTTAGATTGCCCCAATGAAAACTAACTAGCACATTGTTGTTTTTGCAAAAGGGAAGAAAAAAAATCCCAGAGAATCCTAAATATGATGGGTTTATAGTATGTATGTGTGGGTAGGAGTGGGGAATGAAGAATTACCTCTATAAAGCTCCAGGAGAAATATGGAATGACAGGGACATTAAGAAGATCTAAAATGCAGTAGAAGGGAATAATGAAATGATATCTCCGAGTATATTGGATAGAATTAGGATGTTGACCTATGTGGTATATCGTGCAGGAAACTTAGTTAAAAACAGTCCAGGTTCACTTTAAAGGAAAGAATGGGTGACAAAAATGCCAAATGGGATTAGTGTAATATTGATCACAATTACATTAGCAATAGGGCTGAAACAAAATTAAATAGAATTGAAGACTTTACACTATAGTAGAAAAAAATTAGGGAAAGTACAAGAAACTTCAAATTAAAATTAACAGAATTAAGTCACAAAAAGGAATTACCCTAAGGCATGTCCAAAGTGTGCAATGGTAATGGACTACTTTCAAAATTTCTATGTATGGCTTGTATGTACTGTAATGAAAACAGACCAACACAATGGCCAAAAAGAAATACCAAAAAAGGAAAAGAAGTAAGGAGGAAAAAAAAAAAGTAGTAACTAAAGCTGAATAAATAAGTTAAGCTGAGTAAGTCAAGCTCAAACTCTAAAGGCAAAGGAAAAAGAAAAGGAAAAAAGTGAATTTATGAAGTAACTGAACACTTGTCTAACATTTGCCACAGGTAACAAAGTGTACCTTGCCAAAATCATATGAATCTAACTCGCGCTCCCCGAGGAAGTTTGGCTTACCTCATTTTAAGTAGCTACAGAATAGATTTGTCTCTGAGCCAGCTGCTTAGAATTTGTGTTTTAATAAATGGGAGAAACAGTTCTTCTAGGCTCACCTGGCCTATTTTAGATAGCTACCTTATAATACAGAAAACTGTGCTGCAGAACTGCCTCTTCTTTTTTCCCTTACCAAATAATGACTCTAGACAAAGAGACCAGGGTAGGTAGACTTCTCATGGCAAATGCAGATGTGATGAAACTCACTCCCAATGCCATCTCCAGTGTTCCTGAATAAATCAGCAGATTGCTTTGGTACTTTTGAAAATATAAGGAAAATCAGATATTGGACAAATACTGTGCCAGGTTGTGACTACGTGGAGGACTGTGCACAGTACTTCAGCCACAGAACAATCCATCCACGCATTTTATCTTTTATTGTATGTCACCTCCTGCATAGGTAGCAGTGCACTAAAGATGAAGGATAACAGTTTAAGAGATGAGTTGCAAATTGCTGTTAACATCGTTGTGGGTAGGCTGAGAGGCGAGTAAGATCCCTTGGACACCAAAACCCTCAGGAAAAGTGCAAAGGTGTTGCAATAGCAACTAATTAACTTCTCAGAAGGACTTATTTCTATGAGCAAAACTCTGTGCTAGTGTGGCTATCCACCTTCTGAATGAATTTGGCTCATGCAGTTCCAACCCACCGCAAAGACAGAGTTTGGTCATGTAGATATGCCCTAACTAAACAGAAATAGCTGTCACAACAGAAATGCTTTGTTGCTTGAAGGTACTACAGACTTCCGAACACTAATAGGCCAGAAAAAAAAAAAAAAAAAATAAAAAATGGGCCAGAATAGGAATGCTGTGGAAATTACTCTTTATTTGAGAAAACTAGGGGATACTGAGAGGCTGCTCAATAAATTACAAATTTTAGAGGAAGCTTGAAAAAATAAGTGAAAATAGGGAAAGCCATAGAAATGATTGCTATATGGAGAACCTGCACAAAGGTCTGAAAGAGGTCCCAGTGTTCATATCAGTGGCTTGTAAAGGACAGACTTCCCCAACAATGTGATAAACAAAGATTCAACAGTCTTTGGTGAGCAATGGTCCATTATGTGACTTCTATGTCATTAACCCCATAGGAAATACTGACCTACTTTTCCATGCACCTGTACAAATGGTGCAATAGTTCCCCCCCGCAAAAGATCTTGTGGGGATAGAAAGGATTGGATGAGATGCTCGTGCACAGTAATGACAGCCATGCAAGTGGGAATCCAGCTTTTACTGAGGAGGAGGAGGAGTATGGAAAAATCAGACTTGGTCTCTGTGCAGGGACTTTTTCCTTGTGTATTGGATAAAATGCTTATGTCTGTAAACATCAGGCTAAATTTGCTGCCTATTAGAGTCAAAACAGAGGTGAAAATCTCTCAACTCTTATAAAAGACTTCAAACAAAAATCCCTGAGTTTGTCAATAGGCAAAAACAAGGGAGAAAACATATAACCTGGGCGTTCAGGGAGAACATTACCCCAGTTTTAGTGTGGGGGTGAAGAGTCATTTAATGACAGTCATAATGTGTAATGTAAGGAATAAGGTACCCCGCTAGCTGTGGTGGTATCCACCGCCATGCACATGCCACTCACGCGCCTCTTTTTCCTTTCAGCTTTAGGAGGCAGTAAATGATCATCCCTGAAATACCAGTGGTGGGCAATGGACATTTTACATAACACAGTGCTGTCTTACCTTGTGGTCTCTATAAAAAGATTCTGGAACACCATGTGGTGGCCTTTATCAGACTTTCACAAGTACTTCAGAGAGAGAAAAGGAGAAAATACGTATGTTCACAGAAAAAAAGAGGATAAAAGAATAAATACTGTTGAAACAAAAAAGTGGTTTCTCAAGATGAATATTAACATCTTCTTCAGCTTTCTTCATGTCTTTGAAAAATGCTAGTACCACAAAGCAGTCTGTAACATCTATCTATTTATAGAGAAAGTGGCTTTATTTTAATTTTTTAAGCAAAACACTGAAAATAGCAACAATGTGAAGGCATGTATGACAAAACAGGCCTTTGTAAAATCCAATAAACCACACTGTTTCTTCAGTGTTATTTGGACTTTATTATTTATCTTCTTGATAAAGAGATAAAGATTTGGGCAGCCACCTGGTCTCAAGCAGATCCCTTAAGAGTCTAAGGGAATACATGTTGCATTCTTGTTCAACAATAACTGATGCTAAAAATCAGCATAAAAAAAGAAGATAGTTCCCATTGTCCTCATAATTATTAATTTATTTTTTAAGTACAAAGTTTTTTTCCTTACTTATCATTGATTCTCAGTCTTGGTTCATAATGATGTTTTCCTCATCTTCTCTGGATTTCCTACTATTAATGTTTTATTGCTGCTGTAGCTGTGGCAGACAGCATCTCTCCTCTTTGAAGGTCTCCTGCTCTTCCTGCTTTGGATTGTACAGGAAGAACTATCCAGCAAAGAAAACTCTTAAAGTAATTTTGCCACCTTTGTGCAATCTATTTAAGCTAGGAATAGTAATGATTCAGTACCACTTGAAGGCATATCTTCTACCTCTTAGATTCCTGAATATATCACAAAGCCTGAGCTGTTTAAATGTATAGGGGATGGGTTTTTTCTAGCTAAATGAGAATACTTGATATGGTAACAGTGCAGACTAGCTGGCTCAGTAAAAAGCACTTTTAAAATAAAATTTGTATTTAAATCCCCCAATATTTTAGCCTGATTTCTCTATTTATACAGTAGTAATTCATAGTAAATGGGCAAAATGCCAAGACAAATTGAGCAGTATAACAGAGTATCAGAAGAATACCACAGCTGGGTGACTAATATAAACCAGAACAGGTACAGTAGACCAAAAGTAAAGACAATATTCTAAGGCTGTGATGCTTCATTCAGTATTCAAATGCATGTGCCTGAAAGCTATTTTCAGTGTTTAACTAGATCTTCTTTTACTTACGTTCTTCTGCCCATCACTGCACACCTCTTTAGGCTGCATATAATGCGGTGGTTTCAGCCTGTGTTAGAAAGTTTAATGCTCTGCTACACAGCAGTAACAACACATCTATCTTCATTAGAAATTGCTCTTCTACCTGTCCATTCATAAGGCCTTTTGCTCACTTCTGTATAGGATGGTGACATAAAGGGAAAATTAGAAGGAAATAGGAGAAAAAACAGTTCAAGTGATTTGATTGCAGAGATTTTAAAAACATCACACTGACTGGTTTGGACACGTTTGTAAAAGAAAAATGAGTGTAACAAAAGATTTGGGAAGGCATTAACTTTTGGTGGAGCAGAAGGGGTTTGGTTTCCTTCTCCACTACATTTTCTTATCTTTTTCTTTTTTCTTTTCTCATTTTGTCATCAAGAAAGAATAAGCAATAATGGAAAAGCAATGACTGGGGAAACACCACCAAAACAAATAGGAACTTTTCTTTCATTCTGTCATATTACTTTCAGCAAAAAACTATTACAAAAGATATTTTTGGCAAGCTAAATTTAAACAGAAAAGCTGGCTAACTAGCTCTAATATGCCTTTACTTTGCCAAATTATTGTGCATATAAGACTTCCAGTCAGTTTTTTTTGTTCTTACTGATAGCGTATAGTAATTACTGTTCACTAAAGCTATGGTGCCATGTAATACTTTTTATGTAATTGTAAGCTTTTAAGTTTGCATTTGTGGAATTTTGTCCTTTTAATGATCCTTACTTCTATTACAACTCTAGATGTGACCAACCTGGTAACAGACAGATTAGCTCATCAGAAAAAAAATGGTTTAGATGGTATTGATTTGAGCCCTTGCAATGTCTTTTGGAGTGAAGGAATAATTACATCTTGTTCTTCCAGAAATCATTATATATAATTCCAGATGCTTTCTTTTCTGAAAATGTGAGCTAGCAAAGACTTACTAACTATGCAAGTACTTTTCTCTTCCCTGTGTATAGAGGATAAATTTGAGCCCCTGGCATCAGCAGTAAAATAGACTCTGGAAAAAAACACACAGTGTCCCTCATCAAATAGCATATGGTATCTAGTAAAGTTAACTCCAAAATACTAAGTATATAATGCAAAAAGAGGAAATATCAACTCCCTTCCTGCAGAGTCATGCAGAGTTGTCTCACAGAAGACAGTGCAATAACTCTTCAGATGAAACCAAAAGTATTTTTGTTTTGTTACATTTAAATTGTAACAATGCATTTACATGTTCCGTATCTCCTAGATAGCAGTTCCCAGCATCAACACTCTTCTTTCCCATCCAAAAGTAAATACTATATATTTAGCCCAGAGATTAAATAAATGGGTGGTAGCATGACACAGAGATAATACAAGTCTAATAGAAGTCAATGGTGTATTTTGTTTATTTAATTAATTAACATTTTTGACCCACGAATCAAGATCTCCTGAAGCGAGACAGTAATGCAAAATATATTAGCATGAACAGCAGGAGTTCCTAACTTGCCAGCTTCAAAGGGTTGATTGCAGGCAACAAATAGTGATAAACATTTAGGTTACTTTGGAGAACTACTTATATGATTTAAAAATACATAATAAACACTTTGAATTACTACTACAAATGTGCCATTGTGTGCCAATATATTTTAAGATATTGTTAGATGTATGTTAGAGTGTCATGCAAACAACTTCGAAGATTTGAAAAGTATAAATGTGGATTTCTTTAAAATAACAGTACAAATTGATTAGAAACCTCTTTTTTATTGTACACAAAAGTCATTAGAATAATATATTAAAGGTGAAAATAAGCTTTATGTTTCCCCTTATTAGAAAACAAAGTGACACTGTCATCTTTACTGCAACATCCATAGGCAGAACATAGGAATATACTGTTAGTGAACCGTGCAAAATTAAAATTGCACTTTTCTCTGTGTAAATTGTGTTCCTTCCTGCAATAAATCATTAGCACAGCTCCAATTTAATTTCCTTTTCAAGTACATCCTAATGGGAAAATTGAAGACTAAAAGGAGTGGTCTGAGGGTTTCCCTCCCCCTTCACATATCGGATGAATGCACGTTTGCAAAACAAAAGCTGCAGACAGCTTAATTATATACCGAAGAGGCAGCAGGTAGGAGGTGCAAAGACAGTGGGCCAAACTCTGCCCCCAAGTTGCCCAGTTCCCTAACAGGAATGGCTCCAAATCTGGAAAATGTTGTACCAGCAGGTAGGTAGTCCTTCCAGTGAGGTTTTGGGAGGTGAGGGAGCAGCCTCTCTGCATGGGTATGTTACAGGTTCCCGACATACCTGGCTGCAGCCCATTCAAAATACTAAACAAGAAACATAGTAAGCCATGAATTTTGCAGTGCATAATACAAATGAACTTAGAGATAGATTTAATTGCACATTCATTTCAAGCTAAATAATCTCTGCATTAAATAATTAATGAATCAAGCTATTTAAATAGACAGAATGAAATCACGTCATTAAATTGTAACTTCTGTATTTAATTTAATAGAATATTCTGACAAAACCAATTTAAAATAAATATATATCACTCACCTTTGCCAGCTGAATTACTTTCTCGGAGTTAATTTAGTTATATGTTCATGAATTCACCATAATTTCCCTCATTTTTTTAATTTAACTTTACAAATGATTGCAAAGAAAGAGGTTGATGAACCAATACAAGAGATCAGGTAGCTGGGTCCAGATGATTTACTACTAAGTGCTTATAAAGTGCTGGAAGAAGTAAAGATGAACTGTAGTGGTTCCCAAAGCAAAAATAACTTTTATGAAGGTGAACATGAGTCATAGGATTTGGAAGAGAAGCAAACAGAATTATGTGCCCCCACCTACTGCAAGCAATTTAACCAATTTTCAACACTTAGTACAACATTTCTGCAAGCATATTTTTAGAGGATTTTCTCCTGAGACACCTGTCTAAGTTTTCCCTGTTGCAAAGCTGAACCAGAACCGTTAAGCCGCTGTAACATTCTTCTTATAGAAAATGTGTCAGGAAAAGGAATATTTAACCTTTAAGGAAAACCTGCCTTTACAAGAGCACAGGGATTTCTTACAGGAGTGCATGAGGTAGCACGACAGCGGACCAAGAAAGGCAAAGTGTGCGACCTCGTTTTCCTTCACACCTAGACAACAGGTTAACTGTTGTAAACTAAACAGAAGACTCCATCACTAAATTCTAGTAAGAATACTCATCCAATATAAATTGAGTATAGGTCAAGCACCATGGCTTAATATCCTGGAATAAATCATTCAAGCCCAAGACAAGAGATGAACCAGCAACAAAGGGCGTGAGTTCAACCCCTTCAGACACACAAGCATCAAAACCATGCAGAGTCCATTGCCATTGAAAATGGGAACAGTCCTTGCTCCAGTTAATATTAGAGTGAAAATACAGTCAGGATTTTAATGTATGAAAAATATATCCCACTGAAAATACAGTGGGAAGAAAGAGACTATTGAAAAAGCCTTTGGAATACAAGCATGTGTCCAGTTCTGAGGAAATGAGGATACATTTCAAGTACTTTCAGCCCTGTTTCTAGTTTCCTTTTAATGTTTCTACTCATATACAAGATTACAATCAAATAGTAAAAGAGGGGATGGAATATTACACGTATTTTCTCATTTTGCTGTTTTACTAGTCTTCTTTTATAGCAAAATAATTTCACTAGTAATTTCACTAGTCCTCCTACATAGTCATTCCTTTTTTTTCCTAAATGAGGAGTTATTAAATAGGAAACTGTAAGTGGAATCACATTGCTCTTCTGCATTAGCTGACAAGGACTATGACATAGATGTCATGAGATCAGTATATATGGGCAAAATGACTGGATTACTTTTGTGCTTCTTACTCTCTTTTGGGGAAAAGAGTCCTCATTTCTGTCTGGGCTAGAAACTTGTTGTGATAAATACAAATTACTTGGTAAAATATTTGAGAAGGTGTCATAGATGAGAGAGAATAAATGACAACCTGTAGCAGATCTGGATACTGTGGTTTATTTAAGAACCAACAAGATTACCGCTTTTACCCTGCTTGATTATGCCACACATTCACTCCCTCACTCTCTTGTTGTCCTTTACGTTGTTTGATCAGATACAGTAGTGTAGCAAACTGACTTTTGGCCCCCAGTGACAATGTGTTGCTTATGCGTAAGATAAACAATTGTGTACTGCTTACGTAAGCCTTAAAGTTACTTACACCCACTTCTTATGTCTAGGAATGCCCAGGAATCTATCTAGGAATAATCCGGTAATGAAACTTGTTAGGTGTAAGTTAAGGCATTGTACCGTAACTAATTTACACCTTACAGTTCCTCCGTGTACAATTTGCACCCACTTAGGCATAAGCTGAGTGGTTATAGGTGTCCTGTGTGGAAACGTAACTAGGGTTGTCCCCGCAAGGAGTCTGGATCATTAAAAAAGCTAGAAGTTGCGGAGTCTGCAAACTGATAAAAAAGGGATCTCAGCTTTGCAATTAATGTGGATGGGGATGGGTTATGTTCAAGTAACATGCCAATTTTTCATGAGTTAACAAGATAAAGTGGTTAACAGGGACCATGTGGCTGCGGAATATGCCTTACATAATTACTCCACAAAATTAACCAAGGACTGGTTGTATTGTCTTGTTGCGTTTATTTTACCTTGATATTGTTTGCAAATCGAGACAATCCCACCATGTTTATGTATAGCACTGGAGCTTCTTGTAAGAGGTCATAGGAGATGCACAGTCAATGGTTATGGCTTTGGAAATACCAGGAGGGCTAAAGCCTGGAAAACTGGCAGGTTTAGGACTTCTTCTGGGATCAGAGGCTGATAACACAGCCTGGAAAGGTTATCGTGTAGTCAGGCTACTCTGTCCCTCGTCCTACATAGTTTAACATAACTGTGCTTAACTCTCAATTTCTGGATCTATACCTCAAAACCTAGCTAGGTTTTCCCATCAAATATTCTGACTATTTAATGAGACTGTTTTACATAGGCATATCACAGGATCACACTCCTAAACAGAAAAATAAACACACGTTTTCCTCAATATTTAATCACCTGTGCAATGTAACTTCTTTCCAAAATATATACACATGTATTTTCTTTTTCATATCTACATTCTGATGGAAAAATATATATTTTCTTGTAAAATTTCAGAGATCTTTCTTTCATATTCAGGAAAGAAATATGTGACTGTTGGTACGATAATGACTTCTCTTGATGTGGCTGCATAAGTAACAAAGTACCAAATGGGGAAACAATGTACTTTTCTTACTAATTGTTGCTCACCAATCCTCTTTATGTTCTTTGCTATATCCTCATTGCATCTACCACCTGCTGCCAAGAGAGTTTTCTTTTAGTCTACCAGGCTATATAAAGTTATACAACTGTTGGCTTGTTTGATTGCTTTCTTTGCACACTATTGAAGGGAATGAAAGTATTGTCCTGATGAATAATTTGTTTAATCAGCTTGCATTTCTGCAATTTAGGTTACTTAATAGTAAAGAAAAGCAAGGAAATTGCATCTACCTGTCTAAGCACTCTTGTCTTAAAATCTTCAGACTACACTAGAATCAATGATATCTACATACCAGACTTTTTTTTTATTTTTTAACTAAACTAGGCCACCTTTGTTTAGCAAAGAAATTCTTAATGATTTTACCAAAGGGCACCTCTAAATCATTTACCAGAAGGAAATGAAATATATTAAAAAAGCATTAAGGTTCTGTCAGAAAACAAAAGCATGGAAAGCTGTTGTTAACAGGTGAAATGTGCCTTGTATCTTCTGGTTCTTGGGTATAACAGAAATAATAGGATTGTAATCAAGAGAGGGCTTCAAAGAAGTCTATTGCAATGTGTGAGGTATTGATAGCATTATTTTCTGTTATTCACATGTAGGATTCATAGTTACAAAGAGTTATAGAAAGCTAGAAGTTTTCTGCCTAAGCATTATTGAAGTTTTGTGGTCCTGATTTACAGTGCAGAAACAAGCTCTTATCATTTTAGAATTCCACCCAAGTTTTTCCTTGTTTTTCTCTAACCATCCTTAATGTTTGAATGGTTTGGCTGAAAAAATGCAAAAGGTACTTTGTACTAAGATAAAGTGTGCTTCTATTTCATATGAACT
This sequence comes from Harpia harpyja, assembly GCF_026419915.1. NCBI lineage: Eukaryota > Metazoa > Chordata > Aves > Accipitriformes > Accipitridae > Harpia > Harpia harpyja. Next base: position 2,482,978 of record NC_068944.1, on the reverse strand, counting down.
ATTGTGAATATTTTCTATCAGGAACGAATGCACAAAATAAAATTAAAAAAAACCCAACACCTTTATCACATTCTTGTATATCATAATGAACTGTTTCTTAGAAGAAGAAAAAATGTGTATCTCCTTGTAACCACTTCAGTGACACAGACATGAATTCAGTAAAACGGTAGATATAAAACTGCTGTATGTTATACCCAAGTCTAGCATGATGTTGATGAAATCCATTCTATATATACTTCTGTATTTCTTTTTTTTTTTGAAATTCAATATTTCTTTTTATTTTTTTCCTTATTCTTGAAGTAAACATTCTTGAGTTACATATGTGTGTTACATATTCTCTGTAAATAGAGAACAGTTTTCTCTACTTAGTCATCAGTTAAGCATACATTAACATTACAGACAGGACAAAATATTGTCCTGAGAAGAACTCTGAAAAGAATTGATTCTTCACCAGATAAACTAACTCGGAAAACCAGTTTTCGACTGTAACAATTGTTACTGTCATTTTTCTCATTAAAGCAAGGTATTTCAATTGGTTTTCTACTTTAAGCACATTTTAGAAAAGCAAAGCACTGTAAATTATGTAATCTGTGTCTGTAATTGTCAGATATTTGTAATGCATCTTCCCTGAAGTTACTCTTGTGACTGGAGTGTAATAACACCTGAACTAGGTTTAAAATGGTAGCAGTGCAGACATTCAGGACATTATCTTTAGAGAGAAACAAGTGCTAAATCCCTTTTAGCTTAATCACAACTGCTTTGGGATTCCTTAGGCAGAGAGTTCATTGCTCAGATATCTCCATTAGTTTAACTGCTTTCATTTTCTTAAATACAAAGATACCACCTCTGGGTTTGGAAGTCCCTGAGCTATGAACCCTTGGAGGCTGGGACAATAGAATGGAAGACTATTGCTATAAGCTTGTTCTGTTCTGCTTTTCCCTAGACATGTGCTGTCAGCCCCTGCTAGAGATACTGGCCTAAAAGGATTTTTAGCCTGATTTAGCACAGCCATTCTTACATTTCTTTTTTCTTCCTGCACGTTCATAACCCCCCTGGCACTCCACCTGTGCACCCTCACTTCTGGTTTTAATCTATATAAGAAACAACTTGGACTAGCTGTCTCTGGAGCCTGGACCAGTAGAAACTTACCCAGTGGCACACAGTAAAATCCCTTTTTCTTGGCAGAAAGGATGTCCCAAATGCAATGATGAGGGCAGAGAGTGGGTTTGTAGACTTAGGTCTTGTTTATAAGGATCTGATTTATCCAGCAATCACTGCTCAAGTTTCTGTATTTTTACTAGAAAACAGACAATTCCACATTAAATCTACAGTCTTGCTCATTACAGTGTGTCTCAGAATTTGGCAGTATGTGCAAGTTTGTATAGTCAATGGTACTGCAAGCAGTTACAATTTTTATGTTGCTTGCATTGTCTTTTGATAGCTTGACATTCCCTCTCTTCAAATACATGAACTATGAGCCTGTCTTGCCACTGTGCTACTTCAGCTTAAACCAGTGAAAATCAAGTTTGAGACTTATAATGCACTTGAAAAGTGCTTTCCTTTTTACCATCCTCCTATATATTATCTTTTCATGGATATCACAGAACTCCTATTTCCCAAATACCTATGAGTCGGTTTTTGTGTCCTTTGCATTATTTCTAGCTCAGTTTTGCTGTTCTTCTCCAGCCATTCATAATTTCACAGCTCAAGGACAGCCCCAAAGGAAAGCATGTATTTCTGAATATATTAGCCAAATTCATACATGGAAAGTAGTGTAAATAAGAGGGGGGGGAAAAAGTGCCATAAATTTTCAGCTTGCCAGTCAATCTTTTATTTATCTCTGTAATACCATACGACAATGGCATATGATGTATTTGAGTAAGAAACATTTCTGATCTCAGAATGAGGCATGTAATTCCTTTATGTTTACTGCTTCAGTAGTAATTCTGTAGTTATATGTAGTTGATAATTTCTTGTCAATCTAAACTTCTGTTTTGTTCGTCTGTTTGTAGAAACACATCAATTTCAACAAGAAATGCCACTGGGAAAGAGTTTTCCAGGCTGAAATCTCTGGTTGTATCTGTAAAGGAAGGTGGTGGTTTTCCATCCCTCTCTCTCTTTTCTTACCTTGGTTTGTTTTGTTGGTAGATTTTTGCTTATTTTGAGCAACGGGTCACTGAAAATTAAAAATATCCTTATCTCATCCCATTGTGAACTAGAATTTCCAGTATTCTCTTATGTTTCATGGGATATGAAAACTAATTCTTAGGAAGCTACCAAATTCCAATTGCAGAATTGGTTATTGCTGGGCCAAGGTGCGATAAAGAATGGCACAAAAAGCCTCAAAGACTAAAGATAACCTTTTTCTCCAAAATTTTCATACAAAAGTAATTACAGTATACAGTTAAATAAATTAATGGATGCTTAATTATTATTACATCTAAAGTTGGGTTACAGTAAATGTTTTTGGTTAAAAAGACAAAAAAAGAAACATTCAATTAATTGCACTTGAGAGAATTCAGATAGAAAAGCGCTAATTGGCACTGATATTCCTCCATATCTGGAACAAGAATGATTGTATTGTTGGTATCACTTTTATATAAACCACAACCTTAAATAATTAACATTAACATTTACTCACCTTAGTTTTTCCCTCAGTTTGTCATGGGTGAGCAAGTGCACAGAATTTCGCAAATTAAAAAGGTTTTAGCACAAGACAAAACTTGCTTCATATATTATTGCAAGTTCTTGGGTTTTGTTACTTGTCGCACAGTAGGGCATTAGGTGAAACCACCAGAGCACATTCCTAATAAATGTCTTTTGTGGTTTTGCACCACACTCCAGTGTGAAAAAAGCCCAGCTGTTGCTTTGTTTGCTCCACCACATACACATTTCTCTCGATTATTCCTTATGTTTGCTGATTAAAAGTTATCATGGCAGAGCATGTGATCAGGAAGTAAACAGCAAATGATGAATTTAGATGAATGTAGATCTAACTTATTCAGTTATACCTGTAAAGACTATCTTTAGCAATTTTAAATCTCAATATTTGTATCGCTGATGCAATTTTAAAACAAAATTACTGCGGTATTTTGAACACAATTGCACTAAGAGTGTGAGAAGCACCAGCTTGAATTGAATGGTATTTGTTCCAAAAGCAAGTACCAGATTGGAGTCACAACCCAGTATTTGTCATTTAAAAATATGGTTTTAGAAGGCAAGCATTACTATGAAAGTCATATATACTTCAGCAGTAAATTTAGACCCCAATTCATAGAGATATTTAAGCATTCAAATACTGCAAAGTGATTTTAATCTGTTCAGCAAGGACTACTCAAGTGTTTAAAACTATTCATGTGTTTAACTATCTTGTTGAATTGGAACATACAGTGTAAATGTCAAATACCAATAATTTGGGTATTGTTAGAAGTTTTTAACCCTAAAGCCAGATATCTAGCTTTTGCCATGTCAAATAAAAAGGACCTGGATTTCAAAATTTATTTGTAACATACTCTATCACTATCAGAAAACACATGTTGTGTCTCCAGGATCCTTTAGGGTCATGAAGCCATTTTGCGAAGTGTCACAAGAGGCACACGAACATAACCGATCCACAAGGTAATTTGAGTGCCGCTCACTGGCTTCTGCTCTGTGTATATGGACATTCAGTGAGGGCAAAACTGAAAGATGCTTTGAATACTAATATTTGGAGAAATAATATTGGGAAAGTCATCTTCTGGGAATGGTACCCGTAAAGAGCTATTTCAGTAAAATGACAGAAAACAATAACATCTTGTTCACTCTTACGGCAACCTTCATGAGGAGAAAGATGAAGAGAAGTATACAACTTTATCAGATGTCCTGAAAAATAAGACAATATTTTTATCTGAATTGTCTCTAGTGGTGGTGGAGGACTGATGAAAAATAGGAAAGGCAGGAAATATATGTGTAAAAATTTTTATCTGGCTAAAGTTCTGAGTTGCAAATGTGAGAGATGCCTTAGAGAAATGTTAGGCAGCCAGATCAAGGTGACTTGTGAGGCCCCCAAGAAATCGGGTGCTTTGTGACAGGAGATTTAAAGCTGATGTGATTGATTTAAAAATAATTGTGATGGTAGATTTAAAACTGAAGTGAGTGATTTAAGAATAATTAGGAGGATGGTGATAATCAAATGATCCGTACGACTTGCGTGATCAGAAGACCACAGCTATAACCCTTAATTTTGCTTCTCCATCCATTTTGTATCAGGGTAAAGCCTATCCACGTTTGAAGGATTTACATCCTTATGATGGCTTCAGAGCACTGTCCGAATATAAATAAAGACTTATAATCAGCTACAGTATATTATTTTTAAATGGATTATTTTGTATTCAGTGGCAGGGCAAAGTCAGATTTTGCCTATGCACACAGCTGCCGTTGCTTCAAATGGAAATTCCACCCTGATAACAAAAACAGGCCTTTCACTGCTTACAGGAAAATCATTAAAGATCTGCAATAATATTTTCACCCAAATATATATGTTGAAAGGACTGTGATACAACATTATTTACAAACCAGCTATTGAAAAAGTTCTTGTTGGCTTCAGTCTCTATGGGCTTGTTGGCTTCAGTCTCCCACACCACAGCTAAAAAACTGACCTAAATTTAAAGTAACTTAGATTAATTGTTATGGTTTAAGCCCAGCCGGCAACTAAGCCCCACACAGCCGCTCACTCACTCCCCCCTGGTGAGATGGGGGAGAAAATCAGAAGAGTAAAAGCGAGAAAACTTGTGGGTTGAGATAAAGACAGTTTAATAGGTAAAGCAAAAGCTGTACATGCAAGCAAAGCAAACCAAGGAATTAATTCCCCACTTCCCACGGGCAGGCAGGTGTTCAGCCGTCTCTAGGACAGCAGGGCTCCATCACACATAACAGTGTCTTGGGAAGACAGACACCATCACTCTGAACATCCCCCCTTCCTCCTTCTTCCCCCAGTTTATATACTGGGCATGACGTCCTATGGTCTGGGATATCCCCTGGGTCAGTCGGGGTCAGCTGTCCCGGCTGTGTCCCCTCCCGACTCCTTGTGCCCCCCCAGCCTGCTCGCTGGTGGGGTGGGGGGAGAAGCAGAACAGCCCTTGGCTCGGTGTAAGCACTGCTCAGCGGTAACCAAAACATCCCTGTCTTATCAACACTGTTTCCAGCACAAATCCAAACCATAGCCCCATACTAGCTACTATGAAGAAAATTAACACTATCCCAGCCAAAACCAGCACACTAATCTAAATTCTAATAACCTCAAGCTGTGTTTTCTGAGTCTATGTACTACCATAGCAACAAGTAGTTCTTTTTTTATGAGGCAGAAAAATGATTTCACTCAAGCGGTACTGTACACATTAGTGCCTGGCAGTAAGTACATTTGTGCAAATGACCACACACATTATCTTCCCAACAGCTATTGGTCATTGCTAGCTGAACAGAAACACTGCAGTTGATATTTTGCTTTTCCATCCTTCTGCGAGTGACTTTAAAATGACAGCACAGTGCATAGTGTACCTGTGCTGCTGACCACCCTCAGCAGTCACAAGCCACAGTAGAGCAGTCCCCGGACTGGCAGAAGATCCCATGTTAGATCTTTTCTCCAGTGCGTCTACCACCGGTGTGGTGGCGAGGTGGGTGTGTTGCGCTGTCATGATGTGTGTTGCGTGCGATTGCTCCCTGCTGCTCCACTTATGGCTGTGTGTACTAACAGCGTCAGAGAAACCACAGGAGTGTAATGCATAGCGAAGTGCGTAATACTGCAAAGTAATGCAGCGCTGCAGTATGACTCACAGTTATGACAGCGATTCGCTTCCTGTCTTAAAGGCGGTATTATTTGTGTCAACGGCAATGAAATCAAGCAAATGTGCGTGAAGCAAAACATATGAAATCAGCACTGTGTAGTGGTCAGAGAAATTCTGCTCCCTCAGCCCCACTGTGTCTCATTCTGGCCGTGTTTTAATGCAGAAGTGTGCCTAATTTAAGGCCATCTGGCAAATCAAAGCAGCCGCAGTAGTGTTAGGTTCTCTCTACCAGAAAAAGACGTCACGCAATGTAACTCAAGGCACTTGTGTCTGCTTCAGTTCTGCCGAGCTCCTTCCCCAACGTCTTCCATAGTGAAAGTGAATGGAGGCGATAACTGACCTCCTCGTATCAGCAAAGATTTCCGATGCAAAGGATTCCCCTCTCTACCTCTTTAGAGAATAAGCATCCCTGTCAGAAGGGCATCTTTCCCATTAGTTGAAGCTCTTGGAGACTGGGATAGACATCATTGTCCACTGCTCAGCTACTTCAGCTGATGATGGGCAATACAATTATACATGATGAAAAAGGTTTTTAATCACTGTACTATGTAATAGTCATAACAGTGAAAAATTTGGGGATGGAACTGAGCAATAAGAAATTTTTCTCCCTTCCAAATGTTTCAAATATTTGAAAGCACAAAGGTTTCAAAGATCTTCCTCTTGTGCAGCAGGTCAGCTCTTAAGGCTTTGTACCATGGCCAAAACATTTTCCTTATGTGGCAAACTGTGGAGTGCAAGCTTAAAGCGATTTCTTAAGTCATTGCCAAAACTATGGCTGAATTTCTTTTCCATCCTGGGCCAGGGCCATCAGAACTGTCACATTCTAATGGGAAAAACAGAAAATTATTTCTTCAAAATTGACCTTTTCTGTTCAGAAAAGTCAAAAGCATTTTCACTGGAATGTTTTATCTAGCTCTGGTTTCCACTACTATATTTTTGTTTATAAGATATGATTTTAAAGTGTATGATAGTATTGTCTTTATATTAGCAGGTTTGAGTTTTAATTCACTAGGCTTGTCAAGGGGGCTGATTTAGTTTTTCATTTCCTACAGTTCTGTGTGAGTGAGTCTCATTAAATGGAATAGCTGTTCTGCATGCAAATCAGAGAAACAGATCTGCTAGTTTTGGTGGACTGTTCTAGCTTAGCTTAAGTTGAATACACAACCATGCTTGCTAAACACTATTGTCTGTGCAAGGAGTGCAAATGTTCATTTTGCATGTCTCTTGTTGCATTTTTTTCTGAAATGTCACACAATCTTACCTGTCATTTTGACCGAATTACAACATGCCTATTACTCTGGTTGTTTTTGCATAGGAATAATATAAATAATTCCTGTCTGATATCTGTGAGCTAAAAACCTGAGCTCTTAAAATGACTCATCTTAGCATCTCAGAAGATCTTGGCCAGCCTTTCAGTAACATCAGGGAATATTATTGGCCAGAACCATTTTTTTTTCTTTCAGAGTTTTGGTTTGGTATTCTTTAAAAATGAGATCTTGTTCAACCAAACCAGTAGTGTATCGTTGTGAATATGCAAGTTCGGAGTGGGGGGTGGGGCGTGCGTTCTTCCCCAGAATTTAGCCTGAAAGAGATTGTCAGCTGCAAAAACAGTGGAGTAGATACGTTTGCCACAATAAATCATTTCTATCCCAAAGCTAAGCAGTTTGGGAGGACCTTTGCACTTACCAGTGAAAAGCGGTATCTGTCACCTAACGGGATCAGAGGTAAGGCTGGCTGTTCACTCAGTATGCTGTCCCGTTCCTTGTGTGTACACTCCTGAGGTGAAAAGCTACAGCCATACACCTGCTGCTGCTGCGTGCTCAAAGTTCTCCCCTTTGAAGAAGTTCCGAAAAGGGTCATCTTCCCAAGGGTTTGATGCATACACAGCTTTACTTCATTTCATAGAACTGCTCTTACTCAGAGATTGTATCAAATAACGTTAAAAAAAAGTCCAACAAACATGTAGAAGAAATCTGAAATGTCTTGAGATTATTTTCCCTTGTGATATCTTATTGCCTCTCCCACAATTACAGTGATCAACTTGCCTCCACTCTGCAAGTGAAGAATGGGTTTTCTTTTACTATTGTTTAAATCATTTTGGGAGGCCTTTATGATTATAATACAAAATGACTGATCTGTGTGACAGCTCCTGAAACCTCGAGATTTGGTGGGACTTGCTTTGTTGTAATATTCAGGGTACTATTTCATGATTCTGCACTCAATAAACTGTCAATCATTGTGAGCAATATATAATTATGTATTGCTTAAGAGAAAAAAATGGTTTTTAACCTCAAGGTAACATAAAACACTTAAAAGTAATTGCTAGGGGTATGATATTTTAAATAGAGATGCTGTCTCAGATGCAAACAGTTCAACTGTAAAATAAGTAAAAGATAATAATAAAAACAAAGCAAAAGCAAAACTAAGTACCACTTAAATATCACCAAAGAATATGTTTAATACCACTACAAGCAGAGTGTCATGAGGTGAACAAAGCAAAGCAGAGTGCATTTATCACTTCTCCCATAGGAACAATAATAAGGTAGGAAGTTGACATCCTACTGCTTTTATATTGCAGATGATACAACTCTTTCTGCCACTCTAGTTGTGGAAATGAGACATGAATTATTCCAGCAACAGGTCTGTGTGAAGCGGGGATGTGGTTTTTGCATAGCTGCATGTCTCCTGCTCTGACCCTGGCCCTGACCCTGCCATAGGAGGCACTTTGTTATGGGCCATGGCTGAGGAGGAGTTTCAAGAGACAGCAGTGCACGATATCTCACCTCTCCTGTGTCAATGGTAGAGTCCACAGAAGTCTATTATAAGTCATAAAAGTTCAAAGAAGCCCTGAGGGTGTTAAAAAAAGAGGTTTAAGGATGTTTTCCTCAGAGCTAGAGCTGGCTATATAAAGTGTAATTGTGCTTACCTCACCGCCAATCTAAACAAAGTGTTGAAAAGCAATGAAAGAGTATCCAGGTTTGATTTTGCAATATGAAGAACCATGTTAGGCAGAACACAACTTTTTGTGAGGCGTTTCCAGTTGGTCATTTGGGGTACCATTTGCCTCAATTTTAGTTGGCTAAAGTGCAAGCATAAATCAACTGAGGCTCATTCCGCAGCCTGTAGAGAGAGCCAAGCCCACTGTGAGGGTGCTGTTTATTTGAACAAGGTAGATCTCTGCGTTAGGATGAGATAAAGTGTGCTCTAGACACCACTGACTGGGTCTCTGTGCTGCAAAGGGGCCTTGGGTGACTTGGTAAAATGCAGAGAACTGCAATCCGGACATCTTAATTCGGTAAGGTGAATGGCACTTTTGGCACCTGGTTATCATATAGGTGGACAGAGAAAGGGACTGGAGCAATCTCTGATTTACTCCAGGACCTTTTTATGGTTGTATTGTGTTGCCTTCTACAAGAGCCCTATCCTTCCCTCCCTGGGGAAGGCTAATTTACCCCACTCCAGTTCACTGAGAGTGCAAGGCTCTGGCCCCTTGCTTTGCTCTTCATTGTGCTGTGCTTGTCTTTCAGCCTCTCATGCTCTCCAGGGCCATATTTCCAGCTCCTGAAATTCTGGCCTCAGTCATTTCTCTGTTTATTGTTCACCCTCCCATAGCACAGACCTACTATGTCAGTGGAGTAAAGATCCCTGTCTACAATAATACGTTAACCCTGTAACATACAACCTGTTACCTTAACAGGTATGATTAGGTATTCAGAATAAACTGACACTTCCAACGTCTGTCTTCCAGGAATTACAACATTAAGGTCTAAAAAAAATTTCTCACCTAGCTGTTAAGCTCTGTTCTCATTGTCTGCAAACCTACAAAACCTACAAAAAGGAACGCTAACTTGGATGAACCCCCTAACTCACAGATAACAAGGCAAGCCATGAAAGACTGAATGCCAAAGGGTACGCTCTTTTAGAGGCAAAATTAATGTATTCAACTGGTGCTAAGCTGTGCCAAAGAAGTCATCCTCATGTTCAGTTTGACATGCCATTAAGGGAAATAAACAGGGCATCTTGCAAGGTAAGGGACTATGTCTTTTCTTTCTAATCTTTCACTTTCCTCCATTAGCTAGGAAAAGAGTGGCTCTTTGAACCTGCTGATAAAAATACAGGGGTAACAGTGTTGCTTGAACTTGGCCATGGGTAAATTGGTTTTGTGAGGAGTAATTCACGTTTGTGTCTATTGTATTGCCCAGAAAGATGCAAACTCCCCAGTGTTTTGTCTGAAAAAGGAAACTTTCTTTTTTTAAATTAATTTTAACTTTTTCCATTTTATAAGGTTGTGTTTTGTTTGGTTGTTTTTTTGGCTTATCGGAGCAGTCCATTAGGGAAAGTAAAAACAGTAATTATACCATACCAGTTAATACCCAGCCCCACAAGATCTGGAACTACTTATGTGCCAATATTTTCTTGAATCTTATAAGTGCTAGGTTTCCTTGCCTTCCTTTCTCTTACTTTCTTCTTCCCTTTCCTGCCTCAGTCCTACTTCTACTTGAATTATAGTGGCTGAGGGATATAGCCTTATGAGAAGGGAGTAGTGATAAAGTAAGAATTGTGAACTGTGTTTGAAGGCTATGAAAAACACAGCCAAACTATTCTTCCTGACTGAAAGCCGTTATGAGTTTATCACCTTTTCTTTTACAGAGAAGAATTTGTAAACTCTTCCTCTTTTTCATCAGACAAACCTACAGCTGATGTCAACAGAAACTAAGTTAAAAGGAAATGGCCTCTCTAGTCATCGAGTCTTCAGTGAATAATTCAGATAAATAATTTTGAAATCTGAAGTCACTCAAACTATTCACCTGCCTATAGTCTTTCTTTCTTCTAATCAGGGAAGTGGGGCTGCATATCTAATTAAAAGGTGTTATATCTATTCTGCTATTACAGATCAGAGGGAGCTTTAAGAAAACAGTGAATACAGAAGTAGACCGAAGTTCTTGGCATATTAATGAACACCTGTTTATTTTCTCCACTGAATGTCTATTTTCAAACTTACAGCTTCTTGAAATAATGTGAAAAACCCTGCTGCTGTTCTGAAAACTGCACATCTTTGTGCACCCAAATACAGTTTCATTTCCTTCCATTTTTGCCTAACAGGCTCCTCCACCCTTCTCCTTCTGTCTGTCTTTCATAAAAATATTATAGCAAAGAACTAAAAAACTCTTTTAATCTAAAATCATATTTTTAATGACATATCCTAAAAAAAGGATAGTTTAGCCTTTTTTTTCCCCCCCCTTTGGGGTTTGTCTATCAGATAACTGGAAGGAAAACTGAGAGCTTTTTGATAACATTAGAACTCTTTCTGAAATGCAGAAAAACACCCCTGACATTTACCAAAAATCCCCCCATGACTATAAGTGGTAACCAGCTTTCACTGACGAGCTCTAAACTGGTTCTTGCTCACCCTACTTGGAGATGGCAGTCAGGCCACACTGCTCTAAGTAGAGCTCTCTAAAAGATGGTTTATTTCATGAGGAATTCCTCTAAGCAGAATGGAAGTTTTGGGATTGACTCATGGTATTGCCCAGAAGGACTCTAGCAGTGGCTGAGCTGTGCAGATGCAAAATGGAAAAGAAGTGGCCTGAGACAATCTGGCCAAGAAAGAAGCAGCTATTCCTCAGTATAATTAAATTTACATGAAATTTTCCTGTAGAAAGAAGAATTCCCTAGAAATACTTTGCAATCACTCCTCCTGAACTTTCTGTGTTTGGAAATGGATTTTGAAGCTGGAGAGAACAGGTAAGGAAAAGAAAAGACGAAAGCAATGAAGTTAGGGGGGGAAAGGGAGGAAGCAGACAAGATGCATGTTTGGAAGTGAGTAATAATTTTCCATTGAGTAAGAAAAGGCTAATATTTTATGAGCAGGCGAAGACTGGTGAGGAGCAGAGGGTAAGCAGGGATTATAGTCTTGCTTGCAGCCTGGGAAACACCTCTTTACTCTGCATCAAACACATGTGGTCTGCAAGCTGCCAAGACTTTCAGCCATCATATATTCCCAGGCTGTAGATTCTGCCTTGTGGAGGACGTCCTCCTCATGCGATCACCGAAATGATCATTCCTGGCAAACATAGGCTTTCCCACGATCCCTCTGCTCGCTCTGCAGGAGCAACAGTGTCACTGCTGCATGCGTGACGTAGCAGTGGGTCACCGATAGCTCATGTGGCTGTCACCCACACCGATGGTGCCAGGGACAAGGCGTCAGAGTCCTGCCAGAGCCCCATCAGCTGCAGACAAGATGCTGAGGAGTGCCTCGAGTTTGACATTACCACGTCACAGCTGGTGGTTTACTGGTCCGAATGCCAGCATGAAACTGAGCCCCTGGGAGCCCTGGTCGTTGCCCACTGGTGAACCATTCCTGCAGCTCCCAGAAAGGACTATGTGTCAGCTACATGAAGATTTCAGCCTGTGGAAAAACCTTATAAATTTTTAGTAGGTTGAAGGAAGCAGTAAAAATAGCAAAAGCATCCCTCCAATATCCTACACATTTATATCTATCTAAATCAGCAGTTCCTGTGCACACATACGACACATTCTGTAATGCTAACAAGCACTTAAATACACCACAAAACAGCCAATAAACACTAACACAGTCCTGTTTATAGTTGCTGTGCAGTATAACATACAACTAGAATTAATTCTGCCACAGTTCTGTTTTTTTCTTTAAAAATTGGTTAACAGGTTGCAGTAAAAAACCCCCAGTGTTTTGGTGTTTGCTGATATAACAGCTGCAGTCAGCTGAAAAGTTCTGGTTTTCCTCTCCTTCAATTAAAGGCAAAATAAAAGGAAATCTGAAAAAAAATCATCACTCTCAGATTAAAGTAACACTCAGATGTCAAAGGCAAAGCACTTAAAATTTATTTAGGATAAGCAGACACTCTGCTGTGAGTCTATGGCTGTCTCCATCGGAAAAAGAAGCAACAAATATTTTTAAAAGTCAGCCTGGCATGTTACTTCACCTGTAAGGATCTTATTATGATTATATTAAAGATTACTTGGTTCTTCCTTTATGTCAATCAAGGGTCAACTCAAAGCAAGTTTTCTTCCTGCTTCAAGCTAAGTAAGTTTCAATGGCTTGCCTGACTTATCAACCTAAAGAGCTCTCTGCTTTCAGGCCAGAAAAAAAGGCAGTCTTCACTATTTTGTAATTATAAACATCTATTTCAGAACACCAGCATTTAAGTATAGTCATAGAGAAGGAAGGAAGGAAGCAGGGCATCAGGGGAGACTTGCTGCAACACACACAAGGCAAATATACAAAAAAGAACTCTTTAAAAGAAGACAATAAAGAGCAACAATCAATTCAGGAATCGTCTTTTAAGAATGGTTAAGAAAACATTAATATAGGAATTACAAACCAGAAAGCTAAATTTAAAGAATGGGAATTATAATTTGCATAGCATGAAAAACAAATATTCTTTTATCCAGGCACATAATTCATAATATTGTGGGTTTTTTCATATCAAAGATCAACTCTCTCATTACTCAAAGGGGAATTTTATTTTAAAATTATCTGTGTATCTACTCAATCTTGTCTTTTGGCAAAAGTTGTTGACACAGTCAAATGCCTAGCCACGCTGAAGTTAATTAAATGTGTTAATTGTTTTTAAAAATGTTATTATTCCATTCACCCTTGTCCCACAGAAGAAACCAACTTTGCACTAGTAGATTACTTTGTTCAGTACAAAAAGAGACAGAATTCAAGGGACAGTTTGAGCAAGGCAAAATCATCATCTTTAAAGTGCTGCACAATATAGAAACCATCTTATGCTAAATTATATTGCATCAACAGAAATCTATTATATAGATTTGTGTGTTAGCATATATTCCTACAGAAGTCAGTAAATACCAAGTACTCAGCACTTCTCAGTAGATGCTCAGCAAGTTTGAGGATTAAGCCCCTTATTCCCATAGCACGAGAGTATAGTGCAAGTCCAGGTCACATTGGAAGGCATTAGATACTGTAGTTGAATCCCCAGTTGCTGGGATTTGCACTGTTCCAGATAGCTATTGGTATTGTTGGGGTTTTTTTTCCTGATGACTACAGAGTTTCTATTATGAGTGCCATCTTCAGAACAGCGTTTTGAAATTGTGGGATATTTTCTCTCCACACAGTGTCGCAGTGAGCTATCGAGCTGTGAAGGAGATGAATGCAGTGATTTACTTGTGATCCACCTGCTCAGCACCTGGGATCAAACCCAAGCTGTACCTGTCATCATTTTAGTCTGACAGGGGAGTCAGCTGGGCGTACCCATACACCTTCACTGCTTTCCATCAAATTGACTGTAGGGGGAAGTTCTGGGGCGAGTTGCAGGAAAGAATGCTCCCTGGAGCGGAGACGTTCATGAGTGAACCCTGTACTCGCATTTATGAGGGGAAAAATGGTTTCTACCAAAATTATGTCCCTTTTTTGAGACATAATTATGTCTCAAACCTCTGCTAAAAATGCTCTTTCCCTGGAGTGTAAACAGGGCTTTTGGTTCTATATTTGAGGCTAAGCAGGGCTATGGAGCTGCACTTACAGCCTCTGGCAGTGCGCATCAGATGGGTACTTTATCTGGTATATCTGTATGGCGGTGTGAAGGGGGCCGTGTATGGCCAAACTGCTGTCACCCCCTGAGCACTCCCCCGGAGGAGTGGATGCTTTTCCCTTCTCCCTTTTTCCAGCCACAGCGTCACCCTTGCTCGCAGCGTATCTTACCCATCCCCACACAGAAAGCGGTGGAGGCGAAGTCCACACGTGTGGGGTTTTGGTCCATGGTGGTGTGTCTCTGCACTGCTCTCTGGCGTGGGCAGTAGCTCATGAGATTCTGGCTCACCCAGAGTTTGTATTCAATACCTGCGAAAGTATAAGCTGCTTTATTCCCCTCAGCTAGTGGCCTGGAAACCCTACAGTTGCATTTACACGGTGAAGGGGAAATTCAAGTTGTAAGTGCTCAGCAGTGGTAATTTGTGACCGAGGAATGATCTGGCATGGAGGGCAAGACAGCCCAACTGCAGAAGGGGTTACACTGGCTGGAATCAGGGACGCCAGAGACAGAAGGGCTCCTTGCAAGGCAGTTAAGTTTCCCTTGGTGATGAGATAAGAAACAGCCTCAGCATTGTCTTGTAGCCATCCTGGAATGGGAGCACTCGGGGGCCCAAGCTCAGGGAAAACCTTTGGGCAGCAGAGCTGGGCTGGGGGATAGACCCAAGGTGCCCAACGCAACCGCGCTCAGAATTGGTGCTGGTGCAAGTTTATGTAAGGAATTGGCTCCTGACACATCTTTGCAGGCTCCTTGTAGAATCGCTTATGGTCATGGGATTTTGTCCAATGCATTGTTCATTAGTATTTATTTTTATATTTAAGCACAAACCTTTGTTTAATACTCCTCAAGGGGTACAATAGAAATTCCTCAACAATGGAGTCCAGTGTTTTCCCATGATGTTCCTAAGTATAAGATTTCCATCATGACCTCAATGATTCCTCCTCTGCCAGGCACCCGATATTACACCTTCCACCTACCTGCCCTGCCGGCACCTGCTTGTAACTCTCAAGAGTCTGCATTCCTTGTTCTCTTCCACTGAAGCAAGCGAGCAGCCAGTCCCTGCGCATGCTCCCTCCCTTGGCTGCACTGGGGATGTCCAGTCCTTGCTGGTCTTCTCTCTGTAACCATACAGATGAGTCACATTCACATTTATTAACACTTAGTGGAAGGGAGAAAAGACAAATGTGACTGTAACTCCCTGAAACCTGTGTCTAACTTCAGACTTCCACTAGTGATGGCAAACTAATCAAAACAAATCAAAATCAAACCAAACCAACTCCAGAATATCCAGATTGCCACAAAGCCCATAGAAAGAAATAACTAATTTTAGAAAGTATGTAAAAATGCATATCCATGAAGCTCGCCTGGTACGTTATCTCTATTATAAGAGCAGCTTCATTTTGTTCAATCAGAAGATGGGCATAACCTAATCAAGAACTGTATCCTATCATTGTAATACATTGCACCACAGGTAGTCTGACTGTGTTGGCCATTAATAGCTGGCTTCTTATCTTTTGGGATGTAATAGAGCAGGCTGAAGCAAATTTACACTTTATATTTTATTAGTTTTTAATTTCTTGGAAAAGCTAGGAAACAAAGCATAAAATTGTATCTATCCCAAGCATTAAAATACAGTAAAATATATAAATATAACACAAAACTCTATCAAACATTTCCTTCACTCACAAGGCAAAACATTTTAAAGAGTGAAATTATTTCAATCACATTGTAACAGAGCTTTCAGAGGCTGTTTCTTCCTTGAATGTATTACTTTTAGAGAATATGTAACAGTTAGGAAAAGTACTTTTGAAAAAAAAAACCCAGACCTGAATCTGGAAAGTTCATCCGATAGAAACTCATGCAGCCTCCAAAATAACTGCAATAAGAAAAGCTGCAAAAATAACAAGCAAATGATTCATATCCAGGGGAATGAGAGCTTGGTGGTTTTGGGTTTTGGTTTGGGTTTTTTTTTTCCCTTTTTTTTGGATAAAGGTACAAGTGGGAATTGCAGCCAGCACTTTACACTTCTGTTCCAACTCTGATACAGACCTTCCTGTGATATTGAGGCAATCTCTTAAGACTGGCATTAGTCAGCACGTATTTCTTTGGTCAACTACAAAAATGTTTGCAGAACTAGTTACTTCTGGAAACATGGTGCAACTGAAAAATGGGGTTTGTTTTATTTTGGCTGAAGCAAAGGCAGAGGGGGGGTTGAGATGCAAAGAAAATTTTGAAAGCTTTTAGTGTTCTGAAGGTGAAGTTTGTGGGTTTTTTTTTTTAATCTTTGCAGAAAATAGCTAATAATTTGACAGAGATTTCAACAAAACTAAACCAAACACAAATCTTGGAGAGATTGATGCTGAGCTTTTGGAGGGACTGTCAACGTGTTAAAAAAAGAACTTCACCCCCTCACCCTTGAGGATGAAACAAGTTAGGCAGCATGCCATGAAGCACAGAAAGTAATCCTCACTTTAGGGAATTTATAATTTAAAACCAGAGACTACAAATTACAACTTTATTGTCTTAGGCATTTTTTTGTTGTTTCTCTCAATCTGAGGAGCCCCAGCTGAAGACCAAGATCTCAGTTTCCCCAGACACTGTGTAAGCACAGCAAAGCCGTGATGGGCATCATTCAGCCCAGGTCATCTGCGCTGGCTGTTGAAAACACATCCATTTCCCAAACTCTGTTCATAACACGCCTGTCCCCTGTGGCATGGCTATCAACGGGCCAAGACACCTCCGAAACACAGACAGTACAACCCATTCCCCTTTGCAGCCCAGGGCCACTGGTGCCCCCAGCGCAGGCGAGGCAGCACTGGGATGGTGGAACCAGCAGCAACGCTCGCCAGCACGCTGGCGGCCCATCGCTGCTGCTTGATGCCGACTAGATAGTGCAGAGACAAAGTGGACATGGGTGCCAGAGCACTTTAACCGTGGGTATGTGCAATGGTGTTCACATGTTAAAGCTATAGCCAGGCAGCTCCAGTGCGTGCCAGCAACCGCAGCCAGCTGGTACTGGGTGTTTCTCAGGCATCCAGAAGATGTGTAGGAAGAGTTTTAGGGAAGGATTTGAAGAAAGAGTGTAAAGTATTTTTCTTTTCCCTAAATATATCTTAGGAATGTCAAAAGTCATTCGATGTGGCATGTTGACAAATCTTCCTGTGGCTTTACCAGTCCTCTGTCACTAAACAGAGGCTGTCACAGATCCTGAATAGCAGGAGTGGAAATCAGCCACTTGACTCTCTTTAAAACTGGGAGCATACACACAAGTTTCATCCAGGTTGGTAGAAAACAGGTCAGGAACAAGATTCGTCTTTGGTTTATCATTTGCCCAGTGGCTTTCTTCTGACCGTGTCTTAAATCTGACCGGCATATTAGGGAGAAATGCACCCCACTCTGGAGACTGGCAGCACGAGATTAAATCCTACTCCAACATAACTGAAGTCCACAGAGTAGCTTTAAAATGTGAGGAGCTTTTGCTCCACAGTGGTGTCAGTTTTACCCACACGATCTACTTGAACCCCGGTGGAACGATGGCCACCATCCCCAACCCTGGAGCTGAAACTGCACGCACCGCTTTCGGCTGCCGTCTGTACGCGGCATATTTCAGCCAGAGGGGAACGGCGTCCTGAATACTGATGTATAGGCTAACATGGATAGCGTCGACAAACAGGAATACCGTTTTATTAGGATTATTAATTGGACAGCAAGAGTAGATTACATGCAGGTCTGGGTTATGCGCGGGTTTATCGTGTTCTGCATAAGCAGGAATGAATGCTGGCTTAAACTGGGATTACTGGGTGCTGGAAGTTACTACGGGGTAGCTGCTACTTTGGCCTTCCAGGACACGGTGGCTGTTGGCTTACAATATTGTCAGTAGCTTTTTTGGGGTGTGTGTCAGAAGACATTTCAAACTTACTATAAATCTGTGAAAGGACAGTAGGAAAAAAATTAAAAAATATAAAGGCTAAAACACCTTTAGGTGATGCAGAAATTCTTTTCCAAAGGAGAGTTTTTAATTTTGT
Source organism: Harpia harpyja (assembly GCF_026419915.1). NCBI lineage: Eukaryota > Metazoa > Chordata > Aves > Accipitriformes > Accipitridae > Harpia > Harpia harpyja. The sequence continues at coordinate 2,464,600 of NC_068944.1, read as the reverse complement.
TCTTCAAAGATTTTATAATGCATTTCTTCCTGTCTGGGCTCTACTGATCTTTAGTTGTCCAACTCCCTCATCTTTCAGTGATCTTAGACATCTGTCTTTCTTACCTACCATTAATTCTTGGAAGGCTGAAGCGGTGTGTATATTCATCTAGAGCTATTTCACTCCCACTCTTTTACAACTAGCATCCATCTGCTGCTTCTCCGTCCACATGCCTGTAGAAAGCCCAGTCCTTTGCCTTTTCAAGTCACTGTATTAACTGGCCTGCTGTTTTTCATTTCCAGCTCTCTTCACCAAGGTGCCTGGCTCTGTCGTGTCACATAATACTTTTGTCTATATAAGCAAATTAAATACAGTAATCGCTAAATAGGGGAATAAGTCCAAAGCATATTAGTGATTAAAGATAGGTATATTTTGGCAACTTAAGAAGTAATACTTAATGCTATAATGAAATGTCAATCTTTTAAAGTTACAGACTTCCCTCTTCCCTAGTCTTAATTTTGCTTATTTAATAAAATTTGCATTCCTAACTGCTCCATCCTAAGAACACATTTAAGGAGGAATATACTTTTTATAAGGTGACTTAGTATGTCTTCTAGCTAACTTCACCAATGTAAATGATATTCCAAGAAGAGATTCCTCCTCCCCCAGAAATCTATCCTTGCTTTTAGTGAACTGACTTTCCTCCCCCCAAAAGAAAAAATAATCTGTTTCTTGCTCTGCAAGAAAGCAGTTTGACTCACTTTCTGTATAACAATCGATGCTTTGTTTTACAAATTAATTTAATGAATTGATGATAAACCATTAATAGAGTAATTAATATTTCTGTCTTTATACTGCATGGTTCTACCTACACACGGAGTTGCTGGGATAGCCTGTGACAAAAAGGAGCTAACGGCAGGTAGCCCTGCTTTGTACTTATCTCAGATACTTCATGGCTTGATCCTAGGACCCATATTCCTCTTTATATGTTCTTTACCCTGAAAGTAATGGTTCAGATTCTCGGCCTTTCTTGTTGCATAAGCCTAAGGATTTTTTCATTCTTTCTGTGCAGGCGTAAAATGACAGTTCCTTTAATAAGGAAGATTATAAATTGGATTTTGTTTTGTTTTGTTTTGACAACAAGACATAATGTATCCTGTTGTTTCAATTTTAATCTTCCTTTTGCCCATGGGTGATTAAGCTCTTTTCAGAAGTTTGTTTGTTAAATACATATTTAGCTAATTTAGAAATGAATGGTGGAATTTAATTATATTAACATATCATATATTATTTACCAGAGACATCTATTATCCTATAAATATGTATTTACAAAACACAAATTGTTTCCTCAATAATAGTAATTCTCTGGACAAACTGTAGATAGCATTCATTTTCTCATCTGAGGATCTCAGTTTGTCTTTTGTATGAAGAGCCATATGAAGTCCGTTAAAATCATTTGAAACATGCTTATTACTGAGAATGCATGGTTCATTTTTCATTTGACTCAGCTGTTAAAAAAACCTCAAATTTTTTCTTCAAAAAGAAACAAATATGTTTATAGTGTCATGAGATCGTGGCCAAATCCTGAGACTTGCTCTTACCTTCTCTGAAAGGAAGGGAGAGATCAAGTGTGGCTCCTCTTACGTGTCAAACGTTTATTTGACGATGGTGCTTTTTCTTAGCACAGCGAGGTGACAGTTCCTCTGAGTTTTCTCTATGTTTAGTCATTGAGATTCAACTAATCAAGTCCCTTACAGGAAAAGTTAGCTAGTCAAAATTTGTTAAAAGAGACTGTGACTAAACTGGCTTGAGAATTATAGGTATATGTATCCTGTGATATTTTCATTGCCTTCTTTCTGTCCTGCACTTTTGCTTTTCCCCTTCCACAGATTTTGTCACTGATGAGATACCTCTAAAACCTAACAATGTTATATTTTGTTAATTTAGGTGTGACAAATCATTAATAACATCAGTGATTATATATTTTTTTTAAATTTAGGTGTGACAAATCATTAATAACATCAGTGATTATATATTCTTATATCCTGGAAAGATATACCTATTATTTTCATTATTATAATTAGCATCATTATTTTTTACATTAGGAAATATCCCAATTACCAGATAGTCACGAGGCCACAAGAAAACAACATAACAGACTTTAGAAAATTTTCTCCTTAGTCATACTGCTGGATGAATACTTGATATACATTTGCACCTAAGAGTGACAGTAGCAATTTAACAAATAAATAAAACTATCTTATTTCCAAATAAATTTCAGTAAACATCGTCATGATCTAAATACTCCAGACTACATAAATATTATTTTTCCTGGCCTCAGAATGTTTCATCAAATACCATTTTTTCTGTATTCTAGTGAGGTGTGAGAACTGCATCAAATGAGGTTTTAAAAACTTCCATGACCCTGACGTTTCTAACTTGTAATTCTGAAATTTCTCCTCTAGGTCTTTGGGTGAAATCCTTGACAGCAACAGAGAAATGGGGAGTTGGGGTATTGTACAAGGCATTGAAAAATCACCTGGAATGTCTCATGGAAAGAACACTGAATAAGCTATGACACACAGGCCTGCCAGAAGTCTTAGTCTTGGTTTGAGATTAAAACTACACGCAATAGAAAACTCACTAGATTGTTGGAGAAAATATCCAACTTTAGATGGAAAACAACTGATTTTAATCTTTATCAGAATTATTCACTTGCCTAGACCGAAATTTTGCAAGTAAACTGCAAGAAACTATGATACTCTTTGAAAATAGGGTTCCCTTTTCTTCACACCAGTTGTACACCAATGCCATTTACCTGGCTCTGCAGAGTTACTCCAGGTGACAGCGTTCTTCCAAGCCTCTCTTAGAGTATTTTCAGTATTACATGGCCAGATACATAGCAATAGCTGGAAGACAAGAGAAAAGTAGAAAACTTTAAAGTGGAAGACAGGGGCTTTCAAGAATAATTTTAATGAAAAAGAAAGGTGTGTTATATAAATTTGGGATTCAGGTGTCTTTCTGCACACAGATGTGAGCTGGCAGCTGCCCACACTATAAGCTGATCGGATGTGAGCCAGCTCTGACTGAGCTTTAGAAATGGGGCTTTTTATCTCAGGCCAAGTTTGTGTCCATCCAGTTCAGAGTGCAGGCAGATTAAGTTCATATCCATCTGCAAAGGAGCATTGGGCTAAAAAAAATTGAGAGAATATGGCTGCAAAGAAGGTAAGAAGACAACAACGGCAATGACTTTTGGTTTGCTGTTGATATATCTGATTACTCACTGAATAGTATCACATTTATTAAATAATCTTTCTGGGTAAGGTTGCCAAAGCAACACTCTGAAGGGATACATTGGGAGCTGGATTGGGCCCATAACCTCATTTAAAAAAATAAGAAGGAGAGTTTTTGTGCATATCACACCTGAAGATATCATTCAAAGTGATTATAAAAATTAGCATTTTGAAAACAAAACTCAAAAAACAACACAAGAAATTAAGCTATCCCTTACAGTAGTGAGCTTATTTGTTGAAGTATATATTCAGTTGCTAATTATATCTGTCTCCCAGGAACAGGCCCATTGAGATAGATATCTTCTTCAAGACATCCCAGGGCTAACAAGACACAAGGCGCACATTTTTCCATCAGAGCATTCATCAGTATATTTTCTTAACAAAATGAAAAGACACATTTCCTGAAGCATTATGAACCTCCAGGGGCTAAAGAAATCCTTGCAGAAGAATAACCAAAGCTAAATTACACATCAAATATCATGATCACTCTTTGTGCAGTAACTTTAATGCCAAAACAATATTAGTTCTGGTTTATTTGTATTGTTAGACTTTTCAACGCCGTCTGAAATAGAAGGAGCCAGCAAATCACAGAGATGTAATGGGTAAAAGACATTCCCCTGGCTTTAATGAATCCCACCACAGCCTTTAGAAAAGTTCACAGTATTGAGTTATTTTGTCATTATTATTTACACAGCTAATGAAAACTTGTACACTGCTGAAGTTTGAGTTAGAAAGAAGGCAGATCCCGCAACACTTAGGGGTATTCTGCATATCTGGTTCTTTGTGATCTTCATTAATGCAGCTTTTTAGACTCCAGGAGAGCTTTTAAGTAAGGAGTAAATTTAAGTGAGGAGTAAATCCCAAGCCATCCCTTGGGATTTCCATATTCTCAGCGTGTTCTCATCCCTTTCCTAGCCATGCTCCAATCTCATGGGTGCAGAATACAGCTGCTGTTGGAGGAGATTCTACTACCTTCATCAGAGGAAATTTCATTTTTGTCATTGTTATTCTCTATTGACTATTTCTAGCTAGTATAAACAAACAAATTTGTCTTCATGAACTGGAGAAAGCGACCATATAGGTAAAGGATTCTTAGTGTTATATTTTTTACTCTATTGCATTCCTGCAACTTTCTTGTTTCAATTACGTTTTCTGGATGTAAATGAGACCACAGTTTCCTAATTGATACCTTAAATATTACTTATGCTGCTACCAAAACTTTATATTGTAAAAATAATTGAGACATCCTACATGAACTGTATTCTCACTTCCTTATTTTGTGGGTTGTATGGTAACACAGAACATAGGCCAAGACCATATCCTCAGCTCATTTAAATATATTTGGCCTTGTTGACTTTATTTTAGGTCATCTGGGCATATGGCTGCTATTCCTGTGTCCTTCAACAGATCCTCCAATGGGATGACTTTTAAATTTAATGAAGAACATTCCTTTTCTAAGACTCCGATCAACAGATATGCCAGAAAAAGGTAAAACTGATCTTTTCATTAATCAGTAATTGATGTTTATTTTGTTTAAACAATATCCTGATAAAAGTCAATCGCAGTTACACTGTTTGTCGTCTACTTAATTTTCTTTTATTAATTTTCCTGAGATTATTCGTGAAGGATTGGGTATTTAGACACTGGTGATATTTTTCCTTTTCTGTCACAGAAAATCCATAGGTTTTATTTACCCCCTTTAAAATAAACTTTGTACAAATAAATTTGCTGTAAACACTATTACATAGCAAAATATAAGGGGTTTTTATTCTATTAAAAATTCCCATTTATGCCATATTTTTGTATAATATTAAACAAAAATGTAATTTCTCACTAACTGATGGAATTTTATCTATGTGCCGTACTTAAAAAAAGGTGGTTTCCGTTGTGAAATAAAACTATAAAAAGATAGGAGTCTAAACTGCATTTTCAGATCCTTATGTAAAGTCCACAGTTTCCAGTTCCCTAAAACTGAGGGCAGAGGACTTTCTGAGGGCAGAAATAAGAACACAAAATAACACTGATTTTTTTACCCTCCAGTCTTTTGTAAGGAGACACTACTCTTATAGAGAAACTCTGTTTTCATTGGGTATTTATGGTAACAGATTGGTTGCTTTTGCACTTCTCACACCATTGTAACAGTCATCTTTTTTAAATCTAAGTGAAACACCACAATGTTCTCAGTTTTTCTATGAACATGCCAATGCATCAGTGTAACAGCAGCATACCAATCCAGCTAGTCATATGGAATCATACAAAAAGAAGACTTCCATGCAAATCAGTAGTTGTTGGGTGACGACCCAGCATGATTACGTCAGCCCTGGCAAGGGCACCCAGTATTAGCATCTTAGAATCCAAATTTAGTATTAAAAAATGCCCGACATTTTGGCCTATGTATGACATTAAATGTCTACCATTTCACAGGAAGAAATTAAAATCCCTGTCAGTTCTACATCTGCTCAAACATCTCTCATTCACTAATTCCTTATATTATTCTGACGTTAAGCTACAACATGCCTTGTATAAAATCTTCATTCCAAAAATCCCACACAGTCCATGAGCTAGAAGAGGCTGCATTTCCAAAATACATTATTCCTCTAACTCTAAAGCTAAGGGATTCATCCTGACCCGAAGGCCATTGAAATCAAGGTCACAAATCTCACTGAGTACAAGGGATACTGTGCAAAGCTTTCCTAGACAGTGTCTCTTAAATGTTACTGGCTCATTTACCATCTTTGGAGAAAAATGTGATGATGGATGAGGCATCAAGGTGATGTGCCAGCCCTATTATAAATGTAGCTGTAAAGTCATGAGAGTGGTTGCTAGATGATCCATTTTCAGCATTAAGAGCCAGTTCAGACAAAGAAAAGCAAAAGAGGTCCCTCATCTTTCAGACCAAAGACCAGGGAGGGGGATGAAACTCTAATTTTTTGAAATTCTATAAATCATGGCAAGCTCAATTTTTCTATTTATACATTAATGCATTAGCGTTACATACTGGGTACAATTCTGTTAATTATACAGAGACCTCTGAAGACAAAGTTCTGGTTTAAAGTTCTAGCACTGGGGGCTTTACCAGAACACTATCAATTTTTCCTGCAACATCAAACAATATTATCATCTGTCAACTTTCTTTTGCCAAGAAAAAAATTCATTTCAGTTGTATTTCTCACATGTCACTTTTCATTATACCTGTTATATAAGTAAGGAAGTAACATAAAAATCCCCAGAAAGTAAACTAACACTAAAAAGAAAGAAATGAAATTGCATACAACATTTTAAGATTCTGCCTTAAAAAGAATCACAAAGCTATTATTTTTATTTCTTTTTTTTTTTTCTCCTCTAGGTAAAATCTTTTTGTTGTTGTTGTTGTTGTATATCAGCATTTTTTAAATTAACATTTTAAACTCCAAAATTTTTGCCCAGCTCTGCTAGAATGGTAGCAGGGTGGCAGAGAAGGTTATTCCCCAGTATGACCATTGAAAAAGGACCGCTGCTGAAAAAAGGAAAAAGTCCAAAAATTATTACACAAGTCGGAAGCAAAGACTACATCAAAGTTTAAATGCCATCTTTCCATCCTGACCCTGAAACAATTTTTCCTTTCCTCTTTCTCAGGATTTATCTAACTAAAATGGGAAGAAGAAGAAAGTTTGGAAATGCATTTTTTTGGTTTTGGTTTGGGTTTTTTTTACCAATCACAAAACAGAGTTGTTTGAGGAGAAAGAAAGCCTCACTACTTTGAATGTAAATGCTCCTATCCTTTGTATTCCATTTACTGAACTGAATTATGCAGCTTATTGAAATACTGACAAATGCTTTTACCAAAAAGCTACTTCAGTGAATATGTCAGCTGTGGATGGGTTACAAAGTATTTGATTTGAGGTGCTGGGGTGCAGCATCTCAACTGCTTTGCACAGTCAAATGTTATACAGAGGTATAATGTCTAAAATTCTGTCTGATTTTTTTTTTTTTAACCATTGCTATCTATTTACAACTTTGAAAGCCACTTTACCAAGACACTGAAGTCCAGATTCCACTACAAATCCCATAGGCTGCTGTGTTGGTGATGCCAATTGATACATGGAAACTTTAAAGTCACCACCAAATTTTACTTATTCTTTTGCAATACCCTTTGCAGCCTGAGGACGACCTAACCCTTTTTTTCCCGTGCCGTCTGGTGGCCCCATCTACAACTAAACTGTCGTTTCAACCTAGGGCTGATCCTTCCACAGCCCTGGTTCACGGGGTGCACTCCATCACCTTTGTTCTGTATCAAAGTACGCGTTGTCCTCAGTTTCTTTTGGAAGAAAACTAGGTGGTAAATGAGAACGAGCCCAGCTAAAGGAGGAGGTGATTGCCGAATCGTGACTACTGAGCATACTGACCTTGCACTGAAGAAACAGTGCAAAAGCTCCTAGCAAACACTGGAAATTGGAGCAGGCTCCCTGTTTCTCTGTAGGACACTAGAGAAACAACCTAATGAATGTGTTAGCACGTAAATCCAATTTTAGACTTGGTCATACTAACACATGAAAACATTGTAAGTTCTCAGATGTTAAACAGGTGAAGCAGACTTGTCTGAAAAAAGAGCAAGTAGGCCTTGTTGGAAAGCCCTAATGATGCTTCATTGAAACCAAAATCTTGCAGAAAATGTAATCAATTTCCATGCCAGTAGTTGGAATTAAATCACCAGTGGAAAATATTTTTAAATCGGAAAGTCCTGCACACCAACATTTTGAAAATAAACATTTTTGCTTGATTTCTTTTTTTCATTTTTTTGTTGTTGTGGTTAGCTTTGAGATAATTTTTCTTTTTCAAAATTAATGTGCCAAAAATAATGAAAGCAACAAAACAAACAACAGAGTTTGACTGACCTTAAATGATTCACATTTAATGTTTGTAATCAGATTCTTTTTTTACTTAAAAATAATGCTTTTTGCCCTGATTCAGGGAAGTTTATTTCAAAGTCTCAACATTTTTTACTGAAACACAATTCTGTTTTACATTCACATCTACAACAAATCTAACCCTTTCTTTGGTAGTTATTTTTTCTAACACCTAAATTGGGAAGAAAGCAGAATTATTTTAAATGCACTTAAATCAGAGAGTCTGTAGAAAGTTTAAGAAATGTCACACATAATTCTTCTCCTTTCAGAGAAAACTCTTTTCAAAATATTGAAGCTAAAAATCAATCATGAGATTAAACACATGCTAAAGAAAGAGAGGATATAAACAGCTAATGGATTGAAACTGGAAAGAAATAGTGCACAAAGTTCACATAAATAAAAACAAAACAAAACAAAAAACCCACAGTGATTAAATATAAACTCATGCATCTATGCAACTGAGGAAAATCAAGCCGACCATTGCTGAATTTCTCTGAGTATTAAATAGTGCATAATTAGGAAAGAAACAAATAGATGAGGAAATTGCATTTTAATGCCTTTCTGTGTTAATAAATAATAGATATGACAGTCAGAGTAACTATGGAGCTCAGACACATGGGAAAATGAAAGGCGATGACAGGAATGAAGTTGTGATGCCCTCATTATTAGCAGTGATTGTGCATATTAGCATGAGTGTGTGGGAAAGCTATACATTCTTTTTCTTTCGGCAGCGCGCTTTAAAAAAAGTCAGTCTGATTAGTGATTTTGTTTTAAAGCCAAGTGCAATAAAAAAGATTGAAAATTCTTCTTGATTTTTCTCCCCTAATAAGAGAAGCCTTATATATTTACAGCAGTGGAACATGAGATTGCAGGAGCTCATAGGTTGAAGGGAGGTTTTCATAGTGCCTAAGTTCAGGCACCTAAATTTGGCACTTACATTAGCGTGATAGGCTTCCTAGATTCCCTGTGTAATTAATGGAGATAGACGGGCTCCTCCAGAGGGTAATTCAGCGCAAGAACCTAACCACGGTGACCTGAATTGTTCTCCATCTCTCTCTGACTACAGAGGGAGTTCAGGCCATTTCCCAGCCAACTTCTCCGGATGGTTAAGGTGCCTAAAGTTAAGGTCCTTGGATATCTCTCCCTCCTCACCCTAGACGACCAGACGCTGGGCTGTAGGACACAGAACCTGCCTGCAAACACAGGAAAAGGAGCAAGAGGGCAAGGCTAGGAAAGGGATTGGAGAAAAACTTTCTGTGGGGGACCAAGTGAATCCCCAGACTAAAGTCTGTTTTCTTTGGATCTTATCTTCACCTAGGAAGGAACAAACCAGAGAGGTTAATTGAGGGCTGCCTTGAGATTCCAGTTGTCAGGGGGCAAGGGGAGAGGGACTATGTTGGAAGTCAGATGCTCTACAGGGATGCCTGGGATTTCTGGGGTGGACGGCATCTGGGGGCCCAGCTGTGTGCTGCCAGCTTGCTGAAAGAGAGATTCCTACAAAAAATATTCCCTTGGTCCGTTAAATAAAATCCATGTCCCAGACAAGGGTGTCAGGGACCATAGAATCTATTTGCTTGTGAACCCATTTAAAACACACGTGTTTCTAATACTTGTAACCAAGAGTGAGGACATTTCATTTGGTAAACAAGCTTAGGCTAGGTGCATTCTGTGAAACTGTTTACAATTTGTTCATGTAACTATTGCAGCACCATGTTTAACTTAGGGCATCTTTAAATGCAAGTGAAGACATCCTAAAAGGACCTGGGGATTTTCTTCCCTGGGAAGTATTTAAAATTTACTTGCCAAGTGCTGCAATCAGCAGCATTTGCTTTGCTCGTATATTGCTATGAAACACTGGGATAAACCAGCTCTGGCAGGGATGATGGAGCATTCTCTTGAGAAGGCATAAAATAGAAAAATCTGCTCAAATCTCGCCCACCATTCCCTTTCAGTTCAATTGCAGAAGCTCCCTAGAGCACTGTAGGCCAATTCTATACTGCTACTTCAGCAGCAGTGCCAAGTTCACATCCAGGTTTGCCAGCTAAGCAGCTTGAGACAGTTGCATCTGCATTGCCTGAGCCCATCGCTGGCTCTCATTAGCTGTGCCCCCTCTGTGATTCAGTTGGAGCAACCTGACGTCTCTAGATATCCTACAATCCATGTCCTCTACCTGTCTGACAGGCTCTCCTAGCAGATATATGTTCCAATCTGACTTGTCCCAGGAGCCTTGCCTGCCTCAGCCTATTAGCATCCACACAAAATATGCTGCTCGGGAAGCCTGATATTTGCAGAAATGCGGAGCAGGTCTGTAACACTCGTTTTAGAGCACCCGGTTGCTTCTGTGCTCAGGTCTGACAAATCGGGAGTTGGATGTCCCTTGGCTCTTTCTCTGGTTTTGCTGTCAAGAACCACTGTAATGTCCCTGGGTGGGAGACATCCTACTTAAACCAGTGACAAGCCTTTAGGAAATCACCCCATATGACCAGATTGTAGCCAGTCTTCTCTTAGCAGTGAGAAGGGACTGGCCTTTGCAGTCTGATCTAGCTTCCACCACTGGCAAGGCACCAGCTTGGATAGAGGAAAGCCGCTGTCAATGTCACAGAAACAGAAGGAGGCGATCAGTCATGTGCTCTTCCTATACGGAGAACATCAAATGTACTGTCATTTGTTCAGTGCGTTTGGCCTGGGGGTTGCTGCATCTCTGACAGAGCTGCGTGCGGAATTGATTCTAAGGGATCCTGACCATGTGGCAGCTTTGTGGGCCTTCACTAGAAATCTCTCACTAACAGACTCACTGAAATCTCCTGATCTCTTGATCCATAGAAAAAGTCTGGCTTGAAGGCTCGTAAGGACACAGGTCTTTGAATACCACCTTCAGAACAGTATTCCAGCATGGATTTTCTATCCATCCCTCCTGCACCATCCTTGGCACACAAAGTAGATGCTATGTTCGAGACCTGACTCTCAGACTCTGGTGCTCAGCTATGTTTCTCTCATCCCTAATGACATCTCTTGGGGACCAAGGTCTTCCTTGCTGTCTTATCAAATAAAGACAGCTAGAACACATCTGGGGGGTGATAGGTCTGGCTCTTAAGGTAGGTCAGCCTGAGTTTCTAACTTTTGGCCACCTGTGTTCAAGATCTTGACCAAGTCCTGGAAGATGCTGCTTTCTTACCCTCAAGATTTTTAAGGAGAGCTGTGGTGTTTTGGCATCCAACGCAGCTGTCCAGCTCCTATAAAACTAGATTGGTCCCTGAGAAATGAAAGGCCTGGCCCCTAAAGGTGGCAGATGATGAGGTAGCTGAGTAGTAGAGGAGGAGATCCGAGGACAGTGGCATTTAGTAGGACTGCATGGCTTCAGGGGTATCTTTGGAGGAGAAACAAGCTAGTACGGTACCAGTCACCTCTGTAGTACTGATGAGGAGAAGACTCTGAATCAAGAGTACCTGCCAAGGGAACAAGCTTCCTCACTCCAGAGTGAAAGGGTAACACAAAACATGACTTCATATCTAAGCTAATGTGATTACATAGCTATGCCAATAGGTTTCCTTCCTGGCTGCCACCCCAAGAAGCCTGCTTGTAACTTCAGTTTTGAAATGTCAGAATAAAACACTCTTCCACTGTGACTGTCTATTGACTAAGGTAATCATTTTTTTGGATGTCACATCTTTAGCTTACCTTCACTCTCTTAAAACATAAGCCTTTCATAGCAGAGAACCACCTACCTTTTATTTCTTCTTCCTTTTTTTTTCCGCCTGCATTTTTCCCACTGGGGGTAAGATAGAAACAATACAGATAACTGTGGTGGGTTAGCCTTCGCAAACAGTCAAATGCACAGCCAGCTGCTTACTCACTCATTTCTCAGTGGGGTAGGGGGAGAAAAAAGGATAAGAAAGCTCATAGGTTGAGATAAAGACAGGAATATCACTTAGCAATTACCATCAGGGGCAAAACAGACTCAACTTGTGGAAAAATAATTTAATTTATTGCCAATTTAAATTGGGTCCATTGTGGAGCCAGCTGGAACTGGCTGTGTCTGCCACAGGACAGCCTGTAACCTCCTCCCACAGAAGTCACCCCTGCAGCCCCTCTAGTAACAAACCCTTGCCTCATAAACCCCATACAATAATACTAAAATAATAATAAACACTGCAACTTGCACATTAAGTTGAATGCATTCAGGTCTGATATACCTACCTAGGTGCACCAACTTTAGGGTTTTGATTTGGATCATCTGCTGGTCTGAGAAAATCTCCATCTGGTCCCCATGCTATCCTTTGGTTTCCATCACAGAGTGATATCAGAGCACATGAACTGGATTCCTTTTGCATGAGACTGAACTGGAATATGGTCTTTAACAGCAAAACAAATACGCTTCAGCTGCAAATGGGCATCAGTCTATGCAAACAGTCCAGAGCTGGTCTGAAGGAAAAATGTCCTGAAAGATGTATAGTGCAGGAATCAGATCCCCAGAACCAACTCTCTTGCCCTCCACATCTGCTCTTACTGGCCTACGCTACTTGACAATGTAGGTATAGCCTATGTTGTGTGCTACATGTATTATTATTATTATTATTATTATTGTTGTTGTTGTTGTTATTGTTATTATTGTTATTTTTTAATTTTTATTATTTAAAAATTTAGTTCTAACTAATCTTTTGGCTTTAGCTTTTCCATTATCACCATATTTTCAGACTGTTATTTCCCTCTCTCACCTATATACACAGAACAACCTCTCTGAGTTTACTCGAAAGTCATGTTGCACAAAACTTAAACAGGTCGCTTCCCTGTTCTTTGTTTGTAATATGTGTCATTGTCACACCTGTGTCCAACAGGCATATACATTGGAGGTTAGGAAACAGACATACCGGGGAAGCTATAATACAGCTTAAATGATGTTTCCTAGTCCACACTGTAGCAGAGAGACAGACACTGCTGAGGAGGGAAATTTCCTTCTGCACTAGAAATGCACTAGAAATCCCTATACATCTTTTCCCTAAAACCACAGCATAGTGTAACATTTAGGGAGTGACGGATCAATATTCTCATTACGCTCCACATGTCTGTACAGGAGACATCCACAATCCATGGAAGAGACTAAATTAGTTTGCTAGGTAAATGAGTGTTTATAATACAATAGCACCTGGAGGTCTCAATTAATTATCTCTATTGTGTTAGGCACTGTATGAACTCACTGTAAAACACAGTTCTTTCTTACCCTAAATACCTTAAAGCGAGATTCTGAAGCATCTTTTCTGTTGTCTTAATTTCTCTTCCACTCAAGCTGGAAGGCATAAAAAGTAAGCTAAAACTAAATTCTGAAAATCTGATACTGTGCCTCCTCTAAAAAAAAACAACGAACAGAGGAAAAATGATCAAAATTGTCAGAAACCCTTGTGTCCTGTCTCCCAGTACTAATACTGTAGCCATCAACTCAGAGTAGGGTATTTCACAGTAAGAAAAGTGGCATGAATACTTTGTAGGCAGAGATTTCCCAAGAAGGCTTTTCAAAGGCTTTTTCATTTGATACAGTCTTTAGCTTTCCTGGATAAAAAGAAATTTATGTTACAGAAGCATTTTAATCAATTGCAAAGATATGTCATCACTGGAAGAGACTGTTTAGCAATGTCCAAAAAAGATGGGAACTAGATGCGAGATGTAGAAATGATCCAAATACTCTGTTTTGTATAGTGACAGGTTTTGTTCAAGGGATACCCAGAAACCCCTGCAAGCACCACTGCTGCTCCCATCAGTGAAACAACCAAACCAACCGAAACCAAAACGAGTTGCCTACAGGACATAAAATAAATGTGAAGTACATGAATGCATAATGAAATATATGGCAAGAACTACCTGGCGATCTAAAGGTGAAGAAAGAAAAAGTATTCACAGCTGTAGATGCCAACAAATCTAGTCAAAACGAATTTAAATCATCGTTGTCTGCGATGGACTCATCACTGGCCTTGAGTTAAACCTTTTATTATCCCAGTTTCTATTTCACATTTAAACTCATTTATAAAACCTGGTATATTCTGACACTTTCCCCACAGTAAACCAGTAACCTGCTCTGCCTGTAGCCCTTGCTGTAAGCTTCCCTCCCCTGCCGGGGGTTTGGCAGTCCTGGGCTCGCGGAGAGGGCAGGAGCCTTTCAGGAGCAGTGCAATGGGAAGATGGGTCACTTCAGCACGGCTCCTGGGGGCCGCTGGTGCCACCAGGAGATCTCGGGAGCACTGAGCAGTTTTCCAGTTCTCAGTGTATGGGATTTTCTTCACAGTCAATGGATTTTTCTCTGCCTGGTGATTCCTAGGCTGGAGGCAGAAAAAGGATTTGACCTTTGGTTGGGAAGTGATGCAAGAGAAGCTTTTCACATTTTAAGGCATTTTAATTTTAGTCAAAAGGAAAAGAAGGAGAAAACGGCCACCTGTGTCTACTACATTGCGTAAAATCCCATTTTCAGAGAGGCTTCTTAGAGAGCTCACTCTTCCCATCAGAAATTTGACTCCAAGGTTAAATAACATTCTATTTTTAAAAGGTCTTTGATGTCTTACTAAGGCAGGCAGCCTTTCTTGGCCTATGTTTTTGAGCAGTATAGCCCTTAGTGGCTTCAGACAGAACTCTTCCATTAGTCTCCAGCTCTGAAGTATCCCAATTAGACCTAAAAGAAGTTAGGCAAAAAGTAAAAGGAGTACTGCTCCTCCCTTTGCAGAAACCCTCTCTTTAAGATCCTCTGCTAAGAATATAAACACACTTGGATTTCCTGATAATTAAGGCTTCTTCTTTTTTTTTTTTTTTTTTTTTACAAAAGTGCTTCAACACATCTTTGTCTGCTCCCTTTCCTCTTACAGCAAGCATTTTACTTTTTCTTAAGCCAGGATAAAAACCAGGGAGAGTTGGACCACAACCTCAAAGACAGGGCCTATAACTTCCCACAAATATAGATGATTTAAGTCTGGACCTGTATCAAGAATGTACATTTCAAAACAGTTGGTGAGACTTTGTGAGCTTAAGTGCAAAGATGGAGGCCCAGGCTAGTAAGTCTTTCTCACACAGAAGGAAAAAAAAAACAAAACCCAAATAAAAAAATTGCTGAAAATCCTGTAGATCTCTCTGGTCATTATGTAGAATCTTTACAGGAGATGATATGAATATGAGAAAAGCCATTAACGCACTCCATACACGAATTACTCCACGAGCTAACTCAATATAATACAGCTGATTTCAGCAGAGTTATGCTAGGTTATGAGAGCTGCAGAGTCCGCCCTGCAGGTTAGCTTACCAACTCAGTGCAAATGATAACCTTATCAGAAATATAATAAGGCATTTATAGAGATATAATAATAGTTTAGAGACATGGTCCTTCCCTCCTCCAATGAAGGAAATGCAAGCCCTGGGAGCTTTCTGAAGCAAGGATATTGCAGGGAGGGCAGCAGAAACCAGTGTGATGGAAAGCACCGAGACGGCACTGGCGTTAACATTTTACGTTAGCTTACAGTAGCAAAACAACTGTCAGGCAGTGTGTAAAGGCTTGGGCAGACTGCTCAGAATTGTACTTTTATATTATCCATTGCATTTGTCAGATAGCAAGTGTCCAAGAACTTTGCTATTTTGGGAGTAAAAGTGGAAACATAATGATGGGCAAATGGGACACTAGGACAGCACAGATATGGTGTATTCGAGCTTTATTTTGATGTACTTATTCAACTTCTATCTTTGGCATATTACTGGAAACAAGCAAGACAGTGATACGTATCATGGTATCATAGCAGCACAGGAGCAGAGAGTTCACTGCAGGTTGCAGACTGAAGACTGGGGAAAGGGAGGAGAACAAATGCATATCACTCACACAACTGACAGAGCAGAAATGCAGATCTTTTAGCCAAAACTTGAAGGCAAGACCAAGTAGGTCAATCAGTGTAGTGTAATCTGAGCACAGCATATGCTGATGTCCTCTGGATTCTTCAGAGGTGGCAGATGTCATTTGTCTAGGTCAAGCAAATACCACTAGGGCAACAAGAAAGTACTCAGATGGAAAAAAGCCAAAATTTAGTTATGTTTTGTTGCTTATGCGCTATTTCTTTGTTTTACAACTTTTCTTCTGTACCTTAGTATTCCTTCATGTTTTCCTTTGTGTACCATAGCAAATAACCCATGTACTTCAAAATGCTTACGTTTCCTTATCTGTGTGGTTTATTTTGCGATCAGAAGTGAAGAGGAAGCATGAAAGTATCACTACTGCATGCAATCTTTCAATAATAAACAATGATAAATTAGAAAAAAGGCAAAATCACTGTTTCAGATTAAAAAAAATCCAGAAATACAAAACCACTGAGGCTGGAAGAATCCATTTTAAGCTCATGGCTATCTATATTCTGTAAGACATCTTCACTCCAAAATCAAGTAATCAATCAGCGGTGCCTGGTGCAGCACTGCTACTCCCATGTAGTTGTAAATGATGTTCCTTTACTAAAAAATCTTTCCCCATCCCCTATAAGAAGTCACCTGCACATCCTCAAAAAGGGATGAGAATGCATTCAATGACATTGTTATATGGAATTTAGAACCTCTTAGTGGTGAAATGCATGAACTATGATGCTTGCGGCTATGATAGAGAATAGAAACTGTATGACTAAAAGGGAAAATGAACTAAAGGCTACTACAAACTTATTGCAAATAAGTTGCAACATATTCTATTTCATCTTGTTTTGAAAACTTGACCAGGGTTTCTACCAAGGAAGCAGAATGCATAAAGGACAACTGATTGTTCAATCCTGGACAGTGGTTTCCATGAGGAAAAGAAACTTCAACATTTTGCACTCACTTTTGGGACGTGTGTATCTTTACCCAGGTTTGTCCAATATAATACGCAGGACCTGATAAACATGTATATGGCTTTTGGCCCAATTTCCCAGAAAAAGAAACCAAACAGCTTCCTCCTTTCCCCAAAACCAACAGCAACAAGCAAGACAGATTTTTGGCAAAATAATCAAAGGGCCGAAAATGACAATAGATCGTATTGACATTCTCGTAGTTTCAGAGAATTTATTTCAGATTTCAGTCTACACTAAATGTGTTTTGGCCATAGATTATAGGTTAGCTTTGGAAATATTTAAGCATCTGAATAACTACAAAGAGGAGGAATTACCAGGAGAGCACATGCTTAAAAGTACTGTGCAGATGACTAGGCAGGCCTGTCATGTAGATGACGAGTTAATTGCTACTAGTTGTATTGGATTATAGACGTTGACATAGGCACTTGTCACTTCTCCTGAGTGATAAGGGTCAATGTGTATACAAAATTAACGTCTCTTGAAACTTGTGTCGTCAGCAGTGGCAACTAAAGAACACATCAAAAGTTGCCTATCAGAATGGAAGGTTCCTGTATATGCTTCATACAGACACAGCTAACAAACAATTCAATGAAGGCATTCAAGAAGCAAACTCAAAATGCTGGATTTTAACAAATGTAAATTGACTTCCATTTAGAAAAAGTTTCTAAAGAACCCACTATCATTATTTTAACTATTACTAATATTGTTAACTATTATTACAATATTTTAGAGTACCCCATCAAGTGCTGGTGTACTGGTAGAAAGAAGTAGCTATATACCAGGTATTACTGCTGTTATCTGATGTAGCACGAAGTTAACAACATGCCACCAAATGGCACGGGACAAAAACATACAGGTGTGGTTTTGAAAGCTTTGGTTGCAGAACTCAAGATGGGCCATGCACACACTTTTTCTCCATTAGAAGACATTGGTGAAGCTCTGAGGTTGTTAGAAGCTTGGAAAACAGTTTTGTTTTGCTTTATGTAGTTGTGAAGGCAGCAATCTCGATCCAATTCTGCTGGTGAAATTATTATAAAAACCCAACAACAACAAACTAAAAGACTTGGCTCTGCAAAGAAAATCATCCACTTTGTTAAAACTGAATCTCCAAATGTTCTGCGTCTATTGCTTCTCTATTTCTCTTACAGAGGGATGAATGAAGCACACAAGTACTGATGATTGGCTGGACTTGTTTGCAACAGCTGCAGGAGGAGTTGCCAAATCTGGTTTCATATAAGATAGCCTAAGTGCCTGATAAGCATTAAAATTCATTTCCATTCTTTAGCACACATAGAAGTACACTATTGCCATAGAAAATATGACTAAATCCTTAAATGCAGTATGCTTTTCTTGGTCAACTTCCTTCATACTGTCGCAAGAGCTTAATCGATGAATGTCACCTCCTTCGTGGCTCACTTGACCTTACTGTCAGACAATTTCCATGAACAATTGCCAACAGTTTTTTTCATAATATGCTGCTAGAATCCTTCAAAAGCTCAGTGGCAAATACATCTAAATGTGTACGGTAGTGGAATAATACCTTCTTTTGAAAACAATCTTCCATAGAAATCCCTCTCAGAATTAAAACTAGAAAAAAAAAAAACCTACCACCTCAAACTAAATGCTCGGCTAAGAGGAAGATTGTATCATCACAGCTGTTATTTCCCTGTTTTATTCACTGTTGCTTTTCTCCCTTCAGCCGACTGCTCTTTCTTTAGCGTAGAAAAATCTACTTTTGAAAGATGGCCATTTCTGTCTTTGAAACTGAGGGCCAAACAACAGCACTTAACCCTTTGGCAGGAAGCCCATGAGCTGCTGTCTATTAAGACATAGGAGCCAGAGCTATTGTTCTTTGTTCTTGCTCTATAAAAAGAAAACGCAGGCTGTGTAACACTTTGCATGACGCAGCCTTCTCCCACCTAAGTGCCAATACAATCCGCCGTTCTTCTCCCACATGCTTCAGAGTACATTGTATTTTGGGGTCATTCAGAGCAAGCAAACTTGTCAGGTGGTAAAGTTGTCTGAGAACCCTTTATGTCCTATTCTGATCTTTCACCGTGGTTTTCATTGTAGTAGCTGAACACTTCCCAGTACTGTATGAAGAGATAGGATGGACATTTTTTTCTCCTATCCAGTGTATAGAGTATGCTGGATTTTTCTTTGAACGTGATGTGTACACACACCTACATCCACCCACACGTATGATATCAGAGAAGATAAAATCAAGGAAATGTGCCTTGCACATAAAGCAGAAGATAAGCTGCAAAAGTCGTTATTTCTCGCAGAAGGCCTTTGCAGTCCCTCACAGAGGAAAAATCCCTACTGTATAAAGTTTCTTTTTTCTAGGGGAAAGAAATTTGTCACTATGGTTGACTATCCCGGTTAACTATTTTGGTGCCTTTGTTCTTCAGTTAGGCAATCCGAACATAAGGTTTTGAGTGTTTTGAATGAGTGAAGGGCTGGCCGTAACCTGGTGCTCTGTAGGATGCTGTCCTGGGAGGCAGAAGACAAAACCTCTGTGTCTGAGTTTCCGAGAAGAGCTACATGTTCCCTACGCTCTGGGCTTTCTGCCTGGGTACGCTGCAGTCATTCTCTTCTCCACTGCCGCTCGCTCAAATGCCATTAATTCAGAGGTAATTCCGTTTTGCCTGTTCCTCTATCACTAGCTCCCTGTATATTTCCATGAAAGTTGAACTGCTGTTGCTAGGGAGATAATCCATTTCTGCTGATTAGTCACCCTCTGCCGTCATAAGTGACTTCTTTAGAGCTAAATAGTTCACCTGGCCGCCGGTTCTGATGTCACAAGTACTGGGGATCCACAGCAGAGCAAGTGGAAATCAGGCGAAAAAACAGTGCCCATAAAAACAAGGAAATTCTTTCAAAATTATGGTGAATTCTTTGGGAAAATCAGTGTAGAAATTAAAAAAAATGGGATTTAAAAAAAATCTCTGAGTCATTTAACAACTTTTAAAACTAAGTCCAACCTTTACTGACATTTGAAAGCACTAAGGAAATGAATTCATTTTTTGGATGGGTAGAATCCTTTCTATGGCACAAATTATTTTTTGGACTGATTTTCTATTAAGACACTCTCACAAAATGAATTTCTGGTTTTATTTTAAAATCTATTCAGTTTTGAATGAGTCACTCAGTGCCTACACATAAGGGAATCTTGCAGTCCAAATACTATTTAAGACTCGAAATGAAACTATGTTTTATGTCTGAATAGTGAACTATAATTACCTCAGTTTATAACTGTCAAGAAAAAAAAAAAAGGGAGAAGAAAAGGAAAAGAAAAGCAAAGCAAAGCAGCAGACTTTATTCATCCACACAGTAGATACTATTCACCCTTTATTTGGAAATGTACAGACTGACCCCCAAAACTAAACAGGAAATCCAGAATTCAGAAATGTCAAGAGAGCAGAAGATGGAAGCACATTCTGCTTCTCACAAATGGTATCATTCATGCTTTTATGAACTCATTTAACAAGTTTAGCTATACGATAAATGTCACTCTCTGTGTTAGACTGTATATCTGTATCCCTGTCTCATTTAGACAGACAGAACGAGGTGACCTGTAAACGAAGAAATAATTTTTTTCCAAACAGCAATGTGTTTATACAGTGTAGTGTTTTTCAAGAATCCAAATGTGCATGGTGAGTAGAAAGTAAATGGAAATATGATAAATCTCAGGGCATAACTATTGCTTTTAGCCAGAGTAAAGTATTGTCCTTCTACCTTTTTTGTAATTCTGGGAATTTTCAGTTCAAGTCCATTGTACAAACTAAACCCCGTGTTTTTATTAATTTTATTATTTGTAATCCCATCATAAATTTCTGCTCTCCTTGCTCTCCTAAGACAAAGGACAGCAGAATATAACCCTCACTGTAGAGATGTTGCTATATTAAGCAGAAGTATTACTTTGCTAGGTGAAGGACAGGATTCTTCACAGTACTGAGAAGGTTGCCCTAAGATTTCTAGATTTCTCTATTTTACCCATCTTTCTGGTATTTTAGGAGAATTTCACAGGGATCAGCATCTACCCAGCAGGTAAGATGCTTAGGAGTTTAGCGTACGTGGCTTTGCTTTAAATCCATCTTACACTCCTGGGAAAGCAATATGCATATCACTTTTCCTGTCCGTATCGACCTGATGTTAAACTCCATTGACAGCAATAGGAATAGCTCCAGAAATATCTGTTCTTCTGCTTTATTTAGGTGCCCTTGCATTGACATTTAATCTTAGTCAGTCAAATGGGATGAGGAAAGATTTCATATGGAAGACGCTTGTGACAATTGCTCCACAATGAGGTTAAAGCAAAACAAATGACACATTTTCCCAGCAAAGCATGATGCCATGTTTTATGATAATCCATTTTGCCACAGAATACAGTCAGTGAAAGGTTTCTTTTTCACAAGGAACAGTATGAATAAAAAGTCTTAATTTTTTAATCTCCTTCCACTGTAGCCACGTAGACTGACAAAAAGAAGCATATTTGATGATTTTTTACAAAATAATAATTAAGCAAGAGGGAAAATGTGTCTGTATTTTTTATGCCTAGTCTGAGAAAGCCAGTTAGATAAAGTTAGCATTTAAAGGTTCAGTAAGCGTGTATGTGAGATATCAAAACCACATTTGCTGACAAGCATGTCAGTTTACAGAGTTAGTAGTGATTACAGTATTTCTTCAGTGTGAGGAAAAAAAAATTGTGAAAGGAAAAGAGGACAATTCATTAAACATCAGAGGAGGAGGTATGACAAAGCTTAGGAGGTGTGTGTAGCAGTGACACACTACAAACAAGAATGGGTTAATTCCCATTAAATACAAATAATAGAGCCTTATTGCCTGCCAGTAATTCTAGTCCTGTTAAGAAGATGCTGGCATTGTTTCTTAACCCTTTGACTTTATCTGCCATTTCAAAGTGCACGTATATAACAGGCTGGAAGAATAATCTAGCTTATTTCTATAGGTTTTGCCAGAACAGGACAAACATAAAGGAATTACTTGAAGAAACAGAAAGAAATGTCTGCTATGTAAGTCCTAAAGGATATTTTTTCTGATTAAAAAGAAAAAAAGACTGAGAAAGACTGGCAGGGGAAGATGCATTCAAGTAATGTGTTTAATTTCTGTTTCCCCAGCTCAAATGACTGTGCAGTTTAAACACTGTTAGGAGGTCCATCAGTGTGACATTGGAGTTCAGTGTAATGAATAAAGGTTTCCAGTGCTGTCCCCATGAATGACCTCCATTATCACCTTAGGCAAGTTCCCATCTCCCATCGTTTCTCTGGCCAATTATTAAACCATACAGGCCAGGGACGGCTCTCGCTCTGCGTGCCTACGATGAGGGGGCCCTGTCTCAGTGGGAGGTAGTATATCTTACTGGAATACAAATGACAATAATTCAATAAAACACAGTTGAAGAAGCAAAGTGAAAAACTTACCTGACATGACTGTGAACACATTCTTGAATGGTTTATTTGCAAAAAAAAAAAGCCACTTTACATTTGCCCGTTGGCAAATTTGGATCAAATTTAACAGATTGTGCCGGCCAATTATTGAAAAAGAAGAAACTATACTGAAATTTTCAAGTATTGGGAACATTTCATTTACTGGGAAAACTGTCAGGGAAATTTGTGTGTTATTCACAGGTCAAGGGGAAATTCATACTTTTCACTAGATTGTGAATTCACAATGGATGTGGGAGGCCCCAGTTCCAATATATAAATTTCCATAGTGAGTTTACAGCAACTTGAACCACAAACCCTAGCCTTGCATGAAGTAACAGGATGCTCCTTAGCGGTGTTATGGACAATGTTTGTGAATCCATATATATGCTCTTATTTAAAAAGGACAAAAATAAAATGAAAAGTTGTTTTCTTGGGAAAAAAAAATTATGATGCTTATCAATGTTTAATTCAAAAATTTGTTGATTTTCAAATTGATAAGCTATCAATTTTTATTTGTTTATAGTTGTTGTTATTGTTTTTCAACAGGGAAACTAGGAAATCCCCAAGAACAGAATTTTTTCCATTTTATTCAAACACATGCAAAAATAAAAAAATTGACAGAGAGAATCTTTGAATTTGTGATCAATTTTAATTGCAGGTGAAAGACAGTTGGGTGATTTCTGCTCTTTTCATGGAAATCATATTGTCACATTTTTGTTTAACTTTGTAAAGTAGCACCAGTGACAATTTTTATTGACTTCACTTTCTGTTTTAAAATGGGCTGTGTTTAAAGAAGTTTTCCCTTGATCATCCCAACTTATTCTACTTTGGTTCGTATCATGGAAAGATGTTGGGGCATGCAACGGGATTAATTTTGGATGAAATCGTACCTGAAGATGTGCCCCTGCAGCAGGCTCGCTTCTGCTAGCAATCCCATCCACGGAATCGGAGTAGAGCTAGTCCAAAGCTAAGCGTCGAAGCACACATGGTACGGATGTGGTGTTATCAGCACTGACTGTTATCTGACCTTAGTATGTCACTGTAAACATAAGCATAGGTGATCATTACAAATAAATAACCCCAAACCATAAGATTTTAATATCCCTGACACAGTTATGAATAACTGTAGGAAGGCTGCTGGAGAAAACTCGGAAACGTGAGGACCTACTACCATATGTAGCGCTAATCACAACTGCAATGATGGTACAACTGCAATAGCATACTTACAATATTAACTTCAACAAAATATTTGCAATCATAACTAAATAATAAAGTAAAATAAAAATTAAGGTTACCAATACCTGCATGGATTTTAACACTTTTTGTGATATTTTCCTAAATACAGATTGAAATGAAGACTGTGGTAACTTACTCAGTGTGCCTATCACAGTTCTTTTCTAACTGCTAAACCTAACAGTAGTTTATGCAAGAATTGCAGCTCTAGTTATTCACAGTCCTTTATGAAATCATAATTTTGGGTTTGGGTTCACAACAGGAAGTATGAATAAAAATGTAGGAGTGTGTTCTACTACACATTAGTGGGAGAGCTTGGCTTGCTAATTCCATTCAAAGAGTTTAACCTACTGATACCGTCTCTGCTGGTCTGGAGGTGGAAACCTATGAAAGTCAAAATACTAGCTTCAGATTCATTGCTTAAATATTGGAGACTGTAGGATAGGTGACAATCTGAAACTGAAAGTGGAAGTTTACTCAAAACCCCAAGAAATTAATCAGCTGAGTGTCTTGAGGCTCCTCTTTTCATATATCAATGGATGAAAATAATCTCCCTTTAAAATGTCAATAGTCCAACTCTTCCCTGCCTTCAGCTTTGTGAATCCTTTATATCTCCACAAAGTGAACAGGACACTTAAGCCTGTCATGACCCATTTGTACTGCTCTAGCAGTACAGAAATCCCGTAAAGGATTCCCCCTTTTCCAGTACAGTTTAGAAGTTTTGATGTTCCCCAACGCGTGCATTTGAACCTTCCCAGTTCTTCCTTGTAGAATCTTTACCTTTGTAAAACCTTTAAAAATTATGGACTTGCCCTCATAATATGAAGGGGGTCTGAGTTACACAGTCTATTATTACACCATCTGGGACTTTGGCTCTCTCTTCTGTTCCCAGCCATGCATGTAAAAGAAGGAGGGAGCAAGAGACTCCATAAAACATCACAGATCCTACCTGTTTGACAAGGAACACACATAGCTGAAATTATGACTATCGGTGTATGACATCAAGCCAGGCTACGTTACAGGTACAGATCATTGTTAACCTTAAGAATCCTGCAACATCACAGCAAAAGCTACATGAAATCACTTTGAATTTGCCTGTAATTAGCTAAAGGGCACAGATGAGTACACAGAAGAATAACTACTTGTTCTTTTTTTAACATCTGGTAATTAAGTGGAGAAAAGCGGTGATTTCTTGTGGGAAAATAATTTACCCATTAATCTTAACCACAGTAACCTAGTCACAGCATTTGGATCAAATTGCAGAAAGGATAAAAAGCACTGGCAGCATTTTATTTCACATACTGATATCCAATCTGCATTTATTTTTCTGTATAATGTTCTTCATAGTCTCATGAGGGCTTTAGTGCAGGGAGAGAATAGGGTTACAAAGACAGAATGCATTGCAAGGACATACGGTAAATGCATCCTCACACTGAGACTGGAAGAGGGGGAAAATGAACTGGAAATCAGAATCTTATTAGAACCCACATGTAAAATTTTACTCTTCTGCTGCTTTTTTTTTTTCTCTTTTTTTTTTTCCCCCAGGCAATACAAAACCATTTGTTTCACCTATGCCCCACTTTTAACTTAGAAGTCAAATTCTTAGCCCTATGAAATTCTCATATGGTTTTATTCTTTCTATAAAAAGAAATGCTAGGGCATTAAATATAATATATATGTGTATAGACTGGGTTTTACCACTATAACAGGCAGTTAGGTGGTAAAAGACTGAAATTAAGAGAGTTGAATCAGCAGGAAGCTGGTATAATGTACAGGGAATCAGTCCCATTCTGGATTCATATTAATGCACAATATGAAAAAGAGAGACAAGAATAAAGGCATGTTTATGGCTTGCTGATATAACCAGCACCTCCTCCTACATATAACTTCATTTTAGCAAATGCAAATGGTTTATTCAGATACAGTACCTACATCTTTCTAGCAAATTCTTTTACAGTAATTCCATTTGAATACAGACATCTGCTGAGAAATCATAAAGTATCAATTAAGCTTTCTCTATGTGTCATTTAACTGAAGTGTTTTCATCACGGACATGACCATTGCCTAATTCAGGATCAATTTGTATGCAAACGAAACCAATTTTTAAGTATTTAGAATCAATCACTTGAATATTGAAAGCTCCCCATATTTGAAATATTGAAGTTACCCATTCAGTGAGCTCCATTTATGCTGTGCACTGAATAAGGCAGGAGTTTTGTGAAAAAAATGCTGTATGATTATGTAATTAATTCCAATGCAGATGTACAAAGGGAGCACTGGTAATCTTCATTACAGCTTTTCCTTACTCTGAGCAGCTGGCTTTGCAGTCTTACCTTTCATTTAGCAAAGCAGTGCTGCTAGTTTAATACAATTGCCTAGGGTTTTTCTTTTTTTTTAACGAGCAAAATAATAACTGAAAATTCCAGTATGTGGATGTATATTGTCTCCCATATTGATTCACAACAAGATTTATCCTGGAACAAGTTAGAAAACTCGTTTCTTTTATAGTTTCTCTGCACAGAAAATGTCCATTTTTTCATTAGACCCCCCTGATGGATTCCCCCCCCCCCCCCCAAAGCAAACGGACATTTCCTGTGACCCTTTTTATTTTCCAGGTGAGATGCGCAGGCCTCTGCCACTTGAGCTTGCAGTACTTGCAAGTCATCCCTTGGCAATGCCTCCCTATGGAAGAGACAGCGGAGAGAGAGATAACACAGCGCTCTGCTAGACCACCGCGTGGTCCCTCAGCTCTTGCTCACGCCCACACGTTACCTAGATAAATCAGACAGACAGTTCTGCTCCAGTCTCTGCACATCAGCCTGATCCAGCCTAGAAGCCAAGTGGCCCTAAGCACAGTGTTATCCTACAGGTAATATATCCTGTGACTTTACAGCTTCTGCATTAAACCTGGCTTCACATAAAAGCACCGACAACATACAGCTGCTTGCACTTGTTTGTACGTGTAGGCATACGTGATTCCTATACTTTGCTATATGCTATGCAAATTATACCTTGCTAATGCATTTCACAGCAGTTTGTGACAGTAGAGGAAAACAGATCCAAGCATTTGCTCCAATGTTCAGAAAAGGAAAATGCTGTAGTAATTATAAAGTTCTCTATTATTCTCCACAACTGCTTTTTGATTTCTCCTCCTTTTCCTTCACAGCTGAAGTCCTGTCACGTTCTCCTCCTCCTCCCGCGTATCCCCAGATCACGCCTTCTCAGACCCGACTTTGTCTCTCCGTTGCCATTCCCTTCATCCGCCTCCTCTCTTTCCTCCTAACAAATGCCCAAGTATGATCTTCAGAAGCTTATGACTTTGATCTTCTGGAGCAGAGTTTCACAGGAATTTTCCTCTCCCATATAAGCCTTCCACCTAGTAAGACAGGCGCTGAGTGCCAAGAAGGTACTATGCGCTGAAGTCAAACATCTGTGGCTGGCTTGCAGGGCTGACTCATCCCGTCCTTGCAACCTCCCTCTCGCTCAAGTCTCCATGTCCCAGCGAGAGTTTTCAGAGGAACCACCAGTGCTTCTGGCAGAAAGTGAACAAAGACGTATAGCGGCAATTTACTGGCACTGCTGGAAAGATCCCAAGCTGTTTCGTCCACTTTTCCGTTCTTTTGGTAACATTTGTGCTTCGCTCCCTTCCCCTGAGCAGCGTGAGGTGGCGGGGAGTTGCAGGAGACTCCTGCAAAATAGGGCAATAGTCAGTGAAAGTTTTCCTCGTCGGTCTGGCGGCTAATCTCCTGCTAATCTCCTGCTCTGACCAGGGCTAAGTGGGGGAAGAAAGAGCCACGAGTAATCTTCACGCCTAATACCTGAAGCATAAAATTAAACAATTTCTCAGCAACAAGCCCAACGATGTTCCTACTGGTAAGGAGCTGCTTAAGTTCCATGAGACTTAAGCTTGTGTTTAGCTGAAAGGACAGGTATTTTATAGGAATGCCATTTGAACCAGAATCATTTTCTGGGTAATTTAGTATAACATTTCACATTTTGAAACAGATTAATATTCTACCAAGTGGCTTCTAGCAGGATTTGCAAAGCTAGGCTGTGAGTGCTTCTTGTCATGCTGCCACACAAAGAAAGACTGGACCTCTTCCCACTGAGAACCGCTCCTCTGAAACACGGCTTTTGGATGAGAAGCAAACATTTTTCTGCTACTCACATTCTGAATTTCATCAAAATAAACAGAAACTATCACAGAGAATTGCAATATTTCCCACCTCATACCTACGTTCCCACTACATCAGACCACAGCCTGGTTGTGATACGTTCAGGGATGAAGATGTGCTCCGGCTTCCTTTGCATTTCCGCGCAAACTGCTTGTTGGGATGACGGGTGGGTGCAGAGCTGCTGCTTTTTTCTCAGCGAGTGTCTGCGGTGAGCTGGAGAGCCGCTTGCCCCCTGGCTGACAATTTGGGAGAGCCAACTTTCTGGGTGACCACCCCCACTGTTTCTGAAGCAGGTCAGCAACGTGCTGGGTTTGAGACTGAAGCACGTTGTCAAAGTTTATATTCTCTCCCTCTGTCGAGAGATTAAAAGCACTTATTTAATGGATCGTTGAGTTCAGAGACTATGCAAGATGCCTCTTTCACATTTTCATCTATAGAGTAAGGGTAGCTTCTGGTAATAAAAGTTGTAAAACATGTAAAATTGATGAACAAGCATCTTTTTTTTTGCTAGAGAAAGTACATCTATTTTTAAACAGTGTATGTCTGCTTTTCCTAAGAGAATGAGTCTGGGGTTCTACTAGTTTATTGTTTTGTCTTCTAAAATAATTATATGATAGGCTGAAGACCTCAGATTTATAATCTTGTCCTGGAAATGTAAGTCATATTTTTTTAGATCTGACAGCTTGCACTTTCTTCAAACTTCTTTTTTTTAAAGCAATTGAGACTCAGCCCCACTAAAACAACTTGTACCTGATTCACCAAGTGGTTTGTTTTCAATAAAAGTCCTCAAAAGCTCCCATAGTCTGCTTAAAATTTTAAAATTAAGTATTTTGTTTTAAAATAAAAAATAAGTTTGCTTTTTTAAAGAACATTGACGTTGCTTGAAAGTGATTTAAAAGTTTTATTTCAAACTGAAATTCTCACCAAATGACTGTTCTTCTGCCAACTCAGCTCTTCTCAAGAGTTTAGCTTGTAGAAACCTCAGATTAAATATTTTCAGCATTAGTTGATCTCTGCTTCTACTGAATTGGTAGAAATTTTACAATCAACGGTAGTGGGAAAAGACCAATATTTTAAAAAATATTTAATTTGAAAGTATTAATTTTAACTCTGTCCCACTAGAAATCCAAGAGATCAAAAATTTTTAGTGTGAGATTTTTTTTCCTCAGGGCTTAAGAATAAGCTTTTAATTGTTGTGCCTAAACCTGGGTAACATTTATTCTGCTGTGTTGCAGGGAATGCAGGGAGCTGACCTCAATGGCATGGTTATGTGTGTTCAGTAGATGTTTTCTTAAAGTACATCACCTCAGTTCTTTGGGATAAAAGGCAATAGCTGATAAGAAAGTACAGTCCAGAAAACTGCTACTGTTCTGAATGAACATTAAAAGCCATGAAGATTTTATTTTCCATATTAATCTTTTCTTCTGTGATTTTTTATGTACTTATATTAGTTCTATTTTATGAATTTTTCTTCTGTAAATAAATTCTTTAACCACATTAAATGTATTTTATTTCACATAACTAGAGATTCAGAGAATGCAGAATGCTCTTGTCCTAATGATGCCAAAATATACACTCACACTAATCCCAAGGAAGCTGCAGAGCTTCAGGCCTGTGCCTAAAATGATACAACGGATTCAGAGGATACAATGCAAAATGTGGACTGTATAGTGACAGAAACAAGAAAGACCATAATGCATTATGGGAGATTGTATTAGAGCCACCCAGGGACACATCCAGTCTGCATATGCAGGAGAAAGTGGGATATGAAAACCCCAGAACTGCAGAGGCCATCACGTACCTCAGCAGTTAGCTAGACACCAAAATTAGCATTGACACAAAATGAAATCTTTCATGTTACAACCAAAGTTCGTTTTATTATTTAAAAAAAAAAAAAAGATGTAAAGCTTGTGACACTACTAAATTATTTTTTCCTGATTTTTTTTGTTCTAGCTATTACTTCTTCAATGATTCTATAAATGTATTTATAGCTTGCTTTTTTGACCTGACTAAGCATAGAAGACAAATGCTGAAACATCCAAGTAACCAAATATTCATTGCTTAGTAAGACTGTAAGACTTTTTTTTTGCTTAACTCATTTAATTTGGTGCAGAGGCACAAATCCAGATTCTCTGGATCTGCTCTGCCTCTTTTAATTTCTTCAGTTGGAATAGATTTAATTTTTTTAGCCACTTATTCTTCTTACCAGTCCTTGATCATACAGGAAGTACAGAAATATTACCTTCCTAACTGGGCCACAAAATTTAGACACTTGAAATTTAGATGTTTAAAATTAGGTGGTGTGGCTAATGCATTAGTCTCAGTTTGGATAAAAAAAGCAACAAGTGTTTCAACAGGATGGACTTTATCACAGAAAACTGTGTAACACTCTTTAGGAAATCATAAGTCCTATCTGGTGATCTCCCACTCAAGCTACATGATATTTTTGCTTTTATTCCCTCTGTTGAAGGTATAGACAAGCATAAAAAAATGAGCTAAAAGGAATACTTTTCTGATGACAGCTCTAACTCTTTATCTTTCTGCATCTTAAACTCAAAATCTGATAGGCCTCAAAGTCAAAAGTATATTTTGAATATAGTAAGGCTGGTAAAGATAGAAACTGTATAAAAGCAGCCAAGGGGCTTGCTAAGAGATGCAAGGGAGAAGCAAAAGAGAATACAACATAATAGGATTAAGAGGTAAAAGCTCATTTCTGACAGAACTGCAAGAATTGAAATTCAGAATTGAGCACTGTGTTTAGTGTAATTCAGGGATAACACTTCAGAAGTTCCTGGAATGGGGTAAGTGTAAGTGAAGGGGAGACCTAGTCACTGGACTTTCCAAACAACTGATAAAAGTTGTTTATTTTGTAACTATGCAAAGCTATATGAAACTATGACCAAAAAAATTTTAGAAAAATCAGGGGTTCTGTTGGCTTAAAGTTGTTGATAGCTGAAGGTATTTTCTTCATTGTCTCCATTTATTTCATGTGTCTGAGGAATATACCATATAAGTCTGTGATTATAATGTAAGGGGGATCATATACATTATCACCACCCCTACACAGTAAGTTGGTAGCAATTTCACTGCTGACTGTCTCAGCAAGAGACTCTGAACTAAAGCAGGAGGACGAACTAGAAAATCAGTCCTTCCACAACACATAGTGCTTAAGTAAGTGTGTGGGTGTCTGCATGTGTAAAAACAACTTTTCCATATTGGAGAAAGGCTGTGGTAGTACTCTCTCTTCTTTATTATCCCTTGAAGGAAGCTTCAGTCACCAGGACTGACAATCTGACACTTTGAATTTAACTTAATGGCCACAAAATCAAATCAAGTTTTGTCATCAATGATGCAACTTCAAGTGTAGACATATTTTTTCCCTCTCACTCTCTTCTGAAAATAGATGTACATATGACTGTAAATTGCTGATTAGCTGTGGGAGTTCCTTATACCCGTGAGCAGAACAGAGGCACTTGGGATGTGCATTAATGTGAATAACATACTGAGTGGTTCCTGTATAAATTCAAGGATAACCGTACAGCGATGAAGGGATAAGAATCCCTCAGGTGGCTGGTTGTCTCTTCACAAAGTGCCCCTTGTGACATACCCAGAGGTACTGCCATCACCGGCAGCACCTTGGAGTGATGTAAGCCCATTGCGGTTATCTGCAGCATAACATCCGTCAACCTCTTAAGAAGCACTTCTAGAAAATGCATAATCAACCCTAGCTTTGCCTAGAGGTGGGAAAAAGAGTTGTTACACGAAGCATGAGCTTGTTTCATGCTCTAACCTATGCTGCTCTGAGAAGAGGTGGCTTTTTTACATAATGAAGAGTAACTAACAGTGAAAGGGCTTTTTCCCCCTCTCAGGTATTTGCAAACAGAGCTCCCCTCTCTAGACTTAGTGAACAGTCAGTCCACTTCAAGACAAATAGTTTACAGTGATCCCTTCTGACTTCAGGTGCCAAGCTTGAGAGCACTGAAGCCCTACGTTCCCTACGTGAGCCGTGGAAAGAAAAGGGACACTGCCAGGGGAAATCCAGGCCACTGCAACTCTGACCCAATTTCCAGTAGTGCTTAAGTCTCTACTGGCTAAATAAGGCTGGAGGCAATTACACTCGAAGTCTGGCGCTTCTGCTGGGTGGGATGTATGGAGACTCAGCCATTTGCACAGTCACGGGAAAAACCAGGGAGTTAATCACAAAGTTAGGGTCCAGTTTCAAGCCATTTAGTGTTAACCACCTCTAAGTCCCATTACATTCCACAGCATCTGAAAGTCCTCGGAAGCTCAGAGGAAGGAAATGCATGGTGCCTCGCAGAGCTGGGTCTGCTATTGCGTTAAAGCAATGTTCTGTGAAGATGTTTTGGTTTCTCTAGAATTTTTTTCCCCTGTAAAATAATCCCTAGCAGCTATGCTGTACTATGACAACCAAAAGCAGCCTGCTTTAGAAGTTTTCTTGTCACAGTTTTGACTCAGCAGTACTTCTTCATAAAGAGTTAATGGTTTACAAGCCATTCTAACCTGTGGGGTTTTTTTTGGTTTTTTGTTTGTTTTTTTTTAACAATAGAATAAAAGGCAAGCTGATCCAGTGCAATATCTGATATTGCACCGTGGCATCTTGACTTTTCAATCATCTTTTAATGCTGTAATTTGCTTGCCTTGACTCATATTTAAAATCTATAAAAATGTAAATATTGAGTCTTTCCTCAGATATTTGATACTGAGATTATTGCAGTGAAAACCTTGTAATTTAAACACAGCCAGGTGGGGGGAAAGGTGAAAAAAGAACTATCTCCAGTTATTATGTTGCCCTCTTTGTATGTATACACAGACATTAAATCAGAATCCCCACATTTTGTTTAGTCTACCGTGATGTATATGCCATTATATAATCAAATCTTTCAAACCTAATTAAACATTCCACCATTCCTAGGCATATTATTCCTTATGCCTTGCAAAGGCTCCTGAAATGGGCCTATAGTCTCTGTACGCAAACTAATGAGATTGTACTAAACATGGCATAATTTAAGCAGGCTCAGCTTCTTGCAGTTTCCTTGATCATTCAACTATCCTGCTGAGCTCCGTTTGTTTGGCAGTATTGCATCTCTTTTAAACTGCAGATGCAAATAACTAAAACTGAATTTTCTGTATCATTTTCTGGTGCCAAATCTCCTTTCTAGCTCTTGAATCTATAAGGATGCAAAGTTTACTCCTTACATTTTTTTTTTGGAAGCATTTTTCTATCTCTGTTTTGTAAATCCCTTAAATTGTAGCATGGAGGCCTTTTGGAAATTAGTTTATGCATATAAAACCATTTCCCAGTATGCAGTTGCATGCAAAATATGGAAATGTTACAGCTCATTTATCTTCCAGATACCTCCCAGCCCCTCCTGTGACACCCAGAATATTTTAGCAAAGCATGCAGTTCAGTCCAGAAACACTGAATTTTGCCTTCACTTTCAGCAGAAGCGGAATCAGCCCCACTGTCAGAACTGAAAGCATGTACCCTGTACTGTAACTGAATGACAATTTTCTAAATCTGAAGCTTGAGTCACCACCACTGAATAAATTTCTGTGTAATATCAGTGTAACTCCATTGATATGAATAAAATCAGAGACAGAATGTGGACATTGAAAAACCCTGGAGTAAGCATGCCGGCTGCTTTACGTAAGGATGCATCTCAGCACTGCCAGTGGTATCACTGAATGGACACAAACAAGCTGCTACCTTCTTGTGCTAACACTACTTTGTTTTAGCTCGTTTCTTGTTCAATGCAGTCATACTGTTAATCTTATTAATGATGCTAGCTCTTACACATAGCTTCTCACTAATTGACCTTAAAATTCCTTATAGGGAGGTCAGTGCCACAGTTTACAAAAGGGGACATGGGAAAGGTGGAGGAGTGAGGATAGGGAGGAAGGATAGCAAAGCACATAATTCCCACCCAAACCCTTTCAAATGTAGTTGAGGGTGACCTTCCCAATATTACATTGCAGGACACCAGGAGAAAAGGGGACAGAACCCACGTTTCTAATGTCCAAGAGCAGCGCTCCTACCATAAAACTTCTTGCCTGCAAATTTTAAATTACCTCTATTTCTTAGCGGGTAATATTGCCATGTGCTGGCGTTGCCAAATCTATATACAACAAGGAGAGGAAGAGCTTTAAATAAGGGATGATGAACAATGACTATTTTTCATTTTGCTGTATTAAAGCAAAAATACTTTTCCATATGGAAATGCCAATAACTATGTGGCGCTGCACATTTATTAGCAGTGTCCTGGCAGTTTTCAACAAAGCATGCACTCACTCTCTTATCCACAGCTGTACTATTCAATGCCAGTGATAAATTTTTTTAATAAACGTTATTATATTGCCAATAATGACACAGATACTGGATACTTTGTTAAAATTATGAAAGAGTAGATACTCAGGGGTCACACCCAAGAGTTAGCTTTCATATGGTACATGAATGACCAGTTATAAAACTCTTTTTAAAGTTAACGAGAGTTGAATCTTCTGTAAAATCTCAAGCTGTGCACTGAAAATTTACTCCCTGTTGTCAAAAATGTAAACAAAATACTCACTAGAAAGATATTTCTGCTTAGATTTTATGGAAAAGCTTATTTATGCTCTTGAACTTCTAATATTTTGCGGAGAAGAGAACTTTCAGAGCACAAAGAAAATTGTGCTTTCATTATTTACAGTTTTAAAGAGGCTCGATGTCATAAAAGAAATGAAACTCAGTGGGACAGATGAGTTCTCAACAACAAAAGTTAAAAATACCCACCATTAAAATTATTTCAGCAGCGGCATAATGCCTTCAAAGATTTCTCGGCAGCTAGCCGAGGCAGGTGCCCCGCTACACGCCGTTGTTGTTTGCAGTTTGCCTTTCTACCACCCCACGGTCGCCAGGCAGCCATCCTCAGAGTCTGAGCCATGTTCAGACTCCGGTTGCACCCCTGAAAGGCATTTAAATTATGGCTTAATCAGGTGGATAGTCTTTAAGCGCATTTATTTGCAGTCAGCTACCTTATAGTGTTAAGGGCAGAAGGACATAGAGCAAGCAATCCTTTGCTCTCATCATATAAAGGGCTGGACTTACACCTGGTTTTTTTGTTGTTCAAGAGGGAAAACCCAATATGCATTCATCGCAACATACATCTCTGCAGAGGACAGGAAGGTCAGCCAGAAGCGTCCAGGGGTAATACTTGCCTTAGAAGGGGAATTGCATTTCCAGCACATACTGAATGACCGTCAGATCATCTTGGAATGAGGATGCTTTTTGTAATATTAAATATTTAAAAAGTGTTATATTTTTTATCGCCTCTTCCATCCCTTTAGAGGCCCCTTTTTGAGATGGGTGCTATTACTTATGAGATTTCATAGGCAGGAAATCCAGGTATGCAGGTCAAATGTAGTTTACCCAAGTTCAAACTTAGAAAAGACGAACTTAGAAATGGTCTGGAAAGGGCAAGTGTAGAACCTGAATCTCTAGATTCAAGAAGGGCAGGAGGCTGTCCTGAGTGAGATTGACAGAGGGGATCTCTTTTGACAGTTCACAAGAGGATATCTTGCAATAGCTCTTTGCCACTGTTCACCTCTATGAATAAAATCTTATTTATTTTTTTTGAAAAAGGGAAATTTGAATGCACTATACTGAATATACTTTCACATGAGAGAATGGATTCTCAATTACAAATTCATGAGAAAACAACCAAGCTTTTCAAATTATGAAGAATTACAGGAAATCTGAAAAAGTATGTGCCTTCCCTCCCTCCTCCCAAAGTATTATTTTATTAATTAGGAAATGCATCAGTGCCTATTTCTTATACAGTGCGGTTCACAGATGACTGTTAGATGGAACATAACAAGGATTTAACTAATTGACATTAGCTTTCATTAGTCTCTAATGACTCAAAAAAGGTAATATGAGAGTGAAATAAATTTAGACTAATGTAATATCCAATTAGGATATAATCCAAGGTAGATATTTCACTATTTGAATATTCTTTCCTTCATTGATCCCTCCTGATGATATCTGCCTTGTATTCCTCAGCAGTACGTTAGGGGAATAGTGCTCTTTCACAGGAAGAACAGGAGAATTTCACAAGGCAGAATGAGTTGCCATGTTTATTTAATCAGGCCAGTATGATCAACAGACCCATGAGATATATTTTATTTATTTAACATAAGATGTCTTTATTTTTGCATAACTCAGATGCTAACTTCTCTCTTTTCATCTTTAAAATTCCTCTTCACCATTATTCCAGTGGAACTAGAGCCACAGCAAGATGAACATAATTCAAGCAATCTCAGTCTCACAATAAGTATCATCCAAGTATGCTCAGGCAAAGAAACTCTTTAAATTTGAAGGTTCCCTCACTGATTTTTTCTTAGTTTCCAGGCCTACACAGACAACGAATACAAATACAGTCAAGATCTACTGACCTGCCTCAGCTACATTTGTTGCAATATCCAAGATCTCAGGCAGCATTCAGAGAGAAGTTTAAAAACTAGTTTTTATAATTTGAAAGCAGTTGGCATGAGGTGTCTCCAACTTAAATGGAAACGACAAGGACACCGCCTGGATATCAGTGAAGATACAGAAGATTTATGCTAGTACATTTTAAAGGAACACGTGGCTGCGCATATTTAAGCCACTAAATATTTATGTATTACACAGGATAGAAATATGAATCCAATTCTAAAGCACAGAAGTTATTTTACAAACACCATTCATGGTCCATTTAGTTCTATATAGTTTATCTAAAGCCAGTATCAGCCTTCTTAAAGTCCTTAAACCAGAACCTAGGGATTCTACTGTACAATTCACTCTCCTGTTCTAAGCAAGAATAATAATAAAAAATCTCTTGTTTTGAAGCAAAGGACTTATTTCTACAATTCATCTTTTTAATCCACTGGGACAAACACAAACTTGGTCTTACTCCATTGACCAGAAGGGAGTTATTCTGAGAATGTTACAATATATTCACCTGTCTTATGCTGTCCTATGCAGTTAATCTATTTTGTAAAAGCCAGAGCCAGAATTTTGGTTTGGTTTTCTGTCAATAACACTGTTGATACAGTCATTAATGAATACCTTGATTTTTCCAGAATCAAAACTTGTTTGAAACTGCAGTACACCAAGAGGTAGTGGCCCTTGATTTCAAAGTCTGTGGAAAGATTGGCAATGGAGACCACACCTGAGCTTTGGCATTACACAGTCCATTGATTCAGAAGCTGTCTCCCTTCTAAAAGGTCAGGTTGCAGAATACTAAATTCAGGTGCAATAGAGGCTCAAACTCTATGTGTATAATAGAAAAAGCATGGGTAAACTAAGGAAAGCTTTCAGAAAAAAAGTATACAGCAAACCTTTCCCTTAGCATAGGCAGGGTTTCCATGACAAACACTTTTTTTTTCCCCGAGGTTAAATCTTACCCCCAAACTTAAGTAAGGAACTAAGCAGTCTCCTCTTTGAAATGAGAAAAAAAAGTAGCACAGCAGATATGTCCATAATAAAGACAGTAGTAGTTGCAGCCATTAATTATATTTTGCAAATTGACTTTATCAACTAGGGTGCGCCTTGACATTTTAGAAAAATATAAAATAACTGAATTGATCTTAATTCAAAATGTCAGTGGATTTACTGCTCATGTGGTCTAATATCTTAGCATTATTCTACTCCTCTCATACTCTTCCCATTTACCTCCGCTAATTCCCTCTTCCTGTTACTTTTTAATCTCTACTTACTCTTTGTTTGTGCATGCTTTCCCACTCTTCTTCACCACATGCTCCCTTCTTTCTTCCACACTTCTCCAGTTATTTTCCAGTGGTCATCTTTGTTTCTTTCTTTTAAACTTTTTGGGTTTGATTATTCCACTCAAGCGTACAAAGGGCAGTGCAGACGCACCGCTGCCGCCGGAGTGCAGTGTATGGGCTGGGGGGTGTTCCACTTCAGACTGTTCTGTTCAGCTTGCTGCAGCTCAACATTAAAAACTTAATTGCGCCCAACATCTGTGGTCAAGAAAGGGCAAGGAAAGAAAACTTTGTTCTCAGACTTCCTGTATTTACAAACAGAAGTATCACAGAAAGCTATTTTTGTGATTGCACTGTCATAACTGTTATTAAATTTCAGCATTAATGGGTCCATTATACTTAAAGAGATACAGAAATGAACTAATAAAACTATTAATGGCACTGTCATTTCCACTGTATTATTTTAATGCTGGTAACTTTTACTAGTCATTATCTTACTTCACATGGACAGAGTGTGTGAGAGGAAGCTTAATAACTGAAGAGTACTTTGCTGTTCACTAAATGTTTCCCTTTTTTCAAAATGCTTATAGTTTCTTTACAGTGTGGTTAAATCAAATTAAATTAAAACATTACTGGTGATGCTGAGTTCTTTCAGATCCAAAATTGTTAATTATTGCTTATGCTCTCATAGTTTGGAGTAAATCCTGTAGATTTTACCTGTGAGTGATAACTTCTATATGGATAATTTCTAAGCCAGCCAATAGCACTTTTTAGATAAGATACTCTTAGGTGACCTCCTGTGGGTTTCTAGAATAAGTACTATAAAATTACACCTTTGGAAGAGCTTCTGAAAGTTTGTATGTTTTTCCAAGTTTTATTGGATGGTCTAATAAAAGATGCTACCGCTACCTTCTAGCTTGGTCTTGCTAACAAGAATGGGTTAATCCCTGTGACATTGTATAGGTCTTTTCTAGAAAACTCTTTCTATGGAGCTAGATTCCCATGGGAAACTTAGGCTCAGCTTCACAATGCCTTGCTTCTTTCTGGGATTCACTCCCTCAGGTGCAGCATTTACATTCTGTGTAAAACGCCTGGTGATCTTTAGGTGTTTTAACTGTAGGACTCATTAAGGCTGCACTGCTGAAAAGCAAGATACAAAGTAAGTGACTGAGAAACGCTGAGGAGATGCTTATACTCCACCCAGCAATTATGGTTCAATCCAAGCAAAAAGTCACTGTACCCCACCACACACCTGAGAATAACATGCACGTTTCGTTACCATGTAACTGCCATTGGGACAGCTTATGACCATGAAGGTTGTGACTGCACCAACAAGTTCTAGACGCATCAACGGAATCACACGTGCACATTCTTCTGTGTGGGTATGGAGAATGGTTTTGGGCTATAGAAGGTGATGATGCTATGCTGGAATTCTCCCATTTTTTTCAAATGCAGTTAGTACAGATGATGGCTTGCCTACCTTTGATTCCAGGTCTTCTGAATAAACAAGTATCCTAAAAATACGGTAATGTGGTACCACCCAGATCTCTTGCTAAAGCTGCCTTGCATCCCAGTACAATTGGTTCCCAACATAAAAAGGAAGGTTGAAACTCCGGTGTAAAGCCTTAGAGAATATGACAAGGTCTAGAAGCAGCTGAAGCAGGCAAACTGTAGCACAGTAAAATGTAATTTTGGTACTATTTCTTAAAGACCACAAGTTTTTTGTTGGTCTGACAAGTGCAGGGTCTCTGGACGTGTGTAGGCTTTTCTTGTTCAGCTGTGATAGCAATTTGTCTAGCGATCAGATAACTATTGTCCAACTTTAGTTTAGTTTTAATTTATAGCAATAATAAGTGTTTACTGTGTACATTGAACAACTCTAGAATAAAATGTGGTGTGGAAGAGTACAGACACATGGTGATACTAAAGGTCCTGTACTGGAAACACAAATCACAATGGTCAAAGGTCACGACAGGAGTACAACTTGGAAATGTTCAGGTAAAAACATGTTTTTAGCGAAAACAGAGAGAATAAACAAACTGACTAATTGGAAACCAGTGAAGAGAAAGAGCGTGTAGGCAGACCAAGTTAACAGAATGTATAAAAATCAGCCAAAACAGACCCAAGGCTGAGGAGGAAGATGCCATCTACATCAACATCAACATCGTGTGACTCTTGGCAAAGACGAGAAAGAAACCCCAACCCTAATGTCACATTCCTCCCAGTGGAGACCTCAGAATGCTGACCTAACCTCCCCAAATTCTGCTTGACTTTTAACAAAGCACTCACTCTTAGGACCCAGAAGAACTTTGGAAAGGTGAGTTTAACATCAAAGAAAGAGGGATAGATTTTTTGCTTTAAAATGTAACTGTAGTATTAAAGGTTTTATGTATCAGTTTGGAATATGAATGTGTATGATTATACCCAGAGTAATAATTTGCAATATTAGGTCTGTCTGACCGCTGAGGGGCACTGCTGAAGGATGTTGCGGTGGGCCTTTTGGACATTTTGAAGCCCCTCCTGTTATTGCTGCTCCATTACGGCTAAGGGAATTCCTTCTGGGTTTCACATCATCCATCATCCATGTTAAGAGAACGGGGAAAACCATTGGGACCTGCACTTATCCTCCTTCTGTGTGCTGCTACTTCTGAGGGCCAAAGACATTCAAATTCATTTGAATGTTTTAAGAGGTGAAAAACATGCTGAATTTGAATGAAACTGAAAAGGGAAGATGCATGTGCTCAGCACCTCAGGGGAAAAACCAACCACAAACAAACAAAACCCACTTATTGTATTTCTTTGGCCTGACAGATACAGAGATGACTACTTAAATGTAAGCTGAAGGTGCCTGACACCTGGTAAAAGAAACTGCACCTCAGAAGGTGAGGCTCTTCGTTTGTATGCTTGCAGCACAGTGCATCACTGTAAGAAATACACTGATTTAAAACTTCAAAAAGCAGTAGCAATTCAAGAATACTAAAACATAGCTAAATCTTCTCTTGGAGGGTTGTCATAGTCCTGGTACTCTCAGTGCAGTATCTAGCGGAAGATTACAGTTTTGAAAACCTTATACCCCCTCTGCCTCAGACGCATAACTAAAATCAAGAATGGGAGAAAACAGATGCTATAACCACAGCCATTATGTATCTGCACTAGAAAACTCTGCCAAGCATGAAAGGATAAGTTAACAGCACACAGGCCATGTTGCACGGGCATGGTGCTCTGTGCAGTCAACGTTTTTGTGACTGAAATAGGATATCCTGTATGAACAGAATACCCTTTTGCCACCTACCCTTAGTCTGTTGCTATGCTGATCTCTAGTTAAGATGAGGCCATACAATCTTAGGAGACATGCTGGAAGAAGTGATCATCATTTACTGAAAATTGTATGTGCAAAGTCTGAAAACGCCTTCTGGAGATTAAAGTTAATGCAGAGATTAAAAAGTAAATTTAAAAAAAAATGTACTTCTTATCCATCTGGAGTTAAAATATTTACAAAAAGCATCACTGAGTTTCCACTTTTTTTTTTTTTTTATAAGGAGGCTTTATACTTAATACTACTCAATATTTATTTCTAGATAAAGAAATAGGTCCAGATTTAAAAAGATGTTCAGTGGCCTTGATATGAAGATAGGTATCTAGTGACATTTTTAAAGGCCTATATGCTGTGGCCTTTTTTATAAAATCTTACAGGATGCCTATATTCTTCACTAGATGCAGAAATACCTCTGGCTGCTGCAGCCAAAATGATTTTCCACATTGGGGACTTCCTCTACACTTCTCTTACCTTTCACAAACAGAACTGAGAAGCTTCACTGCAAACTGGAGAAGTTTGGAAGATTAGACATTTTCCCATTAGAACAATGTTAGTATTTTTCAGATTAAAAACTCTGCTATGACACCATCACTCTTCTGCCAGTTAATCTCAAAATAATTCTACATACAACAGTAGCTTCTGCAATAGCTGCACTGCACTGGGTTTGTGTGGCAAGGTTTTGGTAGCAGGGGGGCTACAGGGGTGGCTTCTGTGAGAAGCTGCTGGAAGCTTCCCCTGTGTCCAACGGAGCCAATGCCAGCTGGCACCAAGATGGACCCGCTGCTGGCCAAGGCCGAGCCCATCAGCGACGGTGGTAGTGCCTCTGAGAGAACAGTTTTAAGAAGGGGAAAAACCAAAAAATGGCAGCTTCAGCCAGAGAGAGGAGTGAGAACATGTGGGAGAACCAGCCCTGCCAGACCGCCAGGTCAGGGCAGAAGGAGGGGAGGAGATGCTCCAGGTGCCGGAGCAGACATTCCCCTGCAGCCCATGGGGAAGACCACGGTGAGGCAGGCTGTGTCCCTGCCGCCCAGGGAGGTCCATGGGGGAACAGATCTCCACCTGCAGCCCGGGGAGAGAGGACCCCACGCCGGAGCAGGGGGATGCCCGAAGGAGGCTGTGACCCCGTGGGAAGCCCGCGCCGGAGCAGGCTCCTGGCAGGACCTGCGGCCTCGTGGAGAGAGGAGCCCACGCTGGAGCAGGTTTGCTGGCAGGACTTGTGACCCCGCAGGGGACCCACGCTGGAGCGGTCTGTGCCTGAAAGACTGCAGCCCGTGGGAGGGACCCACGCTGGAGCAGTGCATGAAGAACTGCAGCCTGTGGCAAGGACCCACATTGGAGAAGTTCGTGAAGGACTGTTTGCCGTGGGAGGGACCCCACGCTGGAGCGAGGGAAGAGTGAGGAGTCCTCCCCCTGAGGAGGAAGGAGCGGCAGAGACAAGGTGTGATGAACTGACCCCAACCCCCATTCCCCGTCGCCCTGCGCCGCTGAGGGGGAGGAGGGAGAGAATTTGGGAGTGAAGCTGTGCCCAGGAAGAAGGGAGGGGTGGGGGGAAGGTGTTTTAAGATTTGGGTTTATTTCTCATTATCCTACTCTGGTTTGATTGGTAATAAATGAAATTAATTTCCACAAGTCCAGTCTGTTTTGCCCATGACAGTAACTGGTGAGTGATCTCTCCCTGTCCTTATCTCGACCCACGAGCCTTTCGTTCTACTTTCTCTCCCCTGCCCAGCTGAGGAGGGCAGTGATAGAGCGGCTTTGGTGGGCACCTGGTGTCCAGCCAGCGTCAACCCACCACACTGTGCTAAGGTCTTTTTTCTGTTCAAATGGCTCTCATCAGTCAGGGAAGATGGACATGCCTTGACTTTCAATTGCACCTCATGTTTTACTAAAAGTAACTTCAAAAACTGCTTAAGGTTATGGATCAAATTCTAAATTACTTAGCAGCTACCATTCAAATTATTTAACTGTATTCAGCATAGTTTTAGGAACAGCACAACTCTTTTTACTGCAAGAATAAAGGATCCTCATGTACAGGGGTTTTCATTATAGGAATTCATTAGCAGGTGGCTAATTTTCTTATCAGAAATTTTCCTACTTTAGATGTCAGAACAACAAACACTTTTGTACACATTGAATTTTAGGCATGCGTGCAATCTCAGGGACACGATTCTAATACAAGATCAAGTGGAGATGCACATATTTATTGTTACTAGATAATAGTTAGTCCTTGTTATTTCTGGGTATTCCTATTTCATAGTTTAAAAAGCTAAGATGTTCATTACAGTGATAAGATCAGAATTATGACAGGCAGAGGAATGAGGGCATTGCATAATTTGTAAATTCCCATTACAGAATGGTCAGCAATTAGTAGAATGGCAATTGGCAGGCACTTAAAGAAGTAGAAATCACTTGTAAAGGTTATCCTAATGTCACTATTTTGACAGTTCCACACATATTAAAATAATTAATTCCTACGATGATCTTTAGTGGTGAAATAGATATGCAGCAGCAAGCAGATTCATAGAGAAATAACTCTTGACTGAGTAAACTTTGTTATTTATTTGGAATACTTGTTATTTGGAAGTATTTGTTCTATTTATACTATTTATACTGTTTATACTATTTATTTGGAATATTTGTTAAACTTGAGTACTGGTAATAGTAGTGATGTAACAGCTTTATTTCCAATTTGTAGAAAAAAGAAAGTTCTGAATAAAAAACTGAAAAAAAATAATTTTAAAGATCTTGCATGCTTGGCAGGAAGAACAGGGTCTATACAAAATCAAAGGCAAAATCTAGAGTAAAACAAACAGGAAAACCAGTTAACTGGCCCCTCTGTATCCAGACCATGAATCTATTTTGGTGTTCCAATGAAAATGCCTTTATAATACATGTTAATGACTAATCCTCTGCAGTATCTCTAGGATTTTATGGCTCTGTCTTGCCCACATTTTTCCTTATGTTATCATGTCAATTGTTGATGGTTCTCAGACCCTTCAAAAAGAATAACTCTTTGACGAACTCTGAAACATTTACATTATCAAGCACTGATGTACTTCTACATTGATCAATATAAATTATAATTCAAAAATATGTGACTCTCAGAGAGATCTTAAAAATTTATAATGTGGTGGTAAAGATGTCTGGCCATACTAAGCATAGCATATCCTTTCAATTTTTTTTTCCCCTATGGGCAAAGGAGAATACTGCTTTCAAAGGTTACTTTAAGGTCAGGAATTTCAGTATGTGATAAAAGGAGCTCATTCTTTATCTTGTAATGAGCCCAGTAGGCCCATTTGATGTAGACCAAATAGTCAAAATGAAATCCTTCATCTCTCTGACATTGATGCAGACTTTCTCAGCTTAGTTTTCAGCTATTTCCTTTTTTTTTTTTTTTTAACCCAAATGAGCGTCAATAATATGCAATATGCATTTTGCTTTGAGGTATTTAGCTATTAGTCCCAGCATTTACCAGATAACGGCTATGGTTTCCCAAGTAGTGACTTGATTTAAAACCACAGATGATACTTTTTAAACTGTTTCACTTGGTGCATGAATATAGTCCACTGTTTTGGTGAACCAAATAAATGACAAAGCTATTATAAAATGGTAAGTTAATAATAGGTCTGTGTTTAACACCTGTTATTTCCGCATGTTGGTTTCTAACATCAGCCAGTTGATTTTTTTGTCATGAGACACATCTTTTCCTCCCTCCACATCTCCAAGTACACAGATAACTCTACATCATATGCCGCCTTGAAAAAGTTACCCAGCCAAATAATAACAGGCAAAA
The DNA here is from genome assembly GCF_026419915.1 of Harpia harpyja. Lineage (NCBI taxonomy): Eukaryota > Metazoa > Chordata > Aves > Accipitriformes > Accipitridae > Harpia > Harpia harpyja. The sequence goes on along the minus strand of NC_068944.1, from coordinate 2,419,891 downwards.
TATTGTACACAGAATCGTCATAGGACAGTGAGAACAGCATTTCCCTGAAGAAAATGAACTGTCTGTTCCCTCTACCACTGTCTCAACACTATGCATTTCCTAATGCTGATGCACTTCTGTCAATCCTCATTTGGCACACACCATATTGTTCACATCACTGGCCTCCAAATTTAACATACAGGCAAGAATTTTTGTGTTGGAAGCTTTACCCTTTCCAAATCTGATTGGACTTTGCCGACACTGTTGAATAATGATTAGTCTCAAGCGCATTGTCCAATATAGGTGTAATTAAAATTCTCTAATCCCACCCAGCAGCTAGCAAAGCCTTCTCAGAGTCTGAGCATTTCTCATCTTTCAGTCATTCAGTTGTTTACTGCTCTGAGCTGTAACTCAGTTCTTACTCCTCTGACTGCTTTGTGCACTCCGTGTTAGGAGCTAGGCCATCTTGAACACAGAAGAATTTTCCCTTTATGCAGAAAGGCTAAGCAAGAATTACACCACTTATTTGTCACTTCACTTCTTTCACTCTGTTCCAACTTTCAAAACTGTAGCCAGTCTCACTCCCTGAATTGAATGCAATGGCCGTGCCATTCCAAACTACCTTGGGATCAGTTAAAAACGTCTTTTTTTTTTTTCTTTTCTTTTTCTTTTCTCTTATTCCAATTGTATGGCTGATCTTTAATCACAGATGGTTTGAACCATTCACCCTAACTTATGCTCTCCTTGGCAAATACTGAACAATACTTTTAAAAGATTACTCGCAGTTTTGGCCTTTTCTCTTCTATTTGTGCAGTGACATTTATTGGGCAATTTTGCCATCTGTAGAACAAAATTAAAAGGAGAGGAGAAAGGGTGAGACCTCTATCCTCTGTTCTGAAATACCAGTTATCCTATTACGTAGTATTTATGTGAGATTGTCTCTTTGCATCTTTTCAAACAACCTTGGGTCTGAACCTTTTATTGTCCTGACTTGGAACAGAAAAATATTTAATTTGGGGATAAAAAGGCATTTGTTAGATGAAAATGTATAGTGTCTTCCACATTATTTACAAAATCTGAACTGCAACAAGGTGCTTTTGCAGTGTTAGAGACACAAAAGCAAACTCACACAAGTTGTTTGTCAGTGCACCATCAGTTTCAACATAGGCGTGAACAGGAATTAGTTTCAGTGGGTTATCATCTAGTAGAACCTAAATGTTTGTAAAGAAGAGAAAAGATCTGCTTAGGCTTTGCCAAAATGTGTTAAAACTGGACATCTATTTATTTGCTGTAAAATGCCTGTTTAGAAACTTTTAAAGTTGTCTTCTTATTTACCACAACACTAAAAAAAAAAAAAAAAAAAAGAGCTGAAATAGTAACGTAAGACATGGTACTTGCATTATTCATAGCCAGTGTGCCGACTCTATCTTTTGTTTCCATCCTCAAAACATGAATCATCAACTTTTAAGCTAGAATAAGTCTTCATCTCAAAAAATTCACTGTAGCTAGCAGTCTCATTAACACGTACACAGTTATCCCAATCAGCCTTTCAGAATCCTAATCAATGAACAGAGGTGGTTAAAGTGTTTGCCATCTTTTCTCAATGGAATATATGCTACCATCTTGATTTCAGTTTCTGCCCGTGCTGTTCAAATACTGAGGCTGAAGCCAAAAAGCACCCCTCTCAAACAAACAAACAAGCAAGCAATCCTCCAAATCCCCAAATCCCAAGCTAAATCAATCTTATTTCTGCAAAACATTTGGAAAAGGTGAAATTACATCACCTTCCATATGGCCGTGAAATTTAGTGCCAGTTTGGCAGAAAATAGTGTTCTTCTGACAACAGAATGGCCACAAATAAAACAAAAGCTGAGCTGACCATGTGATCATACAATATTGTATTTAAATTGATCATCTTTAACTTATTACCAAGAACAGAGCCCAAACTGGCAGGCTCAGCCCCTTTTATCTTTTCTTCTTTATGAGCTCTGCAAAAGCATGCAAAACATTCATGAATCATAGAGCTGTCAGGGTGCTCCCCACTCTTTCCTTTCACTTTCTCCCTACTGGTCTTCTAGCAAGCCTTGAAAGCATGTTTTCCCTGCATCCCTTCTCCAAAGCAAATGGCAACTCATACTTCTATTATACCACTGCTAACTCCTTATTCAAGTATCACCCAAGGCTGTGTCCAGTTTAGCAAATCACATACATAAGACTGACTCCTTCAATACATCAACAAGAATATGCAACTGCATAGGAATCAAGGGTCAGTTGTTACCAACATATGGTATCAATAGAAAGCATTGACCCAGCATATACTGAGTCCAGACCCTGCCTTAAATCATGTAATTGTGTTGAGGATGTGAAGGGGCAATCCAAAGACAAAATATTTCCCCAGCATCTTGATAAGGAAAACACTCATGGTCACACTGACCAGATATGTGGGAACTGCGCGGTCCCTTTGGTATGCAAAGATGGATGACCTAGCCAAATCTTTAAAAGCTTTGTGCCTTTTCTGATAATCTTCAGCAAAACTCCTCTGAATCTGGTTCTGCCACCTGTATTTCTCCCATTTACCACAAGCGATCCCCAACTGGGATAACCTACTGTTCATTAAATAAATCGTTCTAAAAGAATTGAGCTTTGGAGAAGAAGGAATATTTCTTGTCTATGCCTTTTGAATGGAAAACTGATGGAGCATCTCTGCTTCCTAAATGTCCATCAAAGACTCCAGGTGGTCATCTACTCTACTGCTCTTCCCCAAGATGAATTAGGGTTAGGATATTTCTGATAGTAAAGAAAGTGTAACAAAGTGGATACATTTCTGAATTTCGTTAGCTTCTGTTTAGTGACCTGTGAAAAGGAGAGTCAAATCTGTTGAGGAGCTGGATAAAAGAGACCAGAATAGCATAGAAGACGACAAGGATTATGAGAAGTAATGTCCTCAGAAAAACAGACTGGATCTCGAGAAGGCAAAATGTCTTATGCTATGGACTAAAAGCAAGGTGATGAACTGCGTTAAGAGAAACGGGCTATTTGTGCAAAAGATAATGTTGGCAAAATGACCAATGGGAATAAACCGGCCATGAAAGCATTTATGATGGAAATTAGGCGGTTTCAGCCATCAGAAAAACATGGAGTAGCTTCCCAATAGGAATAGCGTGGGGAAAAAAATGAACTAGTTTTAAGCTTAATCAGTTTGGGAAATGGATTATATGCCCAGGCTGCCAGCAGTCGCAGCAGGTGGAACTGAGAATCCAAATGGTTCCTTCCCATCTATGCTCCACAGAGTAAATCTGGCTCAAACAACTGGCATTTTTACTTAGTAAAGTGAATGGACAAAGCCAAGACAAAGACATGGAAGGGTTTTAACTATACCATCTAGGAAAGAAATATATAAAACATTTAAGTAGGTTTAATCTAGCACAAATTAGATGTCTGTCTTAAATTTATGTTCTTGAACCTGATTCAGGTAACTTGAACTCTCCCTTTTTAATCAAGGGAAAGGAAAAGGTAGTGCTAGAAACTGATTTATTGGATCTATCTTAAATGTCTGCCTTCGTACAAATTTTGATTTTTATCACCTTTTTGAGGGCCCAGCTTGTCAATATCACAATTTTATTTAGAAGTTATCTTTTCCACTTTATAGACAAACATATCATTTAAGGTTACTTTTATTCATCTCACGCAAGCTTCTTTATGAAAAAAATAGGTTGAACTCTCCTTTATTAAATATAAATTAATACACAATAAAATAATTCAGAAAATCCAGAGTTGCCATTATAACAACATAAAACATGATTTAAACAAATTTGTGATTACTTTATTAGTAAGAAAGAAACCATGTATACTCATGCTGACCTGAGATTGGTGAAGCAGTTTTCTTCAAAATAAATGCAAATGAGAAAACTAAAAAGAACAGAAAGGTGTGAAATGGTTGTTCTGTTACCCTCAGGCATGGTGGTACATCTGTTAGTTTAAGATTACATTAATTTACAGATGGGCAGAGCACTTCACTGAATGGTCGTGTCAGATTATGTACTTGCGAACTGGTGATGAAGTAAATTCAGTAGATGACTTTTTTCTCTTTGCTTTACTGACAGAATCCAATTAAGAGCACGAAATACACAGCCAGTGTCTAATGCATTGCTAAAACATGCCTTTAAAATTCAAAAGATCCATTTACCTTAACTTATGTGAGCTCAGTACTTGGCAAAAGAACAACTTAACGTAGAAAATAAGAAATACAAAAGTATATGTCTAAAAGGCCACTCAACTAAACCCCTCAGAACAGTTAGACTCCCTGAAGAAAATACCTAGACATCCTGGTATTTCTTCTTTGTAAACAGTTTCTACACCTACCAGCTGTGAATTCCAAAAGAAAAAAGGAAAGAGAGAGAGAAAGAAAGAGAAAGAGAGAAAGAAGGAAAGAAAGAAAGAAGGAATGAAGGAAAGGAAGAAAGACTAGATAGGGCTCCCAAAGAAAAGTTTTCTTAACAGACTGAAAGAAAACCAAAATTCTTGACAAAGTGTCTGCAGTATTCCTCCAGCCCTAACACACTGCATTTTTTTCCATACAGCCTGTTTACACTAGCAAAAGTTACTTGTTGAATTAGCCAGATGATCCATGTATGCTAGTGGCTATTGATCAGACACGTGGTGAACTGAAGTCTAAATTGTTTAGCCTTCACTGACAACTCGCAAACAGTTATTCACATAGGTAGCTCAGCTGAATTAATTAGGACCCTTTGTGAGAACAATAGTCATAATAGATGAATATTCTGGTCTGAAGTAGGTTTTTGTTGCCTGGAGAGTATGTATGCTCTGCTCTACCCTCTGCAGCAGGCACAAGGGCTTGGCAGAAGAAGGGGGTGAATGAAGTGTATCATTCTTGTAGAATTCTGCAAGCAACATAGCTGGGTTGAGTGATTTGGGCTAATTTCACATGGTTTTCACATGTGGTTGCCCAACATGAGAGAAATAGAAAGCTTTTTGACTCACAGCACCTTGTAGGTGCTGCGTTTATAACTGGCTGAGGGACTCCAGTCCATCAGTACCCTTAGAATTTGCTATTGAACCAGGCTGTGTTGCTTTTCAGGACTCACAGGGCTTTCTTTTATTACTGTGTCTGCAATATTATTTACCAAGCTCTATCTGTTATCTACCTGGCTCTCTATACTTTCTTCTTTTCACACCAGGAAAGTACTGAGATTTATTCCTAACGTTATTTGTACGCTCTGTTTATGAGAATATTCAAATTTTGGAGAAGAATCTGGATTTAGCTCTTTACTAAACAAATGCAGCCTTGACTCTTTCCCTATCAGAAGGATTAGTCCCTTAGTTTAGGGGCTTCTACTGGAAGGCTTTAAGCATTTTCCACAAGGCTGGGCCCTGCATTCCACTGACATCAATAGGAACTCTGCAACCTAGGCTCCTCCAGAATTAAGCTGGATGTTTTACTTGATGAGTTGCATATAGTTCCTGAACCTCAAAACTTAATTAATATTTGGAGTGCTGGTATTCTAGCAACATAGATTAGCTTTAATTAGATAGTTTTTTTCTTGCATTGATTCCTAGGAAGTTTTAAACACACAGCTTCCAGTAATACTAATAGGAGGTCTGTTTCTTAATCCTTTGGTCTTCAGTGAGAGAACAAGCCACCAAGAAAGTAAAAGCCACTATGCAGCATTTGAGGAAGCTAAATGATTCTGAACAGAAAATTTAAGCAGCACAGGACAGTCCTCCTGATAGCATTTGCTTGCCTGGACCCTGCTCCATCATGGATTTTAATACTGGTCACTGAAATAATAAAAGGAATAAATAGTAGGAATTAAATCATGGCCTGTTCTTACCTTTGAGAGAAATACTTTTAAATAATAAAATACACTAAAAATAATGCCATTCCTAATGTAGACAGCAAAACAGCATATACTTTTCAATGTTATGTCAACTAAGGGAGGCCTGGCTAACATCACAGCTTCCAATATTTCTAAAATGGGTGGAGACTTGCTGATTCTGGTTCATCTCTATTATATTCAGTTCAGATACATTTTGTATAAGCAAATGCCTGAGGGCAAAACCGTATTAGTAGCAGAGATACAGTACCAAAATCATTGAAATAACACAACAGCACATTAAGACACATTGACTGACATAGATTGTTTTAAAAAATGTTAAGACCAAATAGAGGGGTTTATCTTCTTTGGCATGTCTCTGACATTACCTGCTGTTTTTCTTGCTAGTGCTGTTTGTTTATTATAAATGTTTTTTTTACTCTTCAAAGGGAATAGCTTTCTGAGAAATTTACTGGACATTTATTTCACTTTACTAACTAAAAAATCCATTTAGAAATAAAGCTCTCAGTGAAACTGCATTTGATAAAGCCATATTGGTCTAGACTCTGTCCTGAGTTACTACTTGAATTCAATGGGGTTACAGAAGTATAACCGAGGCTCGAATGCCATCCTGCATATCATTTCAAGAGCATGAGGTCCTACTGTTAAAAATACAACTGCGAAAGCTGACAGTAAATAAAAAAACCCCAGGTTTTCCCATGGCACCAATGGCTAGCACATATACACCAATTTCAGCTCCCTGTAGGCATATAGAAAGCCACTGTCTCAGTGGGGCTGCCCCGTGTGCCCCACACCTGACTTGGTCCCTGGATGCTGATAGGAACTGACACAGACTCTCTTGCCTCATCTCAAGATTTTTCTATGGGTACTTTCACCACTCCTCGGGTAAAAATGCTAACCACACGATTACTGCTGACCTTCTGTTTCTCCATTAGTCTGCATTTGCGCTCTTCATACTTTATTGATTGTCCTGGTTTTGGCTGGGATAGAGTTAATTTTCTTCCCAGTACCTGGTATAGTGCTGTGGTTTGGATTTAAGATGAGAATAATGTTGATAACACAATGATGTTTTAGTTGTTGCTGAGCAGGGGTCAAGGACTCTTCAGCTTCTCATCCTGCCCTGCCAGCAAGAAGGCTGGAGGGGCACAAGAAGTTGGGAGGGGACACAGCCAGGGCAGCTGACCCAAACTGGCCAAAGGGGTATTCCATACCGTGTGATGTCATGTCCCAGTAAATAAACTGGGGGGAAATCTGGCTGGGGGCCACTGCTCAGGAACTGGCTGGGCATTGGTTGGTGGGTGGTGAACAATTGTGTTGTGCATCACTTGATTTGTATATCCTAATTCATTATTATTATTATTATTATTATTATTACTACTACTACTACTACTACTATTATTATTTCCCTTTTCTGTCCTATTAAACTGTCTTTAATTCAACCCATGAATTTTACTTTTTTTCTGATTCTCTCCCCCATCCCACTGTGGGGGAGTGAGCAAACAGCTGTGTGGTGGTTAGCTGCCTGCCGGGTTAAACCACGTCTGGGATTTTAAGGAGAAAACTCTTCCGCAGCCTGCACCTGGTGTGCTGTTATCCTGCTACCATGTGAAATACTTCAAGCTGCTTCATGATGCTTTCTGTCTTATACAGGACTAAGAGAAGATCCATCTGGGTCCCAGTGTTTTATCAGATACCTATATACCACCCTGTGTCACAGCAGTATTGATCACCCTGTGAAATTACACAGGCACATAAGCTTCAGTTCCCTCCTTCCTTCCTGTTTTATTTATTTTGTGCCAGTATGATCCTGGCCCGGAAAAAGGCTAGAAGATATTGAGGAGCAGAATAGGCTCTCATGAAGCAGCTGAAGTGAGATTGCAAGTTGAACACAACACACACAAATCTGGCTAGCACTGAAAGGCACTGGCACTAAAATCCAAATCGACGATGTTTCTGTATTGCCACAGTTTCTACAGCCTGGTGTTAAAACTGGAGTTTCAGTTGATAGTTGGACTTGATACTACAGATGTTCGGGTTTCTTGATGTACTTAAGGAAGCCCAAGTGAGTTATCATCATTAACTCTCAAATTCATATGGCATAATGTTCTTTGTCACCACTTCTCAGGAGAGAAGATATTGCAGCTGTCTGTAGAAAGAACGCATATACTGTGGCCCTCTACTAGCACAGTTAAACAAAATTCAGACTACAGTTGTCACAAATCAGAAGACAAAATAGAATGAAAAGAATCTATTCACAGCAGAGACAGTCTCATTCTGAGTGGCATTAGAGGTTTATTCTTATTGCACTCTCCTTGCTTTTCAGATTCATTAATATTGCAAAGCACAGAAGAGCTGCTTTTGTGTCCACATCAAAATCATTACCCCAATAAGCACTAATTAGCACCTTTGGGCTCAATCATGTTCCCACTGCAATCAATGCCAAAAAAAGGCATTGATTTCAATAGAAAAAGAATAAGGTCTTTTGTCAGTAGCTTCAGAGAGGTCAAAGAGAAGCTGATCTACCTTCCTATATCTGGAGTCTTCACTGTTTGTATTGCTAACTTTCATTCAAACTTACCAAGAGCAGCAAAGCTGAGATCTCTAGAGGCTCAGACCTTACTGACATTTTAAGACTGGGAGTTAACATTCTCAAATATGCTAAAATGTCTTTGGAATGTCAGCTCTGGCGACTTTCAAGCAGCTCAGTCTTCTATATGTCAGATTTTTAAATGCATTTAAGTGACCAAAGCCACTTTACTTTGCCCAGGTTTCCAAGTTAGGAGCAGAGGTTTCTTTTACAGCTCCACCACTGATTATACTGAAATTTCTATCTGCAATTGATTTCAGCTATGACCTTTAAATGTTCCCATAGAAAGAGCCCAAAAGAAAATAGTACAAGAGGTCTGTAGGTTTGTGTCTGGATGGTTTAAATAAAATAGGGACAGACCTAAGCTCTGGTCCCTGGTTTTTGGATGTCTTATGCATTAATGCTTCACTAATGAAAATCCAGAAATACTACTAGGAATGGGACTGGAAACAAAGCCTGGAACACTTTCCTGCTATAAATACCCTTGATTTATTTGGAATTAAAAAAAAAAAAGTGCCCTCTCAGCCCCCTTAGACTATGAACATGTCATTTGTCTATAATATTTAAATGAACCTGGATATCTAAGTTGCTTTAAAAATTGAGCTATGGGTTCTTGAGTCACATGGGCTCAAAGGAATCAGGTCCTACATAGGTCATTTTTTTCCTCTTATTTTCAAAATATAGGAACCCTGATGATTATGGAAAACATAGTAGCCATTCATCCAACTTTTTAGCACGCCTAAAACTTTCCTGAAAGGATTAGCTAATGTAATGCTTTAAAATGCTGGATCCCCTATGCAATTGTATATGAGAGCTTCAAAGGCAGTACTGTGCCAGAGAACATCCACTTGTACAGTATACAGGCCTTGTGGCTGGGACTAAGAAACTTGCACCTGTACTTTGGATAAATAAAGGGCTTCAGTCAATTGTTGTAAAGCTCTGGTGGTAGTTATAAGTTATCTTTCTTGAGTCAAAAACTTGCTTTCTGTCTCACATTTACTGCTAACCTTAATAACAAACAAATGAGACATCATAGAATACTTCTGAATTTAAATCTATTCACTAATGATGCTGTACTGAATTACTCTGTTAAAGCTTCATCAATAGGTAGCAATACTGTCATTCTTCTCAGTTCCTTGGAATAAACAATAATTAAAAGTCATTGCTTAAAGATCTGATTCAGACAACAAAACAGATTTATAGTCTATTAAAATGCTGTGGGTATTAAAGTTGCATTTGAGCTGGGTCTGCCCCTTTCTAATTGCACAACCTTGGGAGTTCAAGATAAAGAGAGAAATTAGTACTGAAATCACTGGTACTATACAGTACTTTTTCCTCAGTTAAAAGGTATTTCATTGCACTGTGTTTATATGAGTAGGACCTATTTCTAGGAAATCATTTATTCAACAAGTTTATGGACATTTTTCCTGCTCATGAATTATCCACAGTTTTTTTATGAATTTGCCCATCCTATGAAAATATGTGATGAGCTCTCAGGACCACGTCTGTGTCATTTCACAACTCTAGTAGGAGCAGGGCTGCGTAATCTTCCCTTGAAACTCACTGTAGTATTGAAGTGTGAACAAAAATACATTGCTGGTGCAAGTTAGCTGCTTGCTCTCTAGCTTTCTTTCACTGCAAACCAGCAGAGAAGGGCCACTCGCTGCTTTCCGGTCCATTTTCTTCCCAAAACACAGCAAGAGGTTATCTATGTTTTCAAGAAAATTGGAAGGAACAGTTCAATTTAAGCTATTTAAGCCAAGAAATGGCAGTTATTAACAGAAAAGCTTTAGTCGGGGGCTATGAAAGGATTTGAGGTTTCCAGAGAGCTAATATTGTCCCATTCTAATCTCACTTCAAATATTTGTCTAGTCCAGCCACAACATACCTGCTGACATACAAACACAACTGTGGATCAGACTCTGTGAGCAACTGACTCAAGATTCTTGACATCACAGGTAACAAAGTCCTAAAATTTTCTTAATCGGAGATTGAGTTCTGCCTTACGCTACCTAGGGGTTTTTGTTGGAAAGTGTATCTAGAATTTAGCATCACTGGTGGTAAGGTTTTATTTCCTTTTTAAAGAATTCACTTTTAGTTTACATTTTTCTTGTGTTAATTGATCTCTCTCCTCACATTTCTTTCAATGCAATGTTTGTACAAGAGAGGGTGATCATATCCTCTCCAATTCAACTTCTGTGACAATAAACAAAAATCCCTTTTTTTTTTACTCTCATGAAGTAGTTTCTCCATTCCTCTGATTATTTCAGGACTTCTTTTTTGCATGCCTGCTTCATTTTGTGCTCATCTCTCTTGAGCATGGGTGATGAGAACTGAACATTGTGTTTAGAGGCAATGCCTTACTAATGCATTGCATGATGACACTAATATTTCCCTGTTTCTAGTGGAATTATTTCCCTTGACTGAGGGCCTCAATAAACCACAGTTGTCTTCTGCAGCTGTGTCCTTGTTTTGGCTGGGATAGAGTTAATTTTCTTTCTAGTAGCTGGTATAGTGCTATGTTTTGGGTTCAGTATGAGAACGTTGATAACACACTGATGTTTTCAGTTGTTGCTAAGCAGTGTTTATACCAAGTCAAGGATTTTTCAGCTTCTGATGCCCAGCCAGCAAGAAAGCTGGAGGGGCACAAGGAGTTGGGAGGGGACACAGCCAGGGCAGCTGACCACAAGTGGCCAATGGGGTACTCCATACCGTGTGATGTCATGTCCCAGTATATAAACTGGGGGGAGTTGGCCTGGGGGGGGATCGCTGCTCAGGAACTAACTCGGGCATCGGTCAGCGAGTGGTGAACAATTGCATTGTGCATCACTTGTTTTGTATATTCCAATCCTTTTATTATAATTGTCATTTCATTATTGTTATTATTATCATTATTATTTTCTTAATTTCTGTTCTATTAAACTCTTTTTACCTCAACATACGAGTTTTACTTTTTTCCTTCTGATTCTCTTCCCCATCCCGCTGGGTGGGGGGGAGTGAGTGAGCGGCTGTGTGGTGCTTAGTTGCTGGCTGGGGTTAAACCACAAGTTACTAGTGATTGATGGATGCACCCAAATCTTTAGCCTCTGTCATTTCCAACTGATGAACTCCCAATCCAGAACATAAATTCTTGTTAGTTCTCAAGTGAGTAGCCTTGCTTTCTGCATTATTACATTTCATCCCAGAGCTGTGACTCCAGTTCTCAGGGTCAGACTACTTGTAGAATATTCCAATCTTCCTCTGTAGCAATAAAGCTTCCTACCTTACTGTCGTCAAATTTCACTGGCCTAGTCCTATATATGTGCCAAGCTTGTCAGTGGATGTATTAAATAAAATTACCTTCCAGACCTGTCCTTGATGAACTCTTCTATCCATGCATGAGATACTCTTGCTTGAGATGATCTGAATCTTATCCATGGCCCTTTCCCCTTTGCTTTTTCCTTACAATACCCATTCACTTTACAATATTAAAAGAGCTATGAAATCCAGGTGAATTACATCTTGTAACTAGGAAATCTGCTATCTCATCAGGGAAAAATAGGTGATTAGTCTGTTCCAATGTAGCTTTTATAAAGACTTTTCCTTACTTTCCAGCAGAAAAAAAGAACACTTGTAGAGAGTCTGACCAAAAGCCTGTCTAGCTCTTGACCTTCTCACTGACAGGTGTCAAAAGCAGGTGTCAAGAGCATAAAATTAGGACATAGAAGCAGTGATACTTCTGTAGGTTGTTACCCTAACCTCCCAGGATTTGTGAGTCAGGAATTCCCTGATGCACGGGGGGTGCCTGTATTTAATAGCCTTGGGAAATTTATTGAAATGTATCAGCCGTTTTTCTTTAACACTTCTTCTGCTTTGTTTTGATTGCTTCCACTTACACATCACAACTCTTTCTTAAATAGAAACACAGCATGCACCATTTCCTCTTTGTGTGTGACTGGCCTAAAATTTTTATAAACTAGATTTCACGTACCAGAGTTCTTCCAAAATTGTAGGTGATGATTATGAAATTTACCCTGATTTCAGAAATGTTAATTATCTCAGTTCTGCTTCCACAGTTTTTCCACACTGCTGTTTCATCCTTCCCATCCATCACTGCACATTTGCCCCTGTGTTCAGCATCATCATTTGTACTGAAGCCGAAGAAGCACTCATTTACTTTTGAGTCCTATTTGGATTGCTACTCCTTGCTCTTTTTTACTGTACCTTTGGCTGTTAGCTTTATTTTACAGTATCTATCTCAACTTGACTTTTGCCAATTCTCACCTTATCCATAAAGTTTCAGCATTCTGAGGAAGATCTTTCTTTGATGGCAAATCCTCTATTAAATTCCACACAAGCACTTTGTTTGCTCCTAATACCCTCTGTGAAATCATTATTCATCCAGTCCTGACTGGAGCTGTTCCCCACAAGTTTTCTCCTGTGTCTTTTTGGGATACGAGGTCGAGATACCTTTCACACCTTTGATTTAATGAAATTTCAGTGTCTACTCAGACCATCTGTCTTTGCTAACTGCATCTATTAGTTTCTAAACCCCTCAAAGACAGAGAAATCAAGAACCTTAGTAACAGACCAACTTATTTATATATTCTGTATAACCTGAAGCTGGAGACACATGTTGACTTCCAGTTGAAACGGTATCAGATAAATGGCTATCATCCCTGTCCCCTTCTCAGTTGTTTATAACTGCCTGCTTCTCAAAAATGACTGTACTTTCAAGTATTTTCAAGTGATTGCTCCATTCTGGACAAAACAAGCCAGGCTAATTTAAACAGTCACAAAGGTGATCTTTGCTAACCTGGCACTTTTCTGTTCGAAATGGATTAGAAAGTGATCACGGGAGCAGCTCATCCAGCAAAACCCATAAAGCAGCAATCTTCAAGAGGATGTGGCAGCGACAGTGCGGGATGAGCTCGAGGGTGGCAGACTCTCGTCCACCATGCCTACAGACAGACGATGTGCATGTACAGCCTAACTCGGGCACTATGCAGAAGTCAAACAGGCTACCTCAGAGTGCCTTTCACAGTAGCTGAGATGCATTCATTTGAAAACATTACAAAATCGTAAAATACGATTTTTGCATATTACTGAATGAGATTAGGTTTTTAAGGGCAACTCATGTTTAGACATGATTTTTTATACAGTAAATTTTCAAACTTACCTAGGTGTCAGTGACTAATTAAAGAAATGATTTTTTGACACCATAGCTATTCACAATCCCCTTCAGAACAGAGTTAGCACCCAAAATTCTGGTATCAAGATAGCCAAACATAGCAAGTATGATACCCTCACATAATAAACGAGTTAAACACATTTTATTTTCAGATAATGTAACACTGGTCAAAATACCAACAATTTCTTCCTTTCTTTAGAAGAAAGAGTCAACAAACACTTAACTTGGAGAGCACCAGGTACACAGGATCTCATTGTTACCATGTGGAGGAATGGCAGCTGTACAGGTTTTTTTGGGGTATAAAGCTAGGACCCTGAACTTGCATGCCAAAAGAAGGCCAGTTGAAGCATACTGCTTCCTGAGAATGATTCATACTATTGCTACTCTTAAAAATAATTTATCCATCTGCAGCTGCTGTTAGCCTTGGAATATGTAAATCCATTAAAGCAGAAACAATGACTTTCACCTCACTGCACACCTCATTTGCTGGTGAATAACACTCACATTCCTGCTATATTATGCTGAATTGTATGTGGGTTTGTGTGAGCATCCATCTTTTCAGATCTCCCCATTCCACTTTCACTGTTGATGAAGTCTCCTGTGATCTGATTTCATTCAAAAAAAAAAAAAAAGATTTTTTTTTTTAAATAATCATAGTTTATATGCTAGTTTAATCTGTTTGGAACAGTAATGGTATACAAGAGATAACGATGAGACATAGGTATTGCTCAAAGTGTATTATACCTACATCATCCTTAAATTAACCCAAAGAGTCCTCAGAGCATTTGAAAAGCAGATAGCTTACTCGGGGCTCAAAGATACCAAGATTTCTGTATGTGCTTAAATTTAGCATGGGAGAAATTACTTTGAAACTTAAGAAACTAAACATTTGTGTAGTGTACAAAGAAATGCGGAACATTGCCATGGTTATCCAAACTACAAACACATAGAGGCTTAACTCCCCATTTTATTTTAATGGAAATTAGATGCCAAAATCAGAAAAATCTTGTGCACATTATAAAGCTCCTTAACTGTAAAATACGGTGACATCTCATAAGATGTTTATTATAGTCTACTGTATTTCTTCCTTGTTGTTTTGTGTAGGAAGATATCCTTGTACAGAGACCAACAACTGTCACAAAAGTGCCTTGTCAATTACAATTACAGTGAGTATTGAATATAATCTTCCTAACAGAGAAGAGTGAAGCTGATTCATTATCTTTTGTCTTAACTACCATGCAAAATTATTGTTTAAATAGGTTTAGCACTAGAAAATCAACTCCCTCCTCCCCCCGTTTCGTTTTTGAATAGTTCATGCATTTTAGGAATGGGTTATTTTTTTTTAAATTCCTTTGGTTGTAAAGCTTTTTATACCACATTTCAGTGTGGTTTTCAAAAACAAACAAATAAATAAAATGCGGGGGGGGTGGGTAATGGGCTAGCTACTGCACTAATGGGCATTAGCACTGATAGAAATGAGATACACAGGAGTTTATTTGTACTATTCAGTGAAGTTGCAGCTTATAAATAAAGGAATATCTGCAGAGATTTTAGTTTCCTCTAAGTTTTTCAGAAAAAGAAGAAAAAAAACCTAAAAAAACCAGCATTCTCTTACTCAAAATCTAACAATAGTCCATAAAAGGGAAAGCAGAACAGCAACGTCTTATCTCTTGGAACATATGAAGAGCATTGGCAATGTTTGTCTTAGTGATGACTTGCATTGCTTCCTACTCAGACACTTTTCACTGGAGCTCAAAGACCCATACTGTTTGCCACTTACTGGAAAATTAGACTGGATGAAGTCCAGAATCAATTTTGTTTCTCAATGTAAAAGTGCAATAGAATAGATACAGTGATAAAGACTTTAGAGTATGTGTTAATTGTTTTAGAAGGTCTTTGCTGCAATGAAATACCCAACTAAAATATTACTAGTAATATTCTGAGTTTACCCACAGAGCAGAACTGTCTAGTTTTTTTAATATTCTTCATTATTTAAAGTTAAGGGAAAAAAAAGAAACCAAAGAATTGCAGACAGTTAATGCAGTAGCTAAAGTTCTAATCTTTCAATCCTCTTATTTATGTAGCTGATATTTCCATAATATCTCAAGTATGGTAATTTTTCTTTGTTAATATTAAGGAAGCGCAGCTAGTCTTTATCAAAATAGAGTCATATAGTTAAGAAACAGAGATGCAAAAGAAAACGCCAAATTGAGCTGGAAAGAATCTGGATATGTCTAGCTTCAGCATAACAAAAATGACTAAATGGCAAGGCAGAGATCATGTTATTGTGCTAGTAAGCTCTCCTTCCAGCACTCCCGCTGGAATCAACAAGGATTTTCAGCAGATGAGGCAACCTGGAGATGACAGGGCGACTCAATGTGAACAGCGATCCTTGGTATCAGAGCGATACCACAAGTCTGATCGCAGACGCAGATTTGGGAAAAAGTACCTACCGAAATGTAGTGCTGCCTGAACAGCGTATCAGCTTGCTGAGCCACATGAAGGTTTTAACCCAAATACTGATAGGCAGGTTACTTTTCTTTTTTTGTTAATTATTTGTCCAGATTTCCTGGAGTGATTCACATTTCTTAAGCACTGAATAAACAGGATTTTCTGGCATGTGTGTTTTGTTTATGTTTTTTCCCTGGAGGGGTGAAACATCCTCACAGCTTCCATGTCATGGAAATTAATATATACTTGTCCTTCATTTCTGACATTTTGCAGAAGATTTTAAGTTGCTAATATTTTTTATACAAAACCCAAATATGCTAATAGAAAACAAGGACAATAGTTACTTCCCTCACAGTAACAAGATGTTTCTAAAGTGGATTAGTGAATTTGCAGTGGATCTTATTGCTGCAGTGAAACTTTATGCACTGTATTAATTGGGAATGTTTTCCACACTGCTAGGGTAATCAATTTCCAGTCCTGGGCAGCAGACCAAAATCTGCTAAGGACCAGAGTCCAATGCCCTTGGCCAGAGCCATTTATCTTTTTTTCACACAAATAAGATCTGCATCCATTAGTAAGAAGAAGCCAGAAATAGGTAGAAACTGCCCTAATAAAGTTAGTATTCAAAAGACATTAAAGGCTATTTATAAATGGAAAAAACACTGAGCTTGGTGATCCTGAATTTTTATTTTATCTAGCAATTCTGACCAGAGAAGGAAAAATTAAGGTGGACTTCTACAACCAGCCTAAAGCAATTAGACACCCACTTCCAGTGACTTTCTGCTTTAGAAATCTACAGCTTTGATTTTAATTAGCCAGTTAGAATTAACAGTGAGAAGGGGCAGAAAAATGTGGGTGCATCCAACTCCATATTTTTTCTTCCCACTCCTCTTCACTGGTTGTCCATGTTGTTGCTGGAATACCAAATTTGTTAATCCACTGCAAAATCATGAAGTGCTCAACATTTTCAGGTTCAGTAAAGGCCTTCCAGCCAAACCAAATAACTGAAACCTGAGTAGAATTAAAACAGATCTTCTCATTTCTGATTGAGAATAATTCAGCCTGTCAAAAATGGCTATGAAAGGGTACAGAGAGTTTACTAGCCAACACATTCCTTTCTTTCGTTGAAGCATCTGTATGCTTTAGTGGGGCACCTATATAAAAATCTATGTCTTTAAAAATATATATTAAGGGCACGATTAATTTGAGATTTTTGTGTGTGTAGCATTACAAATAGAGCCAGCTTTAAATTGGGCTAAAAGCATGAGATGTAAGCATATCACATTTACTGTCAACTCAGGTGAACACTATAGGTGGAAGTGATCTTTCTGGGTGTTTTCAAAAGCATCTAAAACATCAAACTTCAACTAAAATGGAAGTCATGTAATTCAGTGCAAGTTTACCTACATAAATGCTCATGAGAATCTGGGTCAAAGCAACTTAGGAGCACAATTGCTGTGGCAAGCTATTATGAAAATCCCTTTTTCCTCTCTTGAGCTTTATTCAAATTTTTTGTTATCAACGTATGTGTTTAGACACACAAATAAAAAGATATATATTACTAACAAAAATACACAATTAAAAGAATGCACATATACGTGTAATTTGCTCTCTTCTATTTATTTGCATTAGTTATGCATATTCCTCTCTCAACTAGGAATACATAAAAACTGAACACGTATTTCTGTCTGAGAATCCTAGTATCATATATTAAATGAACATCTAAGGCGCACACATTTTTTCAAAGGTACCCTCAGAACTTCTTGAAATGTGTGTTCACGTATAATTTTGTAACTCAGAATTATGGGTACTGTAAACCCCATAGAAGGAATGAAAGCATATCCTTCAGACTATGTAGTACCTCCCTTTCAAAAGTATACTATGAAAATAGGCAAAAGGTAGATATGGTAATTCTACACTCCAGTGAAAATATCAGTGTTTTGATTGCAGTGTTGCAAACAGAACAGAGAGTGGAAGTTGTTGACATCAGTCCTAATTATTCAAGAAATTTAACACGAGCTAAAATGAAGTGTCCAGAAGTGTTTCCACCTTGAGTAAGGTGGAAAGTAAGAATGTAGAGAGCTGTTCCATAGAGGCACTGTCCTACTGTTAGTTCTAAATGAGGAGAATTAAAAAAAAAAATAATCACATTCTTAGCAAGAAAATAATAATTTTTTTTCAATCAAGTTGAAAATCTCCACCTATGTTCCTCTTTGCCGAAAGGCTTTTTCGAACTATCTCTGTCTTCCTTGGCAGAACTGAGACTGGCTTTCAGTTCACATGCTCCAGCATCCAAATAAAAGTGGAAATGAGAGGGCCATGTTTCAGAATGGAACAGCTGGTCACAGAGTTGATTTGTCCTCCTTGAAAGTGGAAAGCTGTCATCGAAGTAACACCTTTCAATGATAATTATTGGTGCTAACATTCAGTTTCTGTCATGCCAACTCCTCATCCTACCAAGCTGTCTTCAGTCTTGGGGAAAAAAAACACTCCAGGCAGGGTTGCAAATAGGGCTATTTAGGGCAAACAGATAACATTGCTGTACTGGATGTGATAAAAATATACCAAGTAGAAATACATTGCTACTTAGCTTTCTTTAGATTAGGTAAAGTCAAGGATAATGGTCTTGACTTTCAAATGTCAAGGACAGAACATGAGAGTACAGGGTCATTTCTTGGTAGACCATCTTGAAAACAGTCTACAAAGGTGACTAAGTCTCTTCCCTTAGATGAAGCAGCTCAAAAGCAGACGGAATAGGATGCAAGATTTTCTACTGCTGCCCTAAGATTGCAACATAATGAGGTTTTTTTTAAGGTCTTTTGTTCATCTCTTCAGTATTTGTGCATGCATATAATACACTTACCACAAATGAATATTTAACTACCTTAATAAATGTGCCCTTAGTTTTACTTAATCTTTCCAAGTTTATCCACCTTTAAAATATATCAGGAAATGTCTTTTTGTACTTCTCTTAGTTTTTCCTGAATAATAGTTGTGTTATATAAGGTAGCATAAAAATACATTTGAAGTCTCACCATATTTTTCTGAAAAATCTCTATTAGACAATCAGAGCTGGATTGTCCTCTGTCTCCTTTGTCTGAATAAATCTGGGTAAGTTTTCTCCTATTAACTGATTACATTGCTACAACACTGAATGAAACAAACAATCTTGCTAAGGTTATTTATAATTGTAAAACTGCATAAATGTTCTGCTGCTGTGATTTTATGGGCTTCTTATTCTGTGGCGCTTGCAGTTTGTAGAAACAGCACATTTCAATATAACGGCTAACTTGCCATCTGTGGGAAGTTGTGGGCCTTGGGTTTTGCTTCATTTTGTTTGTTTGTGGTTTCTGTCGTTGGTTTCTGGGAGTGTGCTTGTTGGGGGAAAGTTGGCCCTTGGGGCTGCCAAAGTACATTTCCTTAATATGTGTTTTATAGCAGTTCCATTTCCTTTTCACTTACAATTTTATTTGGTTTTTTAAGTTATGCTAAGTGCTTGGCCTATTCTCTTCATTTGTTTCCTAATGGCAGCTGGCATAAGATTTAGGAAAGCCAACCTAAGTGGTCTAGATATCTGCCTAATTTAAACAAATAACTTTGCTTCTAAACTTCCCTTTTCCATTGTATTATTTAATTCCTACAGGGAATTAAGTGACTAGAATAATTAAGACTTGACTGTAAATTGTCATTTGAGTGGTACAGCAAGAAGGGGGGGCAGGATTGCAACGATTTCTCTTTTTTGTTTTGGAATCAAATCAAGTCATGCTGGATACTTATGCTACGAGTAATTTCTTGAAGCACAGAGATCAATCTGCTGCATGCAATAAATTACATATCCTATCTGAGAATTAAAGTTCAAAAATATAATTTTAGCAATAAAGATATTGCTACATTGCAATAATAAAAAAAATACAGTCCTTTCCCCAGATGAAGGTGTGGCAGCCTCATATACCAAAGGGAATGAAGTTCAATTCCACAGAAAACTCGTTTTCTGCGTTGGAGTTGTTCAGTGTTCAAAGCTTACCAATATCAGAACTTTGTAGTTTAAAATGACTTGAAACAATATTTACTCCTTTACTAAGAAAAGGATATACAGCGTTAAGGAGATGTAATAGACTTTCCTTTGTAATGTAAATGCATTTCCCCCCATTTAATATATCCAAAAGAAATACCTGGATGTAAGTGGGAGTTGCAAACATGGAATAAATAATGTTTGGAAGTATTAAAAATTTTACATGAATTGCTCTCACATGGATGAGAAGTTGATCTGTGTGTTTAAAATCCTTAATTCAAAGACCTCTCCTGAATTCTGTTTATGCTGACCTGCCCTTCTGCTTCAGATTACAGAAATGCAAACTTCTTGAATTTGTAACTACTTCTGTACTTTCCTGTTTAATTTGCATCCACCCTTTCAAACACCCCTGAAAGTTATTCAGAGACAGCATTTTGGACTGGGTCCATTTCTAGTGTTAGTATG
The DNA here is from genome assembly GCF_026419915.1 of Harpia harpyja. Taxonomy (NCBI): domain Eukaryota; kingdom Metazoa; phylum Chordata; class Aves; order Accipitriformes; family Accipitridae; genus Harpia; species Harpia harpyja. Next base: position 2,399,372 of record NC_068944.1, on the reverse strand, counting down.
CATTTAGTCACATTTTGTGTGGATTAAATTTCTTTTAATTTTATTTTTAAATTATTTTGCATTCTAATGAGTGTTATGGCCCTGCTCCAGCAAAGCATGAAGCCACATGCTTACATTTAACAACCTGATTAGTCCCTTAAAGTCATGAAAACGCTGCTCAGAAATTCAGTACTGACTCCAGATTTTAAATACTTTGCCAAGCCAAAGGCAGATTACTGCAGGAAGATTGCAGAGGAAGTCTGATTCTTGACATAGGCAAGTGAATAACTGTCCAGGATAGAAGACTGCTGAGATGGGAGACAGCTAAGGAGACTAAAAAATTACCTTATTGTCCTTCAGTTATTCTAGAGGTCTGGGAAGTCATGCTTGCTTTTACTGTCACTTACAGATGAGACGCACAGAGCAGGAGTGGTCCTTCCCATATGTGCAGCAAAAGCACAAGGCTTTTCCCTCCTGCCAACTGGAGCCGGGGGCTCTCCCCGGGGCTCACCGTTCATTGTACTGGTTCAGTTGAATCCCATCTGAAAGCAAGCCAAGCTCAACAGAAACAATATGTATGTTTTGAAGATAAGAGTGTTGATACACGAAGCTAGATCCAGAAAACTGACTTAATTCACAAACTTCTTTAATCCAAGTAGCAAATTGAAGTGCTAAGCCGGTACTAGCTCCCTCCATAATCCTTACCCTGACCTGACCAACTAAGGCATTTTTCCTACCCTGCTCATGCGGAGTGGAGAGGTGCAAGCATCTTTTCCACCAAAAAGTTTGTGTAAGCAGCAAACTCCTCTGGCCTGAGACACCGAGCTCAGACCAGGCTTTGGAGTGGCTAAGGCACAGATTTGTACCGGTGGGAAGAGTTCGTCCCTGCCTATGCAGAAAATGGAAATTAGACCACAGAAGTACCTCCTCTGATACAAGATGCTGTCAACAGTGTTTCAGTGGTTCCAACAAAATAATTTAGAAGGTCAAGCACCAGACACCTACAGCTGGTTCCAGTATAACAAACCACGTACGGTACCAAAGTCAGCCCAGCCACTGGGAAGTGAGCTCTGTGAAATGCGACCTCAAGTCTGGTTTCCTGAATCAACTATGAGAAAGGAGAGATGCAGTTTAGCTTTTGCAGTACAGGTTGGCTAGATGAGGATGGCAGTTATGGCCTCCTACAGCTATACTGGACAACTTTGAGATCAAAAGAGACAAGCCACAGAATTTCAGAAAGGCATTTCTTGTCCAATACATCCCTTGTCTGAAGAACAGGCCAAACAACTTTATTTCTCTAAACTGTGGCTAAACAGCCTTAATTTCCTCTCTTTCAAATTCAGGGAAACACTCTTTCCCTTTACTACTACTTTTACCAAGGCATCGAGCTTTCTGTTGTCCACCATGCACTTTCCTGAGACCTCAAAATAGTGCTGAGCCCACAATTCTTGACATCTTAACTGAAAGAAAATTGAGGGTTTGGCTGTTGGTTTTGGTTTTACTGCTAATATTACCTCTCTGCATGGCCCTGGAAAGCTGATCTAGGTTTTGAAATGTTGAAAGTGGTCATGGCTGAGATGAATTAGTGAACAGAGGACAGGAGAAGCAATCAATAACACATGATGAATACAATTTATCATGCTGCTACCTCCACAATGTAGTCGGGTTGCAATTGCATGTATCAAGACACATATCGCATTCCTCCTTTCTACTTACTTTCTCCCTATGCAGCACTTTTTGGATCCTGTTTCTGTTGCTATTTCTCTTAGCATGATTGAGATTATTATTAATAATTGATTTTTTCCTCCCTTAAGCATGCATCTGTCAGGCTTGAGGGCCAAAATGTTCATTTAAATAATTCCCTGAAAATTAAGCAATCCTTTGTCATCTGTTACCAGCCATCCTCATATGTGTTCCTCATGCCAAACTGAAGTGCCCCCACCTTAGTAACTGTCAAAATCTATGTCATCGCCAAACTAAATACTTTGGCTAAAAAAAAAAAAAGTGAATAGCCTTGTACCTCCAGAAATCCCTTGCATAGCTACTTTACATATAGATGTGCCATATATATTTTCCAACAGCACAATTAACTCTGAGAAGTGGGGAGAGGGCTAATGGGTAATGCCAGTCTGTAGAAAGACGGACAGGGTAAAATTCTCAACTAGTAAGACCGGACAAGCATCTGATCCCTAATTTGCATGTTTTGTATATCACTAGGAAGGTTCTTTTGTGATTTGAATTCCTAAAAGTTTACATGAAAAATACAGTATCTTCAACTTAAATTTCACTAAGCAGTCTCATTGTTACTTCTCAGTTCCACAAACCACCTTTGAAATAAACTTAAATTATTATGAAAGACAGAGCGTGATTCAAGTGAATATTACTGTTGCTATTTAATTCTTTTCTGCGGATTTCACTTTTATATACACATAAAAAGTGTCCTGTTTATATTACTCTAGGCATAGTCTTTTAAAATATCTTGGCTTATTGTTGGCAAGGGAACATTATAGTGTGGATAATGATGGGATAATAACTTTGATTTTGAACTTCTATCACTTAAAACTTTGAAGCATTCCCTGAACAGGCTGTACACTGGGGCTTGTTAGCTCTGTAATAGCAATCCTTACATTGAAGGCATTTTCGTATGCCCAGCATCCAAATGGACATCCCAGGGAACTGAAGTCTGAAGATGTATTGTTCATTCTTTTGATTATTCTCAGAATGCCTGGATTCAGCAAGGATCTTAGAGGCTCCTCACCTGAAAGCTTTTGGGAGAACTTTCCTAGAGGCCAGCTAATTCATGTTCAGGGTTCATATCTGAAATTTGCGCCTTCAGAACAAATAGGCAGCTAATGCAGCTGCATTGTATGGGAGTCTAATCACAGATGGCTCCACGTAACAGAATAAGGAATCTGCCACTGCCAGGGAGCCCAATGGAATTCGCACAGTTCAGCTATGCCAATACATCTAAACATAACCACACATACTCTTGTTCATGTCAGCTATGATGACCGAAGTGAGTTTCATGTTGCATCGTACTCCTTTATTTCAATAGCATTCTCTGCTGATTTAACATTGGCTGCACATGTAATTCCACGCAGAAAGACATCATTAACTGCTCATACATATATATGTCTGGTCTTGTTAATTCTGTTTTAATGGAAACATACTTTTAAAACTGGGATGAATGTGGCAGGTGCACCCATCCTGATAAAGACTGGGGCTCTCTGGCTGTTGACATAGAACGGCTGTTGATTCTTTTCATGTCCTTACTTTCGCACCCTTATTTTCATGCCTTTACAGAAACTGGGGCCTTTAGCCAATAAGAGCTGGCAGGACCATATATGACCACAGGTCAGATTCAGCTAGGGTATGAACGGAGGCCCGCTGGAGGGCAAATTGAGCCGGTCCTCCTCGGAGCAGCGGGTCTGCAGTCGGGGACTCTCCCGTTGGGTCAGGATGCTGCCCGAGGTAACTCCTCGAGGTTGAGAGCTCCCATCTTTTAGGTCAGTGATTGTGCATTTTGGGTCTTCGTTTTAAAGCCTGGGAATTCTTAAGTCAGCTGTGTTGTATTGGTTTCGTTTAAACAGACATCTGAACATGTTACTGTTGTTGGAGCGCTAAACAATTTTTATTAGAATAAATTTCATTTTGAGTGCCCGCCTCGTTTATTTTGAGAGACTCTGTGACAATGAAAAAACATTTCCAATTACCTGGTGACATCTTGCAAGTCCTCTGTTATTCCTGACATAAATGGCAAGGATCCTTCAGTTGGGTCTTCTCGGTGAGAAATTTCTGTCAGACCCCCTCATTTATCCTGCTGCACTTAACTGAACATTTTACCTATTTTTAGCTGCTAAACAGCCTATGCATATGTCACCCTGCGCTGAGATTTTGTATTCTGTAGAGGCTAATACATATTTGGGCTAGGTCAGTTCTCTGCTGGAGAACGGGTTTTGGAGATACGGCAGGTGGCACTCTTCCCCTGAGTCAGGGGTGACTTGTTTCTAACAGCAGAGGAAAAACTTGTTGATAAACAGTATGCAGTAATAAAATCTTAGCTTCTCTATAATCACAGAAAAAGCAGCGAAGTATATATTAATGCACTCTATTCTGCTCACTACTAAAAGATACTTTATACAGAAAAAAAAAAAAAAACCTCAATCCCAGTAAGTAGGCAGCTGCAATGTTCTGATGCTAAGAAATATTGAGGTAGAGCAGATCCCTTCAAGACTTTGCATATCTGTGATGAATGGATAACATTACCTCCGCACTGGTCCTGAGAATAGAAAACACTGTGGGAGTACTGCAGATACTGAGGTAATAATATCTCTTTACAGAAAATCTCTATTTTAGCTTTTATAGAGCACCTCCCAGTAAAAGTATACCTCAAGGACAATGGTACTGAAGGTACAGGTTTTCAGGAGGTATATTATAGACTGTTGCAGTCTGGCACAGTGGATGTAGAAGGGGAGAGGTAAGCTTAGGCAGAAGAAAGATGTTAGGAGCAGTTTCCTGCATCTATACGGTTAAGCAGGGCTCTTCAGTCCTTAGTACTTCGTGACATCTTCCATTTACAAGGTGATACGAAGCTCATCGCCACAGGGGACCTGATGTGCTAACCTTGGAGAAATGGCTGCTTATTCATTTTTTTCAACACACATATAGACATAATCATATTCAGTAGTCTGGTTGAATGGGGCCAGATCAACCAATGAGTATGATCATGGGGTTTCACTTTCTCCTTCTATTGACCAAATGTAACAGGAACTCCCATAGTGTGTCGTTCCTCAGTTTGGCCATGAGACATGCATAAGACCTTACTGTCTCTTTTGTGCTTAAAAATACAGATGGCATAAGTGCTACTATTACAAACAAGAACGTTTCAAGGATTACTACTGAGCCTCATGTGGAAACAATTCTGAACAACACTATTAAATCATCAGGCAAAGTCTGTATCATCAAGGATGCGCTTGAACCTAGGTCTCTAATTTTTATTGGGAATAGCTGATATGTTTACATATCAGAGAGACAACTGGCTATAGACAGAAGAATAGAGTAGCCAGGAAATAAGAAGAATAAGCAGGAAGGAGAAGGGGATGGAGGAAAGGTTGAGGCAGAAACAGGAAGAAGATTAAATACATACAGAAAGAGATTAAATAGCACAGCACTCTTTTTGCCTGAAAAGGTCAGGAGCAAAAGGAGACTTGTCAGAGATGCTCTGAATTTGAAGCTATACAATAGGAACATATTAGCCCCTCTTTTTAACCCGTAGCATGTGGCAACAGTTAATTAAATTAAGGGCAATAAAGTTAGAAGGAATGAAAGGATAGGTCTTCTTTACACAGTGCATAATCAATTTGTGGCATTCACAACCACTGCAGGTCATGTAGACAGACATTGTGGTTGGATAATTTTATGACTAGCAATAACATTTGCAGCTCTGTCAACTTAGACAGTGATAGGAAGATAATCAAAGAGACCCTTGGAAGAACACTGCCCCAAGAACTCAAAGGTCTGCTATATTATGAAGGACTCGGCATCAGCTCCAAATGTCACATCATTTATCAGTGTGGGAGTGCATAACATGCAGAGAATTAAAAGCTATTACATCCCATTTCTAATACTCAGTAAATAAATGGTCAAGGAATAGATAAACATCCCGTTCTCTTCTTCATCAGCAACTTCCAAATTATGCTAAGTAAGTTTCCTTGAGTAGTACTCTCCTCTCTCTCTCCCTGTAAATGTCAGCGTGCCATTGGAGCCTGGTTCTCTCCCTGGGGCTCTGCTGTTGGATTAGAAATCATGAGATGTATTAAAATGCAAATTTAGAGGGCTTTTTTGTTGAATTTCTGGTTTCCAAGACTTCTTTCCAATACTTTTTTCAAGATTGAACCCTACAACCAAGAAGGCAAAAACTGCTTCTCTTCCCCATCACTGTTAATACCTTGTGACATTCATCCACAACTCTGTCCCATGGGAAGCAACAAACAAAAACATCAACATCTGGGAATTCCATCAGAAAATTTACCATAGCTAGACCACGGGTTGTCAATGTTCACCTCCAAAAGAGACCAAAGAGGAGAGGTTTCCATAATCTTTTATGCACTTGTTTCACACCATCACTGATCAAGGCTGGCCTGTCTAATTTTGTTTGTCCTTTGAAACACAAGGCATTGTTTCAAGCGATGCTGTGATCTTCTCAAGTTCATTTCTTCTTCAGAAATAGTGTGGTTCTACTTTGTATGTAAAACGGGATATCTATTGTTATGAATCTAGATAATTCACAGCTTAAAAGAAAAAGGCTTTCCAGATCAGCATCCTTTCCAGCTGCAACTTGCTTGGATGATTTCAGAAGTGTCATGTGTTGGGCACTGTCAGACAAATCCTCAGCTAACAAACTGCATTAGCCATTTTTCTTTACTGCTAGAAACAGATACAGTTTTTAAGCACTCTCCTGAAACCAAATGAAAATTAAACTGGTTTTAATCAAGAGTCAGTTTTAAGGCTGAGCAACCAGAACAGCTGGCTGCTGTATGAAGTTAGGTAGCCATGCAGCTCACCTAATACACATGTGAAAGGAAGAAGATCACCACTTCTTAGTCTCTGCCTGCATTCACAACTGTCTATCTATGGCTTTGCTCGTCATGTTAAAATATATATTGCATATAACTACCACAATTTTCTTCCTGGAAAGGAAAATCAAAGTGGAAAACAGACTATTTAGTCAGTGTATAATGAAAACTCTGAAAACTATGAACCTAGAAAAAACCTCCACATATTTTATATCAAATAACATATGCCTACGTGATTATGAATTCTGATCTCCGTTTGAAAACAAAACAGTAAAGAAAAGTTTTCAAAGTGTGGTTTCATATACTCAAAACCTGTGAGAAAGCAGCTAAGAAGAAAATGTACATGCTAATGGCAGGAGGGCTCAAATAATGAGATGTGAAAAGTATTCTGATCTCTTTTTGCATAATCAATCTAGCGATTTTTGAGTACTGTAATGGTCACCCATCCAAAAGGGGGTTCACAGGCCCAAGTCTTGATTCATATAGGTATCAACTTGAAGCAAAACCACGTCTTTTTCCAGAGAAGAATTCCAGCATATTTGTTTACATGCTATCAAGTTAACAGCATTTAAAACATTAAAATAAAAACTAAATTAGAGATAATTGCAACCAGGCTTTTACATCAAGGTTTCTGCCAAATATTGGCTTATTTGCTACCCCTGATCTCAAAAGGCACCATTTCCTCAAGTTCTGCTGAGTGCAAAGTAGCAGAGCATGGGCCACCTTGCCCAATAACTGACCTATTGACTGGCAATTCAGTGAGATGCCTTAATGTCACGCTCAGGCAGTTTTATACCATTTTGCTTCAAATTTGAACATGAAGTCAGATCTCCTGTCTCAGATAGACACAGATTTTGCATAACTAAGGCTCCCTCTTTGAATGTGATTTTGCTTTAAAATCCTGTCTTACAGACCTGACATCCACACAAGCTCTGGATGAGAAACCACCGAAGGAAAAGGTCTACTTTTAAAATGTGATATCTCGAAGTGTCTTCACAACTGGTGTTAAAAGGCTTGTAATGGGGCAAACTAGTTCATGACAAAGTTGAAGGGAATATGGGGAGATCTTGAATTTCATGTGTGTATGCAGTAACAGAGAGCATGAATTGCCTTCAAATGCTGAATACCCTGCGTGTGTCTATTTAGACATCTTAAAAATGGATAAATAGGAGTTCAGCTGTTCCTTTAGTTCAGGTAAGTATCTATTTTCCTATCAGATGGTGTGGCTGAAAAAAAAGCAACATACAAAATCAATTCTAACTGCAGTTTAAAGTAAAGCAAATAATTTCTGATTTTTTACAACACCTGTATTTCATCAGTTTATTTTGTGAAGGACACATGAATTGATATAAACCACTGTGATACTCTTTGAAATATGTTTTTAGTTGAAACCGCTCTAATTTCAGTCTGTGCTTTGACATTTACATTCATTTGCATCCCGTTTGCTGTGAAAAATCCCCACTGATAAGCGACAGCACAGGTAGCAGCACTACACCAACAATTCAGCCTGAATCGTGGGGTATTCACATGCATGTTTGTGTGTACAAACTACCAAATTGTCCTTGATTTGAAGCTAACATTGGCAGAAAGTGCTCCATGCATAGCCAATAACTACATTTGCATGACCACAAATTTCACAGAGAGCAGGTAAGAGGCTGTAGAACTCTTTGCGATGGAATATGGTGAAGGCTAACCAGATCAGGAGATTAAAAAAAAAGAACAGTGATAAATTCATAAAGATGAGGTCATTAGTGGCTGCTAAGAGCAGCCTGGATGCAACCCGGGTCAGAAATCCCTGAGCAACTGGAAGCTGGGCGAGCGTACCAGTGACAGCCACCCAGACAGACAGCACGGCCTCGCCAGGCAGTAGCCAGACAGACACTTTGGCCAAACCAAGGGAATGGCAGCTCTTAAACGTTTTAGGAACAGGCAATACAAAGGGAGGGAGCGCAACATCATGCCTTGTGAAATCCCAGTACAGAGAAGCTGTAAGCCAGCATCAAGAAGGCACCGAGCCCTCGCTCGCATGACTTCATACTCCCATGCAGACAGCAGGAGCAGATACAGAGTGTTGTCCTCACTGCTCTGCCATTTATTGATCTTCAGCTGTCAAGAATCCCTGAAAACTACCACGCTCTGACTCAAGTCAGAGCAGCCTCTTAAGCTTCTTTAGTCTTAACCGGCATCAGGATCTAAGCTCAGCGTGATAAAATCACCAGCTCCCTGGCTACCCTGCCTCTCATTTTCCAAGGATGAACTCTGACCTCTTGCATTTCTACAGTGTACCTTGTGTTGCAGGTCGACTTTGAAGGCTGTAGACTTCATCTCACCTGCTGACCCTGCCACCAAAGTTTTGTGTTGAAATACAGCAGCAGGCATTTCAAGTGCCTACTTCTCGTATAAGAAAATAGCCGTTCTAAAAATAGAGCATTAAGTCCTAGAGCTGAGCAAAAGCTGCTAAGTCAGAGAAAGAAAAAGTCAGCTAGGTAAAAATTCTGGTGTTGGTGGAAAAATAAGTAAATAAGCGGGAAGCTAGAAAGCATTAGTCATGCCAATGGCTGTGTTGGACCTGATGTCGTTATGTTTTTTCTGGCATCATTCTATCCACGCTAAAAATCAGCAGTTAATACATTACAACAAGGTAATCCTTGTATTTGTATGTTTTGTATTTAAATGTACAGAAGATATTTACACAGTGTTAGTTTCATACCCAAATATTTAAGAAATGAGAAAACTATGTTTACGTGTATGATCGTATGCCTATGTCTACACATATTTAATCTCTCTTGCTCTCTCTAGGGCCAAATTCTCCTTCTAGTCACATCAAGGTAAACCCAGAGTAATTTGAAGGTTATTGACATGCTTCCTTATAGCCTGTTCTAAGATAACTCTGAGAATCTGGCTTACAGGGAAAGGAAAAGAGACAAATGTGACTTTAACATCATCTTATCAGTTTCTGAACCGTTTCTTGTTATGACATGATATAGTGTGGGACCGCAAGAGGATTTCCAGCCCACCAGGAAGGGCTCCCATTGCCAGCACTGTAGAGCAAACGATGACTGAGTTAGCGTCACAGTGCTCCGACTGCACATCAGTTGCAAGGACTGGGCTGAAGAAGTATGATTAACTGCTGTAGCCAGAGGCAAAGCACTGATACCTTTACACCATTGTCCATCTCATCTTATACCACGTGTGTTTTGCTGTTGTCCATCTTATCTTTCTGCAGCAACTGGAAGGCTGGAATGGAGCATCTAGATAGATCTGGGAATAAATCCCACTTCTTGCACCAACCCTTTGGTCATGGGGGGACACCGCTACTTTCAATGAGATAGTATCTTTGTACACTCAACTTCAATACAACAGCCTGCTTCAGTCAAGCTTTCCTTAGAGAGCCTTGCTCGATAGCCAAGTCTGATCACACAGCTGGCGTCCTGCGTCCAGGCTTTTTCCTTGGTAAGTTACCCTGCCAGCTTTCAGCAAAGTTTTCCCCACATGAATGGAGGTTAGGTTAAATCTAAGTACAAAGGAATAAAATTTCCCTGCCTCCAACTTCAGGGAATACCTAGACCGCTTTTTGTGTTCATTTCTTCCCGTGCTGTTTCTCATGATCAAAAAAAACGCAGACCATTTTTAATTAAAGTATGCCCATCTTTCTCTACCAAAGTTATGTCTTCATTCACTATGACAGGTTCTCTGGAAAAGCGGCTCTGAGATGATTAAGGTCAATTAGCCACCCGAGGGAGCCCACATAGCCTCTGGAATGTAACCCGGTCACATTGTTGGAAGCAAAGGAAGATAGAAATGTGAACTGCTCCTTTGTACGGCGTGCAGCTGCGGGAGGTATTTCAGCAAGGCTGGCGTAAGAATACACGTTGTGGCACCAGAGATGCTTACAACAATAGGAGAGCAAATCCAGCTGCCAAAAATAGATATAAAAGGAAAACAACAAAGTGGAAATACCATGAGTCCGGGTAAATTGGCACAGTTCTGACAACAGGACTGCTCTGATTTATGTTAGCTAAAAGTCAGGTCTGGAAAGTGTGAAGGGTTCAGTGGTCCGGTGTTTCTTCTTCTTACCAATCTCAATGCATTTCAAAGCTCAGATTGAAGCCAGTTAGTTAATTTTGTTTCTTGAAGAAGAGAGCAGTTGGGATGATTTCATCAAAAGCTTAATGGTTTCTATTAGGTAAGAATGGCTCACTCAGATATAGACTTCCTCCCCCACCTGCAGTCACAGACCAGCCTGACCTCAGAAGAAACAAATTACTTCTAGTCCTTTGTGTAACCCAGGCAAGAAAAAGCGAGGCTGCGCTGGGAGATTTTGAAGGACTGCTGCAACAAGCTTTGCGACAATCCTTTCTGTGCCCACATGCGCACGAGAGGCAGTCATGGCTGTAGTTTCTTTATTGCTTCAACGTTAACTCTGTAGCTATCCTTAAAACAGGCAACCCTTTTCTTCATTTCAACCTCTGTCAAGGCTTATGTAATAATAAACCCCCCCCCCCCCCACGTGCACATACATACACATATATCCATTTACAGAATACCCCTCTATCTCCTTGTTGTTAACACCTACCTAATTACAGTAATGCTAGTAGTAGTAATTGATCTTTTTAATTCAAATTCACTTGATCCTCCTGGGGCTACACATCAAAGTGACTTACAGGCACAGCCTCCTGCTGCTTGGGACTTCTGCTTCCATCAGTCCTCCTGCACCCAGAAACAGATGTGTGTGTGCATACCAATTTAAGCTAGAGCTAGCGTTCTTGAAAGCTTAGTTTCTGGCTGGAAGCAATAGAGGCTTTTCTCCCATTTCATGTAAAGGTTGTCTGTCAGTACTGTGAACAGGCTGGTGATGAATCTGACCAGAAGCTGGAAAGCTGTGTTGTCGTGAGGCAGTGCTAAAACTGATGAGCTACGTTCGGGAGCAGAGGAGCTCCAGTCTTCCCGTACATTCTTGAATAACAGGCTACTTCCCTTCTTTGGTGTTGCTTGAAGATAGCTCAGCTTCTGTATTGAACACTATTTTTTTCCTAAAATTATCCCTCTGCTGAGGAGTGACAGATTTGGGAAGTGTCAGGGATTATGTATCTGCAGTTAGAGAAGAAGGTATGTTCTCCATCAGTGATAGTCTGAGGATGCTCATAGTATAACTGCTTTTTTGTGTGTGAGTCTAAAATCAAGCAAATTAGTGACAATCCTTTCTTTCAGAGCTTTAACTGAATCTCAAAGCCCCATATTCAGAGTTAATCTTGTTAAAGGCATTGATTCGATTTAGAGTATTGAAGGCAGGTAGATGGTTTTGCTGCTTTCAATAGCTCCCTGAGAAAGGGATTCATCTCTAAACAATGGGAATACTGTTAGGAGGGAGCACTGCTACCGCTGTCTGTGAAAGTCCTGTTTCTTACTGTTCTGCCTCCATACTACATGATTTGTTGCTAAAGGTACAGTTAACAAGAAAACACTTGTTCAATTTCCTCTGAAGGCTTCAGAATAGTTTTTATCCAAACCAAGAAAAAAACAAGAAGAGAGCTGAAAATCGACACCATGGAAAGCAGAATATTTAGTAAACACTGCTATTAAGCATTAAAAAATTAAGTACAAAAAACCCCAAATCAATATGGGCTGCTGTTGAAAGGCTACAGCAGTTAAGCTTACAGTTGTGTTTTGGTTTTTTTTTTTAAGAAGCAGAGGAAGAAAGGAAATAAAAATAGTCCTTCAATAAAATACTGTCACAAGGTGGTTCTGAAGTAGAGATGTACACAGTGAGTTTGAAGTAGTCTTTAATTGCAAAGCATACCAATCTCAGAGATGTGCTCTTTAAATATACATAGCTTATATACATGTAATCCAGAGCACGTTTTCGCAGGCAAGTGAGGAAGCATCTAAAGAGCAGTTATGCACCCTGACCACCTATGAGCACTGCAGAAGCAATGGGAAATCATCAGCAAATCAGCTCCCTGAGACTCGTATCAGACAATGGGATCAGCTGCCCTCTGAAACTTCTTTTTTACCCTCTTAGCAAAAAAGAGCACTTAGATGATTAGCCTTCATGGTCTGGAGCAATTTATAGTGGTGAGTTAGTGATTAGTGGGTTTAGACAGAAGGGTACACTTACCCCACAGCTTTGGATACCTCTAATTTGAATTGCCAAGCCCCCTCCACATGAAAGAGCAACAGCTCTGCACTTCAATTGCTTTCACTAAATATTCTCTTTGACTCAGTCTATATTCCCACTGTAATCAAGAACTCTTTGTACCAAACTTTCTTTAAGATAAAGGGAAGAATAAACTGAATTGACTCAGCTATTCAACACAAACTTTCTATTCTTTTCTACTACTGAACATTTACTGGTATGTTTTAGATTTGACCTGAAGACTACATCTCTTGCTCTTTCAGTGAGTATTTGATCAGACATCTATCACGTATCACATTCAGGAATAACAGGCCATGGTTAAGAACAGCAGTATTTTCCTTCGGTCTTACCTGATATATTAACATCCCCCTAAAGCCACTCTTCCTCATTTCCTTTATTCTAATAGAATTAAACAGATCATGCCTGGAGATCAATAACGGATCCTCTAAGCCACCCCAGGAGACTCTGACAGCTGACATAGACCTTTGCACTGGCTGGTCTCCTCCTAATTTCTAAACTCAATTTAATCATGGATACAGTACACCTATTGTGACAATGTTCTTATCCTAAATCCTTCTTCTTCCTCCACAGAAATTCTTATCTTGAAAATATAAGAAGAATCACTTTAAGAACTCAGCATAGTAGAAGAGGAAGTTTGAATTGCCTTTTTAGCAATAAAAAAAAGGTTTAGGGATACTCTTTTACATGTACGTGGATTTTCTTTTTTTTTTTTGTTATATACATTCAGATGTTTATATCAAAGATTTCAACAACTTTGAAGAAGGATGGCACAACCCCAAGCTATGTAACTCATCCTTCAGGGGTATCTTCATGACAAAAAAATGATCTCAGCAAAGAAGGTTAATGTCTTACTAATTTTCACCTGAAGATTCAAAAAAATTACCAACTGATCACTGGCTGCTCTTTTACTTTTTTACACTTTGTAGCCACAGTATGATTAGATGACTCATCTAAGTTCAAACAGCAAGTATAATACAGGGGAAGCAGTAAAATCCAACCTCACTGAATATAGTCTTGTGGTCTGGATACTGGAGCTCTCCATCTTAACATCAGTGTCCAGAAGCAATAAAAAGCTCAGGCAGAAGCAATGAAGTATATATACATTCATATGTTCAGATAGAAACTTTTGTCCTCAAACATGAAAGTTTAAGTGTGGGTTACATGCACAAAGCTACCATCTGGTATTTATGCGAAAGAGAATAAAAAACTGTGAAGAAAAAAATCACTCAACATATATTAGCCGATGGTATTTTTGTGGTCATTATCATTAAGGTTTTTTTGAAATGTGTTAGTAACTTGAAAAATTCCTGTTGCAACATAGGAAAGTCCTCACAGAAGTATTTAATTTAAAGAAGTTTTGAGCTAAAGGCAACAACAGCAAAGCAACACTTCCTTCCAATGTTGAGCTGAAAGGCAGGGAATGTTTTTGGAAATCATTTATTTTCTAATTAGAGGTTTGGGGTTTTGTTTCAATTACAAACATGAAACCTGTTTGTCCTGGTTTTGGCTGGAATAAAGTTAATTTTCTTCCTAGCAGCTGATATAGTGCTGTGTTTTGGATTTAGGATGAGAATGATGTTGATAACACACTGAGGTTTTCAGTTGTTGCTGAGCAGTGCTTACACTAAGTCAAGGACTTTTCAGCTTCTCATACTGCCCTGCCAGTGGGGGCTGGGGAGGCACAGGGAACTGGGAGGGGACACAGCCAGGACAGCTGACCCAAACTGGCCAAAGGCGTATTCCCATACCATATTACGTCATGGCCAGTATATAAACTGGGGGGAGTTGGCCGGGGGGCACCACAGCTCAGGGATTGTCCGGGCATCGGTCAGCGGGTGGTGAGCAATTGTAGTGTGCACCACTTGCTTTGTATATTCTAGTAGTAGTAGTATTTTCCCTTCCTTTTCTGTCCTATTAAACTGTCTTTATTTCAACCCACGAGTTTTACTTTTTTTTGATTGTCTCCCCCATCCCACTGCAATGGAGGGAGTGAGTGAGCGGCTGTGTGGTGCTTGGTTGCTGGCTGGGGTTCTACATTCAGGATGAAAAAGTATCTCATGAAAACCGGTGAGAACTCTTGTCCCTGACATTAATGGCATTTTTCTTGCTTTTATGGCAGTTAAGTCATTCTGCAGCACTGTTGTGTGGGCAAGTGGTCCAAATGTTAGTGGGATGTCCTCTTATCTCCAGCCTCCCTTCATGTCAGTTCTCCACCTCTGGATGGAAAATAAAAACTACATGTGCACTTCCTCACACCATCTTTTTACAGCAGAAAAACAAGGAATAGGGGGACAAATGCTGGGTGCTGGCTGGAGTATCTGAGCTGGAAGGAAGAAAGGAGCGAGAATTGGGTGCTGAAATCAATCTAATGTAGGTCTATGTAACTCTGCTGTCAATGATTCACTTCTTTTATTTCTAGACATTTAAAAAAAAAAAAAGGCATGCCAAAGCTAGATTCTATTGTGCTCCCAGGTATGATCTAATTCCAGAAATATCATATTATTAATTTAAAGCTAGAGTGTACTTCAATAAAAATTCAAAACACAAAGCAGAGCAAATTTCCAGGTAATCCATCTTCCAAGACTTCTCTGAGATTGTATGCTGGCATTCCTTTGACAGCATCATGACACTCATGAAAGCTCTTCAGGCAGACAGGGCTTTTCAATTGGCTATTTCTATAAAGGACAATCACTGCATAAGTGAAAACAATTCTTCTATTTTTACATGAGAAAAAGACTGTGACAGAGAATCCTTACTATTGTAAATTACAATGAAAACAAGAAACCAAGAAAAAAAAAAAACCAACCTTGCAGTGTGAACCTCAACTATAAGCAATAATTTCAAAATTAGCAATAACTGCAAAACATATCAATTTTCTCTTTCTGCATCTTTTGTCTACTTCAGTTAAAGCACATTCTTCTTTTTTCCATTATTTTTTTCAAGGTTCTTATCACCTACTTCTTATTTCCTAAGGGAAAGTGTGTTTTTTAGTCTGGGACATTCTTACCTACTTCAGTTTAATGTGTGTATAGTTTGGTGTGAAACCCTTATCTATGATGTTGTCAGTCCAAACAATAATAATCAGGAGAAAGAAGGATGTAAAAAGCAGCAAAGAAAATGAAAGAGAGAGAATAATATTTCTTCAATAGAGATTAAAATTAGTATAACTTCCATGTGGCATCACATTTGAACTTGTGAAAAAGTGTTTTCACTCAAGCCTGATAACTGGGCTCCTTGTATTTCTCCTGTAACGGGTCTGGCTGAGACGGAGTTAATTCTCCCCACAGCAGCCCTCGCAGCGCCGTGCTCCGTATCGGTAGCTGGAAAGGTGTTGATAACACAGCGGTGTTTTGGCTACTGCTGAGCAGTGCTGGCACAGCGTCAAGGCTGTCTCTCCACCATTCCCCCCTCACCAGCAGGCTGGGGGTGGGCAAGATCTTGGGAGGGGACACGGCCAGGACAGCTGACCCAAACTGACCAAAGGGACATTCCATACCATATGGTGTCAGCTCAGCAATAAAAGCTAAGAGAAAGGAGGAGGAAGGGAGGCATTCGTTATTTATGGTGTTTGTCTTCTAGAGCAACCACTGCATATACTGAAGCCCTGCTTCCCGGGAAGTGGCCAGACATCACCTGCTGATGGGAAGTAGAGAATAAAATGGTTTGTTTCCTTTACTTCTGCATGCGGCCTTTGCTTTGGCTTTATTAAACTCTCTTTATCTTGACCCATGAGTTTTTGGGGGTTTTTCCATCTTATTTTCTCTCCCCTTGTCCTGCTGAGGAGGGCAGCGATAGAGCGGCTTGGTGGGCACCTGGCGTCCAGCCAGGGTCAACCCACTACAGTCCTTTTTGGCACCCAACATGGGGGTTGACCCTGGCTGGATGCCAGGTGCCCACCAAAGCCACTCTATCACAAACTTCCCTGGCGTGGGTCCCTTCCCCGGGCTGCAGTCCTTCAGGCACAGATCGCTCCAGCGTGGGTTCCCCACAGAGTCACAAGTCCTGCCAGCAAACCTGCTCCAGCATGGGCTGCTCTCTCCACAGATCCGCCAGTCCTGCCAGGAACCTGCTCCAACGTGGGCTTCCCACGGGGTCACAGCCTCCTTCGGGCATCCCCCTGCTCCAGCATGGGGTCCTCTCTCCCCAGGCTGCAGGTGGAGATCTGCTCCACCATGGACCTCCCTGGGCTGCAGGGACACAGCCTGCCTCACCATGGTCATCCCCACGGGCTGCAGGGGAATCTCTGCTCCAGCGCCTGGAGGGTCGGACCTGGGGGTCTGCAGAGGTCCTTCTCTCACATATTCTCACTCCTTTCCTCCAGTCGCTGTTCTGCAGCAATTTGGGGGGGGGGGGGTGTCCCCCTTCTTAAATCTGTTCTCCCAGAGGCACTACCACCATCAGTGATGGACTCGGCCTTGGCCAGTGGCGGGTCCATCTTGGAGCCAGCTGGCATTGGCTCCATCGGACATGGGGGAAGCTTCCAGCAGCTTCTCACAGAAGCCACCCCTGTAGCTCCCCCGCTACCAAAACCTTGCCACACAAATCCAACACATCTCCTCACACTACCAAATTAAAAAAAACTGTCTAGGTATATAAAAATAAAATTGTTTCAACATTTTTTGGACGTGCATGTATATGCTCTCATTACACTTCCTGCTAAAATATGCTATTTGTATTTCCTGTTCTAAGCTGGTAAGCAAACTTAACATTGCACT
Source organism: Harpia harpyja (assembly GCF_026419915.1). NCBI lineage: Eukaryota > Metazoa > Chordata > Aves > Accipitriformes > Accipitridae > Harpia > Harpia harpyja. The sequence goes on along the minus strand of NC_068944.1, from coordinate 2,381,946 downwards.
ACAGAGTTGGTTGCATTTCTTTTGTGGACTAAAAGCTATAAGTGACTATAAATATAGGACATATGCAATGGGGAAAAGGGATCCAGATAATTCTACCAGTGAAAAATATCGTGTGCGGTTACAGGGAACAGGGAAGGGACTGCAGAAGAATTTATAGTCATCTGAGTGCCAAATATTGAAGGCATATTTGAGCAGTGAAGGAATGAGTTTGCAACTGTTAGGCCAGGAAAATCTGTGTGCCCATAATACAACAAGAGCAGCAAAGTTTTGCTATGGAGTGAATGAGATTATTTGTATTTTAAAACAGCCATGAAAGCAGATGGATTTCTCTAGCCTTAGGCAAATTAAACTGAGGTGTCTCAGATAAGAGTAGAGTAATATCCTCACACCAGAGAGAAAAGGTCCTCAAGAAAACAAATTAGTTTGCCAGATGCCTAGAGTCAGAAATGAATCTGAGTCACACTGTCCAACAGACAAGACGGCATTTCCTGACCCAGATAGCTTACTGCCTACAGGTTTTCCTAAAATGATACCCAGTACGAAAAATGAGTGCTGTCATTCTTGTATGGAAGAGTTAGGCATAGCCCCAACACAGAAACTTCTAAGTTAACTCTTTTTGTATTAATTGATATGTATATAATACTTTCTGTATTACAGAATTCTCTCGTCACCAGTAGGATATCAGCCTGTGCTAATGAGTCGGATAATATATACAAAAATCAGTAAAACTCCTAGCAAAGACCTTGTTTCTTACAAAAAAGATTCACTTCACAACTGAGGAAGTGCAGGTGGTGTTTTCAGGGTCTTCATGGTAGTAATACATACATGCCAAATGTAACTGCAGGCTTAAAAATTTGGAAAAAGTAGAGTCACAAAGGACACTTGGCTGAAGCCTGGAGAATACCTGTTTCTGCACTGCAATAAAACTTCTGGGCTGACTTGACCAACAAGAATATTTTTTCCTCCTTCCCTCCTAGCAGTACATTTAAACCAACATTTATTCTTAGTTTGACTGGTCTGTAGCATGACAAGCTTTCAAACACAGCAGAAGTCTTGCGGAAGAAATCTGCCTCTGACAGAAAAGCACAAAAGTGGAGTGTTGTAAACGCCGCACACACAAACAGTCACAAGCACACGTGCACCTGCGGCCACAGGCACACACAGAGTGGCAGCCTACATGACGCTGGTGTTCTGGCTTGCAGATACAACAAAATATCAATGACTTTTTACTACACGTTATTTGCTGATCTCCACATCCCCCCAAAAATCTGTATAGAAGCTGAACACTGCATAAACTGTGGAAACAAACACACTTGGAAAATAATTTTCCTGGAAACCTGGTTAAATTTTGCCATAGTTGTAAGAAAATACTGTTCTTATTAGTTGAAGAACAATCTCATTCCTGATCAAATATTGATAGATATTTGGGCTTTTTTGATTTAGAGCTCTTTCAAACTTTAATCTGTTCTTCACTGTTGAATCTCTTCGCTATACGTGGGCAACAAAGTTGGAGAGAACTGCAATCAAAATGACCAAGTTAAACCAATTACTGTTTCACAGTGGTTTCCAAGCTGTTTGCCATCGGGGTTCTCCTGCAGTGACATGTTCTAAGTTACTTAGCTTATTAAATTGCAAACACAGAAGTAGGATTTGTCTCTATTTGTGTCTTTTGAGAGACTCAGTATTTACCTGAATTTAAAAGACAATTAATACAATATGAGCCCAGAGGGAAGTTTGATTTTTTTTTTTTTTAATGGCTTTAAAAGATCTCTTCTTTTAGTACATAGCACTATATTTTAAGTGATACTCTTTGGCATTTAGGTGCTATTAATGTTAGCCTGGGACAAAATGTTAAGCTATGTTTAGAAATGACTTCTGGGCTCTTAAATCAAGGAGGTGCTTCTGAATATATTATTGAAATATTAAAATATTTTTCCCAATTATTTCTCCCAAACTAGTCTTCAGAAGTCCTCGATCTCCACTCGCATAAATTCAACATTATGTAAAATTTCATGTACAGCTTTGGTTTTGTTGCTTTAGTGTGTTTCATAGTCCATATTTATGACACAAAAAGATTTGCTTAAAATAAGACCTTAATAAATCATAATGGCTGAAAAAAACCCATACCTGCCTCTAAAAAAGGCTTAATGTTTGTTTTCCCTTCCTGAAGGCGTGTGCACACCTTAGAAAGAACAGGTGTTAAATCTAATGAGTAAGTATTTGTAGCATTTCCTTTCATCCAGTCACACATTTCTGGCAGGTTTAGAACCATAAAAAATGGTCCTACCCATCATATACATGCATGCCAGTTTAAAACCACATGAATCTGCTCTATTTCACTAACAGGCAAAAAAGTCTATGCACAATTGTAGCACTGAGAAAAGCCTGACCAACAAACATCTCTTATTTGCAACATGTTAAAAAAAAAAAAAAAAAAAAAAAGCGGCACATTATCATAGTCAGCAGAGTCATTTCCAAAGACTCAGAAGACTCAGGATCAGGTTATTAATTTCCAGCCAGAACACAATTATTTGCATCTTGCCCATCTTGCCTTAAGTGATTGGTGCTCTTCATATCACAAAGGCTCCTGAAGAAGAGCTACTCAGATGTGCTGATCTACCGTACCTTTTTAAGATTTTGAGTGGTTCCAGAGTAAGTATGTATGTTTGGTTTCAGCAGATAAAGATTAAATAAAGAGAGAATGGATACACATAACAAAAATCTGGGCAGTTGCAAAACATATGGGCATCAATAATATGTTTCTGAGATACTCTGTTCTGCAGTTCATTGGTACTTATCCTAAAATGTTGAAAAACTATAAAATGTCATGTTGAACAAACAAGAGAATCACAGCGTTACTCATTTCAAAATGTCAAAGTATAGCAACTGTAATTTGTCCATTTTTGTTGTTTTTTTTTTTTTTTTTTTTTCCCCCACAAACAGGTAACTTCATATTTCAGGGTTCTCAGAGAATGAAGAGAGAAAGTATTCTCTTCTAATCACAGCTTATCTTTCATATCAGAGCAGTATAGTTTAATTTTTTAATTTTTTGCTACACAGCAACAAACTCTTAGTATTTGGGTTTTTGCAGATACAAACTTGTAGCTACAGAACCCCTATCCTTTGCATATTCAAAACTCCTATTAACATTATCAGAAGGCAGAAGTTTGTAACGAAAGCAGAATTGAGTCTTTTAAACAACAACGTAATTTTTTTTCCTCACTACCATCTTTGTCTTCCTCTCATACAAAACAGACCTTTTACCTAAGCTTCCCCACTTGTCATCTTCAAAAATATCAATCTCCTCGTAAAAGAAAAGAAAACAAACCTCAGTCTAGCTCAAAGCCGACCCAGAATACATGGTGCACTACTGGCCCTGGAAGACAAGCACAAGCTATGAAGGTCACGAGGGCATCCTGAGAGACCACTGAAATGCAATTCCCTGCCACAAGACCACCAAGAAATCTGTTCCTCCCATGCCAGGCTGTGAGAGAGGACTACAAGTGCTTTCTGGTTCATCTGAGGGACCCCATCACCCTACGCTGTAAGATACCCCCAAGCTAGCCTGGTGTCCACACGTTTGTGCTGCTCCTTCCCGGCTCCAAAATCCACATTTTTTAAAGTCCAGCCATTTCTTTCCAGCTTTTTTCCAAATTCTTACTTGGCTCTTAGTTTGGTCTTCAGAAACACTAGTAAGTTGTGCATGGCAGCTCCAGCGTGCCAAGCTGATGTACAAGACCGGCATTGCAAGTTAATGTCAGAATCCTAGATGTGGTTTTCAGTTAGCCATCTTTAGGGACTGATGTGGCTGCACAGCCCTCTCTGAGCACGTGACACACCACTCACATTATGGGCCACTCAGAATATTATCAAAAATCTTTGCGATACTCTTCTATGGCATAAATGAACGGCTGCATATACAGTATAACTGCCAGAAGTTTGCTCTGGTTGTGTCTCTTTGTCCTCGCTTTCTGTCTGCAATACATTAAGAATAGTCTTCCTAGACACAGTTACTCAAACAAACCACAACTACATGTAATATTTCCACAACTCCTATTTTGCAGGATAGCATTTTGATACAGTGGCTGCCTTTTGTGCTCTCTCTCAGAACAAATCAGAGCTTAATAATAGAGCAAGCATAGAGATGTACAGAGAGTGCATTAAAGTCACCTCCACTTTTCCTAACAAACACATTGCCATCTGTCATCCCCGTAACAGCCTGTGAAGGCAAAGAAATTTCAGTCTGAAGAAATGATCTAGAAAGAACCAGTCACTGCATTTGCATTGATTACTGCAAATGTGCTGCTGTAAGGGCGAACCTGTTTGGGAACGGGAGTCTGAACTCTTATAATCTCACACAAAGGTACAGAAGGGAAAATGGGAACCTAGGGAAAGGCATAATTATAGTGTCTTCCTGTCAAATGGCTGGAGGGATAAAATGTCATCTTCCTGCATAATAAATAAATTAGAATTTCAATATTTAAGTCCTTGTCAGAGAGAAGATCTGTCACAGAATAAGCATTAATTTCCATGCTGCCTCTAGGGTAATTTTTCACCATTGAGGGCATTTGACTGTTAAATGCTAATATGAATTAAATAAATGCTTATGAAGTCTGAGATATCTAATCAAGAAAACGCAGAAAAGATTAAAATGACATTTCCCCCCCCCCTTCTTACAACAGTTGCTGGTTGTGATATCCAGATGTGAAGCATCTAATGAACATAATGGCATCTATTTTAGGAACTACTGTAGCATCAATATTACTTTGCAGATCACGACGCATTAGAAAAAAATTAAAGTCAAGGAAATTGTGGTGTCCCTGTCATTTGACTTCATCAGTGGCACTTTGTAGTTTATCCTTGAAACCTGTCAGACTCTTAGTAAACAACATTACTTCAGTGTCATCTATATTCACCAGAAAATCCTAATAGCTGCTGAGGTAACCTTGACTGTCAGTCATGAACACGAATGGTAACCAATAGTGACCACATTTAAGGCTCTGGTCACATCACTCTTATCCAGACAGTCTTTGCTTCTCCTTTCTTCACACTTGCATTTCTTTGTATTGTCACATCACTTCCTTCTTTATTGGACCCTCTACAATGGATCCTCTCTATCCCTAAAGAAGAGGTGCAAAAATATTAAAATTGATATTTTTGCTCAGCAACTAAAAATATTTTTTAAAAAATCACCACCATACAGTATTAAGGTATATTGTTTCATGTAAAATCAAAACCCGTGTAAAGAAAAAGAGGGGTTACCATATTTTTAAGCTTTTTTCTTTTCTAATGGAAGTTAAATGTGTTTTTGAAAAAAATTAATTTAGTATTTCCCAAATTAAATGGTTAATTTCAAAACCCACCATTTGACTGAATCCAACTTCTATAGCGATATCTTTTTGCAATCCCAGTTTTGACAAATTTACTGCTCAGAAACGTCAAGTAGCCTACCCCTTCTCCTGGCATCCTCCTTCCATGTAATTCTCTCCCTCCCCATGGCAGCCTCAGTACTCTTGTGCAAAGACCACTGCAGAACTCCTTGGATTTGTGAGATAGCCCTAAAGTCATGGGGGACTGTCACCGGAAGCAGCTTTTTGGAGAAAATCCCTCAGATGTTGCCTGAACTGCCTTAACCTTTCAAGAAAAGTGTATCAGGAACTCAAGGGAAATACTGAAGTTTATCAGGAACTTAACTGGGAAAGCTTCAGAGTCAAAATTTATACAGATGCACCAAAGGCCAGAGCCACAGATGCAGAGACATCTCTCCTCGCCTACCGTCTTGGTCAGCATTACCCTTGATGTCTACTTAGCAGAGAATTTTCCCCTGCCTGCAAACAAGTGATCATTATTCCACCCAGTTTTGCCTGGTTAGCTATTATCTAGATGCTTTTCTTTTTTTTTTTTTTTTCCTCCTGTCTGTTACCATAGAGAGGAAGCAGAAGGTGAGAGCATGGCAATGTTTTGTTCACAAAGCAGGGATCACCCACTAGACTTGCAGGCAGAGTGCTTAAAGCAAGCTCCTTCTCTGAAAAATGGAAAGGCTTTTTTATGATGGCACTTGGGTGTTCTTATAGTCATTGTGCCTCAGATAACTTCCTGAAAGCCCATCTGAAAAACGTCATGGCCTTGGGCAATCTAACTATGTTTTTTTTTTTATGTTCGCCACATCATCATCATCAGGAAGAAGTCTGGAGGGCAGATCTGGCCTTCAGCTGTACCTGTGAAACATCATCGACTTCAAATCAAGGTCGTAATGACATGTGTGCTTGGAAGTGAAGTCACACAGTGGTAGGTCAGGGTATAAAGTGCCCAGAAAGCCCTTGTTACTGCTGCCAAGGTGTCAGGTGAAAAGAACCCAGCTCAACTGTTAAAGCCCAGAGCGAGCTTCCAGGCTGGCAGCTTAAACAAGAAAAGGATCTCGGGAAAACTGTTGCAGAGAGTGATGAGATGTAACTCTGACACACCACGTGGAAACTAGGCAGGAGGGAGTCGTTCATCCAGGGTACAAATAATTAATCTTAAATTTACCCTGTAAACATACACGTCTGTACTTGGGAACCCCATGGTCTTCACAGCTTTAACAGCCATCATCTCTAAATCTTAGAGAGCATCTTTCCAGCAGACATGAACTCGTTCAAAAACACTGCCAAGAGAAGGAAAACAGGAGCTTTTCTATTTAAAAGCACTTGATGAACTATAGGTTAGAATTGCTATCAGTGCATGAGATAGTGATACATAGTAGTCACGTGAGGTTTCCACAGACAAATGGGAGTGTAGCTGAATAACAGCATGTTTTGCTCATTTAGCTACCAGATTGCTCAAAACCAAGACTTGCATCTACAATTTCTGAGGTAATTAGAAGACTGGGGCAAAAACCCACAATGTCCTGTTTGAGGATTGCAGCCAGGCTCAGAGTGTTTATACTTGGAAATCTGATGCATTTTTTATATCTGAAATTGATGGCTTTTGTGAATCATGCTCTAAATAAAATTTAATGCATATTCCCTCCGTACAGCATCCAAACATTACCGCTCCTCAAGGAATAACAACTCCATCATTTGGGGGGGGGGTGGGGTGGGTAGGTGGGTGTTGATATTAATTTTTCCCTTCGTTTTTGATCTGTGAAGCAACATTACATGACCGCATTCACTACTCAACGCAAGGCACACATCTTTATAGTGCAGTCCTGCAGCAGTAAACTTGTGGCCAAGCTTTATATTCTTCTGCCATCAAATATCTAGCATTTTATTCCACTCAGAGATGAAGAAAAGAGGTAAAATAAAAGCTGTAGAGAACATGCTGAACAGGTTAGAGCATTTCATTCTTGTGGCTGTGCCATGCTATTTTACTAGTTTCTTTAAAATAGTGCTATGTAAGCATTGTTAGAGTGGAAAGGATGCTGTAGAAACCAAGTTCCACAAAACCAACTCTAGAGCAGTAAAAACATCTAATTATTTTATACCAGTGTATTCCTTTATAAAGCAGGATGGTATGCAAGACTTATGAGTTGCAGAGGAGAAAAAAAGAACTTCATTTTTTGGTGTTGTGCTTGAGAATACCAGAAAATTGAACTCTCTCAGCTCATACTGGACTTCAAATATCTGCTGCCAGACAGAATATTCCTTCTGACAGGATTCCACTTACCAAGTCCCTTGCAATCCAAGGGCTCTAGTAGTTTTCAATCAAAGAGAAAGGAACATAATGCAGAATCTGTCATCTGCTACAGATGACTACAACCTCAACATGCCTGTGAAGTTTTGGAGAAAAAAAGCTGCTTGTAGAGCATTTCTTTGGTGAAATTAGTTTAGATTGAGCTTAATACTGAACACTGTCATAGATAAAATGAAAGAAAGATAGAACACATTTAGGATGAGTGGAAGATGTTCTATGAATTAGAAGAAACTATTCTTCTAATACTCAAACTATTTCAGTCACCCTCACCTGTAGGCTGAGAATCAGCAACGACTAGTGCTATCAAAAGCATTAAGAGCAATAACCAAATATTTTATTACACATCTTTAAGACAATATTTATGTCCTCTTTGCTTCCAGGACACTCGAGACTAAAGAAATAGCAAGTAAGATTCACGCCCCAGTTTTCAAAATTTACTCCAGTGGGGTTGCAATAAGTAACCTCTTTTTCTACCACCTTTTTGTCACCTCACTGAAGACAACACGCATGTCCCACAGCAGTAGAGGAGAGAATGGGATAATATAGTTTCTTAGGTGATTACTGGAGAACTCTAAAACATGTTCATGTGGAATGAATGACATGAGGATAACCAGTGCATCAGAATCATCAGTGGATACCCTGAACATTGTTAATTCAAAGTATTTCTCTCATTTTTAACAGCATGCATAACATAAAATCTGTTAGAAATTCAAATTGTGTTTTCACAGCTGTGACCTGTGTCAGACCAGAAGGACAATACATGGTCACAGTGAATCAGAGCACTACAACTATAAGAAGATGAAACACACTACAGCAAGTACATCTTGATGGCCTCCCTGGCACAAGCATCTAGAAGGCAAGGCAGTAAAAATGACAGATCATACCCCCTTAGACCTTGACACATCCAGTAGTCACATTAACAAATTTCACTGCAAAAAATATACTACCTTGCTGTTGTTTTAAATGTAGTTTGAGGATAGCATCCGGAGTGCAAATGTATCTTCTTGACTGAGTGTCATACCTCCACAATCTTTGGCTACCTTGTCATTTACCCATATAACACATACATCCATCTAATGCGCATTAGAATGCATTGCATTTTCTGTGTTCAAAGCAATCAGCCATTGCTAAAGCCTCACACTATGACAGTTGTCTGTGACTTGATTCTAGGTAGTCTGGGCAATCAAGCAGCCAAGTGGAGGGCAAATACTATCTCGCACTTAAGTTCTAACTTTTTGCATATACATTTTGTAGAATAATGACACATGGCCCAAGGATATTCCTACATTATAAGTTTGAAGCTGCGCTTAGTATTTAATGTGACTAGCTATGCATGCGTTACAGATGTGTTCTTAAAAACAAAGAGAACCTATTATGTCTTTGAAAATAGCATTTCTCTGTTAGATGTTCATGCAATAAATTTACATAAACCTTTACACTTTATAACGTGCTGGTGCCCAACACTGCAGCAGACAAACCTGATCATTTATAGAAGAGCCTCTCTGCTACACGTCACTTAGCATCTTTAGATACTAAGAGTGGGTATATATAAAGAGGACAGTAACAAAGGAGATGAACGGAACTGTAAAACAGATAAGACTTGCAATTTGAGAGATCTGGCAGGATCTGTCCTCCTGTTTAACTCACAGGGTTATCAGTATACGTGTTCAGATGCAAACTTTGACCCAGCTCCAGGAGAAGCTGCAAGTCTGACAGATAACACACACAAAAAAAGATTGCTTGACACATTAAAGCAGCAGTTTTCGACTTTACGGGTGAGCATTCTCTTTAATAATGTGAGCTGTCACTGAGCCTGGTGTTAAAACAGGCCCCAGATGATCAGCGCTTCATTTGCAATGGTACAGGGCAGTACTTCAGACTGACAAAGGCAATACTTAGACCATCTACCCACTCAAAGTGAAGTTTAGTAACTGATATGCTGATTGTAAAAAAAGGAAAAACAAAACAAAACAAAACAAAACAAAACAAAACAAAACACCCCCCCCCCCCCAAACCATTTCCAGACCCGGAGTTTTCAATTGTTTCCACTCATGCAGCATTTTCTCACGGCTGATGACTGTGAGGGCCTTACTACTTTGTCATATAGATATAGGAGATTCACATTATCCCACTTTTCCTGGGATGTGCACACATTAATCTCTCAGGATGACTGGGCTCTAGGGTGGGGTGAGAGTGACTGGGAAGAAGCAAAAGCAAAAGAAAGTTTTTACAGGGGAAAGCTGGTGCATCCTAAAGCACCACTGCAATAAGAACATCATGAAAAGAAGAAAACCATACCTCAGGCTATGCCTACTGTTGCATGTGCAGAAAGCATGGCTGGTATCCCTTTTTCTGCTGAAAAACGCCAAAGCTCATCCAGAAACACCAAGAAACAAGGGCATGAGATTTCTGCTTCATCTGATTCCTTGGAAAAAAGTCAGCTCTTAAAGGAACATAAGCTATTTGCCCATGCTACAGGTCACAATCAGTGATTCATGCATTTTTATTTCTACTTTAATCCCATTACTGTTGGTATTTGTACAGTTAACTGCAGTTTTTTATTTACGGTAGCAGGTACTCTGTCCTAGTGGTGTTTTGGTTTCAAATGATAAGCTCCTGAAGTTCCTGAGGCTCAATGCCTTTGTGTTTTCTGTTCTTTTACTTTCTCAGAGGTTCAGAAGTAGAGGGAGTCATGGGCTTATTTCATTATAGCACAGATTCCAGTAAAAGATCTGAAATACTTTTATCATTTGCAGAGCCAGATATGCTGAAGTTCGTGCTTCCCATTCAAGATTTTTTCACCACCAGGTTTATAGTGTCTTTCTCTTCTCACTTAGTTTGCTTGCCTTTATCCTACTGTATTCTCTTGACTTACTTTGTTAACTTTTTTATTCAAAGATATTTAGAAAGAAATTCCAACTTGACTAAAGACAACAGCTTTGCCATCAACTTCAATAAAGACAGAGTTTTGTTCTTACAATTTGGTATCTCAGCATTCGCAGTGTTATTTGAGTGAGCTTTACAACTGTATGCTGCTTGAGGCAGAAATATCTAATTTGGGGTCTGTATACCACCAAGCTTATTTGTTCCAATCTCCAGTTGGAGTATTTAAATAAATATTAGTGAAATTGTAAAGGCACAATATGTCTTTAAGAGCTTAAAACAAAGACCACAAGCAGCTTGAAAGAAATGACACCATTTAAAATGTTCATTTTCCAATTTCAATATATTCCACTTAACATACTACTAACAGTAAGACAAACTGCATGTTCAGACTGCATTTTATTGCCTCATCAGTGGACTTATCTGCTCTGCTGAGTTTGTTTTTAGCCAAGACACATAACACAATCCATGTAAAATACTAATTTTCTAATCTTTAGCTGAACAATGCAAGTTTTACCTTCCTGATTACTTTATTGTTGCATTTAATTGTCAGTACGAATTATGTATTGCCTCAAATTCAAGTGCAGTGCATTCTTTTTGAACAAAAGGAAATAACAAATGCTGTAGAATTTCATCAAAATAACAAATAATGCTATATGCATATGTAAATAAGATCCTGTGAGAGTGTTAACAACATCTTCATACAAAAGGAGTGTAAAGTCATATACATGTTATACGAGACTCCTATGGTACGAGTCTGCGGCACTAATAAGAACAAAATTTTAACCGATAATGTTATCCTTACAGGATCTCTCTAGATAGCAGAACTTAATTTATCATCCAACGTGTACCATGCAATACAGTCAAGCTTCCAGCTGACTTCCATAATTTTGATTATCCCAATAAAAAAAATGTTTAGTAAAAAAACCTCTGAAACTCTGAAAATACATCCAGTGGTAAAATCTGCACAGATGCAGACTAATAGACTATTTATCCTGTAGTTATTTACTTACATGTATATGTAGCTATAAATGCAAGGACTAAAATCCGGAATTCTTCTATCCTCAAAAGATAACAGATTCCACCAAATTAGGCATACAATTGTATTTATATATTACCGCAGGTATACAAATGAGTGGCAAAGCTCCAGGTGAATTCTGTGTTATTACCTCAGTAAAGGTACTATGAAATCTTTAGTAAGGCATTTCTATAGCAATGCAAAATAAACGAATTTTAAACACGAGATACCAGTAGCACTTAGACACTCTTCTACACAGTAATTAAGCTTATTCTGAGCCTGTAAAGCTTCACGGAACATTTGGGTAAACACACTATTAGAAATATTATTTTTATAAGAATCACAGCAGCAAATATACCATGTGGGAGTTGCAGCAGTAGACCCCAAAGAGGGAACAATACTACTGAGGAGGAAAGCCACCTCCTGTTCTGTATTTCATAATGTGAAGAAACTGTGGAGAGTTTGCTGCTTAATGGCTTTAAGTTGAAGGCAAAGTCAGCAGTCATGATTCCAAGAGCTCATTTGTTTGGGTCAAGCAGAGAAAATCGTCAAACACAGTTATAAACAAGGCTATAGAGACAAGGCAAACGACGCAGTTACACCAGCTTCCTGACTGTTTTACACTTAAATTGACATTGTTCCTGGGGGGTGAGGAAGTGGGAGGAAAAGGGTACTCTGAGGACTTAACTTACTTATTTTGAACTTTCTGCTGCTCCTATTCAAGGTAATGTAAACCTGGCATAACTGAATAAAAAAAAAGGAATAGAATTCATCCAGATAGGCTACTTTTTTTTTAATACAGCTTAATTAACCTGTACAACTCACTGTCATAAGCTAGCAGCAAGGTTAAAAGGTTAATGAGATTCAAGATAGTTTTGTAGGGTCAGTATGCACAGCTATGTTAGATAGGATACAGGTGCAAGAGATACTGCACCCACCAGGTTGTTATTCACATTCTGTTTCAGGTTAAGAAAGTATCACAGAGAATGTTGATTTTTATTTGGGTTTCTCTCACCAATGTGCAAGAAAGAGCACGGGTCAAGATAGGGAGGCTGAGCAGACACAGCACTAGTTTGTTGTGGTGGAACATCCCCTTTCTTCCTTGCTATCTAGCACCAGAGTAAACAGGTGCAAGAGGCTAATATTGGTATTAGCAGACGAAAAAGAAAGAGTGGCCAACAGTCATATTACAAGGAAAAATACCATTTTCTTTGCAGGGCTTTTTGGGGTTGGTTTTTTTTCCTTTTTTTTTTTCCTCCAGAAAGCAATACAGCTCTTACCATAAGCATGAAGAAAAACTGCAGAGAGATGTCATAGACTTTCAGCCTAAACCCAGACATTGACTTCCAAACATCATTTTGGCTACCGAAGATTCAGCTGCATCAGTCTCACCAAACACGGTTAGCAAAATAATTCCTTCGATATCTCAGTGTCAATAAGTAGCTTAGTATTATTGCTAATGTTCCTATAAAAATATGACCTTCACCACCTAATAACTTTACTTTGCAAGAAACCCTGACATTTTCAGTATGCAAATCCAACAGATTTTATGGCAAATGACCATAGGCATGACAAAGTATGACAAAGATGATGTCGCTATAATTAATTTCAAGGAAGGCAGGATTTCACTTCCTGTAAGTGCACTGCGGGAATTAATGCTACAATATTATGATCAGCACTGTTTCCATGTGGAGCCTGGCACCCATACAAATCCTGCATGTAGATAAAGAGCATCAGTGATATCCTACAAGGTTCCAGATAACGAGAATACAGACCCTCTTTTCTGTCTTTTTGCCAAATTTTATTTTTTTACTTTTCTGAAGAGAGGCAACCAGGGAACTTAGGACTCTCAGATCAGTCTCTAACAAACTTGCAGTTGGTTGGTACCCAGGGTCAACTCCAAAATCCTGTAAAGCAGCAAGGCTCCCTACATTTCAAGAGGATAACATGGAAAACAAATGAGTTGCTTAGAGCTTGCCACTTTTAAGTGCTGGCTACGACAGTACAGATGAAATCCTATTTCCCCTCAGGGCCAAAACGCATACACTGTTTGGTGAAGGTAGCCAACTTTTCATGCTAAACCAGTCACCGAATATAAACAATCCTCAGCACCGTATAGAAGCCACAGTTTCACTGTCAGCTTGGTACTCCAGCTGCTGTGCCTTGTCCCTGAGCAGCAGCCTGAGTCTCATCCTTTGCATCTCAGCCTTGACAGGAGGAATAGAAGATACTCTACTCCAACAGCCTCCTGCCTTGAGCCTGTACAAATGCCTTTGCTCTTCCTGCTCTTCCATAGTGCCTGTTCCAACACTATTATTCCACAGCTTATTAAAAAAAAAAAGAAAAAAAAAAAGAGAACGGATGGAAAAATCACACAGATTGACACTCAGCCAAACCAAGAAGCAACTGGAATTATACATTTTTTACCTGAATCTGACCTATACAGACGTGCTTAGGAAAAAACAGATTTTGAGTGCATCTATAATGATCAGTCCTGCATAGACTATAAAAGGTGAGCTACTGCATTTAACTGATAAAAGCAGGGCTAATCATATTTAACACTGATTTCATTTTTATATTTATTAAAAACAATAAAAAGCCATTATGAATATTGCACAACAGATCATATAATAATTTCTGCTAAACGGAATAGCTCTTTTTTATAGCATATCGTTATAGTCTTCTTTGACTTTCTGTAAAACGCAAGCCATAGTACTTCTAACTCTTGGTGCTGGCATGCAATCAATTGCTTGTGGTCAAACTGGGGCATACCTCTAGAAAATCATTCAGTTGAAACAAACATTTCCAGGAACAGAGAATATACTTGCCCCAATATGTAATTTTTCTTAATGTTAACGTGTTTTGTGCTTATTTTTTTTCTCTCTCCAGTCTATAAACGCTGGATCCCTTAACTTTTTTTTTTTTTCCTTTCAGCTAAGAAAACACCTGATTCATAGTCCATTTATGCTAGCAGAAACTCCCCCTGTGAATATCACTACAAGTTTCTCAGTCTCTGCCATTCTTAGTGTTTTCTAAACATATACATATGAATAATAAACAAGCCTCCTGACAGACCGACTATCAAAATACTCAAACATAAAATTTTAGATTTAGGGAGAAAAAAGGAGCAAATAATTCATGTTTTAAGCCTACTCCATTTTCCTGGGTTCTAAGTGAAACCACTTTCATTACGTTTTCAAAGCAAATATTAATCACAAATCGAAACATCTGAGAGGAGCCTAAATGAAATATATTTTTAAATAAAGGTGTTATTTAAGACATCATAGAAAGATATACACCTCTGCAAACCCACACCAGTTATTTCGATGGTAGTGTTGTTTAAAGGACAATGATTGAGCTCTTTTATCTGGTTCAAATACGGGATCATTTCCAGTAGCACTGCCTGAGCCACTACATTGGATGGAAACTGGCAGGAAGGAGAAGCCAAACCCCAAACTGTATCGATTCTGTTAGGCTACGTGATAAAAGCTCATCTGCACCCACAGGGGAGCCCAGAGAGACAACAACAGGAGAGGGAACCCAAATAACACCCTGCCCTGGCTCCTCCCAGGCTTGTCCACCCATGCCGTACAGGAGATCAGCGCAGTCTGTCGGGTCATCTCATTAAACTCCATTTCTAACTCTTTCTTGGGTGAGGAACTCCCCGTTCTATGTCCATGTGTGCTCTTCATTCATTCCAGTACTTTTGGCTTCCTTCCGCTCTCCTCAGCACAGCACTGCTGCCTTGATTCAGCCAGTTCAATAGCACACAGATATGCTATAAACTGCAGCAAAGTTAATGAGGTTAAAATAAAAACAAAAAAAAAAATTAATAAAGGCTTGATAAAAAAATAGGTGATTTCATAAAATGAGGTTTAAATACCACCAAAAGTGCTGAAACCAATGGGATGAAAACCTTCTCTCTGCAGAGGGACAGAAAAAAGCAGTTGAAGTTTGGAGTGGAAGAGGCATACACGTCTTAAATTATACCTACTGCAGTGGAAAGGTGAAACATGAAGCCACAACCTCGCATAGCTTGATGGCCCACACTCTTGACTTAATGGTAACTCTTTTTGCCCTCTTTGGCAACTGATGTAGAGAAACCTGCTTGACACAAATTTTATTTTGCCAGAACAATTTAAGAAGCAGTCAGGCGTAAAAAATAGAGTCAAAGGAATAGATCTAAACCAACCACATGCACTCCTTTCTGATAGTCAGTGTTTCTTTTCATCATAGAGAGCACCTCTACCTATTACCAAAAAGATGCCAGTTATGTTACAAGTTCCTTTTAGATTTGTGGTTATTGCTGATATATTCTCCATGATCACTGTCCATCAGTCTAAATTACTTGCATCAGTAGTGGAGTAAAACACTAACATTATACATTTATATGAACCATCTGAACTAGAATTGGTTTTGTTTATTTGGGTTATTTGTGACATAAAATAGACCTAAGTGTCAGACAGAAGCATCCTTAAATTTGGATATAATTTTTGTACTACCTCTACTACTTTAAAATACAATATGCTAATAATAGTCTACAAACTTATGAATCTAAAGAACACAACCTATGTGGGGATTGAAATTTCAATGGCAATATGTTTTTTATGTTAAAAATTATATTAAAATCCAAAGTAATTTTGTTCTGAATACTTTTTAATTGCCACTTTGGAAAACATCTTAAATTCCAGCAAATTATGAAGTAAAATAATACTTTTTTAAAAAAAATTATTTTAATTCTAATGATGTTCCAAGTACCTGAAAATGTCTAAATTATGTTCTCTAAGCATCTTTCAAATCATGGACCAATTTGATGTAGTTTCTAAAATCTTATCTTATTCTACTTTTTTCCACAACAAACAAACATATTCTTAGAAAGCCATCTGATTCTTAAATATAAAGTCTACTTTATATACTACATCCCTATACTAGCAATAAATATGAAGTCAATATCTTCTATGAGACATGACAAAGTACTGAATGTTATAAGTAGGTCTATAGAAAACATTGCATATGTGAGTGAAAGCAAAAACTGACAGAAATCCTCACCAGCAGGAACAAGATTATCTAATTTTGGTGGAGACAGTATTCAAGCTTTGCTGAAAAGTTCACAGACAACTTTCCTGGGAGTTCTTGTTGCCACTTCAAGGTTTTGAATTTTATATAAAGATTAATCTTATGCTGTTGTTTAAATGGTAATTAGAAAAGACAAAAATAATGTACTTTTAAAATGTTCTAAATGTACAAATGCCTCCTATGAATTGTGACTGTTCTTTGCCGTCCCTTTAAACCTTTGATTTAGCAAAGTACTTGAAGTACTTAATTTTAAATATATGGATAGTCCCATTAAATTCATTAAGAGTCAAATATGTGCTCAAAGCTGAATGTTTAGTGAATATAAATTCCCAAGAATAAATAGAAAACAATCTAAGAAACAAGTTTAGTACATGAAATGTTTATTAAAGCAGATCTTAATAATGCAATAATTATTATTTGCAAAAAAAAAATCATTTTGAAATCATAAACACAGCATTTGCATGAGGGATCTTCTCTAACTGTCATTTAAAGTGAGCTAGATGAGACCATAGGAGTTGTGCTTAGTCAAAAGTCACCCATAAGCTAATGACACAGCCTGAATTTTGAGCCCATAGATCATTAGCTATTTTCCCTACTTGGAAGAACATGTTCACCTCTGATTTATATGTAAAAGAATTTTTCAAAGCATAAATTAGACTTGGACTAAAACATCTAGTATAATTTAACTTGGGGGGGATGTTGGGGAAGATTATTATTGTTTTTTTCTTCATAGTAAAAAAGTCATAGAAGTCACAGAAGTATTCTGAATTTGCTTATAATAACTAACAAAAAATTGTAGTAGCCTGTGCACAGGGTGCATTTTTTTAAAAATCAGGTTCAGTTTCACTCTCAAAATGTTATTTAAAACTTCGTTAAAAAAGGTATATGAAAATTTCTCTTAAAAAATAGCCCAGAGATCTCAGTCTGTTTACCTACTGGTATTTAAATCATGCCTAGAGGTCCAAAATTTCAATGTCCAGGCAGAACTGCACAAATGTGATTTTAAGACAGAGAAAAAAACCCCACCCTATTTGGAGCACAAATACAGGTTATGGTGCCTAATTCTAGCTACCAATATTTCTAGGCTCCCCAGTGACTGAAGCTTCATTTTTCTATGAGGATCCAAAACCAGAGGCCTGCTTATTGTACCATTTCTTAACAATGACCTTTTCCACACCACTATCCTATTTATAGAATGAGTAGTTGCATCTATGGAGCGCCTGACAACATATGTTAATTAGATATTTTGTTCCACATGAAAACTATGAATGCAGGTCTGGCTTTGGGGGTTTGTTTTGTTTTCTATTTGCTTTTCTTTTATTTACTATGCCCTTGCCCTGCAAATTTAGTTCCACCAAATCCCACTCCTGAATAGGATTCACTCTCCCATGAGCTTCCTGCAACACAATCGCAAGGCTGTTAGACCAAAATAAAAGAATGGAGTTTGTTGTCTTGGCAAGGATTCAAAGCAAAGAATCTCTGAAAGATGCAGGGAGGAAGTTATGAGTTAATAAATCTATAAATTAGAGACCCTTACATCAGGGTACCAAGCTCCAGCATCGGAAATTACACAGCACCCGCTCCACTTATCTCCACCTCCTTCCCCAGCCTTCCAGGATACAGAGGGGAAGAAACATGAATTTCAGCTTGACAGTGAGGAGAGACAAGAGGGCTAAAAAGCCTAGATCCATGATGCAGAGCGACATGATAGCTGTTTCATAGCGGGAATGGCCACGCTCTAGCAACAGAAGCAGCAATTAGGCTGGCCACAACATCTGATTTTCTGCTTAGTCTTTCAATGGAAAGGCTAGTTTTGCAGAGAACTAGCAACAAGCTCCAGCAGGCAAAATGTGTACTTAGAGTTCAGTTTAGGTTTCATCCCCTCAGTGAACTTGGAATTTAGGGATTTCCCATTTATTTATGAGCAAGTTGCTCATAAACTGGTAAGTAGGTTGATTAATTGGCAGCAAATACCTATTGACATAAGCTCCCTTCAATTAAAATATAAGAAGGGCAAATATGCACAGCAAAGAGATTACACCAACAGGATTGATCATCAGGGCAACAAGTCAATCAATAGCTATGTGAAAACCCAACGGGGCTACACAGGTCAGTTCAGGTTTAGTTATACTGACTCTTCTTTCCTACCCTGATGGTAAAAGGCTGCAAAGTAGGGATATGGACTACATATATGCTTTTTAAAGGCACTTTTATGCACTTAAAGTCCTGAAAAACAAAACCTAAATAGAAATGTTTCTTCTTCTACTCAATTTATGACTTAATGTGACTTCTATGCTGATGAAGACTGATGTCTTACCAAAATAACCCATCATTTTACCATGGTAGTACACCACCCTTTCATTCTTTTCTTACCCACCTATCTTGTATTTGTGTATTTAGGTGAAGGAGCCTAAATACTCTGTGGTATTTGTCTTATTTTTCCCACATGTAAGTTCTGAGGGGGAGGAGAGAACAATTCTGTTGACCACCCTATTTATAACGTCTCTAACATCTTGGAGAGTCATTAGAAAGGGTTGGAATTTGGCTAAGTATTTCACTTCCAAAATTCCCCTAAACACAACCTAGCAGGAGGGGAAAAAAAAAAAATCTCTCTCTCAAATATAAAAAAATCTAAACCAAATGAAGTATTTCCCTGTTCTAGTTACAGGTGTTTGCTACAACCTCACCTAATGTTCTTCAGGTTCTGCAGTGTGGAATTGTGTGTGCAGATTTCTGCTGCAGAAGGAAATAATTCACAGAACATTATATGAAAATACATAATGCTCAGGAAAAGAATTGAAACAGATAGATGAGAGGGAAAACATTTGAGCACCAGGTAGAGGATCTAGAATAATACTCCTTAACAGATGTTTTTATAACCACTTACTACCATCAATTCAGTGCTAAAATAGGTGGATTTGCCTGGGAACAGACAAAGCACGTGTTGGGGGGAGGGTCTCATGGTGGGAAGGAGAACAGCTAGCTTGTTTTTCCTTTCCTTCCTTTTTTTAAAATGGTAACTAAATATAGCTCAAAGCAGCATGCTCTCCCTTAGAAAATTCCTTTGAGAGAGACCAGATAGCAAGCAACATCTTAGCCCAATACTGTTAGAAATAGCTATTACTATTACCTGCCAATTTTACATGATCAGAAAAAGTCTTAATAACAGTTAGCTTGGGAGTTTGCTTGTAATAAATAATCAACTTTCTCATGCACCCAAGCTCCATTTCAAGGTTCAGTGATTCAAAAACATTCTGTAGTTGTGTGCCTTAAATATTAGGCATATTTTAAGGTCAAAACCAGACAAAGGATTGAACATTTAAGAGTAAATGGATTTGAAAAACAGGAAATCAATTTTTATTATCCAGCACATATTCTAGACCACAAATTAATTAAGCCTGTGTATTGTTAGTACAAAATGGATCACATATTGGGTTTACTTCATGGAGTAAATTTAGTGTGTAACATTTAAGATGAACCAAAATACACTTTTTGCCCAAATTATAGTATAAGCTTTGCATGCCTCACCAAATAATAGAACTGTTTAAGACTGAAACCACTTTCTCCATATTTACAAAATTACACAGCATGAGTCTAAGGCACAAAACTGTGGAATTTGTTCCATTATCCTTTTGGACTTTTACAGGTTTTGTTTTTCGTGATCAGTGCATGCTGTCTTCCAATCTGAAGCCGAGAGGCATGAAAGTATAATTAAAATACATCACTGGAGATGAGAAACAGACAAATTAATTGGCTTGGAAGCCTAATTTATATTCTTTAAACATTTATGAGGATGCTAAAATGAACAAAGGAATATCTCTCCAAAAGAATCATTATCACCTTCATTGTAACTTTTTATGCTACCTTTGAAAAATCTCTTGGTATCTAATCACATGTTGTAAATAATGCAGTGCTAATTATAATTTGCCACAAGGTGATGTCTCAAGTTCTGGAAGGCTTCCTTTTGTGAATTCATAGTGTTAACAAGAAGCAAGACTATCTTCATAAAGCCAGTAGGATATAAGTTTGGGTTTCTTTTTTTTTTTTTTTTTTTTTTTTAAGAAAACATGATTACCGCTGGAAGTATTAGATGCTTGAAAATAACGTATGAGTCCTAAAGATTTTTTTTGCTCCCTTGTCATAAACCTGCTTAGTAAATTATTTTAAACTGCAGTTATTTGGAAAAAAAAAAAACGTTATTGAAAGTGTCAGTTCTAATGAAATACAGATGGCAACAATTCAGCTTTGCCTCCACAAATAACTCAAGGGTAAGCACGCCCCTACCCAGCCAGGAAGGGACAATGTCAGCGTCAGGAAGAGGCTGACTAGGTATGGGAGGCTGCAGGTTTCAGGGCAGGACTAATTGCGGGTGGCAACGGCATGAAGATGGGGAAAAATCGTTAGTCCCCATAGTTCATTTTATTTCTCCACGGCACTGAAGGTTAGTCCCGACCCTTGAGATGAGGAAAGATGGTTGTGCCTGCGGCACAGGACAGTCACGCAGTGTTCCCAACCAGCATTACCTTCCGAAATTCTTTTACCAAATCAGACCGATGTTCTCTTTAGAAGAGACAAGAGGACGAGTCAGCAACTGTGCAGATGTGGGGATTTAGTCAGTACGGGACTGAGCTACCTACCACCCTTTTTGTTCGGACTCTGCCTAAACCCAGGCAGAAGCCCCTGGCTACCCAGAAGTTATCTGCGTTACATGCAGACAGAGTCTTGGACCCAATCCTGCAGGTCTGTTAAAGCCAGCATCACTGCTAAAGCCAGTGGCAAAATTCCCACTGAACTGAGTTGTGGAGATGAACGCACTTGTGTTCCTTTGTAGCAGGGAGTACCATTTTATACCCACTCAAAAGAGGTATAAAATACATATGCATTTAACAGCACTTTCCCTCGTGTAAGTAATTAAATCTGAGTGAAGATTTGTGCCCAATACCTTTTTAAAATTAAATGTCATTCCACCACATCATAAGAGTTACCACAATTCACTATATTACTGAACACATGTTTTTCCTGGTACTTTTTAGGAGAAACGCAACTTACAGTAGTTATTTGGATGCTTGATTAGAGAAAGTGTTTTGTCTCTTTTAGTGCTTTATAAAACTGAATAAGAATATAAATGCAACCTAGTTTATCTCCATTCTGTTCAGTTTGTTACTACAGGCTCACAAATGCTTGTGGAAAAAGTTTATGAACTGCTTATAGTAACACGTGTCCACTCATAAAATAAATGCTTTTATGTTTATAAGTTTTTCCCACCTTTCTTACTACATTAAGGAAGTACAAATCACGATTTACAGCAATTTGGGAAGGGGAATGTACTATTTAGTTTCATTTTTATTGTCAAGTATATTATTGTAGTAGCTTATGAGAGAGCTTATGAAAGTATTCTTTTTACAGCATGTTGAGATGGCCAGCTATTTTTCAGTCTTTGGCAAATAAGCCTAAATTTATGTTAAACTTACTATTTTCATAAGTTTCATTCTATAAATTTCTGGTCATTTTGATTGCTGCAGGACATTTTTCCTAAAAGTTTCCCCCTCCTTGGCTTTCTCATGCTACAAGTCATGTTTTGAAACTGGACAAAAATCAGATGTCATTTCAAATATGCAGACAGTGTAGCTTCTTTGACACTACTGTTTGTGCATACAGGACTTTATGTAAAATTATTAACATTTTTTCTTTCTTTTCCTCAGGAATGGAAGATGGAGGAAAAAAGAAGCAAAGGTGACTTTTATGATGGATGATGCATGGATTCCACTGTGCTAAGAGATGTAAACTTCTGCATGGAAATTTTATGTAGTTGAAAATTATGTAAAGGAAAAATCAATTAGAATACCTTTATGACTCTTGTTCAAATCATCTGTATCCCAGCAAAGTGCCATCTGGCCCAATATTCTGTTTCTAAGAAAGACTAGTAGATCCACTGAAGATAACGGTACCATATAACAACTGAATGCTATTCTTTTCCATACTACAGCTATTTTGGAGAGTTCTAATTTAGAGGTTATATTTGGACTCTCATGCATAGTAAGTCTATGCCTGTCCTGTGGATTGTATAATACCTCTTTGAACTTATTTCTGTTTTCAGTCGCACATCTCCAAAAATTAGACATTTTGCAAGTTAAACATGCATTGCCTAAAAAATACTAGGTTTCTCAGTTTTTTTAAATGGGACACTGGATAATTTCACGGAGTTCCCTTATCCATTTATAGCAGAAAGAAATCTGTGATTTATTTTCTTGGCACCACTTATGTCTGTATTAACACATCATATTATCCACCTTTTCCTGAAAAGCAGACTCAGTCTTTGCAATCTTATTTTGCTTAGTTGTTTTCTACTTCAGATCATCTTCATTGCTCTTGTCTGTACTTTTCCTTGATGCCTTCTTGCCTTTTTTTGTTTGTTTGGGGGTTTTTGGGTGTTGGTTGTTTGTGGGGTTTTTTTGTTTGGTTGGGGGTTTTTGGTGGGTTTTTTTTTGTTTGTTTTTAAAATCAGTACAGATTTAATCAGCTGGAAACAATGTTTTAGTTTATCTGAATTCATTCATCATCATTCTCAGACCAATGGCTTCCTGCATCTGGTTGTTAAGTATCTATTCTCAAATTATTCAGATGACAATGTAATAGCACCTCTCTTTTTTACTCTCTTTCAATTGAGTCCTCAAATTTTTAGATCTGCTTTTCAAGCTCTGAATTTATTATTCATGATATCCTGGGATTTTTTGTTCATCTTCTTATGTAGAAGAGAATTTCTGTTCCTTCCAAATCTCATAATTCTTGCCCTCTTCTCTCGGGGTTTTTGGTTTGGTTTTTTTTGTTTTGGTTTGGGGTTTTTTTGTTTTTTTGTTTTTTTGTTTTTAAATTTTTAAGGGCTGTAGCATGAATAAATCTAGCAGCCATCTTGCACTTACTATACTGTGGATTTATGAGTTAGTCATATTGAATCTGGATATCTTAGGCACTGCTATTTCAACAGCACTACAAATCTATATTTTTTAATATGAAAAAGGCATTATATGTAAATACTTAAGGAAAAAAAAAATCTACCTTTGGGTATTCAGAAGAACACTCATTTCAGTTCCTTGTCACTCATAACAAGTCGTTTTCTGTTTGGTTACAACAGTTTAGAAACCTAGCTGGGTGTTACAGACACATTTTTCTTTTTATGAAAGGCGTTGATCAAAGGAAGAGGGCAAATCTTATTCAAATAAAGGAGGACAATACCACAAATAATCAACTAATAAATTTTTCTGCATCACTGACACCCAGAAAAAGGAAAACATGCACTCAACTCAGACTCAGAAACCCTGTAATCTGATAAATTGAATTTTGTATATTGCTTGCTTTGATTAAGCCTTAATTCCATTCAGAATCAAATGATAAGCCTCTCGGGGTTGAATTCATATTTACTTGAAAATTCTATCAAGTAACTTACTTAGCTGATTAGGAAAAAAAATATTTGAACATCACCCAATATCTTAGTATTCCTGATTATTCACATCAGTCTGGGACTAGCAAAATCCAGAATCCTTCTTGACCAGGCAGCCTAGCCATATACTATAAACATTTCTAGTGTAACTGCAACATTGGATCCTGCAGAAGACTGAGAAGACACTGAAATAATCCTTGTGCACACACTAGTGATATCAGCCCAGGAAACACTTCTTCCTTTTCCCATGTCAAAGTAGGATTTTGCTTTACAGAGGCTGCAACATAACTGAAATGACACAAATGTTGCTTGGAAAGGAAGGGTGGGGGGAGTGGGGAGAGAAGATACATAAAGATATATAAAACTCCACCTTTCTTGTGGCCCACCAACATCAAAAGGTTGGATTTTAAATATCAAGCATCTGAATAGAGAGGATATAATTGTGAATATCCAGCGTATTCAAGAGAATATCCACCTGTGTGTGGAAATACCTTAAACATTAAAAAAGCAAAATTTGTCAGGCACACACATTGCAAGCTATCCTCTCGGCTGCAATGAGAACATCAGAGGGAGTTCAGCTCTCACTTCTTGCTTTAGGTGTAAAATTCAAATATTGACAATATAGCTATACCTTTATTATGTATTCTGAACTCAGCGCCCAAAAGAGTTGAGCTAGTGCTTCAACAGCTGAATTACCTGGAGAATTTCAGCAATGTACTGTTAAACCTTCAATCATTCAGCCAGGTTTTGGTCCAAAGGCACATATCTGGTCCAGTTAAAACCAATGTCATTTCTGCATCTGCTTACCTAGCACCCTAAGGCACTGAAAACTCAATTCCACATTACTGCTGAGCTGCTTAGGTTATGCTGTGAAATTCAATATGCATTATTCCTTATGATGATCGTGTTGTTTCTTCCTACACATCCATCCCTGCACAAACCTAGCCTGACTGATCTACTATAAACTCCACAAAGAGCAGAAATGCTTCAGTAACAGCACTTAAGTGAAAGATGGCCTATAGACCTTCAGTCTGGATGTCTATGACTAAGCACTATCCCTCTGAATTTTGGGATCACTAACAGCAGAAATGCACTAACCATAAGATCAGGGCATATTCTGCACCGTTCCTTTACCCTCTCATTATTACCGTCATAACAATTTCATTATTTATACATTGCAAACAAAGCAATCAATATTAGTAAATGGAGATATGGTCATAAAATATTATAATTTCACATCAGTGAACCTTGCCACAGCTTGCTTGTTCCCATTTGTTATAAAAGGAGCTGGGCGGGGGGGCATCTTCAAACTCTGAGCTTTCTGTAACAGACATTTACATCCATCATTCCATTTTGACAAAAGCTGAATAATCATATACAGAAGTTGATTCTAAGATTGACAGCTACCCCAAAGGTATGTTACAAAAGGGAGATACATCTCAGGAATTTCCTCAAGAGGCCAACCATTTCCACAGGAATTCTATATTTACTTGTAGAATTTCTAAAGGTCAACCTAAAGCTAGAGCAAATATGCCAACTTTGGATTGAAAGGGAAGAAAAAAGAAATAAACCTTTCCCTGAGCTTTTAATCACCTCTAAAAGTATCCCCCCAATTGCTTTTAAATTGGAAATTGTTTAGTTATGGAGTATAGCTGAGACTATGGCCAGGCCTTTAGCTTTTTTTACCTATTATTTTTACCTTTTTCCTTTAGAGAAATATTGATTTTTAGTTTACGTCTCCTTTCTTAAAGGATGCAGGTCAGAAAGTCCCTGCCCTGTTTTTAATTTGACGTGCCACCAATGTCAGCAGCACAACACAGGTCTGTAAAAAGAATGCCTTACTTATACTCTTTCCAGTGGATGGTTGCCTGAGTACATATTGGATAATGAATTAATAAAAAATAGTTACTTTGAAAGGCAAAATCCACCAGAGATTGAAAATTATAATATAGAATTAATCAAGAATCTAAATAGCTTATAAATATTCTAATTATATTCTTTTGTTGACAAAATATCTAAGTTTGCATGTTTAGGCAATAATGAAAGGAAAAGTTTGATATTTTATACTCATAACATTTATGTCAATTTTAAAAAGCACATGAAGTAGATCAGGCTTCCAAGGCTTTGCACGTATCAATTTTTTTATAAGCCTATATACCTAATACCGTGCATATATGAGAAGGTTTATCTGCACTGACAAATCTCTGTGGACGTATGTACAGTAATTGACATATATCCACGTGATATTCATACAACGTGCAGCTATAATCTAAATACTGACTTTGAAATTTTGCTTATCCTCTCCTCAATCTTCACCCACCTCTGTGTGATGCTTAGCCAGTCCTTAATTTGTAGGACTTGGGGAAAAATTTGGATCAGGGTAGAACATCCTATTCTATTTGCAGAGATACCTTGTGTAGGAGAGCAGTACTGTGAGGAAGACTTCTGTGTATCTCATGAAAAATATATGCAGGTACCAGAGCAGTGAGAAAAGAGATTAATTTCAAATGAGAAGTAATTGCTCCTGCATGTGGTATCATAGTTCTGGGTGGGACAATGCAAAGTATCATCTGGTGCTGTATCAGATATACTACTAAGTGCAGTCTTCTGTCCTTGAAGTTAGAAATGGCTTTTGGCCCTGAATGAATGTCTGTAAGAGATATTCCTACCCACTGACCTAAGAGGTGCAATGTCAGCTCTAGAGTTCTAGCTGGGAAATTCTTATAACATCAGAAGCCTCACTTACTTCTTTTTAATTTGTGTTAATGCTGAAAAATGCAGAATAAGGGTAGCCAGAGCTTGTAGCCTGCCACATGCATCACAAACATTATAGATAGCTAAATTACAGCTGTTTGTGTGTATATAACCCCCATTGATGACAAGCTATTTACAAACTCAGCAGAATTTGAGTTTGACAATCTATATTATGTGAGATTTTGCAAGAACAGAAGAAAATCCCTGCTGAACCAGGGACAGCAGTTACAGCTTGCCGAGTCTCTGTTAAAAAGAAATACAAAATTGCATTTGCACCATTTTAAAATATCAATGACTTCGGCAGAAGGTGATGTAAGGCAGAAACAACTATTCCTTAAAAAAATTTTAAAAAATGCAGAAGAATGTTACAAACCAGAATAAGAATACTCTTCATTTCCTTCTAAGATATGGACTTCATGTTTTAGCAATGGAATTATGGAAAATGTTAGGATAATCTTCAAATATCTCTGCTGAAGATTCAGGACTCTACTCTTCCATAAGTAGCTTTTCATTTGAGAAAAAGAATGATGAAATAGCAATGCCAATTGTGGTTTTTGCAAGGAGTATAAGCAAAGTTTACCCTGAATGCCTCCTAGGAAAATATGCATTTATTTTCCATGTGAAAGAGTTTGAAGGGAATTCAAAAGAAATATTCTTTTATTTCAACAGAATTTTGACACCTCGTCAAGAAGTATCTAATAATTTACCACATCCAGTTACATTGGTATAGGGAATGAAACATGGGTGAAGGTCTGCAGATAAAAGAAAAGGATAGATGGTAAAACAGTGGGACATCAGGGTAAATGAAGGAGACATTATAACACAATATAAGGTTTTTTCTTTGTCTTTTATAGAATAGAAATAAATAAAATGAAACAGAGGTGGGAAAATAAAAGCCTATAATGCTTGTGAAAAACATACCAGTAACACCTTAATCTGAGTTGTGCCACCATTCCAAAAGGACCTAAACTATCAATATATTGAAGTACCTCCATGAAATACCCAGGAGGAATCAGAACTTGCAGGCCTGTGCTTCCAGGTGTGTGTAGTGCTGGCACATGTTAATCAGAATTTCTTAGGCTGCTGTAGAGCTGTGGAAGATAAATAGGAGAAAAGCAGGGGCAGACAAGTCGATATCGTTCATGCACAGCTAGTTACTGGTCTTACAGCCTGCCATTCTTAGAGATGAATAAAAGAGGATGGTAATCTTCAAGATTTGCAGTAATAGCTGAACTGCTGTATGTCCAGGGTGGGAAGTAAGAATATCTTTATTCACTATACAGATCACATGCAACTCGTGCTGTATGTCATGTGCTAGGTGGCGATAATGGCCAGGTTTGTTGTTTCTTTAAGAAAACTTTAATTAACATTATTGTTTCTTAAACATTTTCTATAGATATTCACTCTCGAAACACAATATGTCACTGACACCTGATAAAGGCTACCCCATGCATATCACTCCATAACAACAATCACCTTAGCTTTTCTTCATCACTTACCACAGTTTTTATTTAGAAGCCTCCTGGCATCCTAATGGCATTCATCTAGAAAACTGCTATCCCTCCCTGCCTGTATGCCTCCACCTGAACTTGTTTTTGAACAATATTTCTACTCTGGGCAGAGCTCACCCACAGTTCTGCAGCAGAGGAAGTGCCATTCCAACTCCTCAGGGAAAAACCATAATTAATCTCTTTGTTAGTTTTTTCCTAGGGAAGCACTTGTTTCTGATAGCAGATTTCCCCCCCCCCGCCCCTCCTGTACTGCAAGCTTTCTTTTAAATAAAGCAGTCATTTCCAATGCATGTCACTTTCCCAGATTACTTAAACTGCAGATGGCCAACCAAAGTAACAGGGTTGGAAACATTCCCTGGCTCAGCTCGTAACTGCAGAGGTTGGATGCTGGATTTGTATTTATTCCCATACCTTGAGTATTACATGAACCAATGGGAAGAGACACAATCACACAGGAAGCAGCAAAATTTAGGGTAGGGACAGGCTCAACAGAACTGGAGGAGTCTTTTGTCAAAGATCCAGATGAAAGCAAGCAAGGTCTTCTTCACATATGAAAAACATTTGTCTGTCTCCTCTACCATCTTTTTTTCTCATGGTGATGTATCTTCCGTGCGTGCCTGAACCGCATGCCAAACTGTTGTATGTCTGAAGCCACGTTGTCAGCTATAACTAATAGTTCTTGTTGTAGAGCTGTTGCTGACCTAAACTTTTTCTGACAGTGATTTCACCCCATTCACATGATTGGTGTCTCCTAGAAAGTGAATGTGTCAGATGTGATTGCTGGAGTAAATTGATGCATGCAATTCAGCTGCTCATACAATCGGTCCTGTTCTTAGCATGGATATTTCAGCAAATGTTATGTCAGATGCATATCAAGCATTTCATTTATCAGGGATGTACATCTTTAACAAACACAGCCAAATCCATATCCAGCCAAACATGTGAATGGAAATACAATCAGTGTGTTATGGGTCTTCTTAAACTAGAGATACATTCAATTCAGTAGGTGATTTATTTGCTAACTAAGAATGATGTATGTGATGTTGTGGATGATATACCTGACTTAGTTCAGCACCTGACAAATCCAATTCAGGAGGTGACACAAGGTATCATTTTTGCAGAAATATATCTGATGTACTAGGTTATGAATTTGATATAAATTAGGTCTTTTTCTTTGGTGAGCAATACTTTACTTTTCTCCTAAGGTATTTGACTGTAAACTGTATAGGATATACATATCTTTCACATTAACTGCTAATAAATGACATGTCCATTATACCCTGTAACATTTATCCAGCCTTTTGAATGCTGAAATGAACAATAGGAAGTGACAGAAGCATTGCTTTTAAAGGGTGCTTTTGACACAACATGTGAAAGATGGATATCAGATTAGCTAAAAGAGAAACACCAAACATCTGGTCTGCCAGCAACCAAAACCAAAAGCCCTTCTGCAGCTTTTCAATGAACTTTTAGTAAAAGTCTGCAAAAGTATCAACTCTGCTTCTGAACATACTGGTTTGGAATTGCCTGTTATGAGAGGAAAAAAGTAATCTTCCATGGAGATCAGTAATATTTTTTAATTTTGTTACAGTGATTTTTATAATATTTTGAAGCCATCCTGGACCTCTGCACACACATATACTGAACTAAAGATATAGCACCTTGCCAAATGACATGATCCCACTCAAGCTTTTCAACAACAACAACAAAAAAATCCTTCATCCAATTTACATTACGGTTTTGACATTGCTATCATCAGCAAGAAAAAAGTATTAGCAGAAATGAAAGCTAAAGATATCGTCTGGTATTTTTAAAGTCCTTGCATCTATAATGTACTCATTGCTGGCCATGCATAGAGAAATGCATAGAGCCTGGCTAAAACAGCTTATGTTTTAAGATGATAAGCGATACATGAAGGTCAGGGGAAAAATAGATCATACACAAACCACAACTTACTAAAAAAAAAAAAAAAAGAATAGAGAATATTGCTTACTGAGGCACATTTTAGCTAACAGCCTTGTTCACTTAGCATACATTTTGCCAAATCCAGTGCATAGAACTACCAAGCTTCAGAATTACAGATAGCATATTCCACTCAAAGGACAAGCACTTTTCACTAACAACCATTGCTTCCTCAGAGTTTAATGCAGAGATGGACAAACTTTCTTTCAATTGCATTACACCAAGTAAGGCAATTTCCTATTACAATGAATCCAAAGGATCCTGTCTGGTGCTCAGGGCAGTTCTAGCATGGTCAGACCAACTTCCAGCTACACAAATAGTAACTTAAGACCACCAGACATCAGTGCTGCTGCTTCTTGAATTGCAGAACGCCACCAGAGCAAAAGTAAATAGCAAATTAGGTCTGATAGTGTAACTATAAATGTCTACATATCAAGAGGCAAAAATAAAGGGGTATTAAGCTTAAGTTCTGAGCCCTCAGGCTGGATTGAAAGAAGGGGTGGTTCCCCATTCCCCCCCCCAATCATATATAGCTACATGAGGCAAAATTACTGCACCTCGAGGGCAACAATAACCTCTTTGAGTTTTGCCTTGGTAAGGGAAAATGATCTAATCTATGAGAGCAAATACCTGTAGATTATGCAGATCTGGTTTTCAAAAGGTCTCCTACCTTATGGATCCACAGTTTTGAAGTGATAGCTAGGTTAGAAGTGCATAGGCAATTAACAAATATTTTGCTACTGATATAAATTATGTTATTAATTTTGGGGGAAGGAGTTGTTGATTCAAAGGTACTATAATGAGTTTGTCCATCCCTCCCCTCTGCAATCTGGTGACTTTTCATGTAAATTAGGCTTCTCTCCAGACATTTGAACAGTCAGCCAAACCCATAATGCTGGTGGTAACCTGAAGAGCAAAACCAGAGCAAGACAAGTTTTCTAGAAGATGGATGCCTGCACTAAGATCGTCAGAATGTCTTGGGGACATGTCTTAATTCTAAACACAAGGGGAAGCATTGGGCATGAAAAAATTTTGAGGTGGCAGCCTTGTTTTTAAAGGCTAGAAATCCTGGCTTAGACTGGTGAACGGAGTTGCAGGTTAAACAGCAGAGATATTGAAAAAGCCATGCAAGAGAAACCACTGAGTAAAGTCAGGGAAAGGTTGTTTGACACCATCATGAAAACATAGCCAACTCCACTCCAAAATCCACACATTCTGGGTCTAAAGACAGTGTAAGGAAAGGAAGCTCAATTTTTTTCATGGCACATGACAGATCGTGCTTCACACTTTCTATGAAGGAACTCCAAGTATACCAGTGCTTTAAGATGGACCTTAAGGATTAAAGCCTTATCCTTATGAAATTATTAAAAAAAAAAAAAAAAAGACTTTTACATTCATAAAGCCAGACTTTATTAGAATGAGATGTGAAACTGTTAACTATTTAGACAGACTATGTCTAAACAGACATAGTCAAAATAACTATAAAAGACAATAGATGAAGAAGGACTTAAAGTGTGTGTTCCTATGCCTGTCTCCTGTTGTGCCCCTGCAAGACAAATTTTCATTTTCAGGCTTGTTTTCATTCAGCTCAATGACTTTCTGGTTTGCAGGAAATTCTGCATAAACCCCTCTAGAACTTCTGTCTCCTCTGAGTCTTGACTGTACCTCTGTTCTCTGCCTCTCTCAACGGTCTTTCAGATTTTCTGCTCAAAATGCAGTCTCACAGATCTTTTCTGCAAGTCTTCCTCTGCTGCCTCTCCTGCCTACCCTACCACATCATCTTTCCCAAGTGTTCTCAGCTGTTTTTTCCAAAATCAGATCATTTCACTGACTTTTTTAAGAAAGTATAACACAGAAAATGAGACTAAGGAATCATAACAGATCCTTCGACCCAGTATGAGCAAAAATTCATTATTATATATTTAGACTCCAGTGCAATTCAGATATTAGAATTACTTGACTTGGGTCCATGTTGAAAAAGAATATTCTCATTTCAATTTAATTATAACATACATTATCCTAGCCCACCCCCACTTTAAAAAAAAAAAAAAAAGTGAGAGAAATACAGAAAGCTTAGATTTTTAGTCTAATTCTACCAATCAAGAAAAGGTTTGTTATACTACGTATTCCTGTCTACAGCTGTTAATTTCATAGTCAGAACATCTCATACTTAAAAGAACTGTACCAACTGGCTGTCTGACGTTTTATTAGTCATATACTTCTCATTGCTACGGATACCCTGAAAGAAACTAACCAGTGAGAAAGAAAAGCGTGTTAATGAGATCAGGACACTTTTGGTGCCCAAATGGCACTAATACCTAAGCTCTCTGAAAAGAAACACTTGCTATTTTGATCAATATACCAGAGTTTGAAGGAGTTCTCCAGAGCTGCTGAATTCAGCTGCAGAGCCGTAACCCCAGAGTAGAAAGTGAGAGATCAAACATAACCAAGACATTCAGCATACAATGCAGAGAAACAACTTCAAGACAGTATTTTCTTAAGAAGCACGCTCAAAATATTAAAAACAAACAAAACCCTACCAGGATTATGGTGCAAACAATCAAAATCCAATTCCAAGTATGTAGAAACAACACTTGAACAGAAGTCTATTCTTCCCATGTTGCCTACAACCTTATCAATCTCTTCTCCTAGCACTTCAAAACACTGCAAGATCAAAAATCTCCTATCCTCACTCATTTTCTTCTCCCAGGAGAAGAGACCCATATTTTTATCTATCAGTTCTGATTGGCCTCAAGCTGTAAATATCCCCACCTGGCTTTCCACTTATAATTAGGGCAATTAGCCTCTGCCTCTCTGGGCTCATTGCCAGTACAGTCCAGTTGATTTTTCCCTAAAGATACAGAAAGCTCTATCACTGGAAAAAGGCTGCAGCCACAAGCAAACAGAAGTACAAGACAAGAGAGTCCGGTGTGATATACTGTGCTACGTGGTTCGCTCACTGATCTCACTCAGGAATATTCTTTTCTGCAGGTACAGACTAACTTGATCTTAAGTCATCTGAATTCTATAGAAGCCTTCCATGTACATCAGAAGGTTTCAGTCCAATCTGTTATCATCATAAGTACAACCTGGAAGACACTTTTCTGCCTTATTACATCTGTTATCCAGTCTGATTCTCACCTGATACAGGCTAGACTATTATTATTTTTCCAGTGTCTAAAACCAACACTTTAATTCAGCTACTTTTTTTTCTTTGCCAAACCCTGAAAGTCACTGTTACCACACTTTGATTACTGCATCACTTTACTCAAGGAACTTCAAATGAAAGACTCAAGTTTTTTTAAAAAGAAAAACACCTCCCCCATGGGAAGCCATAAAGTAAGAGTCACATAAGGTTTATTATAATGTATTGTATGACAGCTGAGTTTAGCCTAAAGATACACTTGAAAGGTTGCATATTTTCATGCATCTAGAGCTGATAAAAATGTGCTCCTATGTGTATGTGCTAAGGTGTAAACTTTGATAAAAGGCAAAAATGTGGTTCTGAAATCTTATGTTGCATTCTGCCATCAGCAGTTTATTGCCAGCTGAAATGCAGTTTATAAACAGTGAAGATGGATCTAACAATTCATATCATTATGGTCAATCCATTTTTGTACTAGGTACAATAAATTTGAGTTTCTTGAAAACTGCCTGTTAGGTGTAGAATTTTCCTTTATGGACTCTGAAGGCTATTTTATTTCTTCAACTCAGCTATTACTTTAGAAACACTCACCTCTAACAGTTAAGAAAAGAGGCTCAATATCATGTGATTTTTATCAGGTAAATGTAATCTAGAAATAAGAAGATTACATGGAGTTTGTGCCTAAACAAACTGAACAAGTTCTTGTCTTGCTATTTCATCCTTATAACATAATTCATTATACAACTTAATGGAGGAAAACTCTTATGTAACACTGTTCTTATTCGGAGAAACATGATTTGAATGCGTTTTTTTCTGATGTTTATGTAGAAATAATGTAAGGTTAAAATTGAAAATATTAATACTTGTTACCATTTCATAGAAGTGGAAGAGCATGGTAAGCACACTCCAAAGATTTTACTGTGCACGTAGTTACAGGGGTTCGATGCTGAGACACTAAGACAACTTTATCACACAAATAGTTGTTTATTATTGTTCTAGTCCATGTCTCTGCTGGTGCCAAAGGTGGCGGTAGCCCCACAGTTTGTGATCACCAGTGGTTAACAGCCAACTCTAATAAGATTAATAAGCAAATAACCACAGAGACCGAGTCTCTTGGATCATGGTCTAGTAATGAAACCATACGATTTGTACATTTTTAGGTTGAAAATAATTCTTAGGTTTCATTTTGAAATGGCTTTATGTAATAGCATGTTTCATTTGCTGTAGTAAAGTAAGTTTTGTAATAGCCCATCTGTAAGTTCTCTAGCTTCTTAGGTTTTTTTTTTCAGTTTGATGACAGTGAAATAGTTTAGTAAACCAAAAAACACTAGTCTTGTTTCTTTCTTTAGAATTCTATTTCATGAGAATTTCCACATGAAGCATTACCATTTTTGTTCCTGTTCAGAAATGACAAAAATTCCTTTAGATAAAATAAAATAATAGTTAAACCAAACCAAACCAAAAACCTTCTCCCTATCTATCATCACCTAATTTTTAAGAAAAGAAAACCGCAACAAATTCTTGTTGAGCTATGGTTTTGTAGCAGACTCTGTATCTTTTCATGTTTTTAACTCACTGGTAATATTTAACAGCCTTTTTGACCTTTTCTGTTTCTCTACACCAAGGGCCTCCGACCCCATCTTGTTCTGCTAGCTGTCTCTTGGAGTGTTATACTTTAGATTTGTGTGATTTGCACCTTTTTTTTTTTTTATTTGCCTTGAGAGAAAACAGGGTTTTGTAGAGCCATAAACTGCCATTTCACTTCATATTCAGACTTGATTTGTATTCAGGGCTAAGCAGCATTCTGGCCCAATGTATTTGAAATGTTTCAAGGGAAAGAAAATCCCAATCTCAGGTGTGCTTGAACTGAGGACCTGGGAAGGAAGCCCAGATTTAGTGTTAAGTGTACTTTTGTTTGGTGTGTGAGATGATGCAATCCTGCTTTTTTATGTTGCTGTTGCTAGTACTGCAGTATTCGTGCTTGCACAGAGGACTGGCACTATAGCAAACTTCCCCACTGCCGTGGTTTAACCCCAGGCGGCAACTAAGCCCCACGCAGCCGCTCGCC
Organism: Harpia harpyja; assembly: GCF_026419915.1. NCBI lineage: Eukaryota > Metazoa > Chordata > Aves > Accipitriformes > Accipitridae > Harpia > Harpia harpyja. The sequence continues at coordinate 2,346,420 of NC_068944.1, read as the reverse complement.
CTCTCCCCCCTGGTGAGATGGGCAAGAGAATCAGAAGGGTGAAAGTGAGAAAATTCGTGGGTTGAGATAAAGACAGTTTAATAAGTAAAACAAAAGCCACGCATGCAAGCAAAGCAAACCAATGAATTCATTCCCCACTCTCCACGGGCAGGCAGGTGTTCAGCCATCTCCAGGACAACAGGACTCCATCACACCTAACGGTGTCTTGGGAAGACAGACACCATCACTCTGAACATCTCCCCTTCCTCCTTCTTCCCCCAGTTTATATACTGGGCATGACGTCCTATGGTCTGGGATATCCCTTTGGCCAGTTTGGGTCAGCTGTCCCGGCTGTGTCCCCTCCCGACTCCTTGTGCCCCCCCAGCCTGCTCGCTGGTGGGGTGGAGGGAGAAGCAGAACAGCCCTTGGCTCGGTGTAAGCACTGCTCAGCGGTAACCAAAACATATTATCAAACCTGTATTCAGCACAAGTCCAAAACATAGCCCCATACTAACTACTATTACTTTTAACTCTATCCTAGCCAAAACCAGCACACCCACTGTTGGTTCTGCTACCTAGGCAGTGAGCTGATCAGTTTCTGTTAATCCCAGGAGGATCCTCATCTTCACTATTCTATGTAGATGCCAACTGAGGAGCCGCTAAGTGCATCGTCCCATCCCAGGTGCAGCAAGAGCGTCTGGCTGCGGTGTCCATAAGGAAGAAAGGCAGATGTGGGAGATGAGAGGAGGCCACATTGCATCATGCCATTACCTTTTGGCAAGTTGATGTGATTCATACACTTTCAGAAAACTTTAACTGGGCTTTTCCCAAGTTCCTTGGGAGAAACACTTGCCTGCTGAGAAAAGGCAACAAAACACATGCATCCGCAGAGTATTAGCTGCCTCTGGGCATCCTTTCTTACCTTTTTTTATTTTCTCTGTGAAAGACAAGGCTCTCTACCATATTCCCACATCCTCCAACCATAACAAAGGCTGTGAAATGCTACATATAGCACAGTCGCCTAATTGAAACAGTCAGAAGTGATAGGTATTTGTATTCTGGCCTGCAGACTGATCAGCCAATCCACAAATTGATTGAGTGTTGCCATTGTAGAAGATGAGACAAACACCAGGACAGACTCCATAAAGTGAAAGAGCCTCAAATATTCCCATTTCACAGAAAAAATCCATTCAGAACATCATAGGTTTGCAGTAGAAATTTGAATTACACACTAGAAAGATTGATAGGACATACAGAAAACACCTGGCGTCATTTTGTCCAATACCACCAATACCAGAGTACAAGATCTTGACTGCTATGAGTTAGGACAAATAAGAAACTATGTCAGCTAGACTTAAGGAGGGACTGTCAGCAGAAGGAGTTTGAATCTATTAGACAAGTTACTTCATACAGTTACTATTAAAAGCAAACCTCAACTCTAAGCCAAGTTATTGACAATTGACTTTGTCCTCTTTTGTCTCTGGTCACCTGCCATAGGGACATTCACGCAAAATAACCAGGAACCTGGTTATAATAACCGGGAGAAATAGGGTATTCTTGCTTTCAACTTTTCTTGGAAACCTCTATAAAGAATTATTTTTGTGTAAAGAATTATTTTTGTGTAAAGAATTATTTTTGTGTAAAGAATTATTTAGACTCCCATAAGAAGTACAGCTGGCATCATTTTTGCAACTTTTTCTTAATATAACACAAGAGGACAGTGACCTATGACTATGCTCCCTGTGTGTTAGCATTGTACAGACAAACAGAACAGAACCACCAAGGCAGGTGTTATCATAAATCTTCCCTTCCTGTTTTCCATGCAACCAGAAAAAAACCCTACTCATTTCATAGTTAGCATGGCTCTAAATATAATATGTAATGTCTTCTGTGTGTTACCTATCTGTGTGCTCCCAATTAAGTACAAAGAAAGTTATTTTTCTTCCATGGAGATGATAAAAAACACCCTCCTTTAGGGATACTATTTGTTGTAGGCATGAGCAGATTGAGGCTTTATCTCTTATTTTACTATTTAGTTTTCATACTTTGATTAAAGTTCATTCGAAACCATTATGAAGAAGCCTTAGGCTTAAATTTGGTTGGATTTTTTTGGTTCGTTTGGTTTGTTTTCTTCCATCCTGAGTCTTGTCCTTCCAATCTGCGAAATGTCTGATACAGAGCCCAAATTAATTGTCAAATGTATAGATAATCTCTGTGCATCTTGGAAGAAAAATGCATTTTCAGATGTTTGCCCTTGATAGCTGAAGTTCTATTAGCAGCTGTGAATTGAACATTTTTTAAAGTTATGCAAATGAATTAGACATTTACAAACACAGACATGCAGGTCTGTGCAGACCACCCTCTTCTTAACAAAGCCGAATACTAACTTTTGTACCTGTTTATAAAAAGTGGGTTTTTTTCGGTTTTGATTCCCAAGCTGTGGCATCTCAGAGCAATCTACTTTGTGGTTGAAGGGTTGTAAATTACCACAAAGTAAGAGAGTGCATCAAGGAAAACTCTCCATAAAATATATCATAATATGCCCACATCTTGGTTCTCAGAGGGAAAAAAGGAGGGAGTAGAGCAACATTTTTATATTTGTATATAAAAATGGTACATTTTGGCATTGATTCGCTTCAGTAGCCATTACTGCTAAAGGTTGCAGACTCATGTTTCACACCTCATTGTCAGAGGCAGCTGACTCAAAGGTAGTGGTTTGGGTTGTGAGGATGAGGCAGGGAAGGAACCCCTTATGTGGAAGTAATTTCTGGGAGTTATAGATGAAACAAATCTCCAAAGTAACACGATGATTGCATTCCCCATTATGCTGATGTACTTTTAACAAACATGTGTCTAGGCTTTAAACAAGGATCATCTTAATTTGTTTTTTCTGTTTATTTCTGTAGGCATTCTAACCCTTTCCAGCAAATGTTTCCCTTCCCTTCTGAGCCAAGTCTTCTGTCCTCTTTTCTTCTTTATTTGAAATTTTGACATCTACATTGCAATCAGAACAATACTTGGTACAGCTAGTGTGTTGGACTCTAGCTCATTCCTTTGCATTCTGCTTTTGCCTGGGCCACCCTTGTTTCCAATAGACTAATTTCTGTAGAAGTTCCTGTATTTTTAAAAATTGTCCTCACATGGTCTTATGAAATACTGTAGATATCATCTTCTGTTCTTCTCCCTAAAGCCCAATTCATCAAAAAGTGTAATTTACTCCTGTGAGGGAAGCTGAGACTGGAGAAGGAAGTCTGATTTTTAGTTTTTGTTTTTAATTCAAAATTCAGTTCACTTTCAGGTCAATCATAATTTGGTTGTATATTAATGTTCTATTAGTTTATTAAAAGAACTTTTGTATGCAAAGCATGCAACCATTCTGATCAGTTCCACTTTATGTCAGACTGTGGGCTTTATGCTAAAAAAAATGTGTTCCTCAAATCAGCTTTCAAGTGGCTACATTCTACATATTTTTCACATTTTTACTAAAAATCTTAATAATTGCTGCTAAACTTGGTTAAATACTTGCTACTTATTTCATACCACATTGAAGGACACAGCAGAATACCCACTGACTGTAGTTAAGGCCAGAATTTCACCCCTCGCACCTGATCTATGGTTTTCACAGCTTTTTGTATCCTTTGTTTCCCTTATTTTATCCAACAGTAAGGTGACCAAAACTCAACTCAGTCTGAGGATTCAAATTGACTTGAAAAGGATTTTTATTTGATCCTCACATGTAACTATATATATGCTCTGGTTGAGGAGAAATGCTCTCCAATGCAATTACATTTCCAAGGGCCATTTTGAGATTCCATCTTATACAGCGTGTTCCATTTTCCACATCCTACAAATCTGTTCATCCTGGTGCATTCCTTTTTGCTTGTCTTCATTCATAAGTTTGACAATTGCTACCAACAGATACCATTAGTGAATTGTTACCAAATATATCTGAGAATTTGTCTGAGAGTTCTGCTAAAAACAGGAATGGGCAAGAAATGTACAGTGACGATTTGCTTTCCCTCAATAGTTTTAACTTTTAATTGAAGGATTTAGGTGGTGAGCATGTCTGAATCTGCTCTCTGCGTAAATTTCAAATAAGACACCTGCTATGAAGTTACATTGGAGGCTCCCAGATGCTCTTGTGGAAGGTGGCTCTTAATATTCCAGAGCTGCTGTTGGGCAGTTCTTTACATTACTATGATGAAAGAAATCAGATGGAAAACATTTTCTTTCCCGGCTTGCCATACAAGATCTTCATTTGTGGATAAGATGTGATTATATCCAATGAAATGTTACAGTGGAACATCCAGTGAGACATTACAAGCACATACTCATGGACCATCTTGCATTTTGAGCTATTACTTCCATGCTGTGGAGGCCACAGCTATGGACTGTCTAGCATAGCTAAAAGCTTATAGCAATACCATCGTGATACTGCATGGTGTAATAAGTGCCAGAGGAGAGACGTATGCATAGGGAAGCACACCTGTGACTTCTGCAGCTTTTCATTTTTATGAAAATTGGACCACTACAATTTTGCAAGACTGTTTCATCAGTCATGTCTGAGCAGTGCTGTAAGTTACAGCCTATTAGGGGAAGTTAACCAAGCAGATTTCTTTTCCCAGTCTCAGAACAGAGCTCTTTCTTTTTTCCCACTACTGACAACATTTCTCCTGCTGTCATGAACATAAAGTCAAGCTTTTTCTTTGCTTTTCCTTCAGCTCAGAAAGGTTCCTTTCCCCTGTCATGAAGCAGCGTCCTCTCTTGCCCAATACTCTCATAAAGCAGAAATTGTTCACCTGGTGAAAATTATTAGGGTACATACTTTAATCTTTAAAACAGTATTGTTTATGGGCTTTGCATTACCTAAATTGGGTTAGATTTCTGACAATAAGATCATTTCTGATCAAAAAAGCTACTGAAGATGTATCCTTATTCACCAGATCAGTAGGATGCATCATCACAGCTGCAACCAATTGTTTGCTAGTCATTATCAACTTTTCTTTCTTTTATAAATCCTGACACTAAAATGTACATCCTGAACTGATTTACACAGATCTTCTAGGGAAGAGATACTATAGGATGTATCAATCAAAATCAATCTATAACAAGAATTTTTTTCCTTGTCAACTTTGCCATGCTTTCATAGATCATGTAGCCCAAGAGCTGATGTGAGATTTCTTTTTCCTGGCTATAATTACTAATGCATTTAGTATGTTCTCTGTATGCCTAGCATAATGAAGGAGCTGCACATTAGTTCAATGTTGAAAGAATTACAACATTATTGAGCTCATTTATCAACCAGAAAAAGCACATTATATTGATTAAAACAGAGTAGTTAGGTTCTTTTGTGATAGAAAGGAGAAAACCTAAGCTTGAAAGAGAAAACTATTATTCTGCAGGTTATTCCAAATAGAAAATTTACCTCAATTCGTTAAGCAATATAAGTCAAAATACTCATTCCTCAACTCTTGGCCTGACCTTACTGTCAAAAATCTTGGATGAATGTTCAGAAGGAAATGTGATCACAAATCAAAAGGAAAGACTCCTTGGACAGCAACTGTGCATTGCTCATCACAATTCAGTTCACACTACTGTCACAAAGGTAAAAAGTGCACATGTGGGAGCAGAAATAATAACAGCAGGAAAAAAAGAAATAAAAAGGACGCAAAAAGATATAGGCCAGATTCTCAACTGATGTAAATTTGTCTATGACTACTTGAACAACAGAAATCAAGCTGATTTACACCACCTGAGGAGCTCATTTCCTTATAGGTTTGGTGTCGTGGTTTCATAACTTCCCACTAACTCCCTCTTACAGTGCTGTACAGTTGGACTACAATGGTAGATGCTGCATTTGTTCTTCAGCACAATATCAAGTGGAAGAATAAAACTATTACAATTTTCATTATATTAAATTGAGGCAGGTTTTGAGGTGATAAGAAGTGGGTGACACACAATAAATTCACTAGAATTTCCTGTCTCAGCTACTACTCAGGAGCAATGTAATCTAACATGGGTAATCCAGACTTTTTTGAATGAACTTTTCAAAAACAGTTACCACTTACAAAATCTCAATTTCTGACCTTTTAGAAATGGTTTTCAGGGATTCTGAGAGCCCTGTTGAACCTGCTGAGATATTTTCAAAGTCTGGAAGGAAGCCCTAAAATAGGTCCTGGGAAACTGAGGCTTCTATGATTCAGACTAAAGTGTTAATGGAAATGGATAAGAACAGTGAAATAGTAATGATTACTGATCAGTGTCGCAGGCTTATGGTGCTATTACAGCTAAGCTGTTTTCGTACCTCAGGAAAAAGAAGAGTATTTAAAATCATAAATGTAAAAATATAAGATTAGTTTGTCTTAAACTCTTCAGGTAGTTAGTTACTCCTCAGAAATATGAGATAAAATTCTATGTTGAAAGAGCCTGTTTTTGGAGTGTGGGAATGGAAGGGGGAAAGATTAGTATTTTGATGTACCAAAATGTACATTACTACTTTTTTTGTATGTCTCATGAAGAAAAATAGCTCAGTCGTTTCATCTGGAAAAGTGGATCACTGTGTATGCCCACTACTTTTATCCTCTGCTTATTCTGGAAGGAAACTATTCTTAATGCACCATAAATAGTAATTTCACTGACATGACAGAATATTACAGCACTACAGAAGTCATTATGTTCCTTAGTGTCAATGATCTGCAAAGTAGGAACAAAATTGTGTTTTCTTCCATTGACATAAAAGTCTAGTAATTCCACACTATTTAGTGGGATTACTCCTAAGGTTCACCTGTGTAATTGAGGCAGGAATCTGACTCGATGAAGTATGGAAGTAGAGCTTAATATGATGGACCATAAAGACATTAAATTGAAGAGCCTTTTATCCCCCTATCAAGGAGTACCCCATAAGCTTCTGGTATATGCATTGCGACGGCTCCTGTATTACTGCAGCTATCTAAGCAGGTCAAAAAACAACATATACAAGAGTCCAAACCAAGAAATAAACACAGTTAAAATGCCAACACATCTATGACAGATTGTAATGTCTCTCCAGTCTGTCAGTAGTACAGGCAGTGAGAGTCAAAGATCTGCTGGTTAAAGAAACCCCTAGTAAGTTGTAAATCCATAGGTTATAATAGCTCCAATAGAGCCTTCAGATTTTTTTTCTGTCAAAAGTCAGTGCATATAATTGTTCTTCTTCCAATTTTGAAACGCCTGTGAATAGTATATGTAATACAGATTAATAGGCTTGAAAAACCTTTATGATACTGTGCCAACGAGCTCAACACTAAGCAGGCAAAATTCATATATAAACATTGTTGAAGCATGAAGTTTCTCGCTAGGGCAGGGAGCTACATGGAATCATCTTATTACAAATAGTTCTTTTTGTCTGTTGGTGGTACAGTCATGTTCTTTCTTATTTATTTTTTTTAACCATAGATGTGGCAGTGCTAGCCTGTGATCCATAGTTGTAGTTCCTCTCATTTTACCCACATATACGTTTTAACTATGTACAGAAAAAATGGAATAAAATGTCAACAGCTGCTATTAAAATAGTTTAAGGTCTTTGACAGCCCTTGAAAATAAAATGTCCTCCTCCTATCAGCTCCAAAATCTATATCAAATTTTCCTTCCTGACTTTTCTGATTTATGGATCATTTTGAGTGTGACAGATACTAAAACTGTCTCCATGTTTATGTTTCGTCATAAACACACTGTATTTATTTCTTTTTTGTAAAGGCTGCGGCAGAGCAGCAGAAAGGAAGGTTGCCTGCATATGGCCTCCTGTCTGCTTTACGTTCCAGACCTCCGGAAAGAGGAGGTCACTCTGTCTCCAAGAGCTGCAGGTGTGCCAGATGTGGCAGCCTTTAGGTGGAGGCAGAGCCAAAAAGGAGCTCAGAGGGAAAATGCAGAGGCTGAGAGAGGCTGGCAGCCTGCGGCTGGCCCTCGGGGCACAAAGAAGGAGATCCCCTCAGGGCACGGGGAAGGATGATATCCCCTTGGGGCTGCCTGCCTGCAACAGCTTCAGCCCAGGTAACTGCCTAAAGATGCTCAACTAGAACGTGCACCAGGAGGAAAATACTCAAACGGCAAGGATACAACAACCATTCCCTTTAATTTGTCTCAGCCAGTAGATCAGTGGTTTTGCCATTTAATGAGTTTACTCAGTCCAGTTTATTCATTTGTCTTCTGGTTTTAAGACACTGGAAAACCATTGATACGCTTGCTACAAGGAGAGAGAATAAGAGGTCCTTCTCATGGGTTTGGCCAGCTTGAGGTCCTGTTCTGCTCAGGAGAAAGGATTTGCAAATTTTTTATATGCATTGACTTCCCTCCTGGCAGGAGAGGTATATGTTTTCAAAACAGTAGAGCAATCCAGTTTTGAATTATACAGCATTCCCTGACTTTGCGTGACACATTTTTACATTGCCACCTAATAATGGTTTGGGGTTATGTTTCTTTCCATAAATGTGTCCAGATTGATCAAACTGAGCATTAATAGTAATGACCCATTACTACTAGGTGATATTTGTACAGAGCTAGCAACGCATCAGAATCACGAGCTGAAGAGAGTGTATGTATAAGCAATGCATATAAAAAACCCGAGTGCCTCAGCAGTCCTTTGGCAGGGAAGAGTTCAGCAAATTGCATCCCCATGCAAGGTGCCCAAGCCTCAGGGGTAATTCCCAACGTCATTTCTGTAATTCACTTCCCTAGCAGAGCGGGCATCACTGCTAAGCACCTGAGACAGCTAGCTCTAGAGACAGCTTTCAGAAACGTTTACAATTTTAACCCCCAAACCTAACTCCAAGCAAATTTAACCTGTGGAGAGTCATCGACAGCATCCAGCACTGAGGGTAATCCTGCGAGCAAAAGGTTACTGTGAACACTGCATCCTTAATTGGTGGCTCTTATTGGGACTGCAGGTGAGAGGTGCTAAGCAGTAAAAGAGGTAATAAGTTGCTAAGATTAAGCTAAAACTGTAGGTGATATTGTTAGCCTTTGTCTCTAGACAGTGCCTCAAATAACAAGTCTAGCCACATTTCTTCGTTCTCTTTTTCTATTGAAACTAAAGTACTAGCAACAAAACATATGTGGGTGAAAAGAGTAAGTTCACTATTCCCTTGGAAGGATCAAAGCCAAACAAAGCAGAAACAGCTTACCAAGGACATATTTAGGGAACCTGGGGAGCCAGGGAATGTCTGTTGCCATGCTGAAAAGGGCCAGGTGGGCAGGTGCCAAACCTGACAAAGCAATTCTCTATAGCACGCAGAACCAACGCTCCTTCTGAAGAGAGCAGATTACTCAGAGGAATGCAATAGGCCTGGGCAAAATCTGAGATGTTACAGTAAGATATTGCTTTTGTAAAATAAAAGGGATATTTTGAATTGCTGAGGCTAAACAGATTTATCTTAAAAATTACTAATTTGGGCTTCATTATTTAGAAGGAAGGAAAGAGTAAGTCAGATGCTAGTCTGAGAGTCCCTTACAGATAGATAATTGAGAGACATGACTTACACTTTTCCATGCCTTAAAACACTGTTCTGTATTGGATCAGACCTAAGGCCATCTAACTAGGCATCCTGTTTTGAACAAGGGTAAAATTGGATGCAGGGATAACAATTGGCAAATGAATACCCTCCCTGGCTTTAGCTGTTTCCAGCTCACGGACTTTGTAAGCAGAAGTAGTTTCTTCCACCATGAACTCTTCCCATTTACTCCTCAATCCATACAAACCTTAAACATCTATAACATACTTCAGCTGGCAGCTCCACAACTCAGCTGGCCTTTGCATGAAGAACCTCGTTCTGTTTGTTTTGATCGTGGTGTCTCCTACCTTCACATAGTGCTCTCAAGTATTTGAACCATTGATCTCTCTCCAACCTCACCGTGCCACACATAATCCTGTGAATCATCGTCATAACTCTTCTCAGGTGTCACTGCTCCAAACTGCAGTGTCCCAACATACTCATTCTTCACACAGAAACCACAGCGTTACCTTCGATTGTCCTGGCTGCCCTCTTCTGAACCTTTCCAGTTCTCTATACCCTTTTTAAAATGGGAGCATGGGTACTGAACGCAACATTTCAAGATGCAAGCTAACCATGGATTTATACCAGTGACATATTAATGCTTTCTGGTTTGTTCTCTATTATTTTTTTCTAATAATTCCCGGCATTTTGTTCACTTTTCTGAGAACTACCAAGCACTGAACTGACATTTTCATGGCACTTGCTATCCAATCAATCATAATCCCTGCTGTTAACAGGGTTACGAGAGAGAACCTCACTCCTGCAGGGTAATGGTAAACTCAAGAAACCATCATTTTATGCGTGAAGTTAGAATTATTTTTTCCTATGTGTACCACTTTACATTTATTTGCATTGAATTTTACCACCTATTTTGTTCCACTCTCAGGAGGTCCTTCTGCAATTCCTTCCAAGCAGGCTGCAGTCTTTGTCACCACACTGTTTGCTTCCTTTTCCAGCTTATTTATCAATATGTTGAACAACATGGGTTCCCATCCAGGTCCCTCAAGAACTTCATTTGTGATTTCTTTCCACTGAAAGAACTGACAATTTACTCCTGCTCTCTGTTTCTTGTCTTTTATTTACCCATAAATACTTATCTATGTGAAGATTTTCCCTCTTATGCTCTTTAACCTATTCACATTTTTAACTATCGTATTATTTAAAACACCCCAAAACTACTAAAAAGAAAACAAGCTATAAATGATGTCTAATACAGAGCTTTAACAAAGTTCTAATCCATTTTATCAGAACTCCACTGCCGAGAATCAAACTATGTTTTTTCTAAAAATGAGGTGCATCCTGACTTGGCTTATGCCAGCAGAAAACTCAAAGATGACGGCAACTCAGGCATGTATAGCTAAGCTAGCTTTACCCTCTCAGGCTTGATTGCACAATTGCTGCAGTGGTGAAAAGCTCAGTGCAACCTAACCAAGTTGACAACCGCTCGCCTTCTCAGGAACTTTTTCTTTCAAGCTATTTTGGCTTTAAATGTAGAAATGTTGAATGGGTACTGCAGACAATCAGTTTACAAATAGCAAAGAATTTCAGTAAGAGTTAGTGATGATCTGTTGTTTAGCAGTTCACAGGAAAACCCGACATGTCTATGGAAGGAAAATATGGGTTATGTCTACGCAAACAAGAAAACATTTAATTCAGTTGCTTGAGAGGAGTTCTTCAAAGCATTGTCCTGATTACTGTGTGTTTCCAGAACTGAATGGCATGAACAGTGGTGAGCGCTATATGAAGAAGAGAGAGAGAGAACTGTTTGCCTTATTCAGCGTGGTTTTATACTGAAATTAAATTGTTGGCATTCTTTCATTGGCTCAATAACTTTATAAGTAAGATTTTTAGCTTGTTAATTTCTAGTCTAGTTAATACCTATGACACAATACCTCTGACTATGTGTTTCTTTTTCTTGTGCTAGAATTTTCACTGAACATCTGAAAGTCTGTTATGCTTTCAGCTTCATCAGTGTTTAACAAGAGCTGAAATTCAGCTTTAAACAAAGCCAAGCAAGTTTATTTTTGCTTCTTGAAGAATCTTTAAATTTAGATAGTTATGATGAAATCATTGCCATTTATTTTAAATAGTCTTTGGAGATGAGCTTGTATTTGTGAGTTCGATAAGGAAGTTGTTTAGCCTCTAACAGGTAACTGTTTGTTAAATATAAACATTTTTTCATGATTTAGGAAATGTAAATAGTTTTGACATTAATGTATACTGGTAGCATCAAATGATTTTGATGTGTTCTACATTCACCTCCTCCAAGCTTATATAACAAAGAAATCAGAAAATTGGTTCATTCTTGAAATGTAAAATCAGGCAGCAAAACATGCAATATTCACAAGTATTGATCCCAGAGGAGATTTGAGGTGTTAAGCACTGAAAATGTTCCCTTAAAGGAAGCCTGTTCTTTGGGACAGCGGACATTCAGGCGTTTATGCTATGCTTTTCAAGCATGCAAAGAGCTGACTGTGCCATCAGGAATGACAACTTGTGGGAAGGGTGGTGAGCAGAAACACTGATGGAGATAGTAAGAACTGAAGCAGCTGACATATCTGTTGTGTAGGAGTATCTGATTTTGGTGCCAACATTTTACTAATGAATCTGAGTTATTTAATTGCTCAGCCCATGAAAGAGCAAGACTCCAAGCACGGCAATACAGCCGCGTATCAGACTACGTACCACTTATGTACCTATTACCTAAGGATTACCACCTAGGTAACAAACCCAGGGTAAGTGACTTTCTTTTGCATAAACAGCACTCCAGAACTACACCCAATTAATGGCTCTGGTGAATGGTAAAGATAATGCAACATAGACATGTCATATCTGTGGGATATGGACATATCAGAATGAACATTCACTTGATGCATATATTTAATAGTCTGTGGTACGTAGGTGAATGTTATTCCCTAGAGCTATCAGGTATGCAAAAGTACTTTGTGGCTTGTGAAGCTAGATAACTCTAAAAGTAGTACTTGCTGAAGGTATGGCACAGCATTCTTTTCTTCCTCAGCCAGGAAAGCCCCAAGCACTTTTTGATCTCTGACTGTCATATGGAAATACACACACAGGATCTGAGGATCCAAAGGAAAACAACATGTCCTGCTTGAGCAAAAAGGAACAGGCAAGGTTTTAAAATTCCCCATATGTGCAGATCTGGATGCAGTGGCGATGCATCTGGATGCCGAGTACCCCAGCAGCATGACATCTCTTGGACCACGGGACATAGAGAACAGCCTGCAGTGAACATATGGGCGAAGGGGTAGAATAGGTACCAGGTAACCCACCTGGTAAATCAACACCCTGCTCCATCTGAAGCTTTCCTGACCATGCTGCCAGTGAGACAAGCCCCAGCAGTTCTTCCAGACCTTTCTCCTCTGCAAAAATAGACACGTCTTCATTTGGAGACTATTAACATCAGTATGTCCATTCTACAGCCTAAAGAGTGAGTCACAAACAATTTGTGTGCTCCTGTTGAACAGAAGGAAAGGGCACCACTGAAAAAGAAAAATGTATGCTAAATCCAATGGGCAACAATGGCATGTGGTCAGTAGGAAGGAATAAAAAAAAGCAAGCTACCCCATTATGTATAATTTACGAGCAGAAAAGGAACTAAGTTAGCTGATTTAATTTCAGTTATTTGCTCATAATTTAGGAGACTTTCTAATAACTCAAACTATTGTGAAGATAACAATTTGGAGCACTGTATAGATTAATTAGCACTAGTACAAGTCATGTGCTATGTATCTTTCTGGTACTTGCAAAGATATTTCTGTTAGATTTTGACAGGTGGCTTTACAGCTCTTAATGCATTTAATGGACATTTGACACCCAAATGATCACCTATTTAAATTGTTCATGTTCTCAAATTCAGAGTTATTTTCTGAACACATGGTTGGTAGGTTTTGTTTGTTTGTTTTTATTCTGTAACCGTTAAACATATCACAGATTACAGAATTTAGAGACAGTTAGAGGTTGTTGTTGCTGTAATTTCCAGCTGAGTAGGACATGCTTTGAAATTAATTTCTTATTTTCAAGAAAGAAGAAAAAAATTCTTTTCAGTTGCTGACACTTTGATATAGGTTCACATAGCCAGTAATAATAAAGGCAGTCCTTAGCACTGAGGAAAAACTAATGCAGAGACTCAGAAATGGAGCAAGTGGAAAAAAGTGCACTCAGGAGTAAAGAACAAGCTCATAAGAGGTCCATAGCCTAGGAGAAGAAAAAGTACAGCACACCTTATTGGTCAGCAATGGCAAGAGGCTAGTAGAAAAAAAGATGCTCTAAAAATGTTTTATTGATGACAAAAACAGGGGTATTATTCTTGGAATGAAAGCTCTGGCTTAAAATAGCTCCAGTATGTTTCCAAATCAAAATGGAGAAGCAAACAGAAGAAAACAACTGTTCCTAGTTGTATTTAGGATCTCCTGATGTTTGACTAATAGCTAGCTATTCCTTCAAGTAGGAGAGGACTTTATGTGCATGGTGTAAGTAAAGCAGTGTTCTTAATACCAGAGTGATTTGATACTATGTGTTCAGTGATTTATCTGATGTTTCCTTTTGTTAATAGATTTAATATAGATATTTACTGAGTATTTTTCTTTATTTTGTAAGATAATTCTTATGTTTGTCTTGTTATACACACGTACAATATACATACTATATTTATATGTGTGTATATATAGCTATATTTGGAATATGAGTGGTAGAAATAGAGGGGGAAAAAACAAGTACTTTTTGAATTCCTTAAAAAGGCCTCACGCATACTTTTTGTAGAACAAGCAATGAATGAATGCTTCTATATTTGATTATTGCTTATTAAGTACAACTATTATAACAAAATAAATTAGCTTGGACTACAAAAGTTATTACGTTTTCCTTGATAGTGAGAAAATACCAGACAAAATGTATCTCTGTAAAATTATTTTTACTTCTTTGTGTACCCATCTTACGCATTGAATGAGCTTAGGAGGCAGAGTGAAAGTGGGAGCTGTAAGAAGAGCATGTGATCAGGTAATTGAAAGCTGTTTCCCGATACTCAGAGTGACAGAATTACAATTTTGCAGAAAACTAAATATGTCAGTTCCTTATTTTGGTGTGCTTGACTTTGCTATCTAATTATTATCTTTTCCAATTTAGCCTTTTATTATAGAGCTTTCAATGAGCTGAATTAAGTACTTGCATCAAGGGGAAGGGTTAAAAATAAATATACATAAATTGGGTCTTCAACTTCGGAGATATTCAGACCTTGATTTGGTTGAGGTTGGGCGAGCAACCTGATTTAACTTTGGAGTTAGAGCTGCCCTGAGCATAGGTTTGAACCAGGGGACCTTCAGAGGTCCCTTCCAGCCACAATTATGCTGTGTTGTGTGATAATATATCCTGCCTGAACAACATCAAAGAAGTGAAGATCATCTTTTCTACCTCTTAATTTACAGAACCAATTATACCGATTATCATCTGCACTTTGTTATTGGTGGTGTGTAAGGTAGAGTGTGTGGTGGGGGTGAAGGGTCGGATGGAGAAGAGGCACCACTGGACTTACTTAGGGCTCGAATGAGTAACTAGGAATAGACCACTTTTTCCCACTTTTATTTCCCTCCGTGCATTTGGTCCCAGTACTTCCCTCCATGCCATGTTTAAGGTTGTGAATTAGAACTGAAAGGCTGATCAAAGCCTTTCATCCTTCCCTCTTCTTACACCTCTTCCTCAGCCACCGATGTCTTTCTAGTTCATCATTTGCAATTGTCGCTGATGCCAAAGCGTTGGCATCAGCCCAGCCCATAGATTAGGATGTTCATGTTCAGTTATTATCTTGGTCAGTTTGCTAAACCTTTCCTGAGGAAACAAGCTACAAAAAAGAAATCTTGGCTGTCAGCTGATTATATTGCAACCACACCTGAGCAGAATGGCAGAGGAAAAGACAAGAGGCTTCTCAAACTCCTGGGCTTTTTCCACATCCAATTTCAGACACCGATGGCAAACATCAGAGATGTCAGAACTTCCCAAAGGGTTCCTCAAAATCATTTATAATGAAAGATGTCAAGCAAACTTATCAGAAAGCCACTACCAGATCACTTGATAATAAATAGACTAAATAGGAACGATATTTAGAGTCACTAAACAAGCTACAAGATGTATAAATTGTGATTTGCAGCTAGACAATCTTGGGATGTTTATACATGCATATACACACACACACGCATGCACACAAACATACACGGAAGAAAAATATAATATTCCCTAAGCCTAAGTGAATGATTATTTTTGTAAGACTACTATATAGCTTTCTTACAAAATATGAACTGGTGGTAGAAATTTAAAAAAAAAAATGACACAGAAGATGAGAATGCAAATGGGAGTTTACATAATGCAGAACTTTTATATTGGAGTAAAAAAAGATGTGTTTTCCTATAAATCCCAAAAGATTGCTTAAAATATCATTGCACAATAAACTACCATCAGGAGCTATGTATAGAAAACCAGATTTGTTGGTAGTCCTGAAACACAGTATGAAAATATAAAACTCCATGTGCTACTCTGTAGGCTGGTCTGAGAAATCCAGTGATCTCTTTAGACTTATGAAGTGCATAGCAGTAACTTCCATAGTTAATAATATTAATCTTCATTATCTGTAAATCTATTTATCAGTACTATTAGCAAATGTAATTCATTACAACAAATAGAAGTAATATTACTTGTAAAGGTAATTTACAAAAAAACAGATACTTTCTATAGTAGCATGCTTTATATCAGACCATGGTAATACAACCTCAGCCCATTTTACACTGTTGGCTAAGCTTATGAATTGTGCGTGTGTGGGAGGGCACCAACTGATTAAATGTAGTGTTTGCTACAGAATATTGTGCCATGGCATTGTGCAGCACAGGAACCACCAAAATATTCCAGCATCTGCTACTTGGCTTCTTTCATTGAACACTGTATGTAATATAGGTGTGTCTGTGCGCATGTATGTAAATGTACACATGTATACAAGTATATGTATGTATGCACATTTCCCTTATATGACCTCCCCTGGTGGGAACTTTAGACATCAAGATGCGGTTGTGTTCTCTCTAGTCTTTGGTCATCACTCATAGCAAAACCCATGCCAACAGCCTTCTGCCTGTTATTACTGAGTGACTGCTGTTTCCAGCTGCCTTCATAAAACTAACCCTGTGGTTATATTCCCTGCTGTGTGGTTGTTGAAAGCCTTTTTAGAGTATGGTAACTAAGCTCTGTTGACTCAGGTGTCAGAGAAATTATTTAGCATTTTTTAATGTGCCGATTTTTTTTCATGACTTGTTACAGTCAGTTGTGCAGTCAAGTTTTCACTTGCACAGACTTTTTCAAAGTCTGCTGTCACAGAAGGTTTTTCTAACAACCATAGTTTCCCTCTCCCACAGTCTGAAAGGAAACTTTTTACATCATTCCTTAAAACAGAAGATCACAATTAGGGTCAACTGGGAAGATTAAAAAAAAAAAACCAATAAAAAATATAAAACTTTTAAAGTACTATTTGCTCATGGTTCTTGGCCTACTGCTGCCTTCAGAAAACACTCCTAGAAAATGCCCTGGTATAATGTTACTGATCTGGCATTTTTAGAGCAACATGATTTTCTTAACCTTCAGTAATTCATTCTTAATTGCAAAGTGCTTTCAAGCCCTCAGATGGAAAGCAATATAGAACTGCAAAGCATTAGAATTAATAATACAAGTGAAAATTAAACGTTTCGTGAAACACAGGTAACAATTTGTTTATATGTCTGTCTGCACAACCCTTTTTTTGCTATGTTTAAGGAGATTTGTGTATGTGAAAAGTAATTTATATTGCCACGGTGTTTTTCCTAGGCTTTTACGCTCTCTTTTCAATGAGCCACTTTTAGCAATTCACGCTTTTGAAAAGGCTCAGCTTCTGTGCTGTAAATGCATGTGCAATAAGAACTATGAAAAGTGTTGCTCATGAACAATTGACAAGTTGGTGAAGAATATATGAAGCTTATTTTTATCTTCTTATTTATCTGAGGTTTATTCTTCACTCCTTTCCAAGTCAAAATAAAGTTTACCAAGAGAAATATCAATTGAAAATTATTTACTTCTGCAAAAGCTATCTTTCAGAAAATATATGGAATTAGCTTCCAGTTAACCACCTAAGCAGAGGATTAAAAAATAATTCCACATGCATTATATTTCAACACATATCTTTATTACCAGTGTCCATATGCTTGCCTTCCAATCCTTATATTTTTTAAATTGACAAATTCAGAAAAAAAATAGTTATGATGCCATATATAACTCTAGCTAAGAGTCAAAATCTGGTTTCCTTAATGCAGATAGAATTGCCTTGATTATATTTTAAATCATTCTCATTCTTATTTGTTCAGAAATTACTTTTTTTATATCCAACATTAATATGAAATTAAAAGGTCTATTTTATTATCAAACTTGGATGTCATTTTTAATTTTACTTTATTTATGCCTAATTTAGTCTTAATGGGTAAGTTTAAAAAACTGTATAGGAGGGAGGAAAAAACATTTCCTATTTAAATATTATCTAAATAAATTTTTTTAAAAATATGTATGGATATCTCAACAGTAACTGAAGGTAAAAATTTCCAGTAGAATTTATTCTCCTGTTTAGAGAAAAAAATCAAAGTTAAAAAATTTGATAATTAAAACATATGCTATTTGAAGAGAAATATTTTGAATATATACTGATATATAAGATACATCTGTTCTCACTAGGAATTTAAGTTAGCTGCTTAAGCCTGAACTCATCTTTTTAGACCTGTTTTATAATCAGAGGAGAGAAACAGACACACTGTAGTGATCCATCTTATTGCAGAATAAGAATTAAATTAGATTAGAAGTATTCCCTAGGTAGGTCATATAAACGGATGTCTGCATTTTTTTTCCTGTAAGAGGAGGTCACTCATTTCTATGACTAGCTAAGACTTAGATATTTCACTCTTAGACATTTAAAGGTTCCCACACTACTCTAGCAGAATTTTGTCACATGCACTTATCTATTTAAAATCCTACAAAGGCATTGCATTTTGGACTCTACAACTATCCCAACAGTTTAAAAATGCCTTCCTGCTAAAAAAGAAGTTAATATAAGATTGTAGTAAAACAGAGTGTACTGTATTTGTCACATTATCATGCAATTATTCATGATCTAAAGAGAAAAGGAAAGAACTTCTTCAATGAAAAGCACATAGGTTTAGAACGCGACGCTCTTCACTGAAATATGGCATTGACTCCTTACCACTTTAAAGTAATAATATTTTGTTCTTCAGAAGATCATTACAACTTCTATTAAAATTAGAGCAAAAGATATCTGAAAGAGAATGTATATATTATGTTGCAATATGAGTGTTTCATACTGTATTCACACTGTGGTGTTGGACAAGCTCGAGGCATTTAATATTGGAGGAGTTTACAGAGTGTGACATCACAGCCAGTCTGAGTTTTCACAAATACTTAAATGCAGTCAAAATTTCTCAGCAGATACTGCTGAAATAATACGTCTCGTGGGATTTTATCAATGTCATTGGAATTATTTTGGGGAAATGAACCTCTCTTTTTCATTTAAGTTTACTGTTCTGTATTTCTAGATTTCTGACTGTTGTGATGTATAGTATTTGTAAGAGTAAAGTTGCAATGCAAAATTCTGACACCTCATTCTGAAAATCCTTCAGATTTTTTTCGTTATGAAAAATTTGAAAAATGTTTTCACCTATCACTTTTAGATATAAAAATTATGGAAGAGTTCCCACTTTCACTCAGCGTTATGAATACTACCAAACTCATTACAGAAATCAATTGTAGGAATAAATATTGGGAAGAGGCATCCATAGTTAATTAAGTTTCACACTCTCTCCTGCCAGAGTTCAGCAGCTCTTCCAATAGGCATATTTTGGAACTACGCCACCTTTTAAACAAATACCACCTGTCTCTCTGCTGGAGACAAGGAGACATCCATCAGGCTTGATAGGCTGTGAATCTTCTAAATACAGTGAAAAAAATATTATCTGAGTTGAAAGCAAGGGGTAAAAGGAAGACTCTGCAACGTAAACTCCCCTACTTTGTGGTAATATCCATCTCAGTGCATCTAATTCATAAAGACACTATTCTAATGGTTTCCAATGGATTCAAGTACCGTGGGTATCATCCACTGTCTTACTGGAGTTGCTGCTTTCTCCTAGTTTGGCTCCAGACTTCTCTACAACAGTAAGTTTTAAAATCTACTGCTGTTTTCTTGTTCCTTTTTATCTTGTTAGTAAAACAAAACCATGCATTTTCTTCAAGGAAGCTGTTCGAAGTTGTTGAAAAGTCAGAATTTCTTTTCACACCCTACCCCACCGCCCGCCCAAAAAAAGAAAAAAAGACTGCTAATTCTGAATGCAAATTAGAGGTTTCTCAGAGAAAGGGAAGTTTCAAGTGACTTGCACCACTTTACCTACAGGTCATTCAACCTGACCTCAACCGTGTGAGCTATGACTACTGCTCCCAGGGAATCAGGATCAGCTTGAGGTGTCCTGGGAACTCAGCTGAAGGAGCCAGAGGAATTCCCTAGACTGGAACCGAGATCTCTAAAAAGTCTGAAATTCCGCGGGGGGTTCAAGACCTTCCACTCAGTCTTCTCTCTCTTAGTCTACTGAAGACCCTCACCAACTAGCAAGCAGAGACACTCTTCCCTGTACAACACCATTTCTCCCACCTACAAAGTTACTTACGGCATGGATAGGTGAGGTACCATCATCAGGCTAGATCTTGCAAAAATGTAGACAGTCCCAGGGAAAATTTTCCCATTTCTGTCTGAAGATTCCACTAAATAACCCAGCTTGAGGATTCAGACCTTTAAGAAGTTGGGTAAGTGAGTGTTTCTCTCTGATGCTGCACTCCGTGATAGATCTCCTTCACAGGCACCCGGTCCTAGACTTTCTCAGTGTCTCTCCAGTGAAGTCACAAGGGAAACAGGGAACTTAAAGCAAAAGTTTAGCTGCTTAGAAATAAACCTTTTGCTACCCACAAAATCCAAGCAGAATTATTTATGAAAGCTCTTTTGTATCATAAAAGGAAGGATAAATAGATGTTATGTACACATAAAGCTGTTTCAAGTAGGGCTTTCCCAATTCACCAACAGAGGGAATAGAAAATGCATTCCTTCTGGGATGTTATTGGACGTTACGGTATTTTTTTTCTGAGCCATAATATATGCGATTGTTCCACAGGTTTTAACAGGAGAGAGAACATCATCTTGGCTATAGGGTTTTGATGTATTGTAGGGGATGGCAGTTGTTTGTCTATGCAAGAAGCATATGAAAAATGTTTCTCTGTTTTCAAATTTTTAGGGTAAAAATTCACACAGCATTCATGCACCCCATCCACAAGCTGTACTGAAGGTAGATCTGGGAGGGAAAGGAGAGATGTGACTTCTGGCAGAACTTGCCAGTATTATTCCGATTTAAGGCAATTAATCTTTGTCAACAATTAGTATGACAGACAAAATTGGCTTAAATGATTGATCTACTCTCACAGTGACATAACAGCTGATGAACCTAGCCATATAGGTCAGAAAGTCAAAATGAAAATGATAATGAATAGCATTATGCAAATTTATATCAAGTCAAAGAACGGGGAAAAAAATCAATCTTAACAGTAAATTCTCTTATTCTTAAGAATGTCTGTTTTGACAAAAAGAAGTGAAAAGGGACAGATGAGAGACCTTTGGAAGCTAGTCCCTTCCTAGTTGTAACACAGAAAATTGTTGCTAACAGGACTTATAGGGACTTTTGCATTAAAAAGCTGATTTTTCTCCCAGTGAAACATGTTATGCAATATTCTTTACAGTTGAAATGCAGCTGTGCGAGAACTACAGTGAGGATTAACAGTTTGGAAAAGACAAGCAAAGTCTGGTAAAACTATTTTGTATGAGGTAAGAATTAATTATGCATACATCACACAAGATTTCTGCTCTTGGAAGTATTAATCCATTGAGCTTGGGAGTCCCACCACACTCCAGGACCTGGGCAGCCTCTGATTGCCCTCCAGCCTGTACTGGGGTGAAACTGGAGTATGCACAAGCCTTTCTCCCCATCGCAGGAAAATAATCCAGGCCTTGAGGTCTGTGGTTAACCTTAGTTTTGTACATAGGAAGACGGAAGAAATATAAATTCCAGGGGCAGCACTATAAATAAACTTGAAAAGTCAAAGCACTGATGATGCTTTGGACTTTTGCGATCAATACAGTACTTCCCTGATTATGAGAGCTTGTTGTATGGGGGATACTTTTTCATGTCTAGTTTATGTAAGCCTTTGTACGTATTTACTCATGTGTGTAAAAAAGGGTAATTCCTCCAATGATTACACCCTCTGCGTATCAAAGGTAACTATACTATGCATTTGCAAGAAACACAGTACTTCTGAGGAGTTTGAATCCGCTGTGAATGCCATAACTGAAAAGCTTTCAACTGCTCACTGTATTCAGAAGTTTCATCATTTGACACGGGAGAGCCACAGCATTTTTCTTCCTCTAATGTCAGAGTGGGTAAGGCTGTTGTTATGTTGGAAGGTTTTACTACCAGTGCTAGAGATTTTCTCAGTATTTTTACTCCCCTATTAAAAAAGGAACACAGACTTTAGAAGGACTCACATAATTGACTGTGATCTTCTGTTTCTTTTCATTTTATGAGTAATTCACTTTCAGTCTAAATTAAACACCCTTTTAAAAGCCAGGCCTTGCAGACTCTGATTTCTATTCCACAGTTACTATGTATAAATTTAT
Source organism: Harpia harpyja (assembly GCF_026419915.1). Classification (NCBI taxonomy): domain Eukaryota; kingdom Metazoa; phylum Chordata; class Aves; order Accipitriformes; family Accipitridae; genus Harpia; species Harpia harpyja. Next base: position 2,324,118 of record NC_068944.1, on the reverse strand, counting down.
TTTGCACAAGCATACTTTTTCAAGCAATACAAAGCACTTAAGACACACATCATGCCACTGCCATGGCTCAGTGTGCTTATGTTTTCTAAGATCAGAGCGCTGGCTGTCAGAGCAGTTAACAAGTATGCTGCTTCAATTCAGCATTTCTAGAATTTTCGTCTAACATATATGATCTCTCAAGCATAATCAGGAAGGAGATTATCCTGTCAGAACCTTCATAGTTAGCTTCGTCTCTAGAAGCTTGCAGGTTTCCATAGTGTTTGGTTTTTCCCAATGCAAGTTATACGGATGCCCTGTCCTTCTCTTTTACTAATTCATTTTGAGCAGAATTGGAAATGAAATTCACATTTTGCTATGCATCTACATTACAGCAGCAAGTAAGGTCTGTCCCAGCTCAAAGACTTCTAGCACCAGATTCCTGTTTTTTCCCATCACCACTGTAATTAGTGTTCTGCTTTCATTAGTGTATTGGCTAGTAGTTGTAGGTAGCCACGATCTTTTCTTTGAACAAAGGGAAAAAAGAAAAGGGTGAGAAACGAAGACATAAAGTGCTGCAATTTCACCTCCGTGAAAAGGAAACCCCTCCTTCAGGATTTCCCAGCAGTGTTGATGTTACAAGGATTAGATGATTAGAGTATGCTGTAGGAGATCTAAATTGCTCAGCAGCTGCTGTTTGTCAGAATGGTTTGAATGGAAGAGAGGCCTAAAAATTACTTTTTAGGTGAGGTTACTGACCAGGACAGCTAAAATAGCCTGTTAAGAGACTCTTGAATGGAGAATGAAGAGGTAGAATACATTTCTTATAGCTGTTAAACTCTGGATGGACAGCAGTATAACATAGCTCTCAAAATAGGGAAGAAAAAAAAAACAAGTGAAATATATTTCATCTGCTTTAAGAAATGTGCCTTCTCATTGTGCAGGCAAGTGAGTTAGGGCCAAGGTTGCCAAAGATAACGTGCCTCAGTAAAAGAGCAGAAAAGAATGAATAATAAACAGTTGTAAATCTTAGGGAAGTAATGTGGACCTTCTGTGTCAGCAAACAGCTGGGTTTCCAAATGGTCTCAGTTCCTTAGTCTGGAATTATGATGCTTCCAATACCCTGTTTGACCTTGGATTGGAAGGGCAAAAGTAATACTTCTGCTGGCTTCGGACTGGATTTGCAAAGCTAATGGGAAAAGGAAACAAATGGAGAGCCTGTATTGAGTTTATTGCATTTTGGATCACTGGGTCCTGTATCACTGTTTCAATTCTGCCCCTGAAATCTGTGCAAGCTCTTGAGCAGCTCTCTTCCCTCTGTATACCTCAAGGTAAGGAAAAATGGCAAGGGGGCGTTCCTGATACTTACGTCCTTCATGTGGGAAGGGGTACTATAGATCTAGACTGGGCATGACACCTTCTTTCTTCTGAAGAAAGAGGGTCAAAAGGTGGTTGCTAAGTTAGTACTTTATCACTTTTCTTAAAGGGAATATTTCTTTCTATCCTCAGGAGGTTGTTTTCTTCGCTGAGATTGAGCATTTTTACATACAAGGGGGGAATGACTGTATTGGTAGGTCAGTGTCCTCATGCAGGAAGACTTTTGAAACGTCAGCTTCTCCTGAATCAGAACAGAAATTGTCTTATGTCCTTGTCAGTCACTTCAAAATCTGTCAGTTCTTTCTACTGGCCTGCTGAGCACTGAACATGCTACAAGCTGGTTATTATGCTTTTAATAAGACATATAGCCATGGTTGGTTGCATCTTATCATACTCTGGTCATGAAGTACAAGAAGTCTTCTGTCATAAAGGGATGCCAGAAGGAATACTGTGAAAGATGTTCTTTTAAAAACTCCTCTTTTTCTCATGCTGGAGGAAATAGCAGAATTACTAACTTCAAGTCCTAAACAGAATGAGATTTGTTTAAATGCAATAAAGCAGAAACAAGCTTTGTTCTTACTTCTCTTTAGAACTTTAAGATTTTAGATGTAACCTTTTCAGTCATTTTTACATGATCAAAATATCCTAGTCTTCTGTTTGCTTTTTAATCTTACATGAAAGCTGAATAAAATATGAATCAGTGATTTGGACAATAGCCTAAAGGGCTTGGAAAAACCTGGGTACATGCAGATCTCCTGCGTGACCTTACACTTAATCTTTTCATGGCTTTGGTTCTTCACTTGCAAAATCAGGATTTGATAGGTTTCTGCCTCACACACATTAAGGCCTGTGAAATGCTTCAATATCAAAATCTCCATGGCTGATATTAAATAACCTAAGTAAACAGCTAACAGTCATTACTCTGGTAGCTGAAGCTTTAAGAAAAACACCATATGTTTTGAGACTCACAATAACACCATGAAAAGTGGCAGCATGACAATACTGGCTGTGTTTGCATGTCCTCAGGACAGATTCCCTGGAGAGAGCCCACACAATTTCTTCAAGTGTCCTGAAAAAAGAACCAAGAAATGAGGAATTCCCAGGCATTTAAGTATATTTGTTTATGAAGAAAAAATAAAATGATTGCTTTAGTTCAAGGATTTTATGGAGGAAGAATTCAATACACTGCATGAAAAAAAAATCTTGAAACTATGGGGCTTTTTTTCAGATGTTCATGTTGGGGCTTCCTATGAAGTGAGCATTAAGACCATCTTCTTGGTTTGTTTGTCTATTTTTGCACCCATGCCAGCACGCTGGGGTCCTGAAATGAGAAAGGTTCCGTTTTGGGGGGGCTTTTTTCTTTTAAGACTTTTGTCTATCAACTTAGCCAATGAGACAGGCCCTCATGAACAAATACGTTGGAAGAAAGAGTCTGTCTTGGAGTTTGTGAGGGCTTAGAGGCTGACATGTTTGGACTTTGTTCCTGAAGTGAGCATACTACTGTTTTCTTTTCCTTTCTTTCTTTCTTGCTCTCTTTCTTTCTTTCTCTTTTTTCCTCTCCTTCTCTCTTTCTTTGCCTGCCTTCCTTCTGTCCGTCCTTCCTCTTTCTTTCTTTCTCTCTTTCTTTCCTGGTCACAGCTTAAAATCCAAGAGAACTAGACCTTCCTCTACCTTCTGCATCTTTTCCCTGTGACCTTGCACTCAACCCAGCAAGTCTCAAGGCTCCACAGTGACCTAGAGGTTCCTGTTGCAAGCCAGAATAACTTTTTTCACCTCACCTGTGAAATTTAGCTGCACACCATCTTGCTGTGCCTCCCAGCACCCTCCCTCTCTCCTCCACTCAGAGGATGATTCCCTGCTTGCCATGCCTGCTTCTCCTAAATGGTCCCGCAGGCACTCCAGGAATTTTCCCTGGATGCACATGCACAGAGACTCACAAGGGACAAGTACACTCTCGCTCTTTTCCAGCTTTTTCCTGACCTGCTGCCCTAGCCATATCAAGGCACAAGGCTGTCTTGCTTCCCGGTGCTCAACCCACATTCTTTTTTATTCTGTAACACAGGATAAACTGCAAATAGCTCCCCCAGGAAAATTACCCCTCACAGAAGCCAGTAAGAAATGTTGAATTGTTGTGTGCAAAAATGCTTCTCTATCCTGGACTCTCTTTTACCATCGTCTGGCTCCAGTTTGCCTAAAATGCCAAACTTCCTTTACCTCAAAGAAAACCTGAGGCAGAAATATCTCAGGATAAATACTAGGCATCTAGAATAATGCTGTTGCAGTGTGACATTTATAAAGGTATCCATCACAGAACTGATAAGACAAGATAGAGTCAGTGATAAAAAGAAAAGAAGGTACGTTCATTCTTCCTAGTAATTTTAAAACATCTAAAGTATCCATTCATTCATTTTGTTTTGTTTAGGGGCTCTTTAATTTACTACTTATTGTGGGTAGTTCATATGGATGACAGTGTTGCAAATAAAAAGTTCAGTTCTTCTGAAAATTCCATATAAATGGAGTTCAAATTGAAAAAAGAAAAACACCAGAAATAAATATAAAATTAGCATTAACAATTTTCAAATAGATTTTTAGCTGCTTAGTATCCTCAGATAGGTAGGCAATTCTGCTTGCTTCCATCCAGCAGACTAGCTTAGTGAAGACAAACAGAAAGCAAAGAAAGTGCTTAAAGCTCCCTCCCTACATTTTTTTTCATAATAAGTTGCTGTGATCCTTCAAAACCTAGTACATGCACTCATGATGTGGGGAATAATATGTACTTTTTGAGGGAATAGTCAAGAAATGTCATTCTGAAGGTTGGTTTCATTTTCTTTCCCTACTACTCTCCAGGTGATATTGATCATAGTTCCTCAGTCACCTTAAAATGCATTAATTAAAAACAATAAAAGAAAGGAAAGAGGGAAGGCAGGAAGCAGTATTTTGTTAAACTCTTATGTATTAATAGTCTCTCAGAGCTTTCTTAGTAGTCATTCATTTTCATTAAATAAGTATGGATAATTCTTTCAGCTAATGGGCTGTACGTAGAAAAAGAGAATAAAGACCCCCACTGAAACTTTGGTCAGGCTGGGTACTCGGAATGAAAATCAATGGATTGGATCTCAGAGCCTCTTGTTCATGTTGAATACGGATGGCATTGTTTAGCTAAAAGCTGAAAGAATACCAGTGTGAACTGGAAACCCTGTGGTGTCTCCAACTTTCAGTTACTCATCAGTCTGGGGCTCTGTCAATACATTTTGAAGCTAACAAAAATGCAGAACAGTAGGCTAACTCTGCAGATCAGTGCCATAGCTGTAATCTCTCCCTAGCATAGAAATTGTATGTTGTGCCTGGTTCCTTGAACAAAAGGAGACAACCAGCTTGAAGGCCACGAATGCAGCTAGGAGTCATGGAAGAACTGATACGCTTGATGTTACACACGTGCTTATAAGAATTAAGGAGCTGAGCTTCGAACCTTGAACTCTTTCCACGCTACTTCCATCAGAAACAATCTACTTACTTCATTCTACCAAGACATTTTCCTCTGTCTTTCCTAAGAAGTGAAAATGCAGAAATAAGTCCTTTTAAAAGTAAACCAAGCAGTACATAAAAGAACTCTCCTGGTTATCAGCTCCTACTGTGACTTTCTCAGGAGGCCCACCTTCTCTGTCCTTACCTTTTTAAAATCTAGGCTGTTTTGAGTAGACACTGTTAAGATTTTGTGTTTTTTCTTCAGCAAATCTTCACCTCATTAACGAATAAAGGTCATGCGACCACTCACTTTAAGTTAACATAGTTAATATCTTTTTAATATAGTAATTCATTAATATCTCTGTCTAAAAAGAAATCCCATAAAGGCTGAGATGACTTATCCAAGTGAAAGCCCTCCTTTCAGGTTGGAAAAAGATACTCAATACAGTTAGGTCTGCCAGGTGAAAAGATAGGAAAAAGATACAGAAAGTTGTGGTCATCACAGTGGGCTAGCTCTATGTTACTGATGAAATGACAGTACCAAAAATCAGGCATTACTGAAATGTTAATGGTACTTGTCATTGTAATTAGGCCACTGATCTTTAATGAGGAACTGGCTTGCATGATTTAATTACAAAATTTTGTTAGGGATATGCTGCTAGGGATGTGACTGTATATCATCAAGACAAAGGCCTGACTCCTGTACACTGCAGTTTGTTTGACAATTTTTCACTCGCAATGTGTGTCTTTGTACAATGCAGATGGTAAAGTCTGACTAATGTAGAACTTGGTACTAGTGAAATAGCAACAGTCATTCAAAAAGCAAAGCAAAGAAAAAAAGAAAAACCTAACCCCGCAAACCATGCTGCAGATTTAGAAAAATCTTCAAAACTTGGGGTTTATCAATTAGTTAGGAAGACTGGAAATAAAGAGAAAGAAATAATGAAAAGGAGAGAGGGTTAGAGAGAAAAGAAGGACATTTATTCAGTTACATGATTGATTGGGTAACTATAAGCAGAAAAGTTTGAATCACACTTTGTCCTTCTCAGAAATGCTGGAAATAACATAGGACAGTAACCGCTTACTGCACTGATCCAGTGAAAATGAAACAGTTTCTTCAGAACTGCAGTTTCACCTTTGTCAGTTACTGAATATACCAAGAGCCTGAATTAACCCAAGATAACCTTTTATAGGTGTGGGGGGGGATCAGATATTAGGTTTCCCTTGCAACTGGAAGGTGAGTTGATACCTTCCTACCACCCTGAAAAGGGCATACTTCTGACCTCATGACTCCTGATAATTTAAGAGATGCCACTGTAATAGGTCCATTTCTGTTCACCTTTGCCAACAGGGTTTATCATCCAAAGTGGCAATCTAGGAAACCAAGTGTGGTGAATATGGATGTTCTGTGTAAGGGTCCTGTATAAAAGAGCTCAGTTGCTGAGAAGTCCATATATACCACTTCAGCATGAACTAGAAAACTGTATCAAAGTCCAAGAGACAGAAGACCTGAGGCCAAAGATGTCTTAAGCAATAGCTATTATTTCTTTGGTAGAGGTGGCTTGTCTCATGACCCTCCTCTACTGTGTGTCATTTGAAACATTGGCCTCATTCGGAACTGTCAGTATATAGATTTGTTCTTATCACAAGTTGAGACCTTATCATTTCTACACAATATATAAGTAGTGATAGCATGGGCTGGGCGCCACCTTTACTGCTGGTGCCTATGTGAGGTTTTAGTCTGCTGTAAGAATCGCTGTCCAAATAAGATTTGGGCAAAAACATTACATTCCAGCCCAAACATTCTATGATTCTAAGAAATGCAAGGGGAAAAATGGACACATGTATTATTCTGGCACTTTATCTGTAACGAACCTGGTGGGGGCAGGGAAGAGGGGAGGCCTCTCATCTGCCAAATAAGGTCGCATCAGCAGGATTCTTTTCCAAAACAAGTTATCTCTTTCCAAAAATAACTGTTCACATCAAATAAAGCAATACAATCAGAGACGATCCTATGGAAAAAAAGTAAAAAAGAGAAGCTCTTGATTTTTTAGGACAGGGCTTAAGGTCTACAGAAAGGACCTTATAGATAAAACTAATGTAGCTGTTCATTATCATCTAACTTTGAATTGCTATATCCTGACAAGACCTGCCACATTCACCAATGTACCTTCTGTGTGACAACTGAATAAACATTGGGCATCTTGCAGAATGATGAGTTTATAGAGTGTGGGAAATGTTAATTGTTGTTCTTTATGACTTCCTGACAGAACTTCGAACTTATGTCCTTTTGCAGTACTTGGTCCTTGAGAACAAACATGTAGCAGAGTCAGCAAGCTATACCACACCTACTTGCTCCACGCAATAGATGAAGTAGATCCTCAACAGCTTAGCAGCTCACCAGCTGCAGAGCCAGGCTGACCAGACCAAATTTGCAGAACCAGGACTTCTGATTTTTCTGTAGGCAATGGTGATCCATGTGCTGTGGCCAGAAGTAAAACTTTAACTGTGAGGGCAGCCCTAGTGAAATGGGAACAGGGACACAGGCCAGACACCACAGAAAGCAATTCTTGATCTTTCTCAAGTCTAGATTTATTTTGCAAATGTTTGCAGTGTCAATACGCTGCTTTGAAAAATAGGAACAGGGATTCAGTTAACAAAATGGTAGCCGCAGCAGATCCACCATACAAACCACACTATATCCCTTGATGATGGATTTGCCTTGCCTTTGTAGAGTTGCCTGGAGATAGTTCTTCTGGGAACGAGACCACAGTGCTGCAAAGGATTTGAGGAGCCCTACTTAGTACATTTCCATATTCTGTATCTCTGCCAAGAAGATGGGGGCAGTTGGAAATATGTTAATTTTGCAATATCTATAATGAAGCCATGTCCAGTTAGCCGTTAAAAGCAGCTATGTCATTTGCCACGCAATCACTTTTGCTGACTGAAAGAGAGAGGAAAGAAAGTATTCTTTGTGGAGCTTCTATGCCAAGTCTACAATTACCAAGTTTCAGTTTTATTACTGCTTTTTGTAACACAAAGGAGTTACAGTAGAGTGTATGATAATGCCATGTAATAAAAAGTGTAGAAATACAACTTCTCCCTAGTCATATTGTAAAGTATGATTAGCAGCAAGTAATGGAAGGTGTCATTCTTTACTTGGCATTGGCATTCTAATTATCAAAGGCCAAGGGAGAAAACTTTATGGCTTGATTTTAACTTAATTTATTTTAGGCATGGACTGTAAGAATACAGGCTAAGGCTTGCATGAAAAAAATGTAGGTGGAGTTTTTCTCTTGCTGCATGTACATGTAAATTTATTATGAAAATATTTGCCTGTGATGGTATTCAGCTGGGAAAGGAACCAGGGTGGTCTGCAAATAAAATACTTTATAACAGGAGGTCACAGACTGCAAGGAGAGAAAATTAGTTGACTATATGAGAAATATTAAGTAGCCCTTGGAGGCGTCCTCTGGAAAAAAATGAAAATCAAAACCATAATACAGGCTAGTTTGTGGATTTTACTTTTTCCTTAAATTATTCCTGATTACCTGAGATACTTACAAGGAAAAGATCTTTGTCTGCTTGAAATTTGTCTATGCCTGTTCTGAATAACAAGAAAGATGTCTAAAATTTCCTATATTTATATTTTCAGAAAGAAATAATTTGTGAACTACAGTACCAATTCTGTAGTCATTAACATAGATGCAGATCTTTACTACTATCAGCAGTCCTACTGAAATCTGCGGTGCTATCAATGTTTGATGTTATTTGAGGCAAGGTCACAGAGAATATCTTTTATTAGACAACCTGATGCTGCTAGAAAATTCTAACATGCTTTTGGTTACTTAAGACATCTTCCTAGTATCAGAAGGGAGATCATGTCTCATAGCTGTGTTACAGCTGCAACAGCACTACTCCTTTAAACCTATTTGCATAAGTGACTGAAAGCCTGACTCTTAATAGAAAAATGATGCCTGAAAGTGTCTGCACCACCACTACTACAGATGTAGTAGCATGAGCACTTTTTTTTAAGCATTAATTTTTTAAAATTCACTTCTCTGCCCTGTTTCCACATTATCCCCTCAAGTGCAGAGCTATAAATTTGTGTGAATCACATAGTGAACCTGAGTTAGTAAATACCACAGATGAAAAATACCCTTAATAGAAAAATACCATCTTATTTTTAAACCAGATGTGGTTCTCAGTCCGGAACATCTACCAGCACAACTGAGTCAGTAGCATGACGATATGAGTAAGTGGGGAGGATCACAGGTTAAGATTGCTTAAGTTGACACCATTATTGAATGAATGGCTCAAGAAATTCTACCCTGGGACCTACCTACATCTTAGAGAGGCCCCCTCCCATCTGTTTAGCAGCACCTGCTATCATGCTTTTAGATACGAAAATAGAATTATAGGATCACAGAATCACAGAATCATAGAATGTTTGGGTTGGAAGGAACCTTAAAGATCATCTAGTTCCACCCCCCTTGCCATGGGCAGGGACACCTTCCACTAGACCAGGTTGCTCAAAGCCCCATCCAACCTGGCCTTGAACACTGCCAGGGATGGGGCAACCTGTGCCAGTGCCTCACCACCCTCACAGTGAAGAATGTTTTCCTAATATCTAATCTAAATCTACCCTTTTTCAGTTTAAAAGTGTTACCCCTTGTCCTACCACTGCATGCCCTTGTAAAAAGTCCCTCCCCAGCTTTCCTGTAGGCCCCTTTAGGTACTGGAAGGCTGCTGTAAGGTCTCTCCAGAGCCTTCTCTTCTCCAGGCTGAACAACCCCAACTCTCTCAGCCTGTCTTCATAGGAGAGGTGCTCCAGCCCTCTGATCATTTTCGTGGCCCTCCTCTGGACTTGCCTCAACAGTTCCATGTCCTTATTTTGGGGCCCCCAGAGCTGAATGCAGTACTCCAGGTGGGGTCTCACCAGAGTGGAGCAGAGGGGCAGAATACCCTCCCTCGACCTGCTGGTCATGCTGCTTTTGATGCAGCCCAGGATACGGTTGGCCTTCCGGGCTGTGAGCACACATTGCCAGGTCATGTTGAGCTTCTTGTCAACCAACACCCCCAAGTCCTTCTCCACAGGGCTGCTCTCAATCCATTCTCCGCCCAGCCTGTATTTGTGCTTGGGATTGCCCCGACCGATGTGCAGAACCCTGCACTTGGCTTTGTTGAACTTCATGAGGTATGCACTTCTCGAGCCTGCCAAGGTCCCTCTGGATGGCATCCCTTCCCTCCAGCGTGTCGTCGGCAAACTTGCCAAATTTCATGCACTCAATCCCACTGTCCATGTCACCGACAAAGATGTTAAATGGTGCCAGTCCCAATAACGACCCCTGAGGAATGCCACTCATCACTGGTCTCCACTTGGACATTGAGCCATTGGCCGCAACTCTTTGAGTGTGACTGTGCCGCCAATTCCTTATCCACTGAGTGGTCTGTCCATCATATCCATGTCTCTCCATTTTAGAGACAAGGATGTCACGCGGGACGGTGTCAAACACTTTGCACAAGTCCAGGTCGATGTCATCCATTGCTCTTCCCTCATCCACCAACATTGTAATCCCATCACGGAAGGCCACCAAATTTGCCAGGCACAATTTGCCCTTAGTGAAGCCATGTTGACCATCATCAATCACCTCATTATCCATGTGCCCTATCATAGTTTCCAGGAGGATCCACTCCATGATCTTGCCAGGTACAGAGGTGAGACTGACTGGCCTGCAGTTCCCCAGTTCTTCCTTTTTTCCTTTTTTAAAAATAAATCTCATCCAGCTGAAACTGCAATTAAATTCTTGATTATCCCAGTTGGAATTCCTTCAGAAAATCAGGTTTAATACTTCTGACCCTTTACAATGGCTGCACTGGGATTTTTAAAAGTAGAGTTGACAAAAGTGTGACTCAGGGATGGATTTTGTGCATACATGGGGGGGGGGGGGGGGGGGCAGGTAGTAAGTAATGTGTAGCCTCATGTTATAGACTACCTAATGCAGAACCTACCAAGACCATGACAGGAAATGACTGTATTACTGTACAGCCCCCCTTCATCCAAGTGCAGCTGAATCTTGGTTTCCCTTATGAAAGACAAATACTTGGCACCATATGATGTCTCTTAGTACCCTTCAGGGCATTTGTTCACAGCTGACTCAAAGAATATTACGATCTGTTGAACCACCATTCAGTCTTCCATAAACAAGTAATCTGTGAAAAGCTTCCATATGACTAAGCCATGTCTTGCTTTTTCTGTAAAGATGTCAGACATCGTAAAGTACAATGTAGCTGTGGAATCACTTGATGAAATAAGAAATAGTGGTTTTGATGTCATAATAAAATTAGTCATTTTAGAACAGCTTTATTTTCTGCAGAGAGTAGTGAAAAAACTTAAGCATCTGCCATACAAAGACCCATTTCATAAATAGTCAGAAGTAACAGTAAAAAAATACACACACACAGAGCCCTCAAAGATGGTGAAATATTTGCCAGTACTCTAAGTTGTTTCTAAGTGAGGGACAGATTCCTTTGGTGGTATAAATCAGTGCAGCTCTGCTGGTTTCGTGAACTACACTGATTGAAGCTACAATGAAAATCTAGCCTTCTGACAGTTTCTCTGGAGTTATTCCTGGCACAGAGATGCATCTTTAAAAGTTCAAATGAAGACACATCCTGTGCTCTTATGTCAAGAGCTACCTCTATATAGGGTATTATGAATATAGTGACATCTAACAGACAATAATACCTTCTGGGAATTATACCATGTCCCATTTATTCAGCCAGAGGTATAAGTTGTTTTCTGAGAGTTTATTTTTAACTGGTTGCCCTGATCTAAACTGAGAGTAAGTAACATCCAATTTATCATGCTAAGAGGCATATTAGATACCTCAAAGATTTTTGGCTGGTATAGAGTATAGTCACATTATTATCTAAATGAGAAAACCCTACAGTCTGCATTTTATTTTCTAAGGTCACCATTATTTCCTGTACTTTCACAAGTTATTACTAAACCTCCCCTAGTCAATCAGTTACTTGTGTTCCAGCCTTTTATCTACCTTAGCTCAGTGGTTTTTGAATATTTTGGTTTGTTGATTAAAAAGAGAGGAAAAAAAAAAAAAAAAAAGAAAAATCAGTCCCAGACTCCACAGAGCCCTTTGGAAACTTTTCACACACACATTGCTGTGAAACACCTATGAATTTGCTTTTCTATGACTGTCTTTAAATCATTTAGAACTGTCATTCAGGGAGTTTCAGACCACTGATTGAAAATCATGCCTCTAGTTTTCTTAGTGTCTCAGTACTATGTAACTGTTCAAGTATAACCCCTGAAAAAACCAGGGGAGTTGTGACCACTCAATTCATCCTACATGTCCCTTTTTTTTTTTCAAGCAGATGTAGTACCAGATGTTGTTGTTCTTAGCAAAGCTCTTGCAATAGCTTTGAGTATTCCTCATCATCGCATACACCCTTTCAAAAATTAGGGGGTCATGCAATATCACTCATACTTTAAATACCCGCTGTCAAGTCTTTAACTATCAAATCAATGCTTCCCTTGAACAGAAAACTGTGCTGTCAGTCTTTCACAAGGCAATGCGCATAGAATGTTCTTGCAACTGATGCTGTTATGTTTGGGGTGGGGGGAAATGAGAAAGAAGGTCTGTGGAGTAAGATATCCACATAACATATAACTGTAAAAATGGAATGCAGTGAATCCAAAGCTATATGCAATATGCAATACAGTAATGAGCAATCAATTCACATCTACAAAATGCTGCTTAATTGCAGAATCAAGTCCTTTAAACCTGCCAAAAGTTAGCTGCTTTCTTTCCAGCCATTATAACAGGCTATCCATCTATTCACGTATGACCACATTTCAAGCTATCAAACTTACAAGGTACAATTTTGGCACACATAATTACTTTCTAAGTATTACCACAGAAATCTCAGCATTCAAGGAACAACGGGTAATGTCTTCTCCTAGAAGATATGTAGGTATACAAAGGCAGGACAAATATTAGGCTTGGCCCATGGACCTTAAGCTAAGATCCAAAATGCATTAATCTATTGCCACAGTGACCTGACTGCCCCAAATTTCTGGTCAGATGCTTCCCATCTTCTCTCACAATAAAGAGATTCAGGTCTCCCCCAGAAGTCCCTGGCTACACTGCACTGCACATCAGGGTGGCCTCCTGAGCAAAAAGGACACATAAAGAACCAACCCCAAATCCCATAGGGTGTAATCAAAGGATACACGAACATTTTTTTCAAGAATTTGAATTTTTTTTATGCAAAAAGAAAAAGGACCAAATTGCGTTGAAAGCAGGTAATCACAGGAATGTAAAGAAGTCACTCCATACACAGTTTAATCTCAGATTTAAGCCTCTCTTTCCCTCTGTTCTTGGTTCTCTTGAACTAGATCCGTGGTTTTCAGATATAAACACAGGGAAGGAAAACAACCCCAAAACCCCCACAACTTTGTTGCACAAGACCTAGATATACTCATTGGTTTTGATTTGGTTTATGCTCAAGCTTATTAACTGACACTAGCAGAAATAAGCACAAATAAAATCACACAGTGTTTCATGAGCTTCCTATTTCCCAAGCAATCCTGTTCTTAAAATTATATTGGTCATTATAATAAAATGCATACTCCTTGACCCCAAACTGCTCTGGGATACTGAAGAACAGAGTATTTCAGCTTATCCTGTGCTTATTAGTCTAAAGTTAAGTTGTTGATGAATGAGCAAAGCAGAACATATTACTGGTGGAAGAAAAAAAACCAACCAAAAACGTGTAAGATAGGACAGTATGCCTCCTACTGTAGTAGAGCTCTTACTAGTTGCTCCCTTGGGAAAAGCGGTGATGAATCTCTCTAGTTTGCTATCCGCAGAGAACAGTATGTGTACTTGCCTAGTTAATCTACCTTCCTGCCCCTGAAATCATGTTCTCCTCCTAATTCACCACCCAGGTCATTGTACTGGTCTCCTAGAACAAAAATAAAACATACAATAGGCCGTGAATATTATCGCCAACTCTGCTTAATTTATTTCCTTTTCCAAAGGGGAAAAAGCCAGTATTTGATTAATTTTGTGCCAAACTGTCTTCTAAAAATGTGTAGTTTTGTCCATCCCAGAGGTCAGAGACACATGATCTCTCATTTCTAGGAATCCATCCTTTGATGTGCAAAAACGTCTGGCCAAGATCTTCACAAGGGGCTATGTTTTTTAGTTCCCACCTCAAAGCATGTTAAATGGCCTGATTTTGGAAAGTGCTGATCAGACTCTGTTTAAAAGTCTATAACTTCTGAAATATCTCAGATTAGATATCCTAGAATTTAGGGACTTCAGAATCACTAATTGCCATGATCATATTAACCCCCACCACTGGTTTCCAGTCTCCTTTCAAAGTACTGAAAATAGGTATTGGCGCCTAGCTTATCAAATTCAGTTACTATGGATTTTTTTCCTCCTCATCTGGTAACTGAATGTATAAAATCTTGCTTATTTGAAATGTTATATGAAGTATTATATGCATTGCAAATCTAAAGTAGCTACTGTTTTGAGCTTAAATTTTTATCTAAGTCAGTAACAAGAGGAAGTCTGGTTAATTTAACACAAGACAGAACCAGAGAAATTTGTGGGTTTCCATGGTGAAAAGCCCGAGTCATAAAGCTGGTTAATAGTACAAAACTTGTATTTTCAGAAATTCTCTAATAACTGTGGTTTCAATATGTGCAAAAATGCTTTTAATTTTATTAAGCGATAGCTCTTATCCATGCTTCAGGGAAAAAATTATAATAGTCTGCCACAGAAGTCTAGGATCCTTTCTAATAACATGTTTAAAACAAAAAAGTAATTACAAAGTCTGATTTAACCCACCCACAGATCAAGGAAATTCAGGGATGTAGTTTCCCCTCTGCCCTCATGGTTACCTGGGCTTGATTTTGCCACTTTTGTTCACCCAGTGCAGCGTGAACCTCATTTGATGAATTGAGCCATTGGCTGAGACTAACCATTGGCCATTATTCTCCATTAATAATTAGTAGCACTGAAAATAACAATCCGTAAGTCCTAGGGACATATTTGTATTTGAGTGTCAGTAGGCTGGCTTCTGGTGAAAGACAGAAGAGTGATTTGCTCTCAGAATAAAAGAAATATTGTTCTCTTCTTCCACACTCCTTTCACCATGGTTGTATCTTCAACTGTATGAACTTAATCAGACAGATGCAGACATATATGATCTATTAATAAAAACCATGAAGAAATCAGTTTCTGTAAGCATTACCACGTTAACTGGAAATCACTTTTTTTTTTTTTTTTTTAAAGTTTTTAATTGTGTGGCTACACGATACAATTCGGACAAACTTGCATAACATGCATCAACCTGTCTGAGACTGGGGAAACAGCAAACGAAGACATGAGGTCTGGCTTAACTAGAACTAGTTGAGGATTTTAAAAATTAAATTGATTTTTGTCAGAAAGTCCTATTTTGAGGAAATCCATGTTATTTTTTAGATCTATTTCACCAATTTATGCTAAGTGTAGACAGAGTAGAGTTTTTGGAAACCTCGCTGATTTCTTGCAAGCTTGCCTACAACATTGCTAAAGAGCTTACATTTTCAGATTGGAGTTTCTAGAGCAATTTGCCATGTAGCCTATTTCTGAAGCTTCCCAGGCTTTTTACAACTAAGTCAGTCCTTCTCTGAGAACAAATATTTAATTTACATTCTCACTAAGAGTCATGATTGCATGACTCAATCTCAGTAATATCAGAGTTGGACTGAAGTACAGGAACTAGGAGTTGTTACTTCCTGTCCTTTTTAATCAATCTTCTCATTGAATTATCTTTTTTTTTTTTTATCCAGACCGGCCAAATAGCAGTTGTTAGTCTTTCTCTCTTCATTTATTCCAGCCTCTTCAAAACAGAGTTAAGAACGTGTTTTTACTCAGCAAATGAACGCGCGTTTGCATAAAGGTGCATTTGCAGTACAAAATTTATACTTAAAAGCTGGGATTCTAGGCACATGATACTCAGAGAAATTTAAAATTACTGGCATGCTACTGATTTGTAAATTAGTACTTGTAAATGGCTCAAACGCAATCTTTGTGTTCAATACAACTCTTAAATTGCCTATTTGCAGAGGATAAACACTAGATATTCAAAGAGTATATTGCTTATAACACATATGTCTCTTGGAAGTCTGCTCTCCTATAATATTTATTTAACAAAGAGAAAAGGATGCTTTCATGTGTCCTTTAAAAATCAGGAGTTTGTGCTTTCATAATTGTTAAGCACCTCTAAGTAGGTCAAAGACTATGTTCTTGAAAAGGTTTAAATGGCTACTTACCACTTAGAAATAAAAATGCAATTAGGCCAAACCACGTTTTTGAACAATCGAAGAAAATACTATTACTTAGAAAAAGGCTTAGAGCAAAAAGAAATTAAACACAGGAATGAAGCCGATTGTCATTGTTAACTTTGCTGCTTCTGTGGGGTTTATTTTGCCTCAGAGTGAGGATAAATGTCTGTGTGTGTTTTGCATGCCTCCCTTTAGCATGTGTTTGCCCATGTTTGCAAGTGTGCACTCATTCTCGGACGCTGATACAGCCATACTCATTGCATGTGCCAGCACGTCTGCACTAACAGCATACTAAAAGGAAAGAGTCTGATGTAGGCAAACTCTTTCCCTTTCTTCCCCTCATGAAATCTTTTCCCATTTCAGAATCAACAGCAACCGTGACTGACAAGCCCATTCTCACCTTCCAGATAATAATTCCTCTTTGGAATTAGTCTTCCCTCAACAGCTTTTACATATCTGAATATAGTTATCTCCCAAACAGTATGTATCTCAATTTTTGCATTTATTAAAAAAAAAAAGTCATGGGAAATTTCCACCCAAATAGCCTTCTACTTTTGTGAAAAGAAAGATGGCCACTAAAAGCTTAAAACACTTGGTTTGCAACTTGACCAGTGGAAATTCAATTCATATATCTTTCCATGACCTTGGAGATGAATTTCAAAGTAACCTGAGCCTCAGTTCATATTTTTACTACTTCCCATTGCTTTCCCTATCTATGCTGCAGAAGTTATGCTTTCCTGCCCAGTAATGTCTGGGAGAAGTTTATCTGACCTTACATTAGACATCTAAGTCTGAGATTAGGTTTAGGTTTAAGTTTGTTGTATAGTCAGTGGATGTGAGGGGCAGGTCATCTCATCACAGGGTAGATTTCTATAATAAAGCATCATGCGGAGAGCTCTCTTTCTTTTCAGATATCAAAGGGAGCCAGGGAAGACTAGCTCTTACTTAAACCTGTACGGCACCAGTGTTAGAGAAGGTGAATCCCATCCTACATCTGGAATAGTCTGTCCCTTTCTATTAAGCCCATTGTCAAGGATAAACATGACAGAATAATTTCACCACGATGGATTTATTGATGGTATAGCTTCTTCCCCTCAGATTTCTCTCTTACTGTCTTAATTAAAAGTTCAATAGCTGGTTTTCTTTGACTCCAGCTGTACAGACCTTTGTGGACTTAATAGTTTAACAAATTCCACTGGTGTCAAGATATGAAATATGGCATTTGGAATAGCATTATGCTATAGATTGTTCTTCTCACTGCTTTGAAGAACACAAAACAAGATAGATATGTTAAATACCAAATCCCACAATATCAAAAGAAAAAAGTACAAATAAGAAAAAGCGTGTGAATGGTTTGTGGTGATTAGGAAAAAAGGCATGTATGACTACCTGGATGAGGAATATGTTCTTAAAGTATATAGACTGCTTTTGAGTTCCCCTGGGCTATTTATTTCCTTATTTCTTAAACCCACATTCATAATTGCTCTAAAATAATACTTGAAACACTAGGCTTGGCTGGCATGTTTCCAAAACCAAGACTCCTTAAACTCAAAAGGTTTTGGGACCACACTATAGAGCATTGTCATGAAAGGAACAGAAAACCATCTGTGGTGACTCACAGCCACTTGATTAAGGTTGGTTTTTTTTTCATTAAAAAAAACAAACTAAAAACACATTAGTGATTATAGTATACCTTTCCAATATGCAATGAGGAAAAAAAAAAGCAGAGGATTCAAAGATAATTACCCTGTAAAGGCGATGTTCAAATTATCCTGTCACATCCCCATCTTTTTGTCATTGCATTAGCTGACATTATGACCTTTACAGGGTCTGCTTTGAGAACCCGGTTAGCATCGGGCATAGCTTCTAAAAGAGACATTTTGCAGTTGTCTTTGTGAACAATAAATAAAAAAATAAAAACAAGCCAAAACCCCTCTCATCTGTGCATCTCTCCTTACATTGTACTATTGTTTTATCAGAAGAACACAAGCAATTCCTCGGACTCTTTCATTCCCCTCCCACACCAGTTTGCCCCTTCTGCCTTCAGTCCTCTATCTGCTCTGCCCATGCCCTTCCTGTGTTGTATTCAAATACCCCCTTATTCCCAAATTACTTTCCATGTGTATTTTCCTTCCAATTACATATCCACTTTTTGTCAATGTCTCCTTTGGGCCCTCTTTACCTACCCTGAAATCTCACCGCCTTCAGATCTCTTGCCCTCCATCACATTATTCTTTTTAGATTAAGTTGCTTATTTGATAGCCTATAAAATTATCACACTCCAACAGGTCAGTCCTTAGTCCTGATAACAAGATCCTTTCTTCTCTCAACAGGAATTACAAGAAAAAGTAAGTATCTCCCATCCTGGTGGAATAAGCAATCAAATTGCCCTGATTGATTGCCAAAGCTCTCTGACCCTTAAAATCTTCTTTCATACTGCTTGCTTCTCTACCTCTGCTGACTCAGATATCAAACCCAACACTTCACAGTACCAGACCAGGCCTGGAGAATACTCAGTCTGCTTGTTATGTCCCCCTCTGCGAAATAGGGCTGGCGTGTCTCTCATTTGGGTGGTATTTACCAGGGTAGACCAGCCTGCTACAGTCCTAGCTACTAGACATTAGCCCCGAAGATGGCTGGCTTAGCTAGACAGTCCACCAAGGTGTAGGTCTCTGACCTGAGTAGCAAGATCAGTGTCGTGGTTTCAGCCCAGCTGGTAACAAAGCACCGGGCAGCCGATTGCTCACTCCCCCCCCCCCCCCCCCGCCCCGGTGGGACGAGGAGAAAATATAAAGAAACACCCGCGGGTCGAGACAAGGACAGGGAGGGATCACTCCCCACTCATGGTCACGGCATGAGACAGGCTCAGCTTGGGGAAGGAACACAATCGATTTCACTTACTACTGACCAAAACAAAACAAGGATAATGGGCAGTAAACCCAAGCCTGGGAACACCTTCCCCCCCGCCCTCCCTCCTTCCCGCCTCAACTCCGCTCCCGGTTCTCTCCACCTCCTCCCGCCGGCGGCGCAGGGGAACAGGGGACGGGGGCTGGGGTCCGCCCGCCATACCTGGTCTCTGCCGCTCCGTCCTCCTCAGGGGGACGAGGAGGACTCCGCACTCGGCCCTGCTCCGCCGTGGGGTCCCTCCCGCGGGCTGCAGTTCCTCACAAACTTCCCCGGCCTGGGTCCTTTCCGCGGGCCGGTCTTCAGTCACAGACTGCCTCAGCGCGGGCTTTACCACAGAGTCCCGGCCGTCTTCGGGGGCTGCTCCGCCGTGGGCTCCTCTCTCCCCGGGCTGCAGGTGGGCATCTGCTCCCCCACTCCCCTCCGTGGGCTGGGGGGGACAGCCTGCCATCTCACCACAGGCTGCAGGGGCATCCCCTCCTCCTTCCCTGACCTCCACACCTGCAGAGGGGTTCCTCTCACACCCCACTCCCCTCACTCACTGCAGGTTCCCCTTCTCAAACCTGTTCCCCACAGGTGTTACCACTCTCACTGACGGGCTCAGCCTGGGCCAGAGGCAGGTCCCACCTGGAGCCGGAGAAGCTTCTAGAAGCTCCTCACAGGAGCCGGCCCTGCAGCCCCTACCCTGCTACCAAAAAAGCCGCACCACACAAACCCGTAACAATCATACATAAAAAGCCAATCCAAACTATCCAATACCAAAAGAACCATTTTTTGTTCCAGCCACTTTAGAGGTGGATAATTGAATCATGGTGGATCAATTCCTTCTGATACATTCTTAGCAGGAATATATATGAATACATATATTCACTTAGGACATTCAGCAGCTCTGACAGAGATATGTGATTGACTTGTTTAATGGGTCCTTTGTCAAGCATCTGCACTAAGCCTCTTTTACTTTGGATTGTAAAACCCCAATAAAACCTCTACACCATTTTTCCAGATTTTATAAGTATGTATTGCAAAGCTCTGCTAAAAACAGTAAAAATGTCTCTCCATGGAAGTACACTAATTATTATGGGCAATATTAGGAAAGGGTTTACCACCAGGTTTAAATGAGCAACTGATTGACAGTGGAATATGTTGGATTGTTCTGAAAGCATAATTAGAGAAATCTCACTCTCATAGCTATTAGTGTTATTTTTAAACCTGCCAAATATAGATCAGAAGTCAAATGAAAATATCTTTAAAGGCTTGTGATCATTCATGCAAGTCTGAAATGTATTTGGGAATTCTTCGTCAGGACATCTTATATATCATGGCCACGGGACTTTAAAATCACAGTACTGATGAAATGTCGCTTCAGGAAACACTTGAGTGACATTTAGTATTTAATGTTTCCCTGGACTTCTCTGCAAAGATTAGAGAAGAAACAGTTTTAGATTCTGAATCAATATTATCACACCCGAACTGATAGAACACAAAACAGAATATTATCCCAATGGCCTGCAGGTGAAGTACATTTCTGTAAAAGAACTTTTTGCACATCTCCTGGAGTGCATGTATTAAAAAGGTTACAGGGTTCTCCCTGCTTTCTTGCTAAGGATTTTTTTTTTTTTTTTTTTTTTTTTTTAAGATATCCATGAACACATCAGGTGTACCCCGGAAGGGAAATCTGGTATTTTAGAAATATATATACACTAGAAGAGGCATAATTTTAAAGTGAAACTTAAGGAAATCAAGACTTTCCTATTGAAGACAAAACACAGGAAAGAAAAAATAAAAAAAAAAAAAACAGGAAAAAAAACCCATGAAACAAACTAGCATTGATATGCTTTTTAAGATTTTTGAATATTTCCAATCCTTTTGAATGAAATGTAAGGAGAAACAGCTGCTCTGAAGAAAAAAAGAATGTCCTATGCAGTTCAAAGTTAGGGCTGGTGTAACAGGTTCACTACCTGACAAGAGATGCAAGCTGCAAACATGAATACAGAAGTTAAGGAGATCCGTGGAAGATCTCTTTGGAGGAGGATGTCGGCAGTGTTTAGGTTCACTGAGAAATGAAGTGTCTGAGTTTCATTGGCGGTCTCTAATTCCTGGGGTTCACGTATTAGACAGTGTGTCCCATTCTTGGGACACATATCCCACTCTTGAGATGTGTATCCTGATCACATCCCTCACAAACAGCAAGAAGTATTCTGTTATTACTCTGTATACATATTGTTTGCCTTTGAAAGGCAACGTGGATGGAAAGCTAGGGAGGCAACTGTGTTGGATTTATTTTAGGGCAGAAGGAAGATGAGAGATGCCTAGCAAAGAGTCACCTAGTTACCCCCAAAACTCAACATCTGCAAGATTACTGCAAAAATCCCATATTCACTAACACTTGTTCAGCTACATGTAGTAAGTGTGCTCTGGCAAGTATTCACAATCCCTTTTGTTTGCTTTCTGTGAATATTCAGGAGAATAATGTTTGATGAAAGAGATAGTGTTCCAAACCCTTGTGCAAATATGTATTTATGCCAGAAGTATTTGCATGGGGATCTTGAAACTGAGATTTTTCACATAACAATAGAGTTAACCCCTATGCTTCCAAATCCTGCAGAAAATGGAAAGAAGTTGTTCTACCATACTGTTTAGCTGTACTTTCCTCCTTAGTTTAATACATCAGGTTAATGATCCTAAAAACAGTGACTTCAGCAAGACTACTTACAATGGCAGAATTATCTATAAAGACATAGGTTTCAGGAAGGGACAACCTATCGACTAGAGGCAGGATTGTGATCTGGGTTCATTTAACTGCTGCTACAGTACTGAGTCATATGTAGGACTCAATTCAGTTACCCAGACATAGGTGTCAAGTGATGTTGAGATGACCTGCAGTATCCCACTTGGGTTCCAGCTGCTACTTTGCTTGTCCCCTGTAGCTCCTGCATCTCACCATCCAGCCCCAGGCAGATGTGTCAGATACCCTGCAAATCCCACTAAGTGCCCACGGTTAGAACACTGAATTGCACCCTTAGTTCAGGTCTCAGTTTCTTGGCAGTAACAAGGAGGTAATCTTCCTCTCCTAGGAAGGAATATCATGATGATGAAAACCATCACAGTCTGTCCCCAGATATTACCTGTTGTTGACAGTATGATATTCTTGATTAACTGTGGTTTTATTGAAGTAAATCCAGATAGAAGCATAGGGAATAAAACAGGATTTTATAAACCTAAAAATAAGTATATTTTTAAACAGGAAAATTATTTTAAATGAATGTTATTTATGGATTGTTTTTACTACAGTGATACATGCAATAAAAATGATACAGCATTCCAAAATTCACAATTTATATAGATTACAGAAATATCTTTTCGTAACTCTTAATCTGAAGGATTATGGATGATCAGCTATACAGGTATTTATCTACCCTCTA
Organism: Harpia harpyja; assembly: GCF_026419915.1. Classification (NCBI taxonomy): domain Eukaryota; kingdom Metazoa; phylum Chordata; class Aves; order Accipitriformes; family Accipitridae; genus Harpia; species Harpia harpyja. The sequence continues at coordinate 2,301,612 of NC_068944.1, read as the reverse complement.
GAGATAAACAGAGGGATTGGAAAGGGATACAGTAGCAGCTGTGACTGATGTACTAAGCTTGATTAACAGGACAGGACAGTCACATGTGTATGTGCACAGAGTATACAGAAAATCCCACATGCCTGAGTGTTCCTCATACAGACAAAGATGGCCAAAGTTACATGCCATGGTAATAAACTTATATGTAACAAAGCAGGTCCGCAAAGTGCTAGGAATCAGTGACCAGTAAAACCTTTTCATGTGTATCACCCAGTCTCAGACAATTCCTGTCCATACCTCCTTAAAAATATCAGTCTTTGAAAATGAGTATTCCAATAAACTAGAAGAGGAAGGAGTCACTTTAAAAAAATCTGTGCCAAAGGAGGACAATGTTTCAAATGTTTCATAGCCTTCCCTTCCTATGTGCATTATCCACACGTAGCTGTAACTCCAACTGCTGCAAATTGCAAGTCTTCTAGTACCAACAATTTAAGGGCTACACGCATGACATTCAGCAGTTCCACTGGGGAATAGTAAGTGAAGTAATTCCACTGTTTAGAAATCCCAGAAAATCACAAGTAAAACAATCTAACTTTATTGGCATTTTTATTCAGTAATCAACACTTTTTCTTGACAGTTAGAAATACCAAGAAGTTAAAACACTGTCTGAAATTTAAGGAAATACATCTAAAGAAGGGACCAAAGTCTGACACATAGGCATTACTATCTGACTGATACTCTTAGACCACTACCATTAGATTCCCCCCCACCCTGCCCCTCCCAAATGGTTGAGGTTGGAAGGGACTTCTGGTGGTCACCCAGTCCAACCACCCTGCTTAAGCAGGGCCACCTAGAGCAGGCTGACCAGGACTATGTCCAGGTGGCTTTTGAATATCTCCAGGGATGGAGACTCCACAGCTTCCCTGGGCAACCTGTGCTCGGTCACCCTGTCGTGGTTTCAGCCCAGCCAGCAACAAAGCACCAGGCAGCCGATCGCTCACTCCCCCCCCCCCCCCCGCCCCGGTGGGACGAGGAGAAAATATAGAAACACCCGCGGGTCGAGACAAGGACAGGGAGGGATCACTCCCCACTCATGGTCACGGGCAAGAGACAGGCTCAGCTTGGGGAAGGAACACAATCGATTTCACTCACTACCGACCAAAACAAAACAGGATAACGGGCAGTAAACCCAAGCCTGGGAACACCTTCCCCCCCGCCCTCCCTCCTTCCCGCCTCAACTCCGCTCCCAGTTCTCTCCACCTCCTCCCGCCGGCGGCGCAGGGGAACAGGGGACGGGGGCTGGGGTCCGCCCGCCATACCTGGTCTCTGCCGCTCCGTCCTCCTCAGGGGGACGAGGAGGACTCCGCACTCGGCCCTGCTCCGCCGTGGGGTCCCTCCCGCGGGAGACAGCCCTTCACGAACTTCTCCAACGCGGATCCTTTCCACAGGCTGCAGTCCTTCAGTCACAGACTGCCTCAGCGCGGGCTTTACCACACAGTCCCGGCCATTTTGGGGGGCATCTGCTCCCCTCCGTGGGCTGGGGGGGACAGCCTGCCATCTCACCACAGGCTGCAGGGGCATCCCCTCCTCCTTCCCTGACCTCCACACCTGCAGAGGGGTTCCTCTCACACCCCACTCCCCTCACTCACTGCAGGTTCCCCTTCTCAAACCTGTTCCCCACAGGTGTTACCACTCTCACTGACGGGCTCAGCCTGGGCCAGGGGCGGGTCCCACCTGGAGCTGTGGAAGCTTCTAGCAGCTCCTCACAGGAGCCGGCCCTGCAGCCCCTACCCCGCTACCAAAAAACCCCACCTCACAAACCCAAAACACCCTCACACTAAAGAAGCGTTTTCTGATGTTTAGAGGAAATATCCTGTGTTTCAGTTTGTGCCCATTGCCTCTGGTCCCATCACTAAGCACCACTGAAAAGAGCCTGGCTCCATCTTCCTTGCGCCCTCTCTTCAGGTATTTGTATAAACTGATAAGATCCCCCCTGAGCCTTCTCTTCTCTAGGCTAAACAGACTATTTCTATACAATCTTTCTGTCAACATCATTCTTAAAGATGTTTGCATAAATCTGTTTGCAAAATTTTAATCAATAACAGGGGCATTGTACAATATGATCTGCATTGCTCATTTCAACATTGAGTTTTAAACTAGACCTAAGTTAAAATGTTACCACTGAGAAGAATTAATTTCCTAAAGGTAATAAACCAAAAATATGTCTCACCTTCAAGTGGAAAAGAAAAAAAAAAATTGACAGTCATGCTTATAACCGATCATTACTAAAATACTGAGAGAAGAGGAGAAAAGGAGTGTGTATTATAACACAGATCAAGGCAACATTTAAAAAAAAAAAGTGGTCAGAATGAAGGAACAGGTATACTGGGTTAAATTTTAAAATGCCATCCTGAGGCAGAGAACAGAGAAACCAAATAATATAAAAAGAGAGGGAGTGATATGAATTGTTCCTGAAAAACTCTTTAAGGAGGCAGAAATGGGGAGCTTTCAAAATGGAATAAAAAGACAAAAGAACCAAACAAAAAGAGGAAATGGAGGGAGAAAGTAAGTGTACAGAAGGGGAAAGTAACACTCTCCTGATGGAGGTTCCATGTTGGGATAGTCTATGAAAAGCAACAGTGAATTGTTTATGATGCTGCAATACAAGCTATTGCTGATGTAGGAAGACTGATTAATAGCTAAGGCACACAACTGGGAATGAAGACATACTGTTTCCATTTCTGTTTTTCGGACACTCAAGGCATGATTTTGACCCAGAGATTTGTATAAGTGCATCAGTAGTATTTCAATTAGTGCCAGCACTTGTGCATCATTTGCAATATATATTACTAATTTTACAAATTAATATTAAGCTGATACGTAAGTTAGCTAGAAGTCCGAGCCAGGCTCTTCACAGCAGTGAATGGCAGGAGGACAAGAGAGAATGGACACAAACTGGGAAAAGAGAGCTTTTGACTTGATATGAAGAAAATCTTATTCACCATGAGGACTGTCAGGCACTGGAACGTGTTGCCCAGAGAAGCTGTCAGTGTCCAGCCTTTGAGGTTTCCAGGACCCAGCAGGATAAAGCCCCAAGCAACCTACTCTGATCTCATAGCTCACCCCACCACTTTCAGCAGGTAATTGGACCAAAGACCTCCCAATGTCCCTTCCAGCCTGAATTATGCTCTAATCCTATGATTCTACCTAAAAGAGAGGTGCAATTTTACCTCTGAGCATTTTGAGCTAACTAAAAGCCTTATGACTGCATTAGGGCAGTGCTAAGCTAAATGTAATACACCCTTTCTCTCAGAAAGGTTTATGAACTTAGACTCGTTGCCACTTGGATGCAATAAGCTTGCAATAAGCTCGGTCAGTTTTCTGTAGAAGAAAGTCAGGCTTATGCTTCTTAGAATATCACCTCCAGACAAACCCCTTATACCTCCATTCTGTACCCATAATACAGGATATTTCATAAGGGTATTGTGAGGATACAGTCTTTATTATATGCGAGATGTTAAATTTCTGTAGTTACGAAGAGCCTCTAATCATAAATTAAATTAAACAAATCATATTTCAATTTTACCAAGTAATTACATGCCTTATCTGAGAAAAAGCAGGAAACTCCATCCAGTTGGGCAGGATAAGTCTAGCTGGGAAAATGGGCAGCTAGATGTCACTGTCCTTTGATTTTGGAAGGAAGTTAGTATTTTGAAAGAAAATCATTACCATCCTAACTAGCGTAAAGCATCAGAGAAGAGGCTGGTAATTTAAATGAGCCCAAAGACGCCCACAGCAGAGAATAGCTTTAAGCTGAGTTGCATTTTTCTTTTGCTCCTGGAGTCACCTTTTTGTGGTCTCAGGCATAAAATACTGGGGAAGGTTGAAGGCATGGCAGGATGAGAAAGATGCTCTTGGGATCTCTTGCTTCCCCTCTGAATTGAGTTCCACCCAAAATTATTTGGTTTTCCTCAGAGATTGCTCTCGGAAATGCTGACCACCAGCAAGCATGAGGAGTCCACCTGACAGTCCAAGCCAACCGGCATCCCATGGGAGAAGCCACAGCTGTACACCCTCTGAAGGGGATATTGCTGGGCGCAGAGGGAATATTTGCATTCCATCCCTACCGGAGGCCAGTGGTGGGGTCTACATTGCACTTGACATGCAAGCGTGAGAATATCTTTCAACTAAACAAGTTTTCCATGTTGCTGTCTTGGGGCCAACCTGCAGAGAGTCCCTCTAGCCAGGCTAGTAGCAAGTACTGAGTATTCACCTGTGTGCAAAATACTCCAGACTGCCCAGCCTTTCATATTCTCCCACATTTCTCTTCCCCTTAGGAATAGAGATCTGAAGAGCTTCTCTTTAATTTTAGCCATGCGGAAGCTAGGCATGTTAGGAAAGCCTCTGAAAGCACTTTTATTTCCAGTGATAATAGATAGAGCCTAGATACCTATCCTACAGGTAGGAAAAAGGAAGTGACCTGAATCTCACACAAAGTACCTGCCCATAATGGTCTAGAAAAATTGTGGCAAAACCAGGAACTGAATGTAGATCATTTAAATTTTTATCCAGTACTTCAGTCACAAGTCTCTGTTTTGTTGATGACACGTAATTCAGGAAAAAAAACCCCTGTTTCTATCATCATTATCCTGTCTTTTAGGAAATCTGGCAATGATAGGCCAGTCTCTCCCCCAAAACTGAGATGGAGTTGGCTAGTCCGTACCTGGTGACTTCTCAGGTCATTATTCTTAAAGAAATAAGATCATAATATAAATTTTAAAAAATTTGTAAGATAATAAATTCTATCTAAAATGTATATGTGAAAGAAGCACTGCAGATCACTGTCTCAGGCTCTGCACAAAACATATTGATCTATAGATTCCTCTCTCATAATAGCCACTTTGTTTATTACTTCAGTTTTCTTTCTGCTACAGTGGTTCTTATAATAAGCTCCCCTAGTGATTTTTGAAACATGGAAAAAATCTAACCTTATTTTGTCCAGCTGTTCAGACAAATTAACAATGCCAGCTCTGATCTTAGTTAATATAGAAACTAAGGCTGAACTGCATGTTCAGAAATCATTTGTATGTAAGAAGCTGTGCTCCTGATCCCATGCCAGCTTAGGGGGAAAGACAGAGGTAAACAAAGATGGCATCCTGTGGCCCTGAAACAACTCTCTTTACCAAGGTCTACTCACAGTTATTTATTTATTTATTTTATTTTCCCTGCTCATTATGGAGGCTTTGTATTAAGCTCTACAGCTGCAGGGGATATACAGACACCAACTTGATCAGGAAATTCTGTAGCTGAGAGACTTTATATTTGGCATATAAGCAGAGTTATGGCACTAAGGGACTTGATTTGCCCTGCTCAGGTATTCTGTACAATCTTCAGCAGCTAATGCTTTACCAGTTACTGCAAAAAGCAGAGAAACTGAAGAAAAAAAATAGATTATTCAGGCACCTAGACTGCCACCCACAGGAAAAACTAATCACTCTTCAGAGTGAAGTGGGAAAAGTCGTGGTGGAAATAAAGCTGCCCTTGCTAGGAAGAGGTCAAAGGAGCACTGCTTCAGTCCTAGTTGAAGCACATGCTCCATGAGAAATACAAAGTATTTGGGGGAAAGCACTCCCCATCCATGCACCCTTTTTTAACCCAAAGGATCACGACCCAGCTCCACCCATGCGAGCTGATTCCACTGCATGGACACCGTTTGCTCTTCGTCTTAGCCTGCATGCTAAGGTGAGCATTTCACCACCAAGTCACCTCATAGTTTACAACAGAAAGAGAATCTTTCACTGGAAGAGCTGCTCTGTAAAACTTGGCTGCCTACTATTTATTCTAAACATGAATAGCTCAAGCTGACTTGTCCTGTATTCAAAAATATGCTAAAATATAAAACTCACCCCTCCAGGAATAGAGCGCAGAAATGACAGACAAGGCCACAGGGATACAGTATCCAAAGGAGTTAGACATTAAAACCAACTGTTCGCATGGGCTCCTGAAATCTCAGAAGAGATGTACAACAGCTGTATTTAAATGCCCATTACTGGAAACAAATGGTTTTGAGTATACCTTTTGTGTGTTCTCCTCTAGAAATAACTGGGTGCTGAAACTTTGAGCTATTCCAAGGGAGGAACTCTATTTTACGGCTTTTTTTGTTGTGTGTATATAAAAACATAAGGAATTCCTTACTGGATGAGACCAGTGACCCATCCCTCAGTCTGTCTCTAATAGTGCCAATAGAAAATATTATTTGTGGAGAACACATGCATGGGGTGGCCTGTACACCATTTTCCGCACTGTTTGCCCCAAGAGCTAAAGGATACCTTGAATCTTCAGCACTCTTCCACTTTAAGCAAGCCTTGCAGGAGGGTCGATCCTATCCCTTGCTCACCTCTAGACTTGGGCAGCTCTTTCACAGCCTCCACCCTGAAAGCCTGTCCAGTGGTCTGCAATCCAGCATTTCTGGTGGGTGCTGTGGTATCTAGCCCATCCACATCTAACTCATGCCATGGAGACGTTCTTATAAGCTCCCACTCTGCTCCATTTCCAGACACAGAGTAGTAGGATGTCTTACAGCCAGCAGACAGTCAGTCAGCTTAACTCTGAGCTGATTCCTGTGATCCACCAAGGACTTCTGCTGGAAAATGCTTCGTGGCACAGGAGTGTTCACGGAGTGTTTCCTGGGTCCCTCTCTGTGCGCACGCATCAGTTGCACCGCATCACAGTTCCTTGGCCCAAGCATCCCTAAGGAACGCCACGGCTTACTTTCTGCCATCCTGAAAAGTGAGCCCTAGGCCTACCTCCACAAGCTTTTAGTCCATAGAAGAACCTTTCCTCCGGTCTGTAATAACCTTTAATGTGGAAATTTATCAAAAGTGTTTTGAAAAATCCGAAGAAGTTGTGTCCACTGGATCCCTTTTATCCATGTGCCGGTTGACATCTTCCCAAATTCTGACAGGTTAGTGGAATGGAGCAGGATTTCCTTTCACAGAGGACTGCTGACTCTTTCCCAAAACCCTGTGATTTATCCAAATGCTTAGCAATTTTAATACAGCCTCTACCAGCTTGCCATGGACGGAGGTCAGACTAAACGATCTGTAGTTTGCATGACTGCCTTTAGAACCTTTTCTGTAGATAAGCTAGTCTGGCACTGAGGCGGTTTGCAGGGGTGGGTTTCAGACATCAACCAGCAGTTCTGCAGTTTTACATCTGGATTGCTTCAGGTCAATCATATCTTCTCTTGGTGCCCTACTGACTATTAGATCTACTTGGTACAACAGTTCCTGTGTATTTATTTCAAGTTTTTCTAGGTCTGATCTATTTGCTGCAAAGAATCTCCCCAGAATCTTGTACATGCAGTAAAAATGAAAGCAGTGTTTCACTGAACTTCTCCACTATGGTCTTATCATTCATGAGTTTCCCTTTTACACCTCTTGTCATCAAACAGTCCCACCAATTCCCTAGCTGGCTGATTTTGATGTATTTTAATAACTTTTCATTATCAGTTTGAGCATCCTTTGCAAGATGCTCTTCAAATTCTTTTTTAGCTCTTTTAATTTCCTGCTTCTATTTGACCTGCTATGTAGTATGGATTTTTCTGTTCTACTCATTTGAGAAAGCTTTCCAATTTTTAAATGCCAGCATCTTCTGTATGATAGTCTCTTTAACTTTTTTATTGAGCAATGCAGGGTTTTTATCTGGACAGTTTTGCTTTCCTTTTTTTTTTTTTGTTTAGTTTTACCTAGTCTTCTAATACAGTATTTTTTAACTCCAGTTTTCTTCCTTTTTGGATTTATCCCTTCAGTTTTTTGCTTTGCTTTGTTTGACTAATTTTCTCTTTTTTTATGTATTTCTCTTTCTTACAATTGCATATCTGCATGCTGGATTTGTTTAACATATTCCTTCCCACTACAATGGTAAACCTAGTTGAACTGTATCTGATATTATAGAGTGACTTTCCTAGTAAAACCTTGACCTAGCGCAAGGTCAAGACCAAATCCAGAATGTCTTCAATGCTTTGTCCTCCCTCTGCACACACAGCTAAGTTGGCACTGTAGGTGTTCCAATCTGCCTGCCTTATTTATTGATAATATGCTTTTTATCTCCTTGCTGGCCTTTTCAGAGGCTCACTGAAAAATAACCATGTCTGCTTTATAAGTTGCATCAGTCTTTGCCCCGCTGGCTTTCCCCTGCTTTTACCAGCCTACCTCCATTATAACTAGGGTGCAGCTGTCCTTCCTGTACAAGATGCTGCTGTCCCCAAAGATTTCTCAATTCTTAACACATCTAGATCTCTACACCATCATCCATGGGTTGACACTACATTCAGGGGAAGGGATAGGACGGGAAGGGACGGGAAGGGATGGGAAGGAGAATTCATAATGGTGATTAATCACATAAATAATTCACACAATTCTAGTGTTAATGCATGCTTGAGTCCATGGTAGTATATCTGGTAGTGTCTGTCAGAGTACATCATACTGTTCCTATTGCTTTCTTTTTATAATGGAAAAATAGGTGGAAAGGGAATAGCCTGACACATAACAGGATTTATGTGTTTCCCTAATACATCAATTTCTAGCATCTGTGTAGGTGCCATGTAGGCATATCTGATGTTGTTCTGCCATATGTATTAGAATAATATCTTCGCTAGGATTTGATCTTTTAAGTGTAAGTATGTTTACCACACAAAAGAGGAATGTGACAGAGGCAAACAGAGAGAGAGAAAAAATGTTTTTTAAAAAAAGAACTTCTTTATTAAAGAAAGATTACATCAAAGGCAAAAATTCACAAAATACATCATTAAATAAAAAACTGCTACTTTGAGGAAAGGGACAAAAGGAAAAAAGTCTGAGAGAGAATGACTTTTGTTATATGACACAGCTCAAAAGACTTGGCTTGAAAATTCATATTGTTTTGGTCCAGTTGAGTATTATAGAGAATTAGGATAAATATGCAATTTTAAGAGGTTAAAGTTAGATATAAGGTTATTCCTCAGAAAAGCACAACTATGTAGTTTCTGTTACCTTCTTTTGTTTCAATTGAAAATACTGGAAAGAAAATTCTTTACATTTTCCTATAATCATTATCTGAAAAAAAACCCAAATAAACAAGAAAAAAAGGCTTACAATAATAAACTACTGCCCATATATTTGAGGTACCTTATATCTGTTTGAAAAACCTGTTTTCTTAAGGGAAGGGAATCCTGTGATGTTGCTTCCAAGGATCGGTCATTTGCAAGGCTTAGGAGAGGTGATATAACCTCAGTCTAAATGAAAGGGAAGGGCTACAGAGCCACTTGTCTGTAGCTTCCTCACAGACAAAAGGGTGCATGGACTGGACAAGGCAGTGTGGATTAGGCTAAAGTGAAGGAACAGGCAAGGTTACAGTTTTGTCCCCTCTTACCACCTAACTTCGCATCTGACTTGCTCAGAGAAGAATTCCCACCGGTGTCAGCTTGACCAGCCAAACTGGTGTTGGCTTTGGTGTTTCCAAAGGGCAATGGAGGCTTTCAGGTGACTCCCAGAAACTGCCTGTGTAATCCAGCCATTCAGAGTGATTTACTAGCTATCACAGTGATAAATAATACAGCAGGACTTAAGGGAAATTTCACCTGACTCCTACCATTTCACTTTGCCAAAGAGTAGAAGCATGCAGATGGTGAGTTACAGTGAGTTACCATGTCTCAAATGAAGAGAAATCACTTCTCAAAATATGCTAACTCAAAAATTGGAATAGTATGAGATTACTGGGAGTCTACGACGTAGGCTCGCTGTGCCATCATATGGTAGGATATGAGCCAGTTCTGGAACAGGAGCCAAATGGCTGCTCTAATGTGGCGTGGTACACGGTTCCTGAAAGGCATTGGATATTAGTTTAGCAGCACTTAACTACTGCTGCTCAAGAGCTTCCAGAGTGCTCAGTTCAAACTTTGTGAGACTGAACTCACATCCATCTACATCCTCCGAACAGATTTAACTTACGTAACTTTGCTAATGCTGTAGAAGCTGGTGGCAGAGCAAGGAATTGAATCCTGATTACCGAAAGCGGCAGGCATGCTAGTGCTGGATCATCAGTCCACCCACTATTGATATTCATTAATGCCACCACTGCTCACACTGCGATGTGCTTTGCAATACTGATAGCTCCCTTGGTAAAATGGAAATCATGCAGGTGCTCATCAGTGTGAGAACAGGTGGTAGAAGCATGCTTTTAAAATATGATCAAATGTTGTAATTTGGAAATAGGAGACTTACTGTTTCTGAATTCAGCTCAGGATAAAGCCAAGCTGATAGCTAAGGATGTCCAGCATGGCTTGGTTTCTTTCTTGTTGTGTTTTGTCATCTCATTCATGCGTTTCTTTTGCTACCAAGGCTGTTGCTTAATTCCTTGGCAAATTTGGATCCAACAACAGTTTCCATTATGGAATTAAAACATATCTTGTCCCTCATCTCCTCTTCTCCAGACTGACAATAACAGTACCAAATCTCTAGTGAGAATGTTAATAGTTTGGACACTTTATAAAAGTGTGTGCATTGAAAATATTCTCACATATCCTGGTGCCTAAAGCTTTTAATGCGCTATTTCCCCATGTTTCCAAAGTTTCTCCTTATGTTTTACATGTACTGAGGGATAATTTATTCAGATTTATGTCACTTACCTTCCCTCAGAAACAAATACACTGGTCTATTTTCTCTGGACTTTATATTAGTTTAGAAGATTAGCAACTTGTATCTATTAGAAATGTATTTTAATAGAAAGGAGTTCATCTTTCAGGAGAAATAGTAGGTTGGTAATCTGAGAATCAGAATTCTTCCGCATATCCTTACAGCAGACTTGGCATGTGCAGTAATCACAGAAGTGTCTTTACAAGGTTTTTGCACAGCCTTCAGAGATCATTCCAGATGGGAGAGACTAGTTAGGAACTGCTGCAGAGTTCCCAAAGCCCGTTCTCTCTCTGACTTGGTTTCAGACCAAGCAGCATGTCAGTAACGTGAGTGGTGATGCTGTTATCCTTTATCAAGGACAGAACTCAGTCCGGTAATTTAGCACTTCAAAGGTCTGCCTGGCTTTCAGATACTACTGATCTGGTCCAAATGCTGAACAGTGACAGACTGCACATCATACTATCAATCGCTTGAGGTAGCTCACAAAAAATTTAATGTGCAATTAAGAAGAAAAACATATTTTCAAGTATCAAAGGGAGTGTCATTCTTATTTTCATATTACTACTGTTCAAAAATAAATCAGAATCAGAACTAAGGAAAAAAAGAGGTGTGTGTTAGCATTCATTTTGGCAAAACTTCAGCCAGTTATTACTTTTGTGTTTAGTTCATTTAGTTCTAATGACTAATAGTACAAGGTCTTAAGTAAACAGAAAAATAATGGTGCCTGCTAAGACTACACTAAGCAATGCCCAGTACAGTCTTTAGGGAAAATTTGTGTCTTTCATGGCCTCTCTTCAAGATAGACCCAATTTTTCTTTTTTCTGCCTCTCTGCCAACCAGCCATTTTTGCACAACTCTCTTAGGTAATACCAAGCGATTTGGTATTGAGGTTTCCCCCAGTCAGCAGTCCTGACTTACTAATCGAGTCAGCTTTCTTGGTTTTGGTATGTTTAGCTCCTGTGTTTCAATTATTGCCTCATCATTTTACTTCCTGTCTACTCCTCTGCCATGCTTTTGATAAAGTAAAGAGTCTTGTGGGGCTAGAAAGCCACTGAATCATCTTGCGCTGTAATGATGGATCTGGATACCTGCCACCGGGGCAAAATGTTACTAGATTTAAATTGAGAGAGCTATATTTAAGAGAGAGAATACTTTTAATTAAGAGACTGTACTTAAACTAAAAGGCTTTGTATATGTTTACAACTTCCTGGCACTGCTGCTGAAGGAGAGGCATTTGTGAACCTCAAGAGATACAATAAATCTGTTTTTTTTTCCTCCCTTTTTTCTTCACAAGTGTGTGACAGAGAAAACTGCTGCCCTAGTTGGAGACCAAAGAGGAAGAAGTGACTGAAATAGATAGGTTAGTCTGGTGGGTAAAGCATTAGCAAGGTTCAGCATGCTTTATGAATTCAATGTAGTAATTGCCCCTCCATTCTGTTGAGAGGACAAATACACTGAACACAATCAGGATACATAGTAATAGGGATTAAAAATGTAGATTGATCATAAACGAGACCTTAAAATAGATCAAAAAAGTAGATTGATCATAAATTGGACCTTAAAATAATGGTGTCTCAGTCAGTATTCAAGGTACCTTACCATTCCCCTTGCCTAAGTTTAAGTAAAAACTGTCAATAAAATGTTTTTTAAAAGGTGAAATACAGTGAGTGCTGGCAAAACCACTTTGAGTTTGTTAGAAACCAGACTCTTCTCCCTTGAAATAGTTTGGGAAAGTAAAATGTCACTACAATATGTACTTTGTTTCAGATTTTTGACTGTTGATTTTGAAAAAAGAAATCCAGAAGGACTGGGAAAGAAAGAGCTACAGCAAAGAGCTGAATTTTACGTTCAAAATAAATCATATGAAGATGAAATATTCTATTTTGTCATTTTCTTTAAATATGTCTGACAGAACAAGGATTGACTGTAATAGTGAAGTTGTTGTGAAGATTTTTTCACTTCTTTTGAACTGCTGGAGAATTTCCAAAGCTGGCTCATGCTACAGAAAACATGAAATATTTGACTTTTCTTCTGAACTTGTCCACAGTTTTCACCTGTTCAACAGCTGGTACATTTTCTGTTGGCCCAGATCTCCAAAGTTTCAGCATCTTGTACCACCAAAGGTTGTGTTGCCTTGCAAATTGTGTTAGTAAATGTCTGTTTGCATTCCTTGCTTTCATGATAGATGGGGTTTGACAGTACCATCAGCTGCCTTCAGAACTAGCCAGATATTGTCTGGTACCTTCTTGCCAGAGCCTCTTTCCTACTAATTGATACTATTTTTGTATCTCTTACCTCCTGTTTCATGATTTCTTCTCAGTTCCAGATCAACTGATTCATGGTACTTCATGTCCTTCTCTTTTCAGCCTCTACTATTTTGTATCTAGCTTTGCTATGGGCCAGTCCTAAATATTTAGCATTTGGTAGACTTAGTAGACTCAAATATTAAGAAGCCATGCCTTCTTATGTCTGAAGATTGTGTTAAAAATAATGTCCATTAAGTGCAATGCATTCTCTCTTCTTCTTTGCCATCTGGTTCTGAGTTTTTAAAGATTCTTTTGTAAATTTACAGTTTTAGTAAGAATTGGTTGCTACTCAAACTTGAAAAGCTGACATTATCATGTTGTTAAATATACCTCTAAAGGACACCCAATATCAAGAAAATACACGATCAATTTGTAATGCTTGCTGCAAAACTAATTTCTGGGTTGGTTTGATAATATTCCTATGTGCCCACCTCTGTTTGGGCAAATGACAACTGAGTACACGTGCAGTTATATAGATGAAGCTCTTCATGATAACACATTTGTTGTTATGCTGGAAAGGATAGCAATTTGCTTTAAACTGAAAGTAAAGACTAGGACTGCCAACAAGATTTGCTCAAATGTATACCAAATGCTAACTTTAAGCAAATGTTTATACAATTACAAGTTTGTATCTAGGTTAGGAAATTCACATGCAATTAAGTCTTCCATCTTTACAATCTGTCCCACAAATGTTCAAATCATCAAAAGTTTCTTCCTCATCCACCCAGTTAAGAAAGTAACTAATCCTCATGTTTGACCCTAGAATATTGCCAGAACTTGGCCATTAGTCCCCTCCAAGAATTTTCTTTTAAGCAGAAATCCTTTAGTCCTACAGATCTGCATGTTGCTGTTGCTCTTCTTCCCCTGTGTCAAGTGAGCTTATTCAAATCCCCATTTTGTTTTGCATTTTTTACCAAAGAGTAAAACCCGTGAGTATTTTAAGAACCTGTTTATAAAAGGTGCTATAAAGAGGTAATGGTTACAGCTGTGAAACTGGTGCTTTAGTGTCTCTATCCCTATCCCAACCTCCTCGACTCCATTTATTTTGAAATCAATGTTTGCATCCCACTTGCATAACAGAAACAGCCATGAGTTACTAGCCTTAATTTGCATGTGCGCCTTCCACTGTGGTGTCCATGCATTTCTCACTTCTCAGTGTTTGGCTCATGAGGAAATCTGCAAGCCTCTCACAGGAACCCAAATCAAGAGAACAGGCTTCCTAGAGAGGTGGTCGATGCCCCAAGCCTGTTAGGTTTTAAGAGGCATTTGGACAATGCCCTTAATAACGTGATTGAGCTTGGTCAGCCCTGAACTGGTCAGGCAGTCGGACTAGATGACCACTGTAGTTCCCTTCCAACTGAAATAGTCTAGTCTGGTCTGGTCTGGTCTAGTCTAAGAGTGTAAGCCTCTTCCAGAGGCAAAAATGGATCTGGTTGCCTTGTTCCCTGCAGGATTCAGCACCTGCCTTTTCATCCCTCCTTCATAAGTCTTCTCCAATTTTCCTCCTGTGTACTGGAAGTATCCACTGTGCATTCAGTCCCTTCAGGATACTGACTGCTGCTTTTTTAATGTACGGAGCTAAAGGCTTGCTATATTCAGACATAGCTTTGCTGATGTTGTGAGAGATTTCAGGTTCTACAACACACAGACTCCTTCTGGTACTCCTTCGCTTCACTGTCTCTTTCCAAACCTCCCTTGAAAAGAAATTTTTGATACCAAGTTTTACTTCTTAAGTTTTTCCTTCTTTTCTTTTAATTATAATTCAATGTAATTATAACAGAACTATTTTTACATCCCTATTCTCTGCTGGTGTAAATCAAGACAATGTCACTGATCTGGCAAAAACACCAGCAGTGTGAAAAAATGAACACATTAGTCTTTACTTCCAAATATCAGTTCTGGGCATTTTTTGTATGAAAGGCAGTCTGCACAAATGAGGATTGTGGAGCAGGTAAAATACAAGACAATAGCTATATTTCAAACCACTGCAGTTCACTAGACAATACTAAAACCTCTTTAGAGACATGAATTTCTTGCTCAGAGTAGCTTAGCTATGTTATGTGTTTGATTTTACTGAATAGTGTTATATTGCTATATATACAATCCTGGTACAGATGTTCAGCTGGGGTAAATCAGCATAATATTATTGACTTCAAGTGAGCTCATTCGCATCTCAGGTTTGTTTTGCATTTTCTACCAAAGAGAAACCCGTGAGTATTTTAAGAACCTGTTTATAAAAGATGCTATAAAGAGGTAATGGTTACAGCTGTGAAACTGGTGCTTTTTAGATAGATACACCATGATAATTTTTAAAACATGCTGCTTTCATTTGTCATTTCCAAGGCACTACACATTTTTCTCCCTCTGTGCTGCACACCCACTTCTACAGGCAGGCTTCAGGGAAATCTTGAGGCAGGAGAACACAGACAAAACAGGGACTGCCATTGCACTCAAATCAGCTCCAAGCAGAGTCCAAGCAGCTTGGGAAGGAAAGCAATGGTCCCTGCAGCCCTCTGTCCAACTGGTACCAGCCTTTGATCAACTGGAGGACTGTCATATGTCATCTCTCCCCTCCTCCCATACACACACATGTTCTGCCTGCTTCTTTAGGCAGTAAACGAACTTAATTATTTCAAGTTTCCAATGCATCTGTGGGTGAAATGAGGGGATGTTTGAGGCTGAAAGACTTAATTCAAATATACTGCTGGCACCTTTCCCCCTGTTTTCCCCTTTTCTTCACAATGATCTTTCTGAGTTGTTTGCAAAGCTGGGCATCATCCTACTAACCATTTGTGCAGTTACCACACGATGGTCTCATCTGTCCCACCTTCCTCCAGGCTGTAGTGGTTGAGAATGTCCTGACCATCAAAAGCCATATTATGGTCAAGATACATGGCATCCACTGCTTCCCTTTTGTCAGCTAAGTGAGGCAAAGAGATTGGTTTGATGCAGTTTGTTCCTGAAAAAGCCACTTTGGCTGCTTCTCATCATCCTGTTATTTTCTAGGTGCTCGTAGATATACTGATTAGTAATTTCCTCTCCAGTGATGCATTTTAAATTGACACTGACCAGCCTTTATTTTCTTTTTTCTGCTTTATGTTTTTAAAGAGAGTTACTAATTTTATTTTCTCCAGCACTGTGAAGACCATGCCGATCTTTCATCATATATTAAAGATAATCTTTCAGAGGTTACTTCAGCTTTTTTCTTTGAGCATTCTGCGATAAGTTTCACTAGGTCCTGCCTTACTTAAACGTTCATAACCCATGTTTTGCCTGATGTATTTTCTGGAGTCCTAATCAATTATTACAGACCCCTCCCCACCAAATCCATCTCTGAATTGTATTCACAATTAAAAGACTCTATGTTTTCTTTATCTTTTTGAATCAAAAGCATTTGCAGGTCTTGCATTTTATGTCCCTGTCTTTTGTAACATATTTGCTCCTCAACATTTTTTTATTGTATTTCTAAATGTCTATGCTAATTTTTCATATTTATCTCAGCCATCTCTTCTTCTATCTGAAACTTTTGTAACTTCTTTTTTACTCCAGGTAATTCCAATTCTTCATTTGCATTTTCCAGTCTCAAAGCATCCTGATATATGTTGTCGGTTAGGCTAATATTTTGTCATCTCTGAATTTTTGAAAAATGTATAGGACCATGGTGCCTTGTGGATTTTACATTGTCCTGAACCCTGTCAGCCATTTATTTATCCAAATAAACAATGTCTAAAATCCAAAATGAGCTTACATTTTTTAGTACGAATCAGGGTAGACACTGGTAACATTCACCACGGGATTTGTCAATAGAAATGCTGTTGGTGTCTCTGGTGGAATTTCTCCAAGGGACAAGGTCTTACAAATTAATTAACACTTTCTTCTTCAGTCCTGTGGAGGTCTGAAGTTATGCAATGTTTGCACATAAGCAAAAAACTGCAGTATCAAGTTGTCCACAAAAATGGAGACACAATCAATAAAGATAACAGTTCTGAGGATGAAAAGAAAGTCATATTCAACTCATGCACCCCCAAAAGCTGAAAACACAGAAATATTCTGAAATGGCCCAAGCCCATGATCTGTTAAAAGTTCTTGTACAGAGATTACTAACTGCTTTGTTTAACAAACATTACATTTGGCTGGGATTGAAAGAGGTGATGGACAACCTGCCTGTACTTGTAGATGACTGCTACAGATGCGGATGGAGGAACATCTAGCTACCTTGAAAGGAAACTAAAGTGACTGTCCCCTTATCCTGGATGTGGAAGGGTAGTGTCTGTTCTGAGTCTCCCACAGAAGGAAGTTTATGAAGAAGGTCAAGGGTCTTTCACAAAAAGAAGTCCCAACTAAATAAGAAGGAACAAAAGTTGAGACATTCTGAAGCTATAATCATATTTCTTAGCTGGGGGGGGATTGATCCCAAGCTGAGGGTCTACACTCTTCAGAAGCACATGGAATGAATGGAAACTGAGTATGGCTTTGAAATACAGGCTTTGGACACTGGCTTCTATTTTGTCAGCTTTGGCACAAGATATTTGATCCCTGTTTTACTCACACAGTTCACACAGATCGTCATGTTGGCCTTACCCCTACATTGTGGCGCAATGACAAAGACTGAACACATTTAAGAGGCTATGAGAAGAATATTCACCAAATTGCCTTTGTGGTACCTTTCCTGCAGTACTTCTAAAAACAATGGAATTGGCTACCTGGCCTTACTTGTTCAAGCATTGCCAGTCTCTGTCTTTACATGATTCATATCTCCCATTCAGTAACGATGCATTGAACTATGATAATAAAGGCACAAACATTATTGGACAGTGTTGGTATCTCAGGCATGTTTATTTTCTGGTATTCACGAAAGAGGAATATGGGTACTTTCCCTGCTCATAGATACTTCCCATTTAAATAGTCAAAATACATAGATGTACCAAGTCACTTCTGAAAAATTGCATAAACTTTTACTGAAGTATAAACCACCAATAAATGGCATGATTCATACATCACTTTCCCCCTCTCCAAATTCCAGTATTCTATTTTCATCCTATATTCTCCTGAAAGCAATATCAAGTCATAAACCATGAAGCAGAGCAGCTGAGCAACAATAAGTATTGCAAGTGGAGTGTCAAAAAACTGCTGAATTAAAGTGGAAAGAGTCCAAACTAGAAAAATGCTCTCTCCCCTTTCTGTAGACCAATCACGGTCCAATAACATTAAGTCTAAAATCCTCCCTAACACACTGAAGTTCCTTCTTTTTGTATTGCTCTTCCCTTTTTGACACTCCATCCATTCAAGCCACTGCCCCTGAACTCTGCGGTAGGAACTTAGATAAAATAGGGCTTAATAATAATTCTAGTATCAGAGCTCTCTCTAGTGGTGACTGTGCTACCTCATTATCTATTATTCATCCTAGCTAAATATAAGGAGTGCGTAGCTCTCAAATGGGACACCAGTAAATTCCTCCTTTTGTGACACCCATCAGAGAGATTTTAGGCTGACGGAGGTATGTTAGGATAAGAATACACGAGTGTGAAGAGAAGGGCGACGGATTCTTAGTTGAGTTGGGACCTTGGACTTTGGGCAGATGAGGTAGGGATGTAATCATCCCACCACCAGTTACTTAAACTAATCAAAGGGCAGTACAGACAAGATCTAGTGTGGAGTTTACCATCTCAGCTCTCTACTTTGCCGAAGACTGCTGTTTCCAACAGTAGCACTGACACATCAGAAGGTCCGATGGGGCCTTAGCTGGCTCAGGGCAAAAGCTGGCCATTTATTTTAAACTATTACGTTGGCACTTTTACTCTACAACATCCTACTTTACATTGAAAGGGCTAAGGGGTCAGCCAGCTTTTCTTCTGCTGACTGTGCTTTGTTGGCTGTCACAGGAGGGGAGGAGTGGATAGGGAGGTTGTAATATAAACTTCAACATAAGTTTGGTCAAGGTTGGTTGGTCTGCCAGTACCCCAACACAAGTAACTGAAGCTGTATAATTTTTCTTTTTCAATCTGTTTCCAAATGACAAGAAGCTGCTGTGAAGGAAAAGAGAGGCTAGGAAATATGTCAGATTGTGTAAAGCTGCACTAGAGCATGTTCTGCCTATGGAGAAGGCAGAGAAAGGCAGTGTGACGACTCCACCTGACAGCATAATTTTGACCCCTTATCCTTCGTGGAGGAGAGGTTCTTCGTGAGAGAGGATGAGCAGCCTTCTGTCCCTTTATCTACTGT
Source organism: Harpia harpyja (assembly GCF_026419915.1). Taxonomy (NCBI): domain Eukaryota; kingdom Metazoa; phylum Chordata; class Aves; order Accipitriformes; family Accipitridae; genus Harpia; species Harpia harpyja. Next base: position 2,282,432 of record NC_068944.1, on the reverse strand, counting down.
CAGTCAACATAAATGAATACCTCACTGAGTCTTTGAAGAAATGTCCATGGAAGATGCACAAGTAAGAGCTTTATGATTTACTTGGACTGCAGATGAAAAGGCACAGCAGAGCATAGAGGAAGAATCTGTGACTCACTTTAGCAATTCATTTATGCATTACCATAGTGGCCACAAAAAGCCAAGTCCTTATCAAATATTACTGAACGTATAGCCCATGCTCCATTAAGCTTGCAGCATAGGAACTGCCACGGGTAAGAATACACAGGCATTAAGAAGGGAAAAAGTAACACAGATTAATGCAGGAGTCAACTCAGTTTGCCTTGCAGTTAGAAGCATCATAGAAATGGTTGTTAAGAAGCACAAAAAACCCCATAGCTCTCCAACTGCAAAATGACACAATCATTAACCTAAAACTAAAAGCTCCAGTTTTTTAGTTTATTAGAGGATTCATTTATCAGAGAATCCGATAATTTTGCAAAGATAATGCAAGAGTAATAGGCAACTGCAAGGAAAACAGCAATTTGAATGAAGCAGAGATAGTTAAGGGATCCAGTCTCAACTGCAACTGCATCAGTTGAGATGCAGTTGAACTACCTGAAGTTACACAAACATCACGCAGAAAAAGACCTGTGGTCCTCGTGGACACCCAGATTGAACATAAGCCAGCAGCATGTCCTTGCGGCAAGAAAGGCCAATAGTGTCCTGGGCTGCATTAAGTAGAGTGCTGCCAGCAGGTCGAGGGAGATGATCCTCCACCTCTATTCACACCTGGAGTACTGCGACTACTTCTGGGCTCTTCAGTACAAGACAGACATGGACATTTTCACCACCATCCGTTCAATGTCCTTAGATCTAGCAGGCATTTGCTCTATTATCCCGGCTTTGGTCTACTAATCTAAAGCCTTATTATGGGTCACCTTCTCAATGCTATGCTTTCAGATAGAGACAGGGACTGCAAAGTTTCTCCCTGATTCAGCTTTTGCCCCAACCTGTTCAGGATACTGATGGAAATGCCATAAACGACAAAACTGTATAATCTGGTCTTTTGCAGTTTTTCAAGAGGTACTCACTGGCACTGAGGGACTGGTCTTAGGTTGAAGTATGCCATCTCATGCATTTATTTCTGAATAATATTACAGACTTTAGGCTCCCCAAATGAGACCTTTGCTGCATATGAGTCATCTATACTGTATACCTTCATGTCCTAAAGGCCTTAAGAGGTAGGAGCTAAGTCTTCCCCTCCCTTCTTCCAGTATGCCATCCAAAGAGTTTTGTTGGTCTCCGTGAAGAGTTTATGCAGCTAGGTAGTATGACTGGTGGGGAGGGGGGTGGATTTTGGCCTTCAGGGCACTGCTGTGATTATTCTTCTGGCCAGGTCCTCTGTATAGAACATGCATGAATATTCTTGGGTACAGAATATGCAATAAGGAACAGAGGGAATAGTTTCCCTCAAAAAATCTAAAGCATCACAAAAACAATTGTCATTGTCAAATTCCAGGTTCTGTGCAACAACACTAAGTATTTTACTGCAAACTGTGTTCTCCAGGCTTATATTTATGGCCACTAACAGGCTTTTAATGCTGGCTTTAAAAGACATACTGCCATCGGCTGAAAAGTTATAAAGATCTTCTTTCCACCTATTTTTTTCAGATCAATTTGGGGTGGTCACTCGGCAGTAAATTGAGTCTCTAAATCAATCTAATTTCTTCCTTTTTAAAGATCCCTTTCCACTCCTCTTCTTAAGCAGTGACATCAACTATTTTAATCTAGCCATTCTAAATCATTAGATTCATACGGGTAATAGAAAATCCCTAGAAATTTAACAGTACTTGGATCTTAATTACCAAGAAAGCCATTGTGTGAATTAGATTGGAATATAGTATGCTTTTATATAGCCCCTTTCACACATAAGGTGCAGTGGCAGTGAGACGTTTATGATGAACTGAACAATGTCTGATAATAAAGCTGCATCACTCCACTAATTTGAAGGGTCCTAAGAGTGATACACTTTTCGTCAAGGTGGCTTTGTACCAGGATTCTGCAGTCTAGAAGACAGGTTTCTGTCAGGCAATATTTCATTTTCCAAGTCTCGTTACTTGTACTTTTCATGCTTGGTAAGGTAAGAAGTGACATGCTGAGTCAAAGCTGTGCTATCTACGGCCAACTGTACATCCATACTGACATGGCAGCCTTAAAGAAACACAAAGTTATTATAATTAATAAGCATGTTTGCTTCTATCTGACAGGGAAATCAAATACATACATTGGGGGATTTCACTTGGCATTGGCCAAAAGTTATGCCGTTTAGCCAAACTTACCCTCTGTATGCAATGATAATGAAGAAATTCTATGTAAACTTTTCTTACTTTTATTTCATGAAATAAAAATATAGTGCCATTTTTTTTTTATAATACTCTCCATAACTGATAGGAAAAAAACAATAGATGAGTCAGTTTACATAAGTTTCAGTGAAATTTTTGTTTTGATAGAATAGAACAAGCAGCTGTCTATGCAACACACTTATTTACATATTTTTGTTTAAACTACAAATTATTCTGTCTTGATATGTTTCTGTCAAAGAAGAATTTTCTCTAGGCAAAGAATACATTAATATACAGCATGTTAAACTGATATATCAGTTTAGTCTTAAAATTAGCAATGTCTTCCATTTGTCTTGTACAGGGCGATCTTTTGCATATGATACAAAATTAGTCCATTCTTGAATTCCAGAAAGAAAGCCAAAACTCTTCAAGTGAGCTGGATACTGTTGGTAGTATTTTAAGACTCATTTATAATTGTTCATCTTTTTAGTCTATGTTTTTACACTTTCTCACTTTCGAGTTTTATCACATTGGTCATCTCCCTTATAAACCATGCTTTGGTGTGATGTCTCCAGCAGATGCAAACCTCAGAGATATATTCTCAGTATTAAGTGTCTTTGGATAGTAAAAACAACACGCCAGCTTTCCAAAAGAGCTCCATTTCAAATAGCTCCTACTTTAACCACATATAATTGGAAACGATGTGGTCCAGCCTTTCTAGTGGTATGTACTAAATGCTCTTTAGGGATCCAGGCTGGCTGCATAGATGCAGCTGTAATGGCACAAACACAAAGACAGAAGTTGAAGAGGAATAATCTGCTGTGCTTGATGTGGTGTGTAGGCCAAAAAGTTGACCCACCAAGAACTTGCTTTGCATACAACGAGGAATGCAATAAGCAGTTTTAACTCCTTTAAAAATCTGATCTCAAGGATGCAAAATGCTTTGGAAAATCTGCCCATACATTACATACAGTTGTTTATTTTGTTACTCACTACATCAGAATTTCTATTAGAGTCTTTGTTAGCATAACTGTCTGCACAAATCCCTAAACATAACTTCTGTTTCATCTTGTTTGCTCTTTTCCTTCTGCTATTATGGTTTTTTCTTCATGAATGCACTGCTTAATTATTCCATCCTCAAATGGCTTCTTCACAACATGTTTAAAAAAAAAAAAAAGTCTTTCTCTACCAGTCCCCAATTCTTATTTTCCTTAATTATTTTCATTAGTTGCTTCTGCACTGTCATTTTCCCTTTTATCCTTTCCATGCAAATATATTGTGTTTTACTCAATACAAGCAACTTAAATGTCATGTTTATCTTGTCACTCTCCAATCCACTGTGAGGATGGTGGATCACACTTTTACAACAGCACATCAGGAGGCTAGATATCTTTGTGACCCCAAAATACACAGACAACATAACATTTAACTTATACGAATTTCTACTACTTGTATAGATACATATATTGATTATTACACATAAATGCTAATTAAAGACTCAGTCCTGCCCTGTACTGAGTCCCAAGGCTTGCAAAGAATTTGGGTGATCGTGGCAGCTCCAAGGGGACTAATTATATGACAACATTGTGCTCAGACACAGTTAAAACTTTGCTATTGAAACTAATTTTCAACTTTGACAGAAACATCCGTCTCTGTTTCCTTCAGTATCATCGTATGTATTATAAAAGGACTTGAAGGTCCAATAGATGCAGGAGCCCTATTATTCAGGGTACGGTGCAAAACACTATAATGTGAATCTATGTTCCACAGTGAAGAGGTTTGGCAGGAAGAACGGGAGAGAATGGAGTAGCTCAGATAGGTAGTATGACGTTCAAAATCACAGACTTGAGCAGGAGGGGAAGGTCTTTCCTTCTATAGTTGTACACCCTAACAACAGACTTTTTTTTTCCCCTCCAAACAGGAGTTTTGCTGTGGTTGTCTTGCATAGTATACAATACAAAAATGAGAGAGAAAACAAAGGCAGTGCTCTCCTGAATTCACAAAAATCAAAAGAAAAATTGTTACTCATTTAACTAAAGCTGAGGTGTTTCCAAACTTTGTGCAGTACTTTTCACTATAAGACATTATAATTACAGTAGATCTTAGCAAAAGAATAGCACATCACCATGCAGTACAATTTAATGGAAAAAAAACCTGCATGGATGTTATAATAAATGATCATTTTGTATATATATAAAAAATATATATGGACTTAAAATAAGCTATTCTTGATTTATATCAGTGGAGGGAGGGATGAACATGGTCTTTGAATTACAGTACAAACCGTGAACAAAATGCTGTTGAATACTTGCTTGGTTTTTGTATTGTTCATTTTGAAGTGCTCCACCATTATTAGCTTGGTTAATATTCCCCAAAATATTGCACATCAAAATAAATTGAGATGGTTATAATATATTATTGTAAACAACCACTATTATAACCAACCAAGCATATTAAAACCAATGTACTTCTATTAAAAAACAAAACAAAACACAACAAAAGAAAAACAAAGCAGTGTATAATTTGACAAAAAGTTGTAATAAATGATAAATTATTATAATTTCCTTTAGTTTTCCATATTAATATGTTGATCATGATAAACACATTTGGTCTTTAAGACAACATAATATGAAATCCCTTTGATATTTGCTGCAATTTAGCTGTAAGTCTCTGCAAGCATGATAGCAGTCTCCAACAGTTTGGCATGATGGTGCACAAGGGAGACTAATATGCTCCCATCTTCATGAGTTGACTGATACTATATAAGGAGGTCTAAAGGAAGAATAGCATTACTTAGAGACATGTTATGCAGAAGAGGAAAAAAAGAAGGCAAAGTAATGGGTAGCAGAGTGGCATCAATTTTCATAGGACTTTTATGACAATAGAGTGTTTCCTCCCCATCATGGGAAAATACTCTAAAAATACAGTATTAGAAAAGCAAACACATTTCTTGGTCTGACCTACAGTAAGACAGCGCTCCATACAACAGAATCCCTGGGCATTTAACTAGGGAATAAAGTTGAAGCTAAAGGGAAGAAATTACAAATGTGTAATTTTTCATTTCTCACCACATTCATTAGACATTATTTTTCATTAGACCAACTCCTCATTTGGAAAAAACTGATCAGGCAGTAAGGAGCCTCTACAGACCTTTGCAGTTAGCAACGACACTTTAACAGCCCAATCTTGCCTGAGCCAAACACCCTCCTTTCTCCAAACTCTTAATCCTTCAAGAAGAGTTTCCAGCTCTTTCAGCAGGACCACCTAATTTCTTCTGCACTGGGATGGGATGTTTTTGTCATCCTCCACTTTGCTCCCTTTTGTCTGTGTTTTGCTCTTTGTCTCCACGTGCAGCCTTACCTGCTCCTTGTTTCTCCATTACTGCTCTGCCTCAGAGAGCTCTCTGCCATCCTTTGCCCCTTTGCTTTTTTCTCTTGTTCAACTTTCAGTTTTCCCAAACACCCACTCTGTGCTGCACTTTGCCCTATCAACATTTCTTGAAGCTAGAGGAGACAATTACACCCACATTTCTTTTGGCAGTTTAGGCATCTTGAAGTAACTTGTCTCTCATGCTACCCTTGATGAGTGCTGGCTTCCTTTCCCTTAATCAGTTCTCTCCATAATTACTTCTCTCCTTAATCAGTTGTCTGATTACTATTCCCTCTCTACCAATGATGATTGTTCCCATCATCTGACATTGACAGTCAGCCCCACCTTGCTCATACTAGGAGCTTCTACTCTCCCTTTTTTTGACACTCACATACTGCTGCTAAAATCAGTATAAACCTGAGCATCTCGCACAAACAGCCAGTATGGATTTGGACAGGTGGGGGGAGTCTGCTGGACCACTTCCACTAAGAACATTGTCACCCGTGCTCTTCTGCCGGGTGCAAAGGGCTGCAGGAAAAAGGCAAAAAAGACAAATTCCCCTTTGAAGTGCAGCTTTTTGTGCCCGATGTGGCAAAACCTTGGACCCGCTTTTATTCCTCACGTTCTTTTGCACCCCTGACTTTTCTGCACATCAGCCCTGTCCGTACTGTTTTACCACCTTATACCCATCAGATGTAACCAGGTAGTGAGAAACTAAACTTATGGGTATTTGTCCTTGCCCAGACCCAATGCCATTGTCTCACGTCATCTTTGGTAATTGATTTCCCTTTGCACATCTCTTTCACTAGACTGAAATGGGCCCACCCTGCCACATACTGCATCGATGCTGGTAGTGGTGCCTCGTGAGATCTTCTATCAAAGCAGAGGTGCTTTGTGGTCTATCTTTGAAATTTCCTTCCCTGTTTTGCTGTCATCCTGAAATATCTCAGGGATATAAATTCCTCACCCTTTGTACCTGGCTGGGGAGGTAGGCCAGACTGAGGAAACCAGACAGAGCTCTCAAAAAGTTGTACTTGGGAGATTTGGGCTTAGATTTTTGTTGAGTATTACACAATATCCATGAAGAACCTATACTCTCAGCCAAAGAAACCTGTCCTCTCCCTGGTGGTGTTCACTACATATCCCTCAAAGATTTCCAGATGAATTCAATTCACTTTCATATATTTGCCAGCTGGCATTGGAATATTTAGTGGCTAGTACTTGGAAAAAAATGATGGGAGGCTTTATAATCACTGTCTCAAACTGCATCTTATCTTTGTGGGATTTACATCTTAGATTTGACAAAAGGTAGGGAAATATAACATCAAAAATATAGAAAGGACACATCCTCCTGTACACCAACATCCTGCAAAACAGGTTTCTTAAAATCTTGCAGACCCATCCCTTCCTTGACTCTGGAGATACAAGTACAAGTGCTGCTGCAGTCAGCGAGGTAAAAGCAAAGTTGTTGTATTTCATCCATTAGAGAAGGGACTGGAGGTTTCCAGAAACTCAGTGGAGAATTAAAGACTGCTTAAAACAAATGAAAAAGAGGAGTTCAGTTTTTGATGAACTGGCCTAGAACCATCTGCTCAGCTGGGAAATGCTTTGAAGAATTCTTCAACTGGGCAATCTGCAACTGGTTAACTATGTCCTTTCTTTACCACTTCAGTTAATAAGGAACTGAAAATGTGACTATAGCCAATACTTGCAGAGTCCAATCCAAAAATTATCAGGCAGACTGAGCCTGATTGTAAATTTTATATGTGTTTTATAACATTTTTCAGCAGCAGAGAAAAACACATTTTATATTTTATTGGTATTACTACGAATACTAATAAAATGCCAGTTAGGCTAAGATTTTCAAGAACTGGTAATTCTAGATCTTTGACATGACCCCATATGGCTCTTCTTACATTCCTTTTCAGTTCTATGCTTTCCTGTTCGATACCCAACTGGACACCTGGTTCGCAGAGAATAGGTGCTCACCAGTTTAAGATGGGACCCTCTGCAATGCCTCATTTTGTTCAAAAATCACTGCTTCCTTCTGAGAACAGTCTCTAGCTGCAGTTTAATTTCCTATAAGAACGTTTGTGCTACGAGTGTGAAAGCGCTTACGGAAAAAATCCCGAGTTGTTTTCAAGAGCACTGACAATGCGGTGGTGGGTGGTAGAAGGTTAGAAGCTGTAGCGATCTGGTGGGTTTCAGGGGCATGGGTTTCACAGGCAATGATTTCAGTCTTCACACAGAGCTTTCCCATTTTTTTCTTCTTTTTTTCCCCCCTTTAAGATCAAAACAATTATCTCTGAAAGCAATGACAATCTCTAGCCATTTCTGAAAAATGGACAGATGTATTTTTTAGGTTTTGGATACTTGCCCACTCTATGTGGATACCAACACCAGGAAAAAAAGAGCAACTATTTCTTTCACCCTCAGTTTTCCCTCATGGCGAAGGAATGATTTTTAAGCATTAACTAGGAAATATATGGAGCTCAGAGGGCTAAGTAGAACCCAGGGATGCAGGGAATTCAAATATTTATACTCAGGCATTTGGGCTGCTTTTTTCCCCTCCCCTCTCCACAGTGCACATACTTATGCTTCTAAATCCGTACTTGGGGATTCGAAGAAAATATTGTATTTATTGAATTCCTGAGTTTAGAGATAACAATTCATTTCTACTGACAGACACTCCTTTGTAGTGAAACCCTTTCAAAATCAGGCCAAATTTATTAGAGACCAAAATCTGGACTTGCAGATTTTCAGTAGTATAGAAAAGTAAAACTGCCTCCCAAGGCTCTTGTGTGGGTTAACAACTAATGTTTGCAAAGAAGTAAGAAAATTGGAAAATATTAATATTATCCTAGTACAGGAAATTAGCCACACTTACTTTTTTCTATTATTAACAGTAGCTGTGCATCAAGTACCCTTCACATTGCATTGAACACCTAGCCCATTCAGTTCACCTGTCATTAACATAATAAGAGAGTAGACAAAGTGAAGCATTGCAGCAGTGATATAACTTGCCATAATGGAGTGCTTCAAAAGATGTTCGAAATATTTTTAAACAATTAGCCATCCTTCCTTATTCAAGCAGCAGCCATCCAATCAAAAAAAAAAATGCAAGCCATGAACAAAAGCAGGCAGAGAGTGAGGAGGTAAAGGTCATGCAACATGGATCACCGGTTGTTCAAATTATTTTCAGGTAGTTTGGCAGATCTCCAGGGGTGTGATTCAACTTTGTACAGGTTGCAGAGCAAAATCCATTTTTGATTTTAACAGAACAATTTCACAGCACGATCTTCTAAACTTAAAAAAAAAAAAAAAAAAAGGCAAAAACCTTGAAACAGTTTGGTTGTTCATTTTGTAGAGGAGATTTCTTGAGCACATAGCAATTTTCCTCCTCATTCTCTGCAAAAAAAACCACTGAGACACAGCATTGGAAAATTAGATATCGGATTAATTGGACAAGTGAGGAACTCTGCCTTCCTATTCAACTCTTGGCTCTCCGATACTATCATTGTATTGGGTTTGCTTGGCAAGGTTTTGGTAGTGGGGAGGCTACGGAGGTGGCTTCTGTGAGAAGAAGCCAGAAGCTTCCCCTATGTTCGATGAAGCCAATGCCAGCCGGCTCCAAGATGGACCCGCTCCTGGACAAGGCTGAGCCCATCAGTGATGGTGGTAGCACCTCTGGGATAACGTATTTAAAAAGGGGAAAAAACAAGGTGCAACAGCAGTTGCAGCCAGAGAGAGGAGTGAGAACATGTGAGAGAACCAGCCCTGCAGACCCCCCGGTCAGGGCAGAAGGAGGGGAGGAGATGCTCCAGGCGCCGGAGCAGAGATTCCCCTGCAGCCGGTGGGGAAGACCACGGTGAGGCAGGCTGTGTCCCTGCAGCCCAGGGAGGTCCACGGGGGAGCAGATCTCCACCTGCAGCCCAGGGAGAGAGGACCCCACGCTGGAGCAGGGGGATGCCTGAAGGAGGCTGCGACCCTGTGGGAAGCCCACGCTGGAGCAGGTTTTGTGGCAGGACTGGCGACCCCGCGGGGGACCCAGGCTGGAGCAGAAATTTGGAGTGGAGTTGATCCCAGAAAGGAGGGAGGGGTGGGGGGAAGGTGTTCTAAGGTTTGGGTTTACTTCTCGTTATCCTGTTTTGATTTGACTGGTAATAAATTAAATTAATTTCCCCGAGTTGGGTCAGTTTTGCCCGTGACGGTAATTGGTGAGTGATCTCTCCCTGTCCTTATCTCGACCCACGAGCCTTTCATTCTATTTTCTCTCCCCTGCCCAGCTGAGGAGGGCAGTGATAGAGCGGCTTTGGTGGGCACCTGGCGTCCAGCCAGCGTCAATCCACCACAACCATTCACCATTCTCTTACTTTTATTCATCTCATTACTTTAGTTGCTTTTGTTTGTCTCGCTTTTGTCATTCATACATCATATGCCACCTGACACCTTCACATTTTATAAGTTGTTCTCCTTTGTGAAGGAGTTGGATTTGTAAGAGAAATAGTAAAATCAAAGTCTTAACTTGCAAACTCTTCCTTATATTTTTTGTTTCTGCAATATCTAGCATAATATGGCTCTGTTCCCTGACAGAAGATATGAAATTCAGCATAAGCAATAATGTAAGGTAGAAAAGCAACACATTGGCCATAGCAAAAACAAAGGACAAGTAAATGCATGTCCTTCACAAATCTGACTCTACCAGGCAGACATAAAGGCAGTAATGAGCCACATGAAATACAGAACAAATGAGTGCACTTTTTAATCTTTACAGGATACTGTCAGGCAATGAGGGATATTTTTGAACTTCATTTTGACAGTTCTTGCTCCATATTTGGTGTCTAATCTCTGAGTACCAGCTTGCAAAGCATGAGAACATCCTAATAGAACCAGGATCTTGTTAGCTGAAGGATTGCTCTGGCCCTGTAGTCCATCACTGCAGTAAAAATAGCTAAAGTCTTGCCTTTGTCCATTGGGGTTGAACTTTCCATGACTGATAGATAGCATGGGCTCTTTCAGCATTTGGAAGTTATTCCTCTTGTCAGTTCAAGATAGCTTAAGTTTGGTGAGTGTGGTTCAAGATGTATTTGTGTAGCTGATTTTTTTTCAGCTGATTTGTAGCTGCAGGTGCCTGCTTAAGATACCTATTAAGCATACTGCATTGTGTTGCTACGTTTTTTAAATCAGCGGCACGTGGTCACAGCAATGGGTGTAAACGATCAGGAAGGTGAAGGGTAATATTATGCACAGTAGCTGGTTAAACCCTTTGTAATCCTGCAAAGAATTTTATCCTGTAGAAGCACTTTTGTTACAAATTAAAGGCCAAATCCCTCTTATCCTTTCATTCTGCCAGGAGAAATAAAATCATAGTAACTTCAAGTAAATATTTCCAAACTTAAGGTCAGAGAAATAGGATAAAAGTGGCATTTTCTGCTTCTCTGGAAGCAGGTTCTTACATAATGGCGCTCTCAGTTGTGGTGTTATGAATTTGGGCCAGCTGGCAGGTGCATGAAGGTGGCCAAGGCATATTGGAATTACGTTTCACAATATGTTTGTGTGCAAGAAGGAAAGATTTAACTGCAGATTGATCCCTACAATCCTGATATAGAAAAGCCTTCTTATACTGCAAAGCACTTAAGTGCTTTTTAAAGCACAAGCTTAAATCCTATTTTTTAAAAACATTCTTAAAACTCCAATGTACATTAACGTGAGCTTGATATTTAGCACATATAACTACAGCATTGCTGAAATGACATGTTTGTAAATATGTTTTTTAAGTAATTTGCTGTTTCCCAGGAAAACGGAATCAGCACAGAAAGTTCTGAAACAAAAAGAAGAGGATGGAGTCCTGGCAGAAGAAGAAAGGTGGGCAAGCAGTAGCTTCTGAGTATGACCAAAATAAACTGAGAAACCTAGTAATCTGTGTATATTTTTAAAGGTCAACTTTACAACTACTTTGCCAGAAACTCTGATTATCAGAAGGGTTAGGTAGCTTTTTTGTGCTCACTAAATCTGTCATAGAAATGAAACATATAGACTAGACTTAATGGCTTTAACCTTCGGCATTTTGATGTTGTTTCACATTTCTTTGAAGATTATCATGTAACATTGTATTCTAATACTGAGTTGTTTTGAAAATTTACTGCTCATTGACAACTGCAATGATTTTCTGCCAAAGGAGAAGCAGATTAACTAATAACCTATAATACTTTTATCTTGTGTTAAGTGTGGTATTTACAGTGGAAACATTTCATTAAATATATTTAGTTTGCAGGTGACTTGCTCTCAGTCCACAAACAGCAGGCTTCTCAAAGATAAAGAGTTTTGCATTTAGGGTATGTGTTATCAGGTGGTACATTTTTGCCCACTTATGATTTTAGAAGGTTGTCTATAGCTAGGCTTTTGACTCCTTTTGGTAGTCAATCAATTAATCTCTGGAGTCTGGATGATCATGCGATAGTAATGAATACTGAGGGATAACATTACAAAACATTCTCCTTTATTGTGTTCATTTTAAAACAAGCCCCTCCTGTGTTTTTCTCTCCTGGCCTAATGATTGCCTCTTTTAATCTCCAGGCTAGATCCAGCCCTACGTCATTGCATGGGAGTCAATACCCTGAGTCAATACCTCCTCCCATGTTGCCTTTGCCCAAGCATGTTCTTTTTCTGGCCGCTCTCCACGACAGTCATGACACCAGGGGAAACCCTCTTAGGGTTGTCCCATGAAGGAGTGCGTGTTGCCATAGGGTATGTGTCACAGGACAAAGCCAGGCCAAACGGTGGGTTCTCACAGATCATCCCTTCCCAGACCCACCACCCACATCTTTGCTCTGAAGGGAGTGGTCTTCTCTTCCTTTTGCGTAACATGTATTATTTTAGGCTTTTTGTTCTAAACCTCTTATGCTTAAGCATGCAATGTGCTTGTGAACAACGAATGATAATAAATGTATGTCTCTGAAGTGTCTATCTAAGTCTTGCAGTGAAAAGTGCCATGCATAGTATTGCATGAGTGAAAGAATCTAAACTATGGATAACAGGAGAACTGAATTTTAATTTATATGTAAAACAAAGATTGAGGTTAAAAAAAAAAAAGTCAAACAGCTTTGGAAGAAAAATGGATATGCACTTTTGTTCCTTCATATACAGCTGCAGTGGCATGGGTACTATATTTGAATAATAAAAGTAACTGGAGCATAAAATTAATAATTTTCCACTGACCTCCATATTCATTTAAAATTATTTTTCCTTGCAGACAGGTAAAGCTTTGTGTCAATTCTCATTTTCCTTAAGCTCTAGACAGTTATTCCAATCCAACATAACAGAAAGTGAACAAGAGCGTATTAACAGCCCCAAAAGTCTCCAACGCCCTGTTAAGCATAAGTTCAGGATTCAGGTGGAGGCTGTATGTGCACATTAGTGTAAATTTTCATGACTCTCACACAGAAAATAAATTACTAAAAAACAGTTGTATAAAATGTAGAAATTAAGTCCATTTTCAGACATCCTCACATCCACCATAAATCATATATCCTTTCTGGGTTGTAAAGCTTTCAGCCTGAACTATCAGAAACTCATTATATATGATCCAGCTACCAACCATCTAACTCATTTACTGCAAAAACCTTAATATTTTTCCACTTAATTTTTATATGCAGCTTAGAAAACAGACACGTGTGGCTTCATATAACATCTGGAAATACTTTTTCTTCATCTAGTGTTCAGTTGTACTCATTTTTCCTATGCAGAAAGGAAATTCTAGCTAGACTAGAAATTCTCTAGCAATATGACATACTTACAACAATGTCTGAGTAAGTGACCCCTAATTGCCAAATGTTTCTATCCAACATATACTCAGGAAGGCCATTTGTTATGCTATATGAAAACCAGGTCCATACAAAGGACAATGCATAGTATCTTTATGAGAAATGCTTTTTTTTTTTTAAATGTCTCTATTTGGTTGATTCAGCATGGACTTCCATGATAGATCAAGGTGAAAAAGCAAGAAAGACCAGGAGAAAGATAAAAGACACAATAATTTAAAATCCCCTCTGTTAGTTTCTTGTTCTTTAGATTAGGGTTCCTTAAGGATAAAGTATAGTCTGTACAGTCATTATAAGCATTTGCGATTTAAAAAAAAAAAAAAAGAAAAAAAAAGGACAGAAATAAAAGAAAAAAAGATTAAAAAGACACAGAAAGCAAAGAAGGTGATGATTAACTGGCAGAGCTTTTATTGTAAAATAACATGAGCTCAGCATAAAATGTTACAATTTTTAAGAGGTAACAAATCAATTCATTAGATTCCACGGTCTTATCTCATTCTTGTTACAAAGACAAAATTTTATCCATGCCAGTTTGGGTAGGTGCACTTTGCTAATCAGGATGAAACTAGGGATTCTTAAATACAGATCCAAATTTATCACCAATCAAGTTGTTCTGCCAGTGGAATCATAGGACTGCTAATGTTAGTTCAGCCAAATCATTCTAATTAAAATTCAGACATTTAAAGAAGTCACTTAATCATCAAAGATTGTCAGTTCATTTCAAAACCACCTTGCTCCAGTGATAGTCATAGCCAAGGTTTATAACTTGCACAACCCAGAAGACTACCTCACGTTACAGTGAGAATGTGATATGCATGTAATAATTCTGACGCTAACCTAATTTCTCTGGAATAGCACAAGCGGTTTAAGGTCTTAAGCCATTTCCCTCAAAAGTTCAAAAAGTGGTAAAATTTCTACCTTGCAAGCCAATTCAAAGATGATTTTTTTCCTTTTCCTTAAGGAAATAATCGATTTTCTTGACCATAAAATTTATGATTTTTCAAATGAAGTGTTGGAAACACTCACCACTAAGTTTTGATAATCAGCAAGAGATAAAATTTAATGAAACCATACGAAAGCAGCTGTATGCACTGTGGTACAGTTCTGCAACAAAGCGACAAGAACTGTATCACACAGACCTGCTCCTCCGAACCTGCCCATCAGACTGATAATCAGGCCTTGGGATCTTACAGTGCCTTGAAAGATTCATCTTAAAGATTTATTTTTCACATTGGCTTTTCAATTTGCTGTTTTAAAGGAATCAGCTACTTTAATATGAATGCATGTCAGGTGGGCCCTTGTTAGAGCTAGGTTGTGTATTTCATATTGATCCAGCCTAGTTTAAAGTGGAGAGGTGATCCAAACAGCTCTCAATGGCTTGAACTGGTGGGCAAGAAACTTTTCACTGAACTGAAGTATGCTTCCACCTTCAAGTTTTTAGATACAGCTTCCAAACTGCTTGATTAGTACTTTTATAACTATTTTACCTAGTCATTTGGGTAGATGACTCTGCAGTATTATATCTTCATTGGGTGTTAATGCCAAATCATAGCTGCATAGCATACACAATTCTGAAACAGTTTTAGAGGTGCACCCAAATTAGTAAGAGTTTACATTCAAGCTTAATGAGTTAGCTCTTGTCACTGCACTGCTCTGAATGAACTATAGAAACAGCATTTGCAATTAACGTGTTTAGGCCTAAATACTGTCTTTTAATAATCTGCTTATTCTGTGTTTAATTTTCTGTTCGTTTCAGAACTAGAGCTTTTTAGATCATGCAGTTTGATATTTTATACATATACCGTTTTTTGTGACCAACATAGTTAATAAAAGCAATCTTTCAGTCAAACCTTGTTAGTTTTTTATTGTAACAGACTGTCCCCAATTTTTCAATTATTAATGTGATGGCTTTGCAAGGATGCTACAATGTACCAGAAAGGTGGATGGGATCAAAGAAAGGTGAGGTAAGCTTCAAAATTGTAGTAACTCGTTGTGCTGGTTTTGGCTGGGATAGAGTTAAAAGTAATAGTAGGTAGTATGGGCTACATTTTGGATTTGTGCTGAAAACAGTGTTGATAACACAGGGATGTTTTGGTTACTGCTGAGCAGTGCTTACACTGAGCCAAGGGCTGTTCTGCTTCTCCCCCCACCCCACCAGCGAGCAGGCTGGGGGGGCACAAGGAGTCGGGAGGGGACACAGCCGGGACAGCTGACCCCGACTGACCCAAGGGATATCCCAGACCATAGGACGTCATGCTCAGAAAATAAAAGCTGGGGGAAGAAGAAGGAAGGGGGGGAATTGGGAGTGATGGCGTTTGTCTTCCCAAGACACCGTTAGGTGTGATGGAGCCCTGCTGTCCTGGAGATGGCTGAACACCTGCCTGCCCGTGGGAAGTGGGGAATGAATTCCTTGGTTTGCTTTGCTTGTGTGTGCAGCTTCTGCTTTACCTATTAAACTGTCTTTATCTCAGCCCACCAGTTTTCTCACTTTCACCCTTCTGATTCTCTCCCCCATCCCACTTGGGGTGAGTGAACGAGCGGCTGTGTGGGGCTTAGTTGCTGCCTGGGGTTAAACCACTACCCTCTTTAATGATTTAACACATAAAATAGTCTGAAGGATTGTATTTTTATTTTGCTGAACAGACTTTTTAACTTTCAGCTGATACCTGAATTTTGAAATTCCAAAATTACAAAATGAAAAATGGAACCACCTTTGAATTTGAGAAACCCCTGCATCTCTTGTCGTTATGAACAGAAAATCCATCAAAGAGAAATGTTTCTTTAAGGATGTGCATATGTTGTAAATTGACCCAGGGATTTTCATAGAGAAGTTTCTGAAAGGCTGAGCCCTGCAGCTTCCTTATTTTGGAAAGGATTTCCCTTAATCAGCAAATAATTGGAAATCTAATGCTCCTCCTGGCTGAAAACATATGTGAAAAAAATTCCACTACAGCAATAAACCATGGTTATGGAACACTAAAAAATAATAGTAGCAATGGCAATAGATTTAGTAAGAAACCTAACCTTATGGTATCCAGTTAATGAACCTCGTGGAGTATTCCAGAGTATTTTTTCCACAATGCTTAGAAAAGAGACCATATGGAGCAAAATCAGTGCAAAAACTAAAATGAACAAACCCAGATTGAGGGCTAGAACACCATTTTGTGCTGTCTGCAAAAACATCCTACAAGGCAGAAAATGGTTTGAGAAAGTATCTGGTTATTGCCCAGTCTCCTCCTGGATAATTTTGCCAGTCTAACCTTACTGTGGATGCTGTGGAGGCAGCACGCTGTCCCACCCTTGGTCCCCACTCCCACTAGCAAGCATGAGAAGCTTATTCTTCCTTCACTAGACAACACCAGAAACTGAACACCTTTATATGTTCCTTCACTGCCTAAGATATATAGCAAATGCTAATCCGTAAGAAATTATTTTTAGTGCTAGCAAAACCAAAGGGTGCAAGCTAAACAATCAGACACGCATTTCACTGTGTCCCAAGTGCAATATTGTTGTGAGGTCCCCTCCCGTTCAAGCTCCTCTGCTTGAGTACTGTGGATAAAAAAAGTAGGTTGTGTGTTGCGATGAGCTTGTCTGCTTGACTTAAGTCTTCTTCTGTTGAACTTAAGAGAATGACGCAGAAAGAACAAGCAATGCTTCCTAGGTCTGGTGAACCACCCAGGTTCATTTGTCATGTTTTACATATACCTTTTTAAGGATTATAGTTTCAGACACCCATAAAAAGAAAAAAAAATAATCCATAGCACGTGGATATTACAAATCTATGCACAAATAAAGCACAATACCCAGCTGAATCTAGATTCAACAAAACTACAGGAGAAAAGAAAACAAAGAGAAACTTTATAAAAATGTTCAGTTTCCATTTCAGACAAGTAGAATGTAATCAATTAAAACATCTTTACTGCAGGATTTATATCTGCCATGTAAGCAGAATATTGATAAAAGAAAATTTGTCAAAATGTTTAACAATAAAATCTGAGAAGCTTTGGAGTCCCTCCTGCATATGAACCTGCTTATACAAAACAAGAAAAAAAACCAACTACTTTATGGAAACAAAGTTTAATTAGCCCAGCAATTGCCATGTGGATCCTACAAAAAACTGAAAATATAGCCTGATTTCAATGAAAAGACAGTATTTGTGCTACATATGCTGCCCAGCTGAGAGAAACTTTTTATCCACAGATTATAAACATTTCAAAAGAAGTCGTCATTGCTAGGAAAAAAGCCAACAGTCGTAACTCAAGAAATATCATGGCATCTTGCAGTCCTTCCTTCTGCCTTGATTGTATATTGCTCTAATAGAATTGTTGCTTTGTATTTTACTTTATATTAAAGTTGTTTAAGAAATGTTCCTGGTTCACTCTAAAGAGTCCATTTTAAAGACAGTTATACTAAATCTGGGTTAACCCCCCCCCCCCCATGCTAGATGCCTTGTAGCCACAAAAGCCTTCAACTACTTTGATTACTGCAGACAGAAATCATCCTTTTAATTTTTTTAAAGCTTGAAATCATACTGCATTTAAGGGTAAAATCATCCTGGAAGATTTTGTACACACTCACTTCAATGATTAATGAAACTCCAGAATTAAATCGATAGTTGAAATATAAGGAAAATTACTAATTGCAATTTCATAGAATATTTCAGATACTAACTTATAGTATTTTGGCTGGATTATCCCAGCAAATGGTTATAATTATGTCTTTGCATCATGACTGTTTTTATGTCCTTCTCTCTAGAACTGCGCATTTCACAGGCAAAGTGATGATGTTATAGGCATTGACTACCTAAGGCATGTGCATACTCCATTTTAAGTTGCAGAGCAGCAGTGAAAGCGCTCCGACAAATGAGCTGCAGGAGAAATCCAAGCCCAAATAAAAGGTGGATTGAGCGGAGATCAGCAGAGCAGGTCTTAGAGACCAGACCTTATGGCTTGTTACAATTGCTTCTCCTCCAGCTGTCGCAGCAAGGCAAGGAGAATGTCATGTTCATATCTGTCATGCTCTAAATCAGATCTGTGCCAAGTCTGAAGACAAAGTCATCTTGTAGCCCCTTAATCCTAGCATGCTTTGTGACCTTATTAACCTCTAAATATTTTTAGCTAGAAGTCATCTAGTGAGTTGTCAGATCATCACTAGGCCACCTGTAAAACCTTTTTACTCTTAGATTTTTATAATTGTTCTTGAAAGTTGAGCCAAAGTCAACTTCTCAATACTTAGGCTAATATATTGAATAGGAAGTCATCAGGATCATTTATGCAGGATAGAATCTTAATATTTACCAAAAGAACCCTTGCTAGGGCTAACAGCAGCAATACAGCTTTTAAACAGGTCTTTCAAAAAACACATCATTTTTACTACATAATAACAGTGGGTTATAATAGAAATTTTCCAGGCTTTAATAGGTACATGAAAAGAATTCAGAGACACTCTTGGTCTTCCTACCTTCTACAAAATTGTGGGTATACCTCCAGGTTACAGATAAAATACATGTTTTGCATAGTACAGAGTAAATAGCTAGATACACACCAATGAAGCCCATACCCTCACTTAGATAGACTTTGGAGCAATCATAAATGCTTTAATACTCCAAATAATGGTATTTGTTAAAAATACCTTCTTAAAATAATTACATAATTTTATCAATATAGTATATATTTTAATATATGCACATACATAAAAATACATATGTACACACATACACACATCCTTTCTAGGAAATCTATACATACAAAGAGTCTCATATGTGCATGCATATATTATCTCTCTATAAAAAACCCCGAATAGTTATGCTCACATAGGGCAGGAGCATAAAAAAAATACATAAGAGAACTATGAAGATAGTTTGGGAATTTGAGAGCCTTTCCTGCTCAAATGCCACATCTATGTCAATTTCTAATACAGCGAGCATGGTTGTGTGTGTGTAGGTATGTATGTATGTAAATGTCCTTTTTACATTTAGTTTTCTAAAATTATTCTTGAAACTTGAGCCAATGGCTGATTGCTCAGTAGTTTGGCAGATATATTGCATGCAAACTACCATCAGAACAGTTAAAATTATACTGAAATAGTTGTTGTACCTGTCTTAGCTGGTTTATCGTTTCTACTATTCTACAGATGACTGAGCATCTTGCTGGTTCAATAGTCAAAACTCCTCTTTAATAGCTCAAAAACGATCTGAAGGAACAAAGGCAACAGTACAATACTTTCCTTTTACTATTTCCACTCTCTCACTGGGGAGCCTCCTTTTGACCTTTCCAGAAATTAATCTCTTGGAGGTGCTCTCATTGTAGATAATTCCTGCTAACTACACCTTCTCTGTTAAACAAACACACAAAACTATCCATGTCATAAGCAACCTCCCATAGGTCCATTATTTCTCCTTGTAAGAATTTCATTACTACTTTCATATCTCATTTGATATTTTCCTCTCTTCAGTCTAGTGATGGTATTAAATAAATAAATTTAAGCACACTGGTTTCTCTACTTTAAACATTCAGATGTATTTCCAGGACACTTAGTATCTCTCTATTTACATTTTTATTACTGTCATTTGGGAATTGATCCATTATACTTCAATACAGCTTCTGTGTATAGTCTTTAATGTATTTTCCTGAGAAATGAAATAGGGCATTTGCTGTTATGAAGTCAGCATTTTGTCAATTTAAGCCTAGAGGTGAGACTTCCTCCTAAATTTCAGTAAGTACAGCTTTCTTAGGTCATTAGATTCACTGACTAGTTACACAACTTTTTGCCAGCATTTGCCAGAATAATTTCCCTAGGAAAAAATACAGCAACAATCTAAACTGCTCTGTTAAGGAATGTCCCTCCAAACCCTCCAGTTGCTGTCTTCCAAATACGCACTGTGCTCTTCATCTCTAAACGCCGAGGAATAGTGAAAATTAGTTACGACTGCTGTCAAAGCGTTTTCCCGGTAGCTCAATGTTAGAAGGTTATTGTAAACAGTTAATTGGTCATTAATTGTTTAAGATCGTTAATGATTTTATGATGGTCTACTTCAGTGAGATTTAAAATATTCATCAGCTGCACAAGAAAAATGTCTCAGCTTCCTCTTTCTTAACTTTCATGGAATTTAACGGGGTAACTGGACTGGATTAATCTTACCTCGCCATGGATTTATAAGATCAGTATTAACAAAAGTTGCCAGTTGCAAATAAATAAAAAATACAACTGTGGGTGCAGACTGCACAGCTGCATAACAGCTGTACATCTGCATACAGACGGTGCAGGTTTGTGTGCTGTCAGCTCCTTCTTCCACAGGGCTTTTTGAAAGACTTACTGTGGTTCTGAACTTCCAGTGTTTAGTGTGACTTGACCTTTTCCTTTTTCTCACTTTTCATGCTCACTGTAGTGAAAATTCACACAGATGTGATGTGATGAGCAAGCAAGGCTTTAAAATCACCAGTTAAGCTAATTTCATGGCTTCTGATATACTCTTGGATGCTTCTGCCCAGTGCCAGCATAAATATTGGATATTGTATGAGATCATAAGAATTAGGAATATAACATCAGTTTAAGTGTAGAAAAACATGTTTATATACACCGAGGTCTAATTCAAATGCTAAATTGACCGATTTTCTGATATTTAAAGTGGAATTGCAAATAATTAATTATACACAAAACTGGAGATTGTGTTAGCCTGCATTTCAAAGTCAAATTGACCATCTTCTCTCTTCAGAATAAAGACATAAGTGCATAAAAATGGATTGATGGACTGTTGCACAGAATTTCTGATTCATAGTCTTGCAGTTAGGTGAATGACTAACTAGCTGTAAGATTGAATATGTGACTGTCATAATTCTATGGCAATAACCCTCTGAAGAAAACCCTTGAGGGATTATTCTTACTCATTAGTAAGCATCCACCATATGACAATCAGTTTAGTATTTAGAGGAAATCCACATTTCCAAGCCCAACGTACATCTAGTAGTTTCAAAACTTGCTAGAAGATGAATATTTAAGACTGAATGCCAATTTACACAATATTGTCACTTTATCTAGTATAGTGCTTAGGTAGTTGATTTTCTACTGTCAAAATTTTCAACAACTGAATACTTTCCACACTTAGCCAAGGGCTTTAATGGATGACATACTTCAGTATCTCTAAAAAAAAAAAAAAAAAAAAAGAACAACTCTCTGCTCTTTTTAAAAGAAAAGTCACAATATTTTACAGTTAATAACTTAGTGAATTTAGCCTGCATTTTTTTCTCACAGAAATATTAAAATTTTCTATATTGCATTGGTTAAATTCATTGTATACAATTTTGGTGAGCTTTTTAAATATTTATTTACTCATTAAATATCCATATTTCATGCTGGATATTTAAAATTCAAAATTCATTCAGACATTACAGTGTGTAGTTTCTGTGCTTTGAGTGAGTGAACTCAATTTGATAATGAAGAGAAATGTTTAAAATAAAAATTGAGACAGAGAATCTTTCCTGAGAAAATAACACTTGAGGGAGAGGCTTCAGAAAATGGAGTGAAAGAAGCACAGACTATTACAAACATTCC
This sequence comes from Harpia harpyja, assembly GCF_026419915.1. Lineage (NCBI taxonomy): Eukaryota > Metazoa > Chordata > Aves > Accipitriformes > Accipitridae > Harpia > Harpia harpyja. Next base: position 2,260,372 of record NC_068944.1, on the reverse strand, counting down.
TTCATTTCACTGGCTTTGCTAGAATCAACATTACTATTTAAAAAAGAAGATTATTTCAAATTTTACTGGCTGTGTTCACTGGTGACATTAAACTTTTACATATCTCGTAGAAGAAACACTAAAAATGGGACAATCAAATATCTCCCTGTGTGGCTCACTTAATTGCCCATGCAAAGGCATGAGTAAATTTGCACCATTTCTTCTTGGTTTGTTGTTTGGTTTGGTTTGGGGGTTAAGGGAAAGGGAGAAATTATCTCTCTTCTATTATTCTAAATATTACTAAATACTTGTTTTTATATGAAGTGTATTTCACTTCTACCTTTATAAGTTTATTGTCGGCTCATTAACAAACATATATAGAAGTTTCATCTCTAACTAATCAGAATAAAGACAGTAATCAATTATATCCATTCCAAAGCTTTCCAGATATCATTGTTCCTTACCATGGTACATTGATGCTCAGTACTTTTATACTTTCCAAAGTTTTCCAAATTGTGTATGAAAATGGCTGCTCTTATAAACTTACATCAAGGATTAAAATCACAATTATGTTTGAAAAATAATATATCTTAAGAAAATAACTTTTTCTGCTCTATTTCCCACAATTTTTGTTCACTTCCTGCTTTTTACGTGAAACTGGCCTTGCATTTCTTACTTTGTCAACAAAAAGGTAGACTATTCTACCATATCTAAAACATATATAATAATTTATAATCTATCTATGATGATAAACAACTTTGTGGTCTGAGCTATTAAGAAAAACATAACCACTATGATAGCATACATAATTATTTTCTATCTTGAATTATTTTGTATCTTGCCATTCTTTTAAAATCTATGAATAGAGCTATCACTTAGATAAATATTTACACTGGGAAGTGTGCAATGAAAAATTCCTGTACTAATACACCCCAGATCTGTGAAATGTACTGGTATGAATCAAAGAATGAACCTATGTGAAAAATGTATGGAATACTTTGAAGGCATTTTTGAGTAAATTTAACTGAGGAAGAAGGACATGAAAATCACACATAGAAGATAATCCAGATACGCAGGGCTGCAGGGAAAGAAGATAAGACTAGCACCATAAATTGGATAGCTAGTGTTTGCAATCAATATTTTTGTGTATAAATGAAGTACTGTTGATAGATACTACGTTTTAGTTAGAGAAGCTGCAAACATTAAATTAACGGCAGTAAAAATTACTTAGGTAAAAGTTCAAACAGAACTCGTACAGTTCTAGTAAACCTATGCTACCAGTTGGAGTGAACAAGCACTGTTTTTAATACTTTAGTATCTTACCTCTAACATAATGCTTAAAACTTTTTCTAGTCTGAATAGTCAGAATGGAGTAAAAAATTCCAACTGTTAAACTGTTTTGCTACAGAAGTTTTGTAAATAAATGGTACATATTAAGTACCTTGCTTTGATTGATTAGCTCAAGGAACACTATTTTTTCTTGATTGTAACATAATTCTGTGGCGGGGGCAAAGGAATAAAGACTTAAGAAAGTAAAATATTCAGGAGAACCTTGTTGTGAAGCATGAAGGAGTCAGGTTTTTTAAACCCTGATCTGTACTATTTACATAATGAGAAATATCCCTACAGTTGCGCTTTTTTTTTTTTAAACATAATAAAATGTTAATTATAGGCAGAAACAAAATGCAGGTGTTTCAAATTTTGGTTTCCATTCAAGTTGCATGTTAAGACCTCTTTAAAAGTTATTTCAGGCTCTTTTATCACAATAATCTACTGCAACAGCATCCTCATTAGATTTCATTGTCCTCCACTGGCAGAGAGATCAGAAGCTCTGTTACCTGAGAGAACAGCCTTACCCCATTGGTTTGTCCTTTCATTTCTCTTGGCAATGGCAATATTGACCACCTCCAACATATTAAGACTGCAATATCCTGCTTATATCTAACATTTACAGTTAAATATATAATGGTGCCTAGAGAGGGGAAGGATGTTAAAATCCCTGAGAAATTCAAGAGAAATCCCACAAAATTTTAACTTTGTGAGGCCAGAGATGAATAAGGGAAAGAAAATGGCATTGACTTCTCTAAACGGAGCTTAAATTCACCAAGAAAAATGCATATGAAATGTGATGGACCCAATCTGTGAAAGTGTCTCCTGTGCCCATGGGCTTCCTGCATATGTTCCAAGTCTGTGTTAAAGATAAGTGCTATTTGGAGCCTATGGCGGCATTTTTGCAAGCCACGTATAGTGCAGAACTATTAACTTCTATGCAAGTGCTGTGCAATCAACAGTTTTATTTGGCTTACCAAGCAGCAGTTTCCACTGGCATCCTACATGAATCCCAAGGTGCTTATATTCCATGCTAACTAAGATAAAAATTGCAATGTGGGGACAGCACCAAATGAAACCTGAATGGGAGGTGTATCTTTGTGTCAGGTGTATCTCTCTGTTAACTACCAACCAAGTTGGCACAATACCCCAAATCTGAAGCTTAGAGAAACAGAGAAGCTGAGAAAGCACCTAGCAAGATTAGGGATGACTCAAAAAAAAAAAAAAAAGGCCAATTTTAATCTTTTGCCTCTGCGTTGTACATTAGCACGAATGTGGGAAGAGTGGAGGTATCTTCTCCTCTCCATGTATGCTGTTCTGTTAGCACCTCCCAGAAAGCTGAAGATGTCTGTGGGGCTCTTGTCCTCAGCTGGACAGGGATTTCTGAATCTGTCCCTCTGAGCACTGAAGATCCCAGTGGGAGAAAGTATCTAGGAATAAACAAATACCTGTGGCAGCAATGAAAGGGAAGATCAAAACTGTCTAGTGGTCAAAGGTTGAAGAGATTTGGAAGTGTCGAGATGGGTGTCCGTGGTTATGGGGAGAGTCCTACTATCCTCTGTACTGCCTGTTAGAGTGGAATGAGCTAGCATCTTAACAAATAATTCTCTTAGCAATGGGTCTGATTTTCTTCAGAGGTGCCTGGAAGCTTTCATATATTTCTACATGAGCAGGTCCCCAAGGCACCTGTGATCTTACCCAATAAGGTGCTCAGGGTGCTACCACCCCAGATGGCTTTGTTTCAGTGAGAAGCAGGGAGGAGCATAACATGCTTTAACAGGTTGAATGTCCATAGTTACAGAAGACACAACACAGCTTTGAAGTTTCCTGGGATGACCGGGTGCGTGCTCCTAAGCCTGCATTCAGTGATGCTGTTGTCCGTGCTAACTCAGCATGGAGCTTCACCACGCTCTCCCTGCCCAGGAATTATTGATCTTGCACTGTGAAGATGCAGGGATGGACTGAGACAGTGATTTGTCAGGGCTAGGCATATGCAGAAGCATTCTCAGACACCAGGGTCCTGATGCTGGCTCTCTACAAGTAGCTCAAGCATCAGACCTTTGTGCCCGCTTTGGGGAGAATGACTACTTGTCTCAGATTGTATGTTGCCCTGAAGATGCCTGGTGTGTTGAGGCTTCAATTCCTTTGGTACCTCTCACTCACCTGCTGGCTGGTTAATTGAATGTGCAGCCTAGCAAGTTTGAATTTCCCACTTTCCACTGGAAACTCCTAAATTGGGCTAGATGACCACTTCATTCACTTGCCCCTCCACAGTCATTGCACAAGAAACTGAGAAAAGTGGTTTTAGTTGGATCGACTTAAATCACTGGTGCCAGAACCAATTTCAGGATGAGGGCATCTACAGCTGCAGCTAAAAGTCTGAATTGCAGTTAACTAGATGGTGTTATAGCAGAGACTAATTAAGCACAGACAGACTCTGTTTTGATACCTAAAAGTGGGTACAGAGGCTTATTAAGAGGGACTGGGATTTGTAAAGACAACCTGACAAATACTAATAATTTCTAGAATACTTAGTGTAGTGTTATAGAAAAGACCAGTCTGTTGGTTTGGTGGACCTGAGGGCAACTATTAGTGGATTACCAGGACTTTTGTGTGCATTGCAATAGCAACACAGGGTCATGACAGTAATAAGACTACCTTTGAACTTAAGCATTCTGGTCACTTCTGGTCAGCTATGTATTTTAGTACAGAATAAATTTTGGGTGACAAGGAAGTCTTTCAAAACCATGGCATTTTGAAAGAGTCTACAGTATCCCTCAAAAGCTCTTTTTTTCTCTGAAAATTGATTTCCTAAGCTCTACACAATGAGCTGATAGGAATGATGAGTACAAACTAGATTAAAAGATTCTGGCTGTGAAGAGTATTTTCTAACCAGACCTTTTCACAGGAAATTTACATGGTAAAGAGAAGTTACAGAGAAGCTTGGTTAATGTCCTTGGAGACCAGAAGTCGGGAGCCACCATTCCATTTACATAATATTTCCTCCCAGTGGAATATGTATTGATTTATAGAAAGTACTTAAAATAAATTGTTCAGATCTATTTCAACCGTATAATTTCTCTGATACAGAGCTTGCTTTAAATCTCTCTCTTGTCCCATTCTAAACGACCTTATATTCATAAAAGTGTTTAAAGGTTTTAAATTTAAGATGCAACAATAGCCACCTGATGAGTTCTGGACAAAATCTAATGAGTTGAGTCTGAGCAATTGCAAGGAAGATCCAGAGCCCCTGAATCAGATTTCTAATATTTAGTGCACTCATAACTCCTGCCTCTTATTTTAATGGAGGTGGCAATATTAATTGAACCAGGCTCATTAGAGAATGAACCTATAGCACTTCCAACACTTATCACTGTACAGAAAGAACAATCATTGTCTTGGTGCACCTACACTCTTTTCATTCCAGTGAGATTAATTACTCTGAAATTAATATAATTAAAATGTGCAGTATATATTTTACTATGGATAATAAAATATATCCTCCCTACGACATAGACCTTGCATCATACCGAGAAAGCAATCTTTAAACCTAAAATAAGTTTATCTGTAACTGATTCAAGTCAGTCTTAATATTTGCATATCAAGTGGACCTTGGAGACCAATATGTGCAAGTGTGATATATACATGCATATATCTACATATATACATTTTTTCTATAAACAAGTATAACAGCATCAGGTTCAGTAATGAAACTATAAGTAAGATCCTCCCTTAAAAGACTGGGGCTAATTTAATGAGGAATCCTTCTCTGGATTTCTACTGGAGTAGAGATGATTACTAGGTAGATGTTAGCATTGTGTTTGTACTTGTTACCAGTTCAGTTCTATGCTTAATGCTCTTCCCATTTACTTTCAAAGCAAAAATCCTATATCCAAAATATATTAATAATTTTCCAAAAGCTGTTGTACCCAGCTTTGGGAAAAGTTCTCTAACATGACATGGATTACAAATGCTGAATATTTTAACAAAGCAGCTGAGCCCCTATGTAATTAACTCAGTGGTATATGGATTTTTTTGGAGCTCTGCAAGTGCCTGGCTTCTGTGTTCATCCATGGTAGCATTAGAGACGAAAGCATTTCTCTCTACTAGGAAAGGAAAGAACAGCTTGTCAGATATCATGGTGAATTTTTTTTGACCTCTGTTTCCTTTTTACAGAGATACTGTAGTTCCTAGTATCTAAGGGCAAAGGTTTCTCTTTGTAGATAGTTATAGCAGTATTGGAAGCAACTACTTCACTGAGAATTGCAATAACTTTTTCCAGCATCCCAACCTTAGAACAAGCTTTTTGAACGTTTTGCTTTCAAGCTCCAGGGGTTTATTGCTTTGTCCCAGTCCGAATTCTTGAGAGGATGCAAAACAAGGGAACTATAGCAGGTCTTGTTTAGGCTGCAGAATAATTCAATTAACAGGTTAAAAATTAAGATTCAGTATCAAAATGGTTCTCATATACATGCTGTGCTTCCCCCCCTCTCCACCACCCCCAGAGCAAATTCATTTTGATTTATAAATCAACCAGTCATGCATTTTGAAAGTACAATAGAGATGTACTTTAAAACACCAGACTATTTTTAAAGATATAGATTCCAACAGAATTCTCTATGCTTAAAATGTTTACTCCAATTCCACTGGTAATATCTTTAAGACTAGAATGAACTTTTGATGTACATTCACTATTCTGGGTATCCACAGTGAAATTCTTCTGTAAGCTTTACAACGGTAAATGCACAGCAGTTCAGAAGGACAGCATAAAACCTCAGGTTCACTTAAGGGCTTCTTGGGCAATCCATTCTGTATGCACATGATTTACCTTTCTGGTTTTCCTTTGCAATTTGAAAGATTTCGTGCCATGTGGAATTAAAGAAATTATGTTATGCTATGTGTATGAAAAGCACACAAAAGAAAAAAGCATACACGTATATGTGCTTATGGGAAGAGACGTCTAACCATTACTGAATAGACAATTGGAAGCAAAGTACATTAATAGATATTGCTAATCTAAACGCACATGCAGAGAACTTAAATACTTTAAAATCCAATTGCAGCTAAAGGATCACCGTAACACACTAGGAAAATCTGATACATTTTAACTTATTAAAATAAATTTAAACATAATAAATGTGCTTGCATAACTAACCAGCTCAGCCTTCCCCAAGAAGAAAAGAAACAGACCTGAACTTTCATCCTCAAAGGGGTATATGTAACTATTGAAATATTTAACATTTGAGTAGCTTACAGAATTACTGTAAGAAAACCATACTGAAATATATAATATGAATGTAAACCTAAACAAATCTCATCATAATAGCTTACACTTTTTTTTTTCCTTCTTTACCTTCATATTGTGCGTACATATACCGCCAATTATGAAGCAACACAACTGTGGTATAGATGTGGTAAGCAAATTTACTACATTATTATTAGCACACCATGCTTGTTCCATCTCTGTGAATTAAAATAAGAAAAATGTTTTATTCGTATGTATAGAAGAGATGATCAAGCTGCAGAAGTCAACACTAGTACATAGTATAAAGTCAAACATGGAAACAGTAATAAAAAGAAAAATTGCTATCTATAAAAAGTTCTGCTTACATGTGCTAGGAAAAGTTTATCAGATCACATGCTGAAGGACAAAAGTCATACAGAAACACAGGACCTACGTTAGCAAGTTGCTGCATGAGTATTTGTTACAGGGCAATTAGAGCAGTGACTGTGGAGTTCTTATCTATGCTTCACAGCAGAGGAAAACTGCGAAGGATCAGTCTATATTCACAGTACAGTAGTATCACTATATATTGCAAATGTAAACCTTGATAATTACTTTTTGCCAGTTTCACGCACCCTGCCACATTGGATTTACATTTCCAAAATGTTCATGTGCACAAGCACTTTCAAAGTAATTCTGTCATTGGTTTCATAAGGAAACATTAGCACATGGAAATCTGACACAAAGAAGATGAGTCAATATGTTGACAGGATAATGCTTCTTATATTTTCCCAAACAAACCTGAAATTGATAAATTACTATGAGTTTTTAAGCAGGGAGGAAAGTAAAGCTAGCCTGGCTGGTATGTTTTCATGCAACACTGGAACTAAGAGAAAAGGAGAAAGAATTTCCAAGAAAGGCTTTGACACAAAACTAGTATCCAGAACCCAGAAGAACAAGACTAATGGATTAAGAATACCTTTTGCATTAATTTCTTGTGAATCTTTGTTATTGTTAACCCTTATATTAAGAATAAGATATTTCATTTGCACAATGTCAAACAGTCATGCTAAGATATGAAATAAATAGCCAAATGTTTTTCATTATTCCTTTTTCATTGTCATTAAAACACTGGTATCTGCTCTATCAGTAAGGGTTGTACAAGATTAGAAAACATATGCTTTTTCTGATATCTTTGAATTCATGCATTTCTTTTTATTTTCTTTCTAATTGCAACAGCAGGACTCTAACCTGGAATTTCAAAGTGAAGCCATGATTATTTCTTGTTCTCACATGCTTTTATACCTAGGTTTTTACTCCATGGAAATGTAGCATAGGTGTGACTAAAAATGAAGACAGGTGAAGCAGCTTCTGACACGTACAATGCAATTTCCCTTATGCTTTCTATTAGTGTTTTAATAGCTAAATGGACTTGAAACAAAATGTTATCTTTACCTTTGAACTGTAAGGTAAACTAAAAAGAGCTAGTAATGGCTATTGCTAAATTGGGGCACTGTGAATGAGGCGGCGGGTTATGCAAGTGGAACAACAATCTGCATATAGCTTGAGTGGGCCTCTTTAGTAGCCCATTTCCATGAGACAACACTGGAATACAACTACTTTAGTTCAGTTATTTAAAAGGGAGATACCTAAATTTAAACTAGTCACTCAATACTTCCTGTCAGTCAGCTGAGAGAAGCAGGTACATACAGAGCTGAGTCATTTGATTTATTTTAGATGCTATTTTTGTGGATGACTCACCTTCTTACAACAGGTATTTCAGTCTACTGACTATAAAGGCAACCTAGGGCAGTTAGCTCAGACTTTGATGGCTAATTTTTAGATATTTAAGGTTAAGTAGGACTGATCTCACCCTCTATGACTGTAACACTCTTCCTTTTTCACCTTCCCCCCAGGGCTCAGATGTTCATGCTCCAAAGATCAACAGCCCAGCTCTGATGTGGCACAAGCATGTGCCCTTGGCTCAGGCTTCCAAAGAAACACAGATTGTGGGAAAGAGCTGTGAGAAAGCCTGCAGATAGAGCAATGCAAGTTATGACTGTGAAGTTACAGGCAGAGGTAGAACCATGAAGATGGAGAGCACAAGTAACTCAAAGCATCAAGACTAAAAAGCATCAACATGGAAAAATACAAAATCTGAAATGGGAAAAAACCCGAATATGTGAGCATGTTGATACCATTGGATTTGGTGCATGCTTTCAATTTACTGATACTACAGATCTGTTCCTGGGAGCAGTGGAGGCTAACACTTCTCCTGGCTAGGAAAGACCCTGCTGGTGTCCTGATAGGAGACTGAAAGGTCTTAACAGGAAGGTGAGAATGTTAATTACTTCCTTAGTAATCAGTTAAAACCTACATATCTTATGTGTTTACAAGCCAGAAAATAACTGTTCTATACTTTTAATCCTACTTTAGAGACTCTTCATGTACAGTTCTAGATGCCTGAACAAAATGGCCCAGAGAGGGGATGGTGATATGGTTACTGAATATGCTTTCTACAGAAATGTGTAAGACAGACCCTCTCACAAAGTATGGTTGAAGCTTATTTGGTACTTGCAGTCTGAAGCTTGTCAGACAGAACTTCAATGAAGTAAGAGGAATGGAAAAAAAAAAAGCGCAAAGAGCAATGAACCATCAGAGCAGTTCTCTCAATGAGATGTGTTGTTTTCAGCCTGACCTCCAGTTAGAAAATTGACATTTGAAATTGCTTCTCTCTAAACCATCTGGGATGGTGCTTGTGAGAGGCTCATGACTGTCACAGACACAATGCACATGGATGTTAGAAAGAAAAACAATTTGCAAGAAGCTCTTGCAGACTAAGAAATAGTGTGCACAATACATACTGAAGGACTGCAATACAAGCATTTATATCACTAGACTATAAAGACACCAGATCAACAAGTTTGTACCCAGAAACTTGACTGAATATGGAAATTTTCCATTAACTTTTTGAATGTGATGGTGAATGTTCACAATATCTGCAGAAGCGCCTGAACCTTTCTAAAAAAATCTACTAATTGTTCAACAGTTTCTTTCCTTTGAAAATTTTCAACTCACCATTTTTTGCTTCGGAAGCCTTCTCATGCTTACAAGCATGAATAGTTTTTACTTTTATGTGCTTTAACCCCTTATTATTTACTATGTTGCATCCCAGAAATTCTTGTGTTATCTTACACTGGAGAGAGAAACTTTTGTGTTGGCTTGTCAAATAAATGCATTTCACTCCAGTGGATTCTCAGCATTTCTTGGCCATCCATTTCTTAGTCCTAAGTAATCCTCCAGAGCCAATATTCTCTGCCAGCACTCTGCCATACTTTAAATCTTGCACTATTACATACTAATTACACCATTTAAATAATTAGTAAGAGCAAGAGGAGTGATTTTTTTTTATAAGGCCATAAATGTCACAATATTCTGTACACAGGTATATTACAGTTTTATTAAAATAGAAGATCCCAAATCTGTTCTGAGTTATTTTTGTTAATGTTTTTTTCTTTTTTTCTTTTCTTGCTAAGTGTCAGTATGGGTGATGGGAGTTTTGGGTAACAATACAAGCAAGTCTTTTATGCTGCACAGCATGTCTGATGCCTTTTGGGAACAATTAGTGTACCACTAATGGCATGAGTATCAAAAATTGGAACTGTAGTATTAACCTGCTCACCCCTCACCCCTTTTTGAATTTGCTTAGGTTATTACCAACAAAAAGTTTATCCAATATTTTGTTGTTGACAACTTATATAACTGCAGTATATTTTGGTAGATTTTCATGAGGGTAAGAGGTTGTGCAATTAGAAATAGTAAGTAGTGAATGCTGTTAAAACACTGTAAAAACATTTATCCAAGATTAAGGACTGATTTATTTATAGTTCTGGTGTGTCATCATTTAGGTACTTAACTATTGTAATATGAGTTTACTAATATTTTTTAGAGTTTGAAGAACATTTTTTGGTAACAAGTTCAGATGTGACCTGGATCACCTAACCTGATATTTTCCTCATTTTAGAGAGATACATGAGATCACTGGTATTATCAAGATTGATATTCTTTCTGTCTTACAAATTATTTCATTTATGATTTCATTTCCTCATGAACTGCTCTTCAGGATCAGTAGGTATGACTGCCTCAGTAGTGAATTTATTCATTTCAGCAGGGAGAAAGAGAGAAGCTGGGGATTACAGTAGAGTGTTTTTAACATTAAAATAAAACATGACAACATGTCTATTCCAGGGGCAAAGAGAGACTAATAAACTGCATACCCTTTTATTGTATTAGGTGTTTTATACCATCTGTACTTAGTTTCCATGGGAAAAAAATGAGGAAGGTTAACAAGGTACATCCCAACTGGACTTCTTAATTATGGGAAGCATTTTTATTGGTGTTACTGACTGTGGGTATCATTAAAATCTATAGCCCCACAACCAAAAACCAGCCCTGATTTCCCTAAGCAAGACCCTACATAATTTGACTTTTATTATTATTATACAGTTGTCTTGACTTTACACCCAGGAGGGAATCTCAAAGTCAACAGATTCTGCAAGCATTCAGGGAACCTGCGTGGGCTGGATGAAGCACAGAGGGAAGGTTTCATTCCCTTTTGTCTTAATTATACCACTCTCTTTCTTTTCTTTTCAGCATTTAGTCAGTGTTCCTCTATTACTGCAGCTTTATTTTTCTTTAAGTTTTATTTGTTGCCCAACAATATATTAGGATTTCACTTTTTTTTTTTGCTTTTGAAAATGCTGCAAATTGCTTGCCATTGTTTCAATCACAGTCACATCAGCTTTAGCACAATGCTAAAAGAAAAAGCAAGCCAAATTTTTTGATTAGCAGTAATGTTCTGGTCTGCTCTGGGCACCACTGACAGTGCTAAAACAGAGACTGGAGTTCAGAGGTTGTCATTTTAGTGCAGATTGATTTTACAACATAAAAAATAGATTTCTTTTAAAAATTAAAAAAATTAATTTTATCTGCTGCTAAATAAGATTGAAACAAAACTGATTTTCTATGCAGGAGAGGAAAATAATACAAGTAGGGTGGCAATCATTACCAAAGATGTATAGCAGAAGGAAGACGTTTGATAATGGATTATCAGCTTAGTTTTGACTTCTCATGAATTTGGGTGGGATCCAACTGGACATAAGTGCCTTAAACTGGCCTAAGATCAGTACAGTTTGTTTCATTTCTTTTGTACTGCTTTCTATACATGGCATAAATCTGATGCTCCACACCAGACTCTGGATTAACTCTTGTGCTGTGGAAAGTCTGCCACATCTCACCAAGCCAGATGATGTGTTAAGGAACAGATATCTGACCAACAATTTCCATGCCCTCCCTTCTGGCGCCCAGCCATGAAACTTGTGCTGCATCACAAACCAGGGAATGGACCTGCCCCAGTGGCAGAAATCTTAACCGTCCAATCCAATCTAATTATTACAGAAAGAGAAAGAAAATGTCCATGCAGAAAAAGGTTAATTTAAAATAATAATAAAAATAACAATATCAACATCAATAATAACCACCATAATAATATATGATATGATAATACAGTTAAAATTGCAATATGCATACTTAGCTTCTACCCCTGTGTATACTAAGGCTGGTGGTTGAATTCTGGTGTTGGCAGTGGTGTCACAGTGAGTTGTCAGCACCTGGAGTCCTACAGTGGGAAGAATGTCATGTTCATGCTGATGATTTCTTCCCCACTCTGGGATCCACTTGGGTTCCTTTCTATATGTTTGCTAAGACGCTTTATGCTTTCACACCTTGCTCATTCCCCATGGACCTGGAGCTCCACGTTACATCTAATTTTAGTATATATAGTACCTTTCACATATGTCAGGTTACGTTACTATTACTTTGTTCTCTTTGCTACCCCCAAAACCAGTTTTGTCCAGGTCTGCATTTCTTTAAGCTGACCATGTGGTTTTTTTTTTGTTTGTTTGTTTGGTTTTTTTTTACAGCTGTGCGGTCCCCAGTGCCAACCCTACCATCCCATGTCTGCAGCCACTAACGTGGTGGCATGGGGGGCCATGGCAAGGCCCGTCAGGGGTGCAGTGATAAACGGTATGTGTTACACGAGACAGGAGTGAAATAACAGCACCTTTTTGGGGGGTGGAGGGGAACACTGAAGAAGTTCATTTGAAAAGCGATCATTTACAATTCAAATGAAGGTAAATAGAGATATTGTTTCAATCAGATTTATGGCATAACATCTGATCTGAACTTTGGGGCTGAAGGCTTCTTAGAAACATAAGGAAATAAATCACACAAGCCCTTATTATTAAAACAATTTTCTGAATTCTCTTACAATACCCAACAGTGCAACACCAATGTATATGGTTTTTTTTAACCTTCTGAGGTTTCACCCAAGCAGACGATTCTTCTAAGAGGCTTAACAGCGTGAAGTAACCTTGAAAGGTAATATTTGCCGGAGTCAAAACACCATGCTACAGCTCAAGATCACTGCTGTTTGTTTCAAAGCAAAGCAATCCACTGAGCTCAGGCCCCCAGCCACACTGAACAGAGGACTGTGGGGTTGCCATTCCCATTTGCACACCAGTGAGCAAATGTTGAATAATCCAAGTAGTGGAAATGCCACTAGCAATGAAATGGAGCTCCCAGGAAAAACAGATTGCAGATTTACTCTCTGAAAGCATATCTGGAAGTGCACCTTCTGCATCATGTCTCAGGTTTGCAGACATGCCTTCCCCGAGGGGCATTTCTCATGCTGCACATCTCTAATTCTGTTGAGCATCAGTCCCAAGAAGCTGCCACAGAAGAGAAATAGAAAAAAGCCTCCTTCTCCCACATTCTTATTATGACACTAGTAATCCAATCACAAAAACAGAATAAATATCTACTTGAGAAATAAATATCCAGTTAACTGTAGGTTAGACTTTTCTAGTAGGCAGTTCCAGTAGAAAAATAGAAAAGTACCATCTTTCTCCACATGCCTACAAGGACATACCAAAGAGTTTGGTAGCTCTGAGAAGGGCAGATCTTTCCTCCATTTGCCTGGAAAAAGGAAATAGATTATTTCACATTTTTAGGTGGTGCACAGCCGACACTTTCTTTCTCACATTGCACCTGCAGGACCACAGTGTTACTTTTTCCAGCCAGAAAGGGAGATAGGAGATGAGCTTTAGCCCTTTGCCATCTCTTGCATTACTCCACTCTTTTGCTTATGTATTGGTTTTGTGTGGCAAGGTTTTGGTAGCGGGTGGGGTTACAGGGGTGGCTTCTGTAAGAAGCTGCTGGAAGCTTCCCCTGTGTTCGACAGAGCCCATACCAGCCGGCTCAAAGACAGACCCGCCGCTGGCCAAGGCCAAGCCAATCAGCGATAGTGGTAACGCCTCTGTGATAACATTTTTAAGAAGGAAAAAAAGTTGGGACGGCGGTATTCAGCAGCCGGAGAGAGGAGTGAGAACATGTAAGAGAAACAACCCTGCGAACACCAAGGTCAGTGAAGAAGGAGGGGGAGGAGATGCTCCAGGCGCCGGAGCAGAGATTCCCCTGCAGCCCGTGGTGAAGACCATGGTGAGGCAGGCTGTCCCCCTGCAGTCCATGGAGGTCCACGGTGGAGCAGATCTCCACCTGCAGCCCGTGGAGGACCCCACGCCGGAGCAGGTGGGTTCCCGAAGGAGGCTGTGACCCCGTGGGAACCCCGCGCTGGAGCAGGCTCCTGGCAGGACCTGCGGATCTGTGGAGAGAGGAGCCCACGGAGCAGGTTTTCTGGCAGGACTTGTGACCCCGTGGGGGGCTCACGCTGGAGCAGTCTGTGCCTGAAGGACTGCACACCGTGGAAAGGACCCACGCTGGAGCAGTTCGTGAAGAACTGCAGCCCGTGGGAAGGACCCACGTTGGAGAAGTTCGTGGAGGACTGTCTCCCGTGGGTGGGACCCCACGCTGGAGCAGGGGAAGAGTGTGATGAGTCCTCCCCCTGAGGAGGATGAAGCGGCAGAAAATAACGTGTGATGAACTGACTGTAAACCCCATCGCCGTCCCCCTGTGCCGCTGGGGGGGTGGTAGAGAATCCGGGAGTGAAGTTGTGCCCGGGAAGAAGGGAGGGGTGGAGGGAAGGTGTTCTGAGATTTGGTTTTATTTCTCATTACCCTACTCCGGTTGATTTGTAATAAATCAAGTTAATTTTTCCCCAAACTGAGTCTGTTTTGCCCGTGACAGTAATTGGTGAGTGATCTCTCCTATCCTTATCTCGACCCACAAGCTCTTTGTTATATTTTCTCTCCCCTGTCCAGTTGAGAAGGAGGGGGAGTGATAGAACAGCTCTGGTGGGCACCTGGCGTCCAGCCAGGGTTAACCCATCACAGCTTACAAGAAATATCACACTTCTATGAAGTACCAGCCTTCATTCTGCTGACCAAAGTAATAACGACAGATTTTACCCCCAAATCACTGAGCATCCAAGGACAAACTAGCCCTAGCTGCCACAAAACCATTTACTAGAAAATAATATGAAGTAGCAGCTGGAAATAACTTTATAGAAAGAGAGATCATTTGTATCTACAGAATCTTAAGAGTTTCTCAGAATGGAGTTTTTATCTTCAAATGAATAAAGCTACACAGAGCTTCTTGTAGTAATGTACAGTAAACCAGTAAGCAGTTATTTTTCTCCAAAACCATTTAGTTTATGAATTCCAGCTGCTTATTTCTTTACAGCAATAATAACGTGCCAGGCTTTTATTTATGGCTCAGCATGCAGCTTTTAGCAGTTGATAAACAGCTATTAATAATATTTAAGAATAGACAACCATGTAATATACACATTAGTTTGTGCCAGAGAAAAGGTGGAAATAGCACACAAGAAAAAAAGTGGTTTTGTGATAAATGCTTAAGAAAGATTGCCTGAGATCAAAAAATGAGCCTGATTCTGATTTCACAGCAGTGAGACTCAGAATTAGCCATACTAGAATTACATCACTATCATCCTTGTGTGAGATAAGATCCACAAAACCCAAGTGCACCAATATTGACATATAACATCTTAGTAGTTAGCAGTGTTACAAACCTAAAGAGAAATCAAGACAAACTCATAATACTCCAGCCTCAAAATACTATTCTGTCATACCTAGAAAGTTTTATAACCTAAACCCTATATTCTATGGGTCATCAAACTATAGCATTTAACCAATATTTTCTTTAAAATTAGTTCAATCAAAACTGTTGGACATTCTGCAAAAGATACAGGTAAAATAAATTTGATCATGTACTTAAATTCTAAAGATCATATCCAAAAAACAGAATTTCCTGATTTGGTGAAATAAGACAGTTGTTTTTATATGCACATGCATATATATCCCTCTTTATATTACTGTTTTTGTGCTTCTGTTATTTGTAGAGAAGATACCTCACACTTTGTTGACAATGGGCACCAAGGGAAAGTTAAAAGACATTGGATAAGGATGTGAAGGAATGTCTTCTTAATAAGATGGTCAGAATTTTCAGTTTGAATTGTTAGCAGTTCGAGAAACAGACTTTAAAGAAGGTCTCTGTGAATCAAAACAAAACAAACAAGCAAACAAAAAATACCTTTACACTCTAAAATAATGTTTTAAGTACTTTGAGATATACACAGAAAAAGATGGCCACATGTAAGAAAGCTTTTGTATTTGAAAACACTATTCTAAAATATTGGGCATGAAAGCATGCAGATTGGGCAACTTTCAATGCTTTCTAGTAGCTTCACATGGACTCAGATTCTCTTCAGTTCTTTTTAAGCATTAACCCCTTTCTTAACCCATCCCCCAGTATGAAATGTTGGATCTGCTGATATCAAGTTCCCACTGAGAAAGAATTTCATTGCCATGACAATTTCTCTCTATGGGAATTAACTAATTATGAAAAATCAACAGGAAAATACGTATTTTCAATGCAGAAAAGCACATATGGTAAGGAATTAGATGTAGAAGAATGTGACTAGGGAACTCTGGAGCAGGAATTTTGTCTAAATCGAATAAATACAGGGAAAAAACAGGAAGCAAGAGGTTAAGCAGAAGATAGGGAAATAGCAATAATTTCTCCTTTTACCTTCCCACACCACCTTTGGAGTAGAGTCTTCTGTGTCAAAGCAAACAGAAGAGAGGTGGGGGAATGAAGAGGAGTTATTCTCCAAGCTAAGCACTGTGAGGCTTCCCATGTGGAGGGAGCAAAATCACATGCTACAGTGATGGCAGACCTGAATGACAGAGCCATCTGAGCTTCAACGACCTGTCTCCAGCACAGCCCTTCTCCCAGAAAAGGCTGGCCTCCAGAAAACTTCCTACTTGAGCCAGGAGGATAATTTTTTGTATTTAATTAAAAGATTTGCTCCTACCAGGAAACATAAGTAAGGAACAAAACCCCCAGAAATCTAAACACAAACACGCAATGATCATAAAAATATCAAGGGGTAAAGCACAGATAAGGCCAGTCCTGGAGCTGTTAGAGAAAAAAAAAAAGCTGTATCAGGTCAGCAAATACTCCCATATAGTCCTTAATGTTCAGCAGGTGGTAGCAGTGGACGGTACAGTGGGTAGTAACTTTAGAGTGGGTAGTAAAACCTCAGAGGACCAAGGATCCAAGAAATTACAAAAAATTACCCAAAAAATTACAAAAACACAATGTGAAAAAGCTGACAATATGAATTGCTGCCTTCTTCCAAGTACTATAAGCATGGTAGCAGTACTGCATATCTATGTCACCAACAGCAGCAAGACATAGTGCAAAGACTGCATCTCTGACTTGGCAGATAATCTGCCTGAATGGTAGATGGACTCTGGGGACAGCTCTGGTAAAGCAACGTTAATCTGTGGAGGTGATTAGGGTTGCCACGGCAAATTTGCAGCTGTGATGGGAAAAGAAAAAGGTCTACTTTTTTGCCTGAAAGCATGTCAAATACTGTTTACTGCTTAGCACAATAATCCATCAAGTGATCCCTGTGGTATTTGCTAAATCTTCATTAAGTTTAACATGCAGAATAGTTACAGAGCTTGTAAAGTCATGTTAATTCACTGACACAGCACTGTTTCCTTCGCAGGATCCTGTGAGAAGCATCAGTGCTGCACCTGTGAGAAGACAAGAGACTGAAAAGGTTCCTGATGCCCAAGAACAAAAATCAATTACTTTCTCCAAACATTAGAACAATGCAGGAAAAAAACAGGTGGGAAAAAATTTTTGCTTCTTCAACTTTACTTAGGGTACTATCACCTTTATAGGGTTTTCTTAGCTGGCTTAACAAGTTACTTCAGGGATCTGAATCCAAAACTGTATGACAGAAATCAGCCGGGTATTAATATTCAAAGGAAGCATTATATCCTCACAGGGAAATTGAGAGTATTCACAGATGACCATGAAAGGAGTGAATTTCATTACTTTTCTCAGCCATGATGATTTCGTTTCAGCTGAAAATTATGAAGCATGCACTGCTATTGTTCCTGCCTTTCAGAATCAACTGCATGGAAATTGTCAGACAATATGAGGATTTCAGTAAAATAAAAGGAGTGTTTCTTTTTGAAAGAAGTACAATTGTAAATGCTTCATGGAACAATAAAAATGCTATTACTGGTAAATATACCACCCAATCAGAACCACACACATCTAACACAACACAAAAGACACAGTCATTTAAAAACTACAAAAGAGCAAGGATATTGAGTAGCCAGAAGCAAAATTTCCCCTGTAAGCAAGGACTGTGATAGCAATTAGATTCTAAGTAGGATTAGGCCCATTGTCAGAACTTCAAACAGTCAGAGGGAAAAAGTTCATATTTTCACTAGATTGTAGTAATGCCAGCAAGTACGAAAGTCATGAGAAAGACACAGAAGAAAAGCTAGCTTAAATAAAGTGTGTTTCTAAATGACTGCAGAATTCTATTTAAAGTAATGCTTACAATAGGAGGATTTCAGGAAATAAGAGTTTGTGACACCAGGTATGTGTTTGAACTAGTTAAAAGATTTTAAAAAAAAAAAAAAAAAGAGGATAGGTATGATATCCATTTTATTTTATTTCTGGGGACTTTTCCAAAACAGTTTGTAGTGAACACAAGCAAGTCCCTTAAGCAAGATCTCACATCTTCTACCAATTATGCCTTTTAGGTACTTATTCTGTTAATATACAATGCTGTATATTCACTTTTAACACAGTGAAAATTCTTTCTGTAATCTGTACATAAATGAGGTTTTATCTCTGAAGTTCTCATTCTATTTGTCTAGACAAGACATATATTTCCCAGATACACACTTCATCAGCAAAAGAATATTTTTTTAGTTCATATAAGATAGACATACATATATATATATGTAATTTCACATATTTAGTCCAATTATAAGGTCTAGAGTAGGACTTTGTTGTATTATGGGCTCATCACATCAAGGTCACAGCTGAGAAATAAATGACAATGCAAAGGTGGGCTACACATTCCATTATTTAATGCAGTCAGGGCCTCCCTCAGCTATAAAAATTATTTCTATTTTTCGCTTATAATACTTAAGAATGCAACATTAGTGCTTAAACATATAACTAAAAACATGATCCAAGTGAAGAGTAGGTGCCTTCCTTGATCTTGTAGAAAGTTTAGCCATCTCCCATGTTATTTACTAGGTATCAGAACTCCTTAGCTAAAAACCTTGTGAGTCCTAAAGTACAGTTTCATTTCATTTTTCATTTAATTTCATACCATTTCATTTCTCTGTAACCTTTTGTTTCTCTGTAACCAGGAAGGTGACTTGTGCTTTGCCTTTTGCTCTACTGGTACATCCCCCTACTATCTTCAGCTTTTCCCCCAAGAGGTAAAGTAGGGCACCGTGTATGTTCCTTTGATCATTTTACATAGCCAGAGAGCAGACATAAAGCCAGTCAATGACCAACTTGCAGCCAAGGTTTAGAGGGAACTAGACTTGCCTTCTGTCTGTATGAAAAACAGCACAACAGCTGAGACCTCATGAAGTGAAATCTAGTGAGTTACAAGCTCTTTCATTTTTGGTAGTGCCATTACAAATAAAATTCTAAGTTGATTTGTAAGTATCATTACAAATTCTGTAACCCATGTTATTGACTCCACTGAGCACAGCAAAGATGTGAAATCCAGCATCATATCAGAACATCTCAGCTAAAAATAAAATTTCATGATATATACTTACCAGTAGTATTTCCAGCTAGGAATTAAAATTTAAAGAGGGGGTAAAAGTGAAGACGAGAATTTGAATAAATTAGGGTCGCTAGATAATTTCAAGGCACTTGCTGTGAAATCTGGTCCCACTGAGCAAGACAGTATGGTGGGTTCAGAACACAGCCATTCTGGATTGCTGCAAGACACACTGACACCTACATGGGGGATGACAGCCTGTCACACTGATAGTGCTAATAACTGCCACCAAGAGAGTCTTTACTTACAAGCAATCACAGACACCATTAAATCCAATGGGTGGGCCAACTACTTTTTTCAGGGCCAAATGGAAGGAGCAATTAAGCCCACAGAGAAGCACATACGAAATGTCAGCAGCTGTATAAAAAAAAGGATAAAAGTAAGCTTGCTTCACTGCTAAAACAGGGTCTATCTAGTGCCAGCTCCCTCTGGAGAAGGTATAAGCAATGCATTGAAGGATGAGAACATGGAATGTCATTACAGGGAGTGATATTACAAAGACCTGCTGAGAACGGCACATTTTCAGAAACTCTTTAAGGCAAAAGGAGGAAAACATGATGGAAATGAATAGGTGGTGAGCTCCAGGAGCAGATGAAAATATCCCAGGGGGACCCTAAAGAAGATAGACCGCCTAATCTTTCAAGAAACACCCAAACTTTCAAGGAATACAAGCTGACATTCATTTTAGAAATATGGGTTACACGACAGGGCTAGGAGTAGTTCTGCCTGTTTCACACATGGTGGATGGGATGGGTGGATGGGAAACAGGAGAGCTTTGTCTCTGCTCTTGTATCACCACTAACAAAATAAAAGTGGCCTGCCAGGATTCAGATACCCTGGAGGACCAGGATATGTCATATGTGGCCCTGTCATGATAAACTGTATGTGATCTTTTGCCAAGAGTGTGCTATGAAGCCTGTGGTTATCCACGAATCACTAAGCCTGCTTTTCTACCTAGGCAGGGGACAGGGAGAAGAAATAGCCACCCAGCCTTCATCTTTGCCTTATTGCTTCCTCTTGGTCAAGATCTTGCTTTATCAGCTGCCTGCACAGTACTGGGTGACCTAGACAGGACAGGAGTTGGGTACCACGAAGAAAGCAACCCAGACTTTCATAGCTGATGCAGTGGTAAGTCAGTGATGCTATTTGGATCACTGCCTACTGACAAATGGCACCGGGTGGCAGCTGGCACACCTCAAATCTCCCCAGGAGGTCTGGTTCTCCCCACTCACCACTTGGGACAAGGTATAACTTTCATAGCTGGTGCAGCAGATACCATAAGGCCTATCTGTCTCACACATCCTATGCCCTGACTCCCATGCTGTCCCAGAGGGAGCAGGTCCTGTATCTTGCCCATTGACCTCCACCCAGTCCTCAGAGACACTCACTTCTAACCAAACTACATTCTGCCACCCTCCCAAAGCCACAATCAGCCCATGCCAGCTTGGTGGAGTCTAGCTATGGCTGGCACACTGAGGATGTTCTCTGTATGATGAAGCATTGGCACCCACAACTGTTCACCCAAGGTGCATGGCACAGCCTGGTCCTGGTCTGTGAATATGATTTGTCTCAGGCCCCAGATCTACCACGGAGATTGCACCATGACCAGCAGTCCAGGCAGTTCACCAGGCAGACGCTGTCAGCCTGGACTGGCGATACAGTTTGATGCCCCACTTGTAGTCTCTGGAAGCACTGCCCTCCTGTTTGGCATGATATTGCCTGTGTGGTTATGTCTCACCTGGCTTCCTGGAGGACAGCAGAGACCCACGGACTTATCAGGGTGATGCCAAAAGCAGAGTGGAGGGACCATGGAAATAAAACAAACAGTAAGTGTGGCAAATTTGTGACAGTAAGAGTGCAGGTGAGAAAACACTAAGGCTGGTGAACTGCAGCTTCCCTTGCCTGAAAGGCCTTACCAGTCTATTCTCACCATGAACATACATACAAGCCAGACAGTGAGCCAAGCTGCCGCAGGATGCTGCCTGAGACAAACGCATTGGCAATGTGGGTATAACCAACATGCAGTAGATAAGGCAATGGTCCGCTTGTAAGCACGTGTGAAAAAATAGCGAACTAGACAGACAAACAAGGTTATAATACAGTACTTGCCCGGATCTATAGTATGGACCCACACAGACTAAACAAAATAATTTTTTTGAAGTAAGTAATGGGAGCAGACCACGGTTTGCAGAGGTAGAAATTTCAGTGATAGCTCCTATGGGGAAGAGGAGGAAGAGCCTGTGGAGCACTGCATTTGCCAGAATGTCAGTTCTGAAAAGTCTAAGCAATAAAGATACACATTTGGTTCTTGTGACAGGCAGTCCAGTAGAAAGATTTCAATTACTGAAAACTGTACCTAACATTTCTGATTATTACCATTTTTTTCTAAAAACAAAAAAAATCATACAAGGTTCTCTAAAAGACTAAAAATTTACTTCACATCTCACAAAGCTATTGCATATTTTGTTTTGCACTGCTATGCAGCATCAGAAGCACTTGATGCTTTACCTGAAGAAAAAAGTTAACAGCAAGGCCATTTAATTATTTTGTCCCTATCTTTACACCTAAAAGAATAACAATACAGTGAATAGTGTCTAGGAAGAAAGTGTTACAATCCAAATTCACAGGTTTGCTTTGGAAGATCTGTAATTGTGTTAGAATTGTGAACATGGGGTACCTACTTCTTATTTCAAATCCTTTAGGAAAGGAGAAGCTCCTGAGCTGGAAGAAGAGGTCTTAAAAGAGTGTGAGAGGCCAAAGACTAGGAGAGAAAAAGCAAAGTGAGAAGGGAAAAGAGAAGGTCGAGAAAGAAAGGAAATTAAATACAAACAACAGTCAAGAATGAGGCTGGATAAAGGCAGGTAGATCAAACAACAAATTCACATCCTGACAAAATACTTTTCTTTTGATCTGTGTACAACACTAGGTCTGAAATAAATGCTCTTGCCTAACACAACCACATCCGCTATCAGCAATGATCTTGACTGGACCCCCATCAAGAAATCAGACTGTACCCTTAAACCACATTTTCTACTGAAGAATAAACTGAATTCACAGTTACATCAAGGCATTCTTTCCAACGTGGGAAAGCCTTGTGACGTATTTTTGAATTTTAATCATTACACGATCAAGACAAGGATCATAATCAAAATCCCATCTGTGAAAACCAACTGTCTATTTGCAAGGACAAATTTAGCCTGTACAAGCAACAGAATCAACTTGAACACTCTTCCAAAAATATTACTGAAATTACCCTGGGAAACTAAATATGGATGGATATCTGTATTCACAACTTCTGACACAAGGAGAGGTTTGGTTAGCATTGTCTTAATTCAAAACATACAGTTAAACAATAAGTTTTCGATGCTTGCAACTTTTTTTTTTTGATGTTTCCAAAAGCATTTGACAGAATTAGTTAGCAGGGGAAAAATGCTAATTTTGTTATTTACCATCAGTTAATGCACTTAGGATTTACTCATCTATGAGATTATGATGATCCAAAGAGATCTAAAAAACATTTAAAGCCATGGGTAATGTTGACGGGGAATCAGATATTGGTTTGGTAGTGGGGGAAGGAGGGAAGGGATTGCTTAAGAGAAGCTGTTAAAATGCTGTACGCCTTATTAAAATTCTTGCTGGTAAAGTACTACTGGTACTGCAGTGAAACTAATACTGTGGTACAGTATAACTGTTGTATCTCATTAATTATGATAAGTGCTGGGAGACATAAGACTATGGTTTTTAACATATATTTACTTTATCATCTTAGGACATTAATGCCACAACCAAAAGCAATTAAAAGTTTTTGTGTGCAAAAATGAAAGGAATCACTCTATACTGCAGAAGTAACAGTCACACCTCTGATTCTAAGTCAGTGACAAAGGAAACACACCTTTCCACTCTAAATATTTTGTTACAAGAAGGAAATAAAAGTAACGAAGGGACTCACAGAACCACAAAATTATCAGATCCCAGAGGGACTGATTTGTGAGGCATGTTTAAGAGGTATATAAATTACTATAAAAGAGGAAAGGAAGATGTTCACTGATCCTATTCAACAAATATTTAATGTTTCTAAACAGCCAGACGAGAGGGATTTTATTTGGCATGGTACAAAAAAAAAGTATGGAGGAACAATGAGGTGAAATTAAGGAAGAATTTGCCCTGATTATTAAGAAAATATTTCAGAACACAACATATTTGAGGAAATAAAGCTGTATTTTAAAGGAAGTCATAAATGAGGAAGCATCTAAGAAACTAAAGCTATCCCACACAAAAACTTGAGACAATATTCATTAAGGATCAAAAGACAGATGAACGGCCCAGGAACACGCACAGGCTTCTGAAAAAAATCTGGAAATCAGTGAGGGAAGAAAGGCGTAAAGGACATTCGCCTGCAAACAGTGTAAAGTAGGCAGCAACAGGGTACCAGATACACACTTTCTGCAGTGCTGCATTTGACCTGCCCCTCTAGGATGGGGTGGAGGTGAGAGACACATGGTGGGTGAAGAGAGCTGGCATCAGTCTGTCAGAGAGGGAGGCTGTGGTGGGGAACAATGTACTCCTTTTGAATAACACCACCCACGCTTCGGAGTGTGGCGTTATGAGTTACAAGTTTTTAGTAAGTAATGTTCTACTATAACAACAGCCTTGACTATTCTAGTTATTTTCATAGCTTCAGAAATTCATAATCGAGAGTTGAATTTGAACAAATTGATATATATACATAAAATGCATATATTTAGTTTAACGTGTAAGCGATTTCACGCTAAGGTTAAAACCAATGCTATTATGATAAATTTGTTGCCTATATTTCAGTTAATATTCTTAAATATTTTAAGGTAAGACTAAACATGTTTTTTTATAGTTAGGATTGGGCTATTAATGAATTACGATCCTTGGAAACTGTTTAATGTAGAATAACACTGGGAATAAGGTTTCATATACTTGAAGCTGAAATGTAGAACTATTAATTTTATTAGAACATTAATTGCAAAAAGACAAAGAATAAAATTGAAGATTTGGTATTAAACAAGAAAAAATAAACATGCTACGAAATGCACAGAGCTTGTTGCCATTTTTGAATGTTGCAAGCGGAATGCAACAGACAACACACCTAGATTTCAAAGCAATTATCTTCACATCAGCTTTTGATTCATTTTCAGAAAAACAAAGCTCTCAAAGAATTTAGAATATAGGGTAAAAAAACAAGAACTTATAAAATACGAATAACAAAATGTTTGAACAGTGGAAAAAGTAGAGCAATTCCTGACCAGTCTACATGATAAAAAATGTCACTTCTAAACTTAAGGTGATCCTCAAACTTGTGCTGCAGAGCGGAGAGACTGAGAATGTCAGTAACTGGCCTCTTCAGAATGAATGCAACAACAAAAGAAGATGCCTCACAGCTCAACATCGAGGTCTGGATCTCTGACCCCACAGATTTGGCTTTGCAGTGAGAGATTTTAAGTGGTGCCCCCAAGGCCTTGTTCCACTGATCAGCACATACATAAAAATATTCAACAAGTCAGTTGTAACTTAGATATTAGTTTCCTACTACTGTTATGCACAAGTACAAATCTCTTTTGAATAAGTATCATGGCATGAAAAACAATTATTATAAAACATGAGAAGCTACCAAGGCATATGTTATATGATGTTAGGAATTCACTACATTTCTGTCTGTTCTGGGTAAATAATGCTTTTTTTGCTTGTTTTGTTTTTAAAAGCTTCTGCCAATATAGATATCTTGTGGTTTATGTGCAAGGCTCTGTGAGCTTTTTACCTAATGCAGGGTAGGTATCGTCTGTACCACCTGTGATGGTAGAGTAGTAGCTCCATCCAAGGATCAAGAGGTCCCAAATAAAGAACGATCTCAGTTCTGAAACAAGTCAAGAATAAATTCATGGTGAACCGGACTGCAGAAAGGTACTTGTTTCTCTTTTCAAAGAGGATTGGTTTTTTCACTGTGAAATCTCTGAAGGATTTGGGTCCAATATCACAAGCACCATTCAGGACAGCATGTGCCCAATTAATAGTTTTCTTGTCTTAAGCTCAGTGTTGTGGATTTGCTCAGCCATCATGACTAGAAATTTGCGTCAACACTTCTGGTCATGCTGTGTGATAAACTTTTCAAATTAGGAGGTACAAACTCTAATTTTTAAGTATGAACATTTATTTCAGATTAAACTGAGAAATGCAGTAAAAACACAGGCAGATTTAAAAAAAAAAAGGTAATAGGAGTTACAGATGTACACACCTTCACTGTAATTCTCAATAGCCATTGTCTTATTTATGTGTGGCTTTCACATGGAGGAGTTATCATCTAATGACTAAGTTTTCCACTAACATTTATATCACTTTTGAAAGCACATGGGTATTAACATAATCAATTCAAAGCTTGACTAGTTGTACTGCATTTAAAAAATGGGATGAATAAAATAAAATACAGGCAAAAATCTACCTTCTGTTGCTTGAATTTCAACTGCTGTTCACAGGCAATAAAGTCTGTGAGACTTTGTAGGAGTGGCAGAATTATGCAAGAGGACTAAGAAAATCGAATATGTTCTTAGAGGGGTTAATATTTGCCTATTGGATTCTGGCTAGTGTTTTTTGGTTGGTTGGTTTTGTACATACACAGACAAGAGAGAGCCTGGACTCTAGTTCTATTTGCATGGTCACTGGATCATCTATAGTGGGACCATGGAGGGCCACTAACTTTAGTCCAAAATCCGAGACTCCTGTTCATCCTCATTACCTACATGTTGACTTATACTGTGAATCCAAACTGAGTCATATATGGGTAAGACTGCTCCTTTGGCTGCTTGCCACGGTAGTATGTACAGAAACCCTAGTTTTAGACTAGAGCAGAGCATGTACAATCCATATCTCCACACACAGTCCAAGCTTAAGTCGAAGACCTTTCTGTCCCAATTTCCCACATCAGTTCTTCATAACCCTTGCTGTCTTCAGAGTCACAGTACCAGAAAAGCCACATTTGGCAGACTGAAGGAGCCCTCTGACCAATGTTTACCTGCAGTGGAACTTGCATGAAATGAGTGACACAGGACCCAAAGACGATACTCTTCTGCTTTAACATTTGACAAGATTCGACAGACAAGTAGCACTTTTTTAAAAGTATAAACTAAAGAAAATCTATGTTCATAGAAAAGAAAACTGTCTTGCAGGGATATGTGTGTTTTCTTTTTGATTTGCTAACTGTACTTTCTAGTTAAGAGAACAGAACTGAGCTTTTGTTGGTCCATGATCATCTATAGGGTACAAAATATCCTTACCAGAGAGGCTACTGAGACAGTCAAACAGTTTTAGAGAGACTACTTCAGGCAAGGTCATTTACTTCCCTGCTCTGCAGAAGTAACAAAGGCAGGACTACCCCGCCAGAACAGACCTTTGCTGAGCTCCGGCAACCAGGAGGGGAGAACAGAGCATCCAGGCCAAGGAAGGACATGCTCCACTGGTGCCCCGGCTGACACTGGAACGGAAAGTTCAGATTGTTCTGAGGAGGTCTGGGAAGGGTTGCACAGCCTGCAGAGGAAAATAGCAGCAGGCTTTTGGAAAAAGTGAGCAATGTGTTTTGACACAGCTGACGTCTTTGCTGAGCAACACAGAACATGAGCAATGTACGCGCATCTCAAGGAAGTCTCTTCGCTCCCAGACATCTGCACCTTAAGGTGTGGGATACCCCATACACTCCTCTCTGGGATCAGCTGCTGTGGCAGCAGTTTTAAAAAAGAAAGCATGCAGCAGTACTATCCTGGTGCACTTAAGGTTCAAGTAGCAGAACTGATTATTTACGCATAGCATTCCCCTGCTATCTCTTTGCCTTGCTGTAAAACCTGGTGTAAAACTTTTGACGTCCACTACTAGCAGAAGGTAAAATAGTTATGCTCCAAGTGCACAGCAGGGCTGAGGGGCTGTGGTCATCACTGTCCCTTTCAGGAGAAAGAGCAGCATGGTGACAAGATGTGAGAGGAGCACGAGGGATTATGAGGGAGCAGTGCAAAGGGTTGGGTGGTGCAAAAGGCTGGGTTTTTTCCTCTGAAGAGAGTCTTCCTGTGACTCAACCTTGAAAGTGTAGCTATGGATGGTCTAAAGGGTAT
Organism: Harpia harpyja; assembly: GCF_026419915.1. Taxonomy (NCBI): domain Eukaryota; kingdom Metazoa; phylum Chordata; class Aves; order Accipitriformes; family Accipitridae; genus Harpia; species Harpia harpyja. The sequence goes on along the minus strand of NC_068944.1, from coordinate 2,232,561 downwards.
CACAAGGTGGCTATCAGCAATGCTGTCTCAGTGCAGGGTTCCAAAAGCAGCACCTGAACTCTCATAACCTCCAAAATATACTTTTTTTTTTTTTAACTTTTTTGATAAAGGGACAAGATCTGTAGATGTTTCCTGAGCTTTACTGCTGCATTTATGTGCTAGTTCAATGAAGGAAGACCTCAAAATCAGTACACGCCCCCACAGTACTTTTTATGTCCTGGGAAGAAAAAGTCTTGGGAATCTCCTCTAGCAGAGAGAGGAAACGTAGTCATGAAAAAGTCTGGGAAGGACAGTGAAACTCCAGCCCCACTCATAGCTCCTAAAACTCTTCACCACTCCCCCAAGTCCATCCTTGGTCTCTTCCATTTACTTAAATACACGCTGCAGCTGCTACAAGGTAGATTTTGCACATATTGCTCAACTTTGGAGGAAAGTGTCTTATTTTTAACAGTGGCCAGAAAAGAGCGCTTGGTAAAGCTTTTCACACTGTCCCTGTACTGCACTTGCTGCCTCATATACTGCATTCTTGAACTTAAATGTTCTGAAAGACTGTTCTGCTTTGTGGTTTGGTTTAAAAAATTTCCAGATGTATTTTCTCTAACACCATACATTCACAACAGCTGCAAAAGTTAACATCTTAAGCATGCTTCAACCTTCCCCATCCTCCTCTTTGTAAGGAACACGATGTGCTTAACCCACCAAAGAACAAAAGGGGGGAAAAAACCAGCCTTTATTCTTTCTTATTATTTCTGTGTTAGAACAGTTCCAAGCAACAATTAAGGAAAGAAGGCATGACAAAAATGTTATCTGATTACAAAAGAACAAACTTTGAAGCAAGACCTTAAGGATATTCGATGACTGATTCTGGCTAAGTGTCTACATTCAATCTACATTCATTTCCTAAGAAGATGCCTGTGTTCCTAAGCAACTGAGTTCCAAAGCAGCTTGGCTCATTTGCTCATTGGCAGGTTTTATACCATTCTTTTCCTAAAATACATGCACAGTGATTCAGCTTAGGGACATGTGGTGAGGCAGCAGCTGCATGCAGTGGGACAGGGCTCTTCAGGGAAAGAGGTGGTTAAAAACAAGACAACACTTCAAGTCATCCTATCTACAAGTGATGCAACTCAAAGGCAGGCATTTACTATGAAAACATCCATGCAATGTCATATCTCACATGGATAGGACCATATGCAACATGTGGCACACTCAGGTAACATCTGGAAGAGCACACCATATAGCCTCTGTAATGCCTTCTAAGTCTCCCAAAGTGGGTCAGGTAGTGCCAGCGCATGGGGAGATGTCAGTGGCTTGGCCAATGGTGCCATACCCTCCAGATTGTGTGAAACAGCTGTACCCCTGGCTCTGCATGAATTGGAAGCTTCCCAAGAAGGGTGAGAAAAAGATAGGACAGTGAAAAATAAAGAAAAATGGAGAGTGTTTCTGGTTAGTATGCCTTTTGATTGGTGGTAGCAGAGCTGAGACTCAACATAACATCAAATCGTGACTGCCTTCTGCTCATGAACACCTTTTTTATATGATTAGTTTCAAATTCCATATTGCCCATGAGTTAGCCTGTTATACAAAGGACTCAGAAACCATGCTATTAACAAACAGAAGTAAAACTGATGGCCTAACAGAGACATCTGTATATAGAACATAATGTTATGCAGGATACAACTGCAGTTATACATGTAGCAATTGTACTATGCAAATGTACCTTCCACCATACCCCCTTGATGTCTCTGAGGCTGTTTTATGAACTTGATTAGGGAACCTTTCTGACTAAAAGGGGTAGCCCCAAACAGCCATACTTCAGGCAGATTACCTACTCATGGAGCAGTGACATGAAACAGTTATGTTCCCTTTATGCAAGGGAAAACGTATGGGGAATGAAGGAGACATCCATTCACAGGTCCTATAAACAGTATTACTCTTGCCTGGATACAGGAGAAGGAAAATATTGGAACAGACACTGCTCAACAGTCACTGCTTCTGCAGATTTCAGGTTTCACTGTTCCAGCTTGAACTGGTAGATCCATTTCTGGTTTTTGGATTGTCACGTTGAGGTGGAATTTCTAAAACACTTATTGCAAGGTTAGTGCAAACTGCATTTTTTTTCCAGTTCACCTTTTGCTTTTTGACAAAGAGCAATCCAGGATCACTAGAAGATTGTCCCATTACTACTGTTATTCTTTTAAAGGCAAATGACAAGAAGCCTAGACTTCATGTTTTCAGATGTTCAGGGATAGTTTTCTGAAAGGGTCTTTTGATGTATCTTCTAGGTAAGGAAATGACACCTTGCTAATGTAAGACCGCTGACCAGAGCCAGTGTACTAGCTTATTAATTAGTTGCCTATCACCTGTAGACAAAAACCTAGTTCTCTTTTCAGTGTTTTCATCTTGCTAGAAGATTACTTCCTGCAATCATTCATACAATTTCAGATTCCTCAGGCTTCTGAGGGGAAGTAGTCATAGCATGCTTGACTGTGCCATGTTCAAAATGAGATACGGCAAGACAGAGAACAGCTTCTGAGATGCTAATCCTCAAATCACTATCTCAAGATTTGGACCATACAGTCATGCTGGCATTTGACAGATTGCTTTTTAAGCTCACCTAGTTCTGTAAAAAGCCAGTTGTCATCTGTTTGTTAATCTGTCACTACACAGCATGCACATTTATGCATGGATATAATTCAGTTTTGAGTGAGCTCTTCTTAAAAAAGCAAAATCTTTCATACTAAAAGAAAACAACAGAAGTGAGAAAAACTAGTGTAACTGACCCAATAAAGTGATGGTAGGAGATAAGCAAGAAATGAAGTGTAAAGTTAAGGCTGTGGTACATCTTGGGTCAAAGGGGAATATCAAGGTAACTACGTACCGTACAGCTACAGTTACTTGATGACTGAAAATGAGGAGTATCCAGAGTGTTCTATAAATCGAAGTTGTCAGAAAAAATAGCTTGAAACCTGTAATTCCAAATAAGTTTCTGCATACTAGATTTATTATGAACATTGAAGAACCAGCAAATTTTCTCCAGCAGAAAGGAGCAGAACATCAACAAGGTGTAATGAAAGAAACAACAAGTCCACAAAATCACTAATGGCTTCTTATAAAGTTTCTTACTGACTCATGTAGTATATAAAACTAAATATAAAAGTATGAAAAACACACTCAATAGCAAACACTCTAATTGTTCCTGCTGCAGTGGCAACGTGTCACATTAAGAATGGGGATGTATTTGCAAAAACACTTCACAATGTTCTGTTATCTATTTGCATTAATGACTTTAAGTGTATAAACATTTGCATGACAATGTTATCAATATAGCTTCACAAGATGCTTTGCCTCTCTAAGTCTGCAGCCACATCTAACTCAGCTCATGTGTGTCTGCTACTTCTGTGGGAGAGGCTGCAATTCACTTGAAAAACAGACAATAGAGCAAGAAATACTGTGCAATGATGACAGCTTCACACATAACAAATGGCTGTAGTGGGCATGTTGGTGCAGTGCAAGAACAAGTGGTATAAAAGGGGAGAAACCATAGGGAATTAGTAACAGTTCCTCTTGATTCATGGATTATCTAACTTTACAGATTCAAGTTTCTTGGTTTGTGTCTTTAAAATGTGATAAAAATAAAAGTGTTTATAGATTTATCCCATGAATTCAAAATATTTTCATTTCATGATAAAGCTAACATTTGTGTATACCAACATGTAACAGGTGTCTTACAGAAAAATCGTAGTGGCTTTCAGCTGAAAGATTACCTTTACTTATTTTTTAAATTTAATCAGCTTCCAAAAAGTACCCATCACAATGGTATTCAGCCACAGCAAGACAACTCTGAAAAATTTTACTTGCTGAATGCTTTATTCCAATATCTCAATGCTAGTACTCTGTTACTAAAGAGTAAACTGATGAATTCTTGAAGGAATTTCCCCAGCAGAAGTACCTGGAAAGCAGTAACGTATGTCTCCCATCTTGGTAGTTTTAAGAGGATAACAAGGTTGAACTTTAAACCATAGGACAAATTAAAGCTTTTTACTTCATAAGCTTTAATAATTATTTTTAGCCATAAAGATATTTTCATTCTCTAATAAATGGCCATACTCAACAGTCATTTGTCAAGTTTGAAGCAGATTAAGCTATCCTGAAGTAGAGTAGCTGATCACTTAGAATCAATTAATCTGACTGATCAGTTAGTCCTTTGTAATGGTTCCTCAAAGCAATTTGTATTGTCTAAAATTACAACAGACAATCACAAATTTGATCAAGTAGAAAGGCATAATTGGCTGGCCTGGCACTACTGGTTTCACAAACCATGGACATCCATCCATTTTATAAAGCAGTTCCACACCTAAAAATACAGTACTTTATGCTTAGTTAGCTCATTTGATTTCATGACTCATTGTGTTCGGTGCTTAATGAAAGCTGTATGTTGGTTTTCTTTATGGAAGTGTTTGCATGTCCAGGTAGAGGAGAAGGTCCTGTACTACTAATGAACAGATAACAGGATGGCAGGAGACAACTTTAAATTTTTTAAAAAATCCTGTCCAGTTCTTGGGGCTGAAGACAAGTCCAGTAGTTCTCACAGCTCTTCCTTAAGCTTGATGACTTCATCCGAGAGCCTCACAGAGAAGACAACAAACCTGCCTAGCACAAATTAGGGATTCAGTGTAAGAGTGATCGGGTAAAAGAGTGTCTTACCAGTATACCACAGGTGAACTCTCCCTCCCTTTAGAAGGCCAGGACTTTGACTTGCAAAAACCAAAGTTTTGTTGAAATAGTCAGAATAACTGGAGTTAAAAAAATTCTCTTCTATAACATTGGATGTTTCAAGCTGTCACAACCTATGATATAGGGGGAATAGACATTAATACTGTAAACAGCTCCCACAGATACTGCCAACTACTGTTTCAGACAGTTGCTAGTACAGGTCCACTTTTGTTACCACATCTACTCAGTTCACCCTCCACTCCTATCTATTAGCTCTGCTGCAGACCTCCCCCCAACACACACACACAGAGTTTTTCTGAAGTGCCAAGGTTCAGATCTCATTTTCTGCTCCGATTTTGTAGAAAACAAAATTAAATTGACAAAAGAGAAATTAGTTTTTATAATGTGTAGCTCTTACTGAACTCATTAGATGTTTATGTGAATATTTGACAGTAATAATCACATATTATTTCTGTGTTAAAAAAGGTTTGAACAAGTGAAATTTCCAAACCCATGTCTGTAGTATCTCTTGTCTAAGGTATACAAACCATTTTATAGATCTACAGAAACGTGTCCATCTTCTGTAAGTGAGGCAGCATTGCTCGTCACCTGCCAGGTATTTGCACAAAAGCTTCCCTGAGCAAAAGTCACTTTGCTGGACATTATCAACGTATAACAAACAAAGATATTATTTGAGTTGTAAGATTTAACTTCCACATCTCCTGAGCAACGTGATAGGATATAGGAATTACAGACAGTTATTTTACTCTATTGTAACTGAGCTCATTTGAACTTAAATAGTTCTTAACCAAACAGATATGTAGACTGCAAATATTTACTGAGCAATGATGATTTCAACACCTCAGTTACTTCTGTGAAACCCTGTGCTAGAATTTAAGGAGTTAATGGGTTTCCTATAATACTGACCATACATTAAACTAAATACTACCTTTGTTTTATTTTTTAGAAAAACAATTTACTTTCAGTGAAGTTATAGCCTTAAACTTCCCACCGATTTTAGTTTTGCATGTGCAGTTGCTTTGGGAAAGAATTATGTTTAGTTGACTTGTGTATGCATTTCAGTAAACTGAGTTTTAGGTTACATGGACTGACAGTTTTATGTTTTCTAATGTTCATGGCAGTGAAGGGCAATGATTCAAAAACAAAGACTCCTTCTCCCAAGCCCTTCCAAGCAGTAGAAGGGTAAAAGGGAAGTTACAGCCACTTAGTCTGAGAACTCCTCCATTAAAATGATCTGAATCCTACTAGTAACATAAAAGAATATGGCTTGAATTTCATAAGGTGTTTTGAAAACTTTCATAACATTGTAATAAATACACCTTTTGACAAAGTAAACTAAGCAACCTCTTTCAACGGGAATGAGCTGCTCCAGGATCGCTTCTCGACAAAGATGTTGGGTGGGGGACAGAAAAGGATAAGGAAGAAAGAGCACATGTTAAGATTAAAATGGCAACTCTAGCCATTACACCTTCAAGCTCATTGGCATAATTGGCCTGTCCTAGACTCAGCATTATCCCCTGGAGTATTTGCCTGATAAGTATTTCTTTCAGAAGCAACAATAAAACAAGGTAAATTATTGTCATTAAAGTAATCTTATTTGGGTATGAGAAAACCGTGCAAGTAGGTTCCTTTCAGTTGCCTAAAAATTAATCTCTTGTACCACGTGAAGTCTGTGGGTAAAAGGCTGAACACAAAGAAGAGAGATACCTTATTAAAGGTACTCTGTCTAGCCAGATGATGAGTGAACGTAAACCCTCACGGATAATGAGGTCTATGAAATTAAGGCAGACATTGAAGAAACTGGGAACAGAATGATTGACCTGGAAACACACATGTACTAAAGAGTGGAATTCGGATCTTTAACACAATAAAATTAAATTGCTTGGGTGAGGAGGGGGAGGAGAGAGAGAGACCATTCAGAGGAATCAAGAGATAACAATCAAGAGATGGCTGTGAAAGAAGGCAGAATATGAGAATAAAGGGTTTCCCTGAAGATGTAGAAAAACTGGAATCAAGCAATATTTTAGCATATTCTAAAGCAGGAAGGGGAATTAGAAATAACTACTAAGAGATCCCACCATTTTTATGTCCTTTCCTAACACAAGACGACCAGGGGACATGACATGAAACCTACCCTTTGAGCAACAATAACAAAACTAACAAAACAGATGGAGAGAGCTGTGTACTCTCTGTACTAAGTCAGAAAGAACACTTTTTTTCAAGATATAACAGCTACTAGCTTTAAAGAAAGCTAACATGAATGAATTATCCATCTGCTGTACGGCAGCCTATGAAGGACACTGATGGGGTTTCCCTTTTAAGCTCATTGCACCAAGACAGCAGCAAATCTTAAAGAGATATTGGTAGGTTAAATCCCTTATGTTAAGTCTAGTAGCTGACAAATCCTCCTGAAAGTCAGGAGGATTCAGAGTCAGAGCATGAGACAATTTTAAGCATTTCAGTGTCACTCAAGGTTGGAACAAGTGACAAGAGTGTGTGCAGGTGTCGTGGTTTCAACCCGGCCGGTAACAAAGCGCCAGGCAGCCGTTCCCTCACGGTCCGTCCCCCCCCCCGGCCACGGTGGGATGAGGAGAAAATATAAAGAAACGCCCGCGGGTCGAGACAAGGACAGGGAGGGATCACTCCCCACTCATGGTCACGGGCAAGAGACAGGCTCAGCTTGGGGAAGGAACACAATCGATTTCACTCACTACCGACCAAAACAAAACAGGATAACGGGCAGTAAACCCAAGCCTGGGAACACCTTCCCCCCCGCCCTCCCTCCTTCCCGCCTCAACTCCGCTCCCGGTTCTCTCCACCTCCTCCCGCCGGCGGCGCAGGGGAACAGGGGACGGGGGCTGGGGTCCGCCCGCCATACCTGGTCTCTGCCGCTCCGTCCTCCTCAGGGGGACGAGGAGGACTCCGCACTCGGCCCTGCTCCGCCGTGGGGTCCCTCCCGCGGGAGACAGCCCTTCACGAACTTCTCCAACGCGGATCCTTTCCACAGGCTGCAGTCCTTCAGTCACAGACTGCCTCAGCGCGGGCTTTACCACACAGTCCCGGCCATCTTGGGGGCATCTGCTCCCCTCCGTGGGCTGGGGGGGACAGCCTGCCATCTCACCACAGGCTGCAGGGGCATCCCCTCCTCCTTCCCTGACCTCCACACCTGCAGAGGGGTTCCTCTCACACCCCACTCCCCTCACTCACTGCAGGTTCCCCTTCTCAAACCTGTTCCCCACAGGTGTTACCACTCTCACTGACAGGCTCGGCCTGGGCCAGCAGCAGGTCCCACCTGGAGCTGTGGAAGCTTCTAGCAGCTCCTCACAGGAGCTGGCCCTGCAGCCCCTACCCCGCTACCAAAAAAACCCCACCACACAAATGCAAAACAGCAGGTCTTATTCATGGACATATAGCAGTAACTGGAGGGAAGGTATGAACATAGGAGAAGACATCGCTCCCACTGGTCAGAGAAACAAGGATGTTTCGCTATGGTGACAAGGCAGACAGATGTGGTTACCTGTAGCAAAGACACCCCCATAACCAGGACTGTGGGATCAGCACTCCGCTACCAGTTCCATGCTATAGAAGGAGAGAACCAGCAGCTTTCCCCGGTGCGATGCCCCCCCTGCCCCGCATGGCCGTCACACGGAAGCGTACTCCATCCATGTCTGGTTCTTTGTCTCCTACTACTTTATATCTCTGAAAGAGAAGCCCAGCGCTTCATCGTGAAGACTAGGATACATCTGTATTTGAAGGAAAATACAGAAACCTGCTTTTCTGTATGAAACAAGATTTGAACTGTCCTGGGCCTAGAAAGCAGGAGCTGGCTGGCATGAAAACATTTGTGTCCATAAGCAGATGAAGAACACGCAGAAAGCTGGACACACAGTGAGTAACAGTTAAGCCTACAGCACTTTAAGCCCTGTGCACAAGATCAGATAATAAGCTTGATTCTGGCCTAGTCTGTGCCCTTTGTATGTGTGAATGTTTAAAGTGTGTGGCCACTTTGATCAGTCAGTCTGGAGTGCAATTTACAAAGAAATTGTTTTTAGGGGATAACAAGGATGTATTCATGACAGGGCCGTGCTGGTGAAGCTATTAGTTACATTATTAGAAAGGCCTATCCTGAGGAGTGTTGAGAAAGACAGGAATAATCAGCTGAAAGAAACCATGTACCTTGAAAGACAAGGAAAGAGGGAAACCTTCTATTTTAGCATTTCCCAGGAATGTTGCAGAGGTTACATAATTATACCATGTATAGAACTCCAAAACCCAAACTCGTGAAGATGGCCCACAACTCATAGCAATGGCAATGTTGTCTTCCAACTAAGTTCATACACACTGAGAAAACAATCTAGTTGCCCTGGCACATTACTTCAGACGTAGGAGTGTAAAACTGTTCAGTCTGGAATCCTGCAACACCGATGCTACATATGTAAGATGATTTTAATATTAAAGGGAAATGTACTTATTACTTGTATTTGATCTGGCACTCTGCCCTGGAGCCTTGGTTGCAATTTAGATATAACAATTTTTAGGCAACAGAATGGAGCCATTAGTACCTATCTTTATTAAAAATAAACCCTTATTGGAGCCACAAGGGAACATGATCTTTTCTAAATCATAGAAGAATTTCGTATAGGATGAACCGCTGAAGTTCATCTCATTCAACCTTCTGATGAAATCAGAGCTTACTGTACTAATATATTGTATTAGCATCCATTATTTCATGGCAATACAGTGTATGTTTTCATAGTCAGACAGTAATGGTTTTGTGTTTAGAGACCGTACAAGACAGAAACATGCTCTTTATTCTGATGTTTTCACAGCTGCTGCTGTTGTAATAGGGCTTAGATCCCTAACTAGGGCTTCTAGATACTACAAGTATCCAAGTAATAGAGTTAAGCAAAGACAAACAAGCAGAACATTCAACAGATAGTCTAGCATTCCAGTTAATGCTCTAGCAACTACTAGTCATTTTGCCACTGTCTACCAATAGATGTTCTAGCCCCATAAAAATGCGTAGCAGAATTGTTTTTTACTTCTTCAGGAAGACCGAAAATTTATATGCTACTACAATAAAACAAATACCATAGTAAAACTACAGTAAGCAGTAAGGATAAAGAAATTAATATTTCAATGACATTAAATTAAATTTAATCTTCAGGCTAAATCTGTGTTCAAATAAGCTGTGTCAAAGATATAACAGATCAAAGTTTTGGGGACCCTTTTTGCATCATAGTCTAAGATATAAAACATTTATTTGATTTTTAGCAAGTTTTAGCAAGCTAGCAAGTGGTAGCCCACAGAGAATTGTAAATACTGTAGACAACAGTGGCCAAAACGCCATTATTTGTAATTTGTTTGTACTTTTCTTCTTTTATTAGTACTAGTAGTAGAATTGCCTCTTGTTGACTTTGTCTTGTCTTTCATATCACTGCTTTTCTTCTGATATTGGCTAAATGAGACTCTTAAAAAAGGAGCATGTTCTTCTGAGAAGAGTTGTGCTTACACATGCATATATTTCAAGCTTTAAGGGAACTGGAGGCAGTGTTCTGAATTGAAGGTATAATTTTTTAGCATTGCTGCAAACAGCAACATAAGAGCTTTTGCAAGCTCTTTTAGGGTATGTTCTCCCATGGGCACCAATGTGTTCGTGTCATTTCTGTAAGACAGATAAAAAGAGAGCAAGAGCCTTAGAGAGATAGCAGTTTGTGGAAATAGAGCTTTGTGGAACAGCTTTATTTTATTGGTCATAGCAGAGACTATCATTCAAGGCCAGTCTACACTGAGTTTGCAAAAAACCTTCCCCACCTCTGGCATAGGAGAAGGCTTAGCAATAGCTCCTCTAATCCAGTGTTCTGCTCCAATTCATGCAAGAATATTTATAACATAGACACAAACATGTTTACTCCTGGGAATTGATACCAGCACCAAGTGGTTCTCAGGTTAGAATATATTCCCCATCTTCCTTTCAGTCAAGGAGTAAAATGTGCCAAAGACTGTGAAAATGCACTTAAGTGCTCCTCAGTATTGTAAAGTGAGACTGAAGGTGAGGTGGAAGAGCATGAAAGGAAGGCCTTTCTAAGTAAGAAATTTAAAAATAAGCTTTTACAGTTCCCCATTTTGTTGTCAGCTTGTTGTAACAAACAGGACCATGTGGGGCAGAGCTGACCAGATTACTATATATTTCATCATGCAGAGCATTCTCAGTTTCCAAAATGGGAAGAAAACAGATGCAAGTGATCATGACAGGAAATGAGAAGCTGTAGTTAGTGTAATGCTGCCTGACAGCAGGTGGCCATAAGCTGCCTTCACATATAATTTTTTAGTCTAACGCTGTTCCAAAGGCACATTTTCCCAAGAGGAATAACTGTTCAAATGCAGGAAAAGAAATGGAGCTACTGAAGAAAATACAGATTTGACAGTGTAGTGACCTGTCAAAATGGCATTTAGTGCTCTGGATAGAAATTTACTCACAAAAAAAATATTGTCTGGTACATATGATACCCAAAAATCTGGGTTTCATTTCAGATTTGTAAAATCAGCCTCTGGACGACTGTTTGAACAGATAAAGATAACAATTTTAAAGTTCACCTGCAATTGGCTAGAATCAGCTATTGCCAAATGGTTAAACAAATTATACATGTCTTCCCATCTACCTGAGTCAATTAAGATGTGACAATTTACAGCCAATTGGTGCATCCTTTCAAAAATGTTACTTCTTTAACCTGCTTGACAGAACAGATGCTGACCTCTCTCCTGTGGTCAGGAGATAAAGATAGGACTCTGACATCAAGACTAGTTAAGAGAAATTTGTCCTCCTACCAATGTAATATTTCACAAAAAAATAATCGTGTAAAAACATCTCTAGCTATATCATTCTTTCCTGGTTTTTAACATGAGAAAACTGTAGCAATTAAAGCTTATTAAAAAAAAAAAAGAAAATAACAAGCCTCCAGGTTTTTTGCAACAGCATTTAAGTAGCGTATTGTGAAAGTTTCTCTGATTTTAATAATCTTTTTTCCCCCAAATGAAGAGAAACAATGCTTAAGTGTTTAAATTTATAATCAGGTAACATTTTTCTCCATGTGTTCAGTGTTTCTGGTATAAAACAAAAGCAAGATACCATTACAGTTGTACTGAGCAAGGGTAAGAAGTATATATCTTTTACGTTGTCCCTAACTTTACCTATACAGACCCACATGGTGAAAATTCCTGTTGCAAGAAATACTTACAGAAGAGCCATTAGCAAAAATCAGAAAGTTTTCCATATGTTCCTTTAACTTCAATTTCTTCATAGCATATTTTTAAACAGTCTGTTGAAGGCAGTAGATTCTAAAAAAAGTTTGCCAAGTCTTTGTAAGGGAAAATTTTCCCAATGAGGCAACTTTTGTGAAAACAAATTATAAGAATTACTGAATATAGAAGAACAGACTGAAAGAAGAATACTCTTGGAATGAAGGATTTTCACTAGAAAGCTCATCATACAGTAACTGCCTATTGAAACTATTTTAATCAAAATTATGTAAACGTTATTTCTTTTTCCAGCAGTGTATCCTAAATAAAGTGGGCACAAAGTTCACATTAAATGCCTGGAATTAGGTTAAAGCTCATTATACTTAGGGAAAACAAATTAAACAGTGAGTCTAAGTTCTCTGGCAGTTCTATTAAACAGAAACCACTAACAATTCATTCTGTTGTTTCATGCTAAGTGCTTATTAGGTTGCAAGCAACTAAGTTTTGCTTAGCTCACATAATTTCCAGAATTTCCGCACCATTTATAGGTGTGTATATGTATACATTAAGATGTTTTGATTCTACAATTATGGTTTTGTGTCACGAGAAATTTTAGTCCATCTTTGTCATTTCTTGTATATTCCACAAGACCCAACTGAAAGTGAAAAATTATCCCAGAGGATTAATAGATGTTTTGGTTCTGTAAGATTCCTTCACCTATAGGGTTCTTCATCAATAAACCTGGTTACAAAACAACAGAAGCTCCAAACAATACAGCCTTTGTTTGCATAGTTAATTCTACTGTGTAAAAAAGAGCTAATCATTTTCCAGTCTTGCTTGTGTTCTGAAGCATTGCCAGACTGTGTTTTACATATCTCAGTTGATGAATGCGTATGTGTTCATTTGGATTTTATTTATAAGACAAATGCTTTCCAGTGCACTATTATGCAAATGCTGCTCTACTCAGAGTAGTTTCTCCCTAAGAGAAATTAAATGCTTGTTTGTCATTATTCATAAGGTTTTTTTCATTAGAAAACACTGGCCAAAGGGAAGGGTAAATCAATACACAAATTTCCATGCTGCTGCAACCAGACCTCTTTTGGTACCCCAGCAGTACTATTTTAAAGGTCATGCCTTATGGCACATTGCATCAGGTAACAAATACAACTAATCTTAATATATAAACAGCAAGACAGCTATCCTTAGCAGATAAGCCAAGAACATGCAAAAGACTCTTCCAAAATGCTCCTAAACATGATTGCACAACAGTTGGCAATGTCAGACAGCTGAAGAGTTTTGCTCTTTCATAATTCGGTAGCACTGCTGAAGTTTTCTCAGCTAAATACCTCCCTGTTTAAAATAAGGGAGACTGGCACTCAGTCTGATTGTTTAGCCCTTACGTTCCTACAGGTATAGCAAAAGACACCTGTGAAAATGGAAGCTGTTTTCAGAATAGGAAGAACACTGATTTTATTTGTAGAAGAGGTAGACTCTTCACTCAGAAGGCAAAGTGTCTAACAAGAAAGCCTAGCTAACCTAAGGTAGAATAAACACTGTAAGTATCAGTAGAATGCAATACCTTTTTTCCCAGTTCTAGCTCTCTAGTGCTTTAAAAGACCTTTCTAGACTAAACACAATGTAAGGAGGTGCCATCCACCCGACCTCCTTCAGACAGGTATAAAAGCAAACCTTTTACTCTCAGTGTGCTGTTAGCAATTTACAGTCTCCCACAATTGCTGGGCTACACAAATGGCAGAATCCTTGAGTTTTGAGCAGGCGCCATGTTGCAACAACGATTTGAATTGAGTCTCTGGCAGACTTTTGTTAAATTAAAAACAGATAGATGAAACGGTAACGAGCCCCTGGCTTTCCTCCATGCCTCTGACAGCTGTCACCACCCCCAGGGCAGGAGGGTCAGGTCTGTTCATGAAAAGCCAGTTTTCAGACTTATCTTATTATGCTAAACTGAATTTGAGCTTGGGTTTTAAGGTTTTCAAATAATTTCAAGGAGGCAGAGAACATATCTGGAATAATAATATTAGGCAGTAAACTAGCCAGCTGAGAATGGAATATAAAGAAAATTGAAAACAGCAGGGAACAAAAGCATAGAGCATTGAGTCTTCTGAATATGAACTGTGATAATAATTCTCCCAATTAGAAACTGCTCACAATCAAAAGCATGTTATGTTAGGTTAACTATAAAGTTATAAGAAAAACAGAGAATTTGGACCCTGAACTAAAAAGAAGATAGCAGAGGTTATTTAATTAATGATGGATATCATTCAACCTCACCTGATTCTTGAAAAATGGCTGAATTTTCAAAGTGTTAGAGAATCAGTAGAATTTATCTTAAGGATCAAGTAACCTAGTTTTTAATTAATTAAAATTATTACTGCACTCTCCAGAGGACTCACTATTAGTGAGGTTATATAGAAAGTGTTTCAACTCTGTTGTTAATGGAAAAACATCGGGTTTTTTTCCCAGCTCCACAGGATTGCTCACTATGTGCATGACAGCAATTTCCAGTGGAAATAGGTTTAATGCAAGTCCCAAACTCCTTGGCCTTCTTCAACAAGAAAAACTTGCTTTACTTCAGACAATTATGCTATGAAAAAGCCAATATACCATTCCCTTCTTCATTCTAGTGATTTGGGGAATATCAGTCAAGGAAAACTCTTTCCTGGATTCAACTCCAGTCCTCCAGACAGTACCGAGAATCTCTTGTGCCTAAGAAAGTCCCTATCACTATAAACCCTCCTATTTTTTCCCTAAGCAGAGATTAGGAAATGTTATGTATTGATGAAAACAGGAAGCTGCAGTATGCTTAAACCGTATTTTGAATCGTAAAACAGATGGAAATTACTTTCACATAATAGGCAAGCTATGTTACTGTCCAAGTTCATGCTAGCACATGCCAACGATAGTGTACCACTGTCATTGCAGTCCTCCATAACATCCATTCCAGGTCATACAACCCAGTCCAAACATGGCAGGTGATGGGGATTGTAGTTATACAGAAGTCAGTCATTGAGGTTTTTTCAGCCTACTGTATTTAAGCACACCAATACAAAGATTAAAAAATTTAAAATAATTTTGGTCTTTGTGTACTTCCCCACCACTACCTCAGTTTTCTTCCTTGAAATGAAACTGGCTGAAGGCAGATAAGCTTTCTTTGGTTGTTTGATATTGCTACATGCAGCCTTCACCATGATGCTCTGTGATATGCAGGTTTCTCTCTTGCACGCAAACATAACAGTCTCATGAAAATTAGGGACAGCTAAGTCTGGGACAGTGCTTCAAAGGCAAAATGCATTCATTGCGGAGTTGCCAAATTCAGCCAGTGGCTTAGTGCCATATTTCCAAATACTTTGTGCTGCCGGAAGAAGGTTAAGGTTCCTGCATGAAGAGGTTTTTCATTCATCAGAGTTGGATGGAATCAATATTACTTCAAGAAGACAAAGTGTCACAGTTCAATGATGAAAGTAATTCCTACATAGAGTCTCAAATAAAACATTAATCTTTCATTGACAAAAGATACCATGTCAATGAACTTTAATACTAAGGATAAGTATCTATTGTTTTTCTTTGTTACTTGCTGTTATGCAAGTGTAGCATGGAAAGAAATACAGTGCAGTTCAAATTGCTCAATGCAATAGCACAGATTTATCTCATACGAGGCATAAACGTACACTTTAGCAAGGGAGAATATAGATTACTGTTGACCGTTCCTCCCCCCTCAAGATGGACTGACTCCATGCAGCCAGCTGCCTGTGCTAACCAAACCTCAACTCAACTACGAGGATAGCGTCATTAGATTTTCCACCATCACTTCCTTGAATCTATGTTCACAGCTGCTACCATCTGACAACTAGAACTGTTGAGTCAGCCTAGAGCTACAAAAGATGGCAGCTTGTGAAAGCTGCTACTAAAGAAAAAATTACACTTTCTTGGTGGTTAAATACCTCAGGGCATGCAGTGACGTTTTCAGCACTGACAGTATCCAAGTTCCTCCTGCAGTGTCTCGAGAGGTTATGTTCCTGAGTGATTGTGAGAAGTCAGGCAAGTTGAACTGAGAGCCTGGAAATCGGTCTTTAGTAGAACAGTAACATTGTCAGGGTAGTAGACACACTGCTATCCAGATCTTAGGGACAGCACTAGTTAGAACTTAGCAGAAACAAGGACAAAAGCAGCCAGCCTTACTTTTTTTATGAAACATGATATCTCTTTGCAGAAGAGCTTTAGCCAGGAAAGGACCAGACACCTCAAAAGGCAAATTAGCTTTCCCAGCAAGAAAGTGACTTTACAAAATAGAAGAAACAACAATTAAAGGCCAAGACCAACAAATGTGTTGCAGGAACATAGGTCCTGCAATAGCCATCTTACAATGCAGCCTGAGCACCTATGATGCACAAATCCAGCTTGCCCTATATAAATACCATAGGTTTTTTGTTTTGTTTCGGTTGCTTTGTTTGTTTGGTTGGTTTTTTTTAAACTTTCATTGCTCTAAGCATTAGTAGTTCCTTCTAAAGAGGTGATAGTAGAACACACGCTTTGGGTATAGTGATGCAGCATACCATCTGGGGAATCTGGGTGTGACAATGCAAAATACATGGTAATGAAGCAAAGGATAGGCCACACTCTAAAAGAAGCAAGGCAAAAGAACTTATGCTTTTAGCTGTATCTGTTCTCAGGCTTGGCAAGCTGCAAGATTTACACATTTTGCCCAAAACTTCCTTCTAAACCTAACACCTCCCATGCTTGCTTTGGTTAGCACACAACCGACTACAACACTTGCTCTACTCACATGTCTCACAACTGAAAATGCTGTTGATGCAAATGAGTGACTGCGGTCATGCAGCAGGGACCGTGGCATGTGCAGTGCCTGAAAATGAGGATCTGTCTAGATTTTCAGTACTGCATTTGTCTTGAGACACAAGACAAGGTGACATGTCAACACTAATTGTGCTGTTGCATTCTTTAAGTGCCTGAAAATCAGTGGTTACTTTCCTCCAAGACTGCGAGCATATCATCCAGGTCACTAGCTTCAATATTTTAATTTGGGTTTGACAACATACCAAGACACTTATGTTACTAGAACCAAACTGTTTATACTTTTCTGAAGCAATAGTACAGTTATGTATAGTAAAATGAAATGTTTGAATTCAGTGTAATTCCCGGGATGTGCCTACAGAATTTAACAGTTCCTCTTTAGGTCTCCCAGTACTGGAGGTTAGGTGTGATGGTACACAACAGTTCCAAATGGAAGTAGGCAGTCTAGGTTCTATGGTGGTCTATGGTGAGATAGTTGATGACCATGTGGTTGTGAATGGAAGATCACTGTAAATGTTGCTTACACCAACATTTGACATAAGTAGCGTCCCCAAAGTTATTACAGGATTCCATGGAGCTAAGTTACCAAACTGCAACAGCCTGCATCGATAGCAGCGTACCCTCTGCTCCTCTGGTTAATGAAAGCAGTGGTCATGCTGAACACTGGCATATAAACTGTTTTTATGTTGAATTGCTGCCCTGAGTTTAAGTGGGGTTTGTTTGGTTTTTTTTTAAATATTAAAGCCTTATAATAGGTTATTCAGTTGATTGATTGTAATGCCAACAAAGCAAACCAAAGGGTCATGGCCTATTTCATGTTTCATAGTATCCAAAGTCATAAATGAGACCTTGTGAGCAGAATGGCATAATATTTCTTCCTCTCATATTTGTATTCACACCACCTTGCCTTGAAACTTTCCTCTAAAAAGAAACACTTGTGTCCCTGCCAGGCACAACTAAAAAGGCCTTTGAGACAGTTCTCCATCCACCTAACCAGTTGAGTCTAAAGCAGGCTGTATCTATATCCTTCTTTCCCTGAGTCACACAAAATTGCCCAACATTGTCTGTTGGGTACAACTGTTGCCTACTGAGAAAAGAACTGAAGCAAATAGCTCTAAACTGACATATGAACTATTAAGAAGAAAATTAACTCTCTCCCAGCTGAAACCAGGACACCAGCTAAGGAGAACAATGACCATTTCTGCTTGCTTGAGGGGTCTCTGTCTGGCACAAGTAGACCTTCAGATACATACCTCAACTTTCCAGAGAAGAATAAATGGTCATCAGGGCCTCTGGCCTCAACCTTACCTAGAGTAACTTCTTTTCCCTAATATCATTCATTCCCAAGGCTCAGTTGTCTGCCTCTAGGGATCCAAAACCTAGCTGCAACATAGCCCAGCTGTGTGACCTCAGCTCAGATTGGTAAGAGGTAAGAAGTCTAAAGCAGAGTCACATAGGATATAAAAGATAAAGTTATGGGGTTAAACTGTTGAGATACTGGTCATCTGTACCTCAAAGATTCAAAAGAAATACTAACACTGAAATATAGGAAATCCTACAGGGAAAAGAATTACATTTGTCATCTTCAATGGATTCAAGGAAAGGTGGCAACACAACATCATTAAGGGATCCACTACAGACTGCATAGTGTTATTTTGCCTTTTACACAGCTATGTCAAACATATTACAAAATATTTCACTTCCTACCCTAAGCCTGTCTTATATGCCTGGATACACTGCAAAGAGGATAAATATTTCGTGTTTTTCCTTTAAATCAAGCAGACTATTGGTATATCTGGAAAAGAGGCAAATGGGGTGTATTTCACAAATATACTTTGTACTATAAGACTGACAGATGAACACATCTGTACTGAGCCAACATTTTCATACTGAGAGAACTTAGCAACTGCAAATACCATGCATTATCAGCACCAGAAAACAATACAGGCTGATTTTGAACATAGATACCTAACAAAAAGTATTACAGTGTACACTGCAGTATATGCATTAAATTGTAGACATGCGTTCACAACAATAATTTCACAGTTCAGATGCTGATGACTCGCAGCCTGTGTTATTCTGGGCCTCTGGTCAGCCCAGTAATAGACTGGAATTGTCTTATTAGTCTTCAAAACTGAGAAGTAGACTAGTCCGTATCAAGCTTTTAGTGGCACTGCCCATGAGGGTTAACAATACAGAATTTAGACCTGTGAAGAAAAAGCTTTGGGCCATACAAGTGTGCATGTGTGCAATCCCACCTGTAACAGTCCCATCTCACCATCTCCTTTCCTTTGCTCTAGCAGCTGTAGTGCAGGTTAGAATAAGCAATCAGTATCTTCCTCCGTAACTGAAGTTTAGCTTAGAACTGTAGTATGGTGGGTCTCTGCCATCCTTTGAGGTACACATTTGTGGTGGGTTGACCCTGGCTGGGTGCCAGGTGCCCACCAAAGCCACTCTATCACTGCCCTCCTCAGCTGGGCAGGGGGGAGAAAATAGAACGAAAGGCTCGTGGGTCGAGATAAGGACAGGGAGAGATCACTCAACCAATACTGTCACAGGCAAAACAGACTGGACTTAGGGAAAATAAACTTAATTTATTGCCAGTCACCCAGAGTAGGGTAATGAGAAATAAAACCAAATCTTAAAACACCTTCCCCCCACCCCTCCCTTCTTCCCGGGCTCAACTCCACTCCCGGATTCTCTACCTCCTCCCTGCCAGTGGCGCAGGGGGACAGGGAATGGGGGTTGGGGTCAGTTCATCACACGTTGTCTCTGCCGCTTCATCCTCTTCAGGGGCAGGACTCATCACACTCTTCCCCTGCTCCACTGTGGGGTCCCTCCAACGTGGGTCCTTCCCACAGGCTGCAGTTCTTCATGCACTGCTCCAGCGTGGGTCCCTCCCAAGGGCTGCAGTCCTTCAGGCACAGACCGCTCCAGCGTGGGTCCCCTGCGGGGTCACAAGCCCTGCCAGCAAACCTGCTCCAGCGTGGGCTCCTCTCTCCACGGGGCCACAGGTCCTGCCAGGAGCCTGCTCCAGCGTGGGCTTCCCACAGGGTCGCAGCCTCCTTCGGGCATCCCCCTGCTCCGGTGTGGGGTCCTCTCTCCCCGGGCTGCAGGTGGAGATCTGCTCCCCGGTGGACCTCCCTGGGCTGCAGGGGGACAGCCTGCCTCACCGTGGTCTTCCCCATGGGCTGCAGGGGAATCTCTGCTCCGGCGCCGGGAGCATCTCCTCCCCTCCTTCTGCACTGACGTGGGGGTCTGCAGGGCTGTTGCTCTCACATGTTCTCACTCCTCTCTCTGGCTGCAGTTTCTGTGCCTGCTGCAGTTTTCCCCCCTTCTTAAATCTGTTCTCCCAGAGGCACTACCACCGTCGCTGATGGGCTCAGCCTTGGCCAGCAGCGGGTCCATCTTGGGGCCGGCTGGCATTGGCTCCATCAGACATAGGGGAAGCTTCTGGCATCTTCTCACAGAAGCCACCCCTGTAGCCCCCCTGCTATGAAAACCTTGCCACACAAACCCAATACAGTACTGTGGCATAGCGGCTCAGATAGCTGAGGTAGATTTCTGGGAGAAAGGAGAGGTTGCCAATGAATGGCTTAACAAGACAACTTGGCAGGAAGTGAGCAGGATCATCAAGGGAAAGAGGTGGCTGATCTCATTAGGCTCTACACCAAATGCAAAGAGGATTCTTGTTAGCCCCAGCCAGACTGGGAATTACAGGACACATGGGCTCCTTGCGGCACCGCAGAGCACCTGGCATCAATGGCAGTAAGGATGTTGCAATCATTGGCAGTCGCCTTGAGCACACAACAGGAAAAGCCCCTCCTGCTGGTGAAGAACCAGGGCTGGCCACAGGCACCAGGTTGCCTGTGTAAGACTAATGAACCAGCCAGTGACACTCCTCCTTACCTCAGTTCTTCCACTCCCTTTTCCGTCCATGTGTACTCCTGCATCAAACACCCCAACACTGAAACAGATATGCCGTAAGACTTAGCTGGTACAAACATCTGGGTGGAATAAACGTGTCATTCATTACTGGCATTTAGTCAGTCTTATGACCAATAACTCTTTGGGGGTGACAGCTGGGGACTGGATATATACCATACCAACTCATACAATATAACCACAATGTGTGGACATTTAAGAAAAGAAACAACGTGAGCCATTACTTGGAATACTGTGCATGCAATTTTGTTTAACAACTTTAGTTTAAAGCATACCATTAGCTATCAGCATTTAAATACAGTATACCAATAGTAGGAGGACAAACGCCCACTAAATGGGCCCATTAGTCACATGTAAATCACAACATTATGATCCAGCAGGCAAAGTAACTGGACTGGACAATCCACTCCCTGCTGACCCCAGGAGGCTCCTTAGAATGAAAGAGGCTTTGAAGACAGGGGTAGGCACTGCATAGGTAAGAGCACGGTTGTTTCTTTTCCATTGTATTGCACTGTTAAGAATAGCTTGTTGGTGCTATTCCAATAGAAAGCCTGATTTCTGTCATCACCCACATGCTTCCTCATACATCCCACTAAAGGTTCCTGTACACTCATTTTTTTAAAGTGAATCCTTTACAGTTAAGACTATTTTAGCCAGATTCAGGACTCACCAAGAACATTCACTACCTATTGGTTCCAAGTATCCTACTCTTCAAAAGCTGTATAAATTAATGTGGAGCTGTACAAGGTTTATTTCTTCCAGCTGCATCACTTAGCTACAGCTGAGAAATCCAGCTATAGACTCCCACAGAATTTTAGAAGAGAGATTAGCTAATAATTATTATATTGTTAATCAAGTCTAGCAGCATTTTAGAAGATGAGAAAAGCAAAGCTGTTGTGATGTTTGGTTCATTTGTTTTAAGTTAGGAAGGTTTTCAGAGACAATCACCGGGGAGAGGTGCTTCCACCTAGCAACTTCAAACATAAAGGCTTCAGGACAAAACCCTAGAACCAGAGCAGAAGAAAAAAGTTACAATTTATTAAGCTAAAAGATTAATCAAAAAGATAAAATTGTATCTTTCCTCCAAAAACCTTTGATATTAATTACCCTCTTTCACATCCTACAAAAATACCTCCCCCCCCCCGAAAAAATTATAGTACTTTCAGTGCTTTTTGTAGCATTCATTAGGCAAAGAAATAACTCAAATCCACTTAAGACCAGCAGAAAATAACTCTATCTACAGTAAAGCTGAGGGCAGGTCTGAACTTAACTGGAGCCACTGGCAGGATGGGCAGAGGGAGTGGGTAAGGGTCCCAGGTGAGGCTAGTCAGGGCAATTAAGGCACATTAGTGCCCTCAGGGCCCTGACATATAGTTGGTATGAAATGAAAGCAAGTATTTAAGTAAAACAAACACATGCCCTTTTAATCTTTGGCAAAAAGTTAGAAAGATAATTATTTGGTATTTAAAATCTTTTTACAAACAGTCTCTAGCTCAGAATTTGCAGTTATGTACAGACAAAAAAAGTATACAGGTTGAGATAATATCTATCTTATGCTTGACTATCTGTATACAAATGCACCCTTTTGATAATCAATGCTGGAAATCATGTTAGGAATGAGGGCAGGAGGAAAAGAACAGGTTACTGTTTGAAAATAAAAGTTAATTTCTCTTGTATCTGTCATGCCTGTGAAAGCAAATGTGGATCTTCAGCAGGAGAATTTGGAATAGAACCTCTTAAAAAAAGCTTTGCTAAAGAGATGGAAGTGATAGCAATTTATAGTGTTATGGTTTAATGCCTGACACCATCTTCTTCAAAGAAGTTTACAGTGAAGAACATAGCCATGTACAGTGTTAAGTTGGTGGTTTTATTTCTATCAGTAGTTTTTCGCATATCAATAAAAACATAGTAGTGAAGTAGCAGAAATAGATAGATGCCTTAACAGTTGCCTAAAGGGTTTGATTTAACAAATTTAGACCTGGAAAATGCATGAAGTTAACACATGCAGTGAAAAAAAGAGGTAAAGCTGTATCAAGAGCTGTAACAATGAGATACCGAAATAAGCAGGGTTTGCATTTCAGAGAATCTCTATTTTTGCAAAGAAAAAAAAAATCCACTGGCACACTACAATATTATCAAGGCTGAAAGGCAAGGACACAGCTAACAAACACTGTCAGTCAGTATCATGCTGAAAAATGTAAGAACTAGTGGCTGGAATCTTTCTAGGACAAGCCTAAACACAATTCAGGTGGAAGAGTTTTTTAGTGACAATGACCTATTTTAAAAGCCAATTTTACTAAATCATCCCCCCATCTGTAGATGAGTATCATGCAAATGTATGAAAAAATGTTCTTGACACCATATTTAAGATTGAGTGTAAAACAACAAAAGGAAGTCCAAATTGTATCTTGAGGACCAATTAAAAAAAAAAAAACCAGCATAAATTTTGCAGTGTCATTTCAGTCATGATACAGGAGAAAATACATCTGAAGAGTCTGCTAAAATTATTTTAGTTTAAATCTTTAATGATACATATAAAATTTTCATACAAGCCCCATTTATCAGAAATATGTTCAGATATTAGATATGCTTTTGCAAGCAGGGAAAGAATGAAAAATACGCTTAAATGCTACAAAGTGAATAAAATTATAAAACCTTCATTTTCTTAAACACACAGACTTCAGTGTTTATTTAACTTTTGTGTTCTTCGAAGTATTTTATCAGATTTAAATACATTTATATTGTTCATTTAAAATATAATTTTAGTTTTCTGAAGTATTGAGGCGATGCCATTGAATTTTAGTATCTAATGATAGTTATGATAATATTTACCCTGAAGGTACTAAATATTCTCTTTGAAGCTTCTGAATTAAGTACTTTTAAACAGTTTGAAACCTACACGATAATTAGTTTTCTTTAGAAGAAATGCTGAAATTCCACTCTTTTTGTAATATAATTTTCTTTCAAAACCTGTATACTATTTAAGCTACAGCAAAGGTTCCTATGGTCATGTTGTCACAGATGTTCCCCACACGGAAAACACTGATAAGACTTTTCAAGCCCTATTCACATCAGCACTTAAAATGTGCTATGAATTTGTACCTGGTGTGAACAATTTGCAGTAAGAGGCCTGGAATCAAAGTAAATGGAAAGCTTTCAGAAGTGATTTTGTAACGGTCAATTGAAAATAATTTCAGGACCTGTGTCAGCAATCTATATTATCACCTAATCATGTTTTAATCATAAATACCTTAGATACTTCTTACTTCCAGCAGGAAAATACACACATGCGCTTTAAAATTAATTGTAGGTTCTTCTGCATTTCTCCTGCTGTTATTTCCTTTTACTATGTTAGTTGTCAGACACTAGAGTTTCATATTGTTGTTATCCTAAAATGAGTCCAGTATGCGCTCGGCTCAGAAAGATCAGCATAAATTTAAAATGAGAGTAGATAGGTGTAATATAAAACAAGATTGTTACCCTTGGTTTTCTTCCAAACTAAAATTCTGCCAAGTTCTATTTACAACAGGAAGCCTAAATCACTGCATAATAATAAAAATTAAGGTATGAATTCAAACTTAAGTTTTGAAATGCAGTTATCACAAAGGTGACACTATTTCCAAACTCCTTTGATTATTTAGATAGCAAGTGAATTGCAAGTACTTTTTTTTTGTTATTGTTATCGATTGCCATGTGCTTTATTGGCCTAAGGAAGAAGCGTGTTGTTTTCACATGAATTACCATCCAGCCTCAGTGAGATATAACCCCCATTCTCTTCAAAAGCTTTTCCCACTTTCAGGTGACAGTAGATACAACATGACTTTTCACACTTCTTTTACTTGCTGCTTTGGTTTGAGAACAGCATAAACTGACTTTAAAAAATCAATATATAACACACTAAATTTATGACAAATATGGGTATCGTTCCCAAAGAGAATGCCCTGCTGCCTCATAAGCTTTTCCATTTTCTCTCGTATGTCTGGACTCCCTGACCTGAGTATTGATTTCTAGTTTGCCATATTTCATCAGCTCTGCTCATTGTTTTAGGTCCCTATTTGCTTAGAATAGCAAAAGACTTAAATTCTACATGCCAATTTTAGAGATTCGTCCTTGGAAATAATTTGCTTGCTTCAAGCTCGCAAACGCAAATTGAGTGCAATGAGCCCTGACACCAGCCAGAGATCAACAACTGGTAGAAGAATAATACCTGAAATGATGAGTTGTGATTTCATCAAGGGTGGATCTGATTGACAGGTCTGGCTCTAGCACCTCCCTCCCAGCAGAGATCAGAACACTGCCACAAGGCTGTCTGCCACAGCTGGACACAGAGTGCCCGAGGTGGGACCAGTTATCTGCTGGACTGGACCATTGCCTGGGGTTCAGAGCAGCATTGTTCCCTCCCCAGCTCTACTCTACCCTCTCGAGGGAGCAGGAACCAGGGCAGGGCTCATTTGATGGCTCAGACGATGATGCTGCGTATGCACGTGTGAGCATGAGTGCGAGTGGATGAGCAGCTCTCAGCTCTCCCCGGCAGCCCTCATGGGGTCCACTTAATAAATTGAACTTAGCATGTCAAGTTATTTGGTGTTCTTCTCCCCGTCCCGCTCTGACATCCCTATTTGCATCTATTTTTTTTCTTTCTTAATTTCCTTCACTATCTTGAACCTTTTTCTGTTTACAGTACTTTTCTGCTTCAAAATATAAATTTCAGGCAGGTACGACAGATTCATGTTGACAGTTTCAGCTTCCTTCTTTTCATCTGACATCAAAATCCCAAAGCTGTCCTTTGCCTCCAATAAAGGTGCAGTATTGACACGATTTGATTAAGCCTGTGTATTGTTTTATCATTAATCCATTGCAAATTTGTAATGTCCTATATAAATAACTGGCAGGAAGAAGTTAACTTAATAGACATGTACAAAATAGTTTTAGATTAATACTCCTAAGCAAGGATCTTCCACTTTAATGTAACTCAAAAAATAAACCAGGCCATACAGCCAACTTTCAGTAACTGCAAATGCAAGCCAACGAATTCATGCACAGACTGAGAAATTTGGGAGTTAAGAACACTTCATGTAAATAACTTTTGATTGTTCCTATGTTCTCGGGGACATGCTTGACAAGATCTAGGCATTCTTCCAAACATTTTTTCCCATTATGTATTATTTTCCAGTATGCATTTCTTATTTCCAACTGTTTTCGGTTCAGTTACATAACACTTCCAGAAAACTACATAATTAAGTGGGACTAAACAATAAGCATTCAGAATCATCTGAATGATGGATGTTGCTCACAAGGTAGAAGGATCATTGAAGCAACTTCTTTTGGACTACAGAGATCCCATGGCTGCCGCTGCATTTGCTACTGGACCCAGCTGCATCCCATGTGTAGATGTCCAGTCACAGGCAGGGGTTGCTCTCTCTTTGCCAGACAGGGCTTGGGGACAGAGTGTTGTGGGTTAGGGATTGTGCTTAGCTGGAGATGTCTCTTTTTTTTTTTTTTTTTGCGGGGGGCATCTCTTCCATCCCTTCATGATAGCAAAGCACAGGGGGAAAAATAAAACTAGGAAACGTTATTATCTTATTAGAGTACAGCTGAAGTGCTGAGGTGATGCTGATTGTTAGGTGTTGCCTGTCTAAGTTTATCTGCATAATGATTTGCTCTGTGGCCTAAGCAGTACTTGGGACCTAAGAAAGGGGAAGAGAAGTAATAGGAAAAAAATTCACTTTGTTCTGTAAGTATAAGAAGAATTTGAGGTCATTTTGCAAAACTGCTGACTTTCAAGCTGCCAAGCTGTATTCTAAGGCTTTCCTTTAAAAGTACAACAAAGTTATGCATTTAAAAATTATTTCTCCCCCCAGCATTATTTAGAGTCTGGAGGACTTACTTGCCTTAGGTTTTCTTTCCACCGAAACTATAAATATTATTATACTTTCTCACATGCACACCAAATGGAGTGCTCTCTTTTTCTGCTCACTATGCCAATTAGTCCATGTTGCTGGAGAACCTGGTAACTTCAGCGGTAACTGCTGGACAACTCAAAGTGTTAGTTTTGGTCATCTTTGTTGAACTCAGCTCTTTCCTTTGTTTTCTGGATTGATAATTAAACCAAAATAGTAAGTTTGAAACACACAGAACAGAACATATTTTAGTTATATCTAAATAAGCATACTGTCTTATCAACTAATGCTTAAGGCAAATTTATTTTCTCTATATATGTAATAAATTTTTTTTTTGTAAAAAGTGTATTGGGTTTTTTGACTGGCGTCTATAATCTGTATAATTTATCTCAGGTAGCTGGTTAGTTTATCAATATTTACACACATGCTTATGCTTCACCTGCTAGCTTGTTTAGTTAGGGATGTATTTTTCCTCTTTTGCACATTATTACTCTACAGTATTAAATATGTTTTTGCATTTACTTTTGTCTTTGATAAACAGTTTAGTCTGTTGATCAGCCTCCCATTACTTCAATTGCACAGCCATATAAACTCCGCCCCCCCCCCCAGCTGGTGTGTATAGCATTGCTTCAGATTACAATTTTGTTTTATAATGCTATGATTATAATTAACTTGGAATAAAGAATAAAGATTTTCAACTTACACAAGAGACTTTTTTTTCCTGGGAGTTAAAAATGCTTTTAAAAGAAGAGAAGAAAACTTTATAAAAAACTGCAAATTAATCTCTTCAAGATGGTTGAATTGGCAGCCCCAGCAGGTAGAAACCCAGCAGTTTTGGCAATTAGAAGGAACAGCTATTGGAAACTATATATGTTTATTCTAATTTCTGAGTTATTTAAGAACTCTGTAAACTATCATGGGGAAAACTTGGGTATGCACAGGTATATGAACTGATGCAGCAGTGATTGATAAGTACCTCTAGGCAAAATTTCTGCCCTCTTTCATTTCAGAAAGTGTTATTCTAATATAAAAATCCCCAAACCGAGAATAAAAAATGAACAGGAGGACTTGAAGGTTTGCATGAGTCAAGAGATGGTCAAACCCATTCTTTCTTAAAAGCAGCAAATGATAAACAATATGCTAGAGAGAAAAGTAAATTGAATGGAAGAAAATATGCATACCATTCTCTCTCTGTTTTGAATCGTGTAAGAATATGAAGAACACTTCGAGAAGAAAGGAGTGGAGTTTGTATTTTCCACTAGTATAAATCACCATTGAGTCCAAATCAGTTCCTGCAGGAGGATGTAGACAGATTGTTGTCAGACAGATTGCTCTTCTTGGAACAAGCTTTGGGAAACAATGGTCAGATCAAGCCTTTGGTGCCGCACTGGTGAATGTGGTCAGAAATGAAATCTGAGCAGCTGGGAACCTATGTCAATACATCAGTCTTGCCAAATGTGGACAAACTTACGGCATTCAAATATATTGATGTTAGATTCTAGGCTGCTTCGGGATTGTGTGGCTGCTGAGCAGATAGCTAGAAGATTTCAGAATGGTGTTTTGCGGGATTGTATATCTCAGTCTGGATTTTGTTTATACACACAATTGCAGGAAACATCATAGTTGATGACTGAGAGCTTAACGGTATAATCTAATTACTGGTATTTCTGTACGTCAGCCTTTCTAAATAATTTCAACATTCATTACTACTTCTTTACAAAGCTATTATGTAAAACCTTCAAATTCTTTGGATTTTAAAATGAATATATATCTAAGTTTGAAGAGCACTAAACGTACATTTAGTGATGTTTACATTTTTCTGAGATCACTGATGTATAGTGGTCATTAAAATCTTTGGAGGATACAGGAAGAAAAAATGGAAAACTAAATTTATGAAGGCTTAAAATTTATTTTTATACATGCTTACTGTATTTCAGTTAAGGTGAGTAAGATTAATAAAGAACTTCTTTATTTTCTTAATTCGTTCAAGTATATTTTGTTAAAAGAGGTTTCCCATACATTTATATGAGAAATTATACCCTGGTCTCAACTTAAAGTGGTTGAAATACTTTGAAACGATAATAAAAAGACCTGCTTGTAAGCAAAAAATTCAGATGAAATGGAAATTATTTTTGTAATCTCTTTCTAGTTATAAGAAAAGAAATTTTTGAAATAAGAGAACTGGAAAACCTGCAGTGCAATGTTTACAGATAAAATCTTGAAAAAGCCTGCTGGCTCCATATATAGCTATTGCTTATTTAAGTAAAGGTAAATTAATTGTTTTTAGATAACAGAAAAGTGTACTTTAGACAAAACCATCTGAAAAGAATATTTTTCAAAGTCAAATGCAAGAAAAATGAAACAGGAGAGAACTGGACATGAATAATTTTAAAATTTTGACTTAAAGTATTGGTGAAGTGGTTATCATGCTGCCCAGACTGGTCTTAATAAGTTTAATTAACACCTGTGGCCAGCCAGCCTAAGAAACAAAAATAACTGCTTTCTGTTATTTTGCATCAAGCTGAAATGACTTCACTTTAGTTAGTTTTGAGATGGGAAGCCCTCTATGGGCAAAGTTATGTTCTGGATCTTGAAACCATCCTCCACATCCTCTGTTTTCCTTGGTGTGCACGAGTTACACTGATGACGTCTGGCAGGTCTTTGCTCTACTGTTCAGTCCCTAACGGGATGGGCAAGAGAAGGGCAGTAATAGGCTCCATGTTCTCCATGGCCTATTTGGAGCAGTTGTGCTGGCATAGAGGACTCCTCTCCCTTTGTCGGGTATTGTATGTTGACTACTGAAGGGGCTTGGTTGTTTCCACTGGCTGCTTTCCCAAACCCCTTGGTTTTGTCCCCAAACACAGAGGGACTCCGCATCTCGTGAGAATACAGGTACTCTCTGTGCAGGAAGCGATATATCACTTCAAGAGTTTGATTTCTCATCTGTATTGTGTTAGATGTGTTTCTATTGTGTTACCTCCTGGGCCAGTGAGCCACGGAACAGTCGCATCATTCCTGTGTTGTGTTTATCTTGAATTTTCAAAATGAGCCTATCGTTTACTTGAATTCAAAGTTTTTTCCTGATCCTGAAGTACCCAACAGCAAGCAGGAGATTGCCTGTTTCCTGAGTTGTCTACCAGCCTGTCTTCTGAGGAAAAAATTGCACTCTCTGCCAATTTCTGTGAACCACAAAGTTGTGGTCCTGGCTTACATCTCCCTAGGGTCCTGACAGTAGCTAGTAGGTACTAGTCTCATGGCTAGGACTTGCTCCTTGGGTTAATAGCAAAAAAAAGGAAAGGTGAAATACAAAGAAAGGTAATATATAGGAAAATAAAAAGGCTTACATGTGAATAGGGTGCAGAGAAGGTAAAGTAAAACAGGAATATGATTTAAAAATGAAAAAGATCTGAAGAGGTACAAGCAGCTGGAAGGTCAGGATTGTCAAAGAAGCAAGTTTGTAGATGTTTGGCACTGGAGGGCAAATGGAAAGTTACTCACAGCACTTGTTCCCCTGTATCGCCCACAGATCAGCTGAAAGGTTTGCACTAGCAGCTCCTGTGGGTGCCATAGCTTTCAAATGGTTCATGCATGCTGTGTGCCTAACACAGGATTTCTGATACTGCAGCCCTACATAAAGTTTTGCCTTAGTGGAAATGTATTAGCATTGGTACTTCAGATTTGGCTTCCTGTGAAGGAACTCGACTGCGTGAAGTAAAATTGCTGAGACCTGAAGCAGTATGAGACAATTGGAGATGATCTGGATTCACATCAAAGGAGTCAGACTGCTGATATAGATATACAGACTGATTCTGCTGGGAAGGAAGCACAGAGTATGTTAATTGCAGAGGATACTGTTGTAGTTCTGCCAGGTTCTGGAGAGACACTGATTAAAGCACAAATTCTGGAAAGGCGGTTATGCTACATGTACTATCTCATTTAGTAACCTTTGCAAAAAATGTTGGCGTACCTTTTTGTCAAGAATATATTGGGACACTTGGCAGTAGAGCAATTGAGCAGACATCAAGTTTAGTGCGTTTTGACTATCAGCAGCTTGTCTGGTTTGAGAAATGGATTAAGAATTTTATCTGAAGGCTTAAGAAGAAAATCCCTACTAGTCTATTCAAAATTGCATTAAGTGAACACTGAGCACAGTGTTTAGCAGTATTATGGGAAAAAATACTGAAAGTTACTAGTCCTTTCTGATAACTGGTCACATACTACTGATTATATGATTCAGGAGTTCTGTTTGGTTTGAAGACCTGATGGGGAGAAAAACAAAAATCTCAAATGTATATGACATGTTTAGTGTAGCTAAAATATTACTTCTCAGATCTGTTTAATGTTCAGTGTGTGGAACTGTTGCCACCTGGAAACATCTTTTCAACTGGGGAACTTGTCAGGGTGATGAAAAAATGAGAATCACTCCTTTTTGACAAAAAAAGCACCTTATCTTAAAGTTCGAACTGTGAAATGTGATTTTAAAATGCAGCCATCTTAGTCCTCTTGAAAAAAAATCAGTCATTTCCCCCCAACAATCAAGATTAAACTAATATTCATGCAAATATTAGAATCCAGGTGAAATATTTTTGCTGTATTCTGAACATGACTTGCACTGAGACTGGTTTTGCAGCTGGGTAAGCATTTAAGGGTGCTTTGATCTAAACAAGAGCCTGCAGTAGTCTCATTTGATGACATCCACATAAAACTGCTTGTAAATTTGAATTAGTTCTAGACTTGATTGAAACTTCTAATTTCCATTTCTCAGGCAATGTTTTTAGTGTGAAATTTATGCTTATGAAGCAGAACTTTTTTATAAATGCTATACATCATGGAATTTGCAAATTGACTCAAGAAAATACTTGGCATCTTGTGGGAAGATTTCACACTTTGTTTTCACAACACCTTCGTAATGTGCTTATTGAAGCTTTCTTGAAATGCAGAGACTGTAAAAATGAAAAAAATCATCGCCTTAGAGGCACTCCTCTTGCACTTTTTATTTTCTTTCCAATAAGGTCATAGTTACCACTCACAAATACCACTTCAGTCAGTGCAACTGACTGTTTGCTAGCAACTCTGATCCGCTAAGTGACAACCACAACTGAGGTCAGCTGCATTTTATTTGATTTACCTTAGAGAGAACAGATCGTTGGGGTTTTGTTGGGTTTTTTTCAGAATCCTGCACTGAATATAATAAAACAGTTTATAGCTCTGCCTCCTTCACTTGTTTTGACCAGTTCAGAAATTACATGTGAAAGTATAGTTACTAGAATTCCAATATTTCTGTCAGTCTCTAGCTGTTACATTTATTTCCTTTTCATCACCCGGATCATTGCTTCCATCACTGATAAGAACAAATAGGGGCTTCTTGAAATGGGCCACAGCTCTATTAGTGCAATTGACAAAACATTTTGTCCAGATGCAGATTTATTGGCAATGTTACTGTCCAAGATCATGGCTTTGTAAAGTGATCAAGTACCTGCAAATGGAAAAATGTGTTTTACAAGGAAAATAGAAAACAATACCTCAGTCTCAATAACTGTCCTTAGTGAAGTGTGGGTTTATTCTCCTAGAAAGACAGAGGCGTGCAAGAGGAGAGCATCATCTTTCAATTGGAAGTAAAGCACCACTTCTATGAATGGTGGCAGCTGCTGCAGAACTCTGAATCTTTTTTTTGTTTCACAGTGGACAGTTCAGGAAAGTGTCTTGTTTCCTCTGTTCACTGCCCTGAATGTTTTGTCGATATTGCTACAGCTCTTTATGCAGCATAATGAAAGTCACTGAATTTTCAAGGTTAGTCCTGTAACTAAGTTTATTTGCTACACATGGTCAACCCATGCTTTGCGCAGTTATTTGAAAATACTTGTAAGAGAGAACACACTATGTCAGAAGAAGACTTGTAGAAGATAAACCTAGCTAGTCTTTAGAGTTGGTGAGCACTGCTGATGACGGTATCTCCTGCTCAG
Source organism: Harpia harpyja (assembly GCF_026419915.1). Taxonomy (NCBI): domain Eukaryota; kingdom Metazoa; phylum Chordata; class Aves; order Accipitriformes; family Accipitridae; genus Harpia; species Harpia harpyja. Next base: position 2,199,947 of record NC_068944.1, on the reverse strand, counting down.
AACAAAACCACGTACAGGATGTTACAGGGCACTGCAGTGTCCGCACTAGCAGCATCATAACAGTAGCTGAAGAAAACCATGGTCTCAAAGCAGTTTCTGCTGAGTGCTTTGTGCCTCTGTTAGGGTTGGGACAGCATTGTTTTTGTTTTGAAAGTTGCCTGACCACATCTTTTCCACATAATACATTGCTATTACTTTGATCATACCTTAATAAACTCTCACAGTTCTATGCTGACACAAGCCTGGAGCACTTTCTTATTTTCCTGGCCCCTCATAAACAGAAGAGTATACCAATAACCAGTTCTACCATGAAAGCTCTTCCTTTCCTTTGCTTTTACTTTACTGAGATCATGTTTTACACTATCATCCCACGGTCCAAGTTTGGACTGTACTGAAGGGAAATCATGGAAGGGAAAGTACTGGAGGGAAAGCTAGAGGGAAACAAGCTTAATAATTAAAGTACCCTTTCAGGCTAGTCCATTCTAGTAAATGAAGCATGACCAGGAACATTTCGTAGCAACAGAACATGAATATTCTAGCAAGCTCTTTCTCTGGCAAAGCTTGTTCCAGTCCAGCTAGTATTTTTCCCCTAAAATTCCCAGGCCCAGCTCACATTTCAGGGAATATTTCTGTTTACTAGTATAGATAATACTATGCCACTTTTGGACTGTGGGGCTGTCACTACTCCAGATGGCCTTCAACCTTTGTGTCTGCCATGCCACACTTCAGGCCTCACCAGATGCAGGCATCATGCTATATATGTGTTTTTTATTAGGAGATAGCAAAGCTGCCCTTTCACTTTTTTTATTATGCAGGATGGAAGACCCGGTGCACTGTGAGTGAGGAAGGCCACCTGAGGAAGTGCCTAGGGCTCTGACCAAATGAGGTCCCTACTGTTCGTTTTGCTACCTCTGATAGTGGAGTTCAGCCCATGGAAGTGATAAAGGTGCACAACTTGACCCCTCAGTGTCGAGGTAAGGTGAAAAAGCTAATGTTGTTGAATGCAAGGCTGACAACTTTCTATTCAGTGTAGCTCTACAAGTATGGCTACACTACGCTGAGTTGCAGTGGGTCCTTCTGATCTTGCTCTGTATGTTGATATGGGTAAGGTTGACCAAGCATGGGCGGAGAATCTAAAAGATGGTATGCAAACCTCCCTTTTGTGTCTTGTGGATTTGCTTGTGTATCATTGTCTAGAGTTAGCAGTGATTGCGGTCCTCTTTGCCAGGGTGAGTTCCCTGAAGGCTGACATGTGGTGGTTTGTAGCCAGTACCAGCTAGCTAGCTACTGGCTGGTCTCCCAAGCACTGAACCTCTTCTTCATGGTCTTTTCAACGCATTTGCCATCACTGTGTGGCTTCTGGTGATGTGGCCCGTAGACGGATGTGTGGCATTGCTGGTGGAGTTGAAAGACCTTTGAACTAGGGCTTCCCCATCACTTTCTTCTGAAAGAAATTCGGCTTATGTCCATTGAAACCAGAGATGCACGTCAGCTCAAGGCAGGTGGTGGATTTTTTAAGACAGATATTTCTGTGAGAAAACTAGCTTAGGTCTCATTCAAATTGCTACTGCAATTTTAGTTTCTCTCTAGGAAAAGGGAAGCCCCACCTCAAGAATGGAAGCAGCATAAGGCATATACTTGTCAGTTCCAGTGCAAACTGCTGATGTAAAGTATCTGTTGGGGTTATGCATTCAGATGACGAATGCTGATATGTGGCTATACTAACAAATCAACAGAGTAAGAAACAGGAGAAATAAGAAACATTATAGATAACAAAAGAGGGGTACTCAATGAAATTGCTGACCAACGCAGAAAATAGTGGGGCAACAATACAGTAAATATCAAATAATACCAGCAAAACTGGGGGCGAGGGAGAAAGGTTAAACAGCTGTGGGATGTTAATTTGGAAGAAGAAAAGGTTGGATGTGACTGGGGTTGTTTGAGGATATCTTTTGAGCAACGCTGCACCCTATGAAGACAATAAAACAAGACAAAAAATTGTTTCTGGCTACATGCATATGCCTTTTATAGTCAAAGGAGAGTAAGATGTTTCCTTTAATGCTGATGAAAGAATGCCCAGACAGGAAAGGCTGGACTTCTTAATGGTACCCTTCATATCAAAATGGTGTGAGCATCAGTTGTCTTTCTCAGAGAAACAGAGGAATTAGGAATAGAGATTAATCTCAACAGGTTTTTTTGGTATATATTGATTTAACCCTTTTATGTGGTCAAAAGCATCCATTGTTTTGTTTGGTTTTTTTCTTCTTAAATAAGGTGTCCAGCCACTTACTTCAGTCTATTCAGAGTTGCCTAAAGGGGTGGAGGGTAAAGCAAGGCAGCTGGGCAGTGGGATCCCTTGCTTTTTCAAGAATAAAGAGATCCTCTACTCATTACATGATGATACCGCCTAACGAAGTAAATGGTCCTAATTTTAGCTTTCCGCTCTGAAAACATCTGTGCACTTCTGAGTCAGACAACAGGACCATGAGCTTCCTGGTTCCTGTCATAGTCCTGATTAAAAAAGACTCAAATGTCATTGAGTAAGTGTCGTGGTTTAACCCCAGCCAGCAACTAAACACCACGCAGCCGCTCACTCACTCCCCCCCACCCAGTGGGATGGGGGAGAAAATCGGGAGAAGAAGCAAAACCCGTGGGTTGAGATAAGAACGGTTTAATAGAACAGAAAAGAAGAAACTAATAATGATAATGATAACACTAATAAAATGACAACAGCAATAATGAAAGGATTGGAATGTACAAATGATACGCAGTGCAATTGCTCACCACCCGCCGACCGACACCCAGCCAGTCCCCCGAGCGGCGAATCCCTGCCCCCCACTTCCCCGTTTCTGTACTGGATGGGACGTCACATGGTATGGAATACACCGTTGGCCAGTTTGGGTCAGGTGCCCTGGCTGTGTCCTGTGCCAACTTCTTGTGCCCCTCCAGCTTTCTCACTGGCTGGGCATGAGAAGCTGAAAAATCCTTGACATTAGTCTAAACACTACTGAGCAACAACTGAAAACATCAGTGTTATCAACATTCTTCGCTCTGAACTCAAAACATAGCACTGTACCAGCTACTAGGAAGACAGTTAACTCTATCCCAGCTGAAACCAGGACAGTAAGGATACTATCTGTAGTGTGTGTGGGGGGGTATTTAAATTTTGAGCTTCATGGTACTTTCTTATACCGAAATTAGATACTGGACCATCACTTGTGCTTTGCTGTATGTTTACTTAAAACATCTACAGTGCATAAAGTGACTCTGAGTGTAATCTTATGCAATTGTATGTTACATTATGTGTCCTCTAGAGATAGCTGAGAAGATCAATCTTTTCCTGAGGAAAAGAAAATAAGCCTAAGGAATCTGAGAAATATAAGAGGTGGGAGGTTTCTTCTGCAGCATAAACAATAGATACCCTTCCAATTACAGCTACTCTTCTCTTACATAAAGATGCCTATGTCCTTATTCTGAGTTTGCCTGTTGGCTATATTAACTTTCAAAGTGGCTACAAGGTTATTGTCATACTTGATTTAGTAGAATAGATGACAATATTCTGTGTTCTACATGCACTATGACTTTGTAGTTTTATAGTTTGTTTTTTTCCGTGATAAAACTGATATGGCAAGAAGTATATACAATTTACAATTCCAGAGAAAATAGATGCTTTTACTCAAGCTGAAAATAAAAACCAAAGCTGCTTTTAGGTAAGCTGGGAAAATTCCCTCAAGTACTTTGCATCTGCTAATACAAAGTTGAAAAAGAGATGTTTGGAGATTCGTGGTAATTATTTCCAGCACTCTACAGAAATTCATTTTCTTGTTGCTACTGCTCTTCATGGACTAAATTCAGCCTGAATGTATGTGCCATGCTAAAAGTGAATGCTTCACTTTAGGATATTTATACATGGACCAGCAATTAAAGCTGTGATTCTTATCTGTTGTTGGGTCAACCTGGTGGTTAGTGGCTAATCTGAGTGATAAATATTGCCACTTCCTTTTACTGAATGTTTCTTTAAAAAGAACAGGTAAAGTGACTTTTCTTCCTTTCTTTTAGTTATGGGGATGGGAAATGTGCTTATTTCCCATTAAAGTGGAGGACATGTTCACTTCAAATTTACAACCAAGATCAGTAGCTTTCCATAAGGGGACCTTTTTCTTTAAAATTTTAAACACCCTGCTTTGGACACTGTATTTCAAATGTCCAGAGCATCATTTTTAAACTGCTGTTTTCTCTTTATTCTTCACTCAGTTTGCATCATTTTTTTCCCTTTTAATCTCTGTCTTTTTATATGCTGCTGTTAGAGCCATACTTAGGAAATATATAGAACTCCTATTAATTTCAGTGGGCCTTCCTCGCACCAAGGCTTCATCATGATCAAAGCTGTCAGTGTAATCTGTAATATCTGTTTTTCTGTTTTATAATGTATGCTGGAATTGAAGAATACCAAATACACAGTTTCTGCTGTAGTGTGTGTGGCACTGTGAGACAAATACGTTTTCTATTACCAAACATTCACAATCAGTTTTCAGTTTTTGCCTATTTTGAATTACATTTATTATTTCAGAATCCCACAATTACCTCTTGTAGAATAAGCAAAAGAACAGGCCAAAAGAGAAGTGCTGTAAAATGAATGAGAAACCTCAATTCCCAAAGATTTTTTATATTGCTATAAGTGCAGTATTTCTACATCAAAGTATTCAAAATAGCTTTTATTTGTGTGTACTTTATGTACTTTATGTGTACTTTGTGGTAATACATGTATGGATAGACTCATTGAACAGATTATGCAAAATGATTGTTGAATAAAACAGCTTGCACTTGTTCCACATTAAAGGCAAACAACATCACAAACTTTATTTTGAAAGGCTTTTCTTACATTATTCTGACAGAAGAAAGTTTGCATGGATAACCACATTTTGTGTTGCGTCTGATGGTATGAATTTGAAGAAAAATGTTGTGCAAGTCAGAAAACTAATGTGACAGACCTAACCTCAAAATTATTTTATCTCAAAGTTGTCTGAAAAGGGGTTAGATTCTGATGACATTTATCTCTATCTCTTAAGCTTATTTATAGTGGCATGTAGTGCTACCATATAGTGGCATTTCTAGAGCAGGGGAAGTCATCTTAGTTTTTATGTGGCAGAGTAATCACAGAGTGGTTGCTGAGAATCATTATTAAATGGAAATATCTCAGAAGCTAGATTCCTTGATTTACTTGCTGACATAGACAATGTGGTTATCTTCCACATTTTCACTAATTTTGTTACTTTTCTGTTACTAAGATAAATTGTACGTAGGATTATTTGCAGGTAGCCTGATGAAAGACAAATATAGTTTATCTGTGAAACAAGTGAAATATACTTTACTTAGGAAAAAGGAGGATTTTTTTTCCAGTGCAGATACACTTTCACTGCTTCCTAGGCTGCTTTTTGTCTGCATTAACATATCCCTGCCAAGGCAGAGTATCTGATCGAGACTTTTAAAATACAACTGTACTATCTACATCCTCATCCGTCTTACTATCTTGTTCTAATACTGCTTTGCTTGCTGCCCACCTGAATTCCCTCTACATCTCTAGGTCCTCCTGTTGGCTTGCTGTCAGTGCTGTGGCTAAAGCCTGAAGAGCTTATGTGGTGGCAGACTTTAAAATATGCCATACTCATGGTACCTCCTGTAACCAGCTGAATTCCCTGTTAGTGGTTGGTGATCCAGAGATTTTATTCCCACTGGGACCCTCAGCTAAGCAATGGCCATGACCAGTTCAGGAGAACCAGGTAGCGATTCCCTTTCTGAGAAATGCCAGGTTCTCTCGTGCCAGAACCTGTTCAACATCTTCATTTCCCAGTATTGGCGTCCTTTCAGGTGGTCTCACTGGCCACCTTTTTTTTTTTGCAGGTGGGACCGTTTCAAAGACAAGGTACTTTTGTGCAAGAGAAGTACACTTTGTTTAGGAAACCAGAAGCTGTGATCCATGACGCGTGCTTATGTGATCTTCTCTCACATGCGTTCGCTCTGCTATCTGTCATTCATGCTGAGCTGTGTGATCACGCAGAGTCTGAGTATGCATCCTGACACTCCACCAGTAATTGTATGGGTGAGGTCTTCCTAAGGACTTGACTCAGATGAGCTTGCTTTCTCTTCTATGTGGTACTTTGTCTCATGCATAAATGGCTTTCTCCTGCTCTTTGGTTCTTTGCATATAATTTGATTTCTTGTGCTCTGCTTTGATTGGTTAACATCAGGCAAGAAATGCAAACTGGTGCATGTGGGAAATACAGTTTTTACATGCAATTTGTTTTACCTAAATGGCAAGGAATGGGTTACAGGTATATTCAAGGGCAGCAGGGAGACACCACCCTTCTAGAGAGATCTTCAGATAACTTTTAGAAAATCTTCATATGGACATCAGCCCTGGTATCCAGAACAGAATAACAGTAGGAAAAGTGTCCTCATCTGAACTGGCTGTTAGGGTTCTGAACAACTCCGCCCAAGGATGGATGGATTTTTGTTCTCATCTCTTACACAATACCAGTCTTACTTGAGAGCTAATAAGAAGTGTAATAAGCTGAAAAGTAATCCTTCTCTTGGTTTCTCTGGGCTTTAGAATTAGCTAGCTCCACTGTTTAATAAGAAGTTAGTATCCCTTGACAGAGTGAGTCTTTTAGATACAGCTTTTAAGATCTATGTTTGAGAATTGGCCAGACACAAGGCAGCAGCAATATGTGTCTATCTGGCCAACTATGTTTGCGCATGATTAGCAAATATTGTTTGCTACATCTGTAGGCTTTATTTTCTGTAAGGAACAAAGCACTTGGAAACACTTGGAATTTGCTGTCTCATTAGGGACTAAATGACCTTAGTTCTGCAATCCTTTATGCTGGAAGTCCTGCATGAAAAGTAAGGTGTGACTGCCTTGCAGAAAACACATTATTTGCCTCCTGTTTAAAGACCATAAATCACTATTTAGATTACCTTTTGCAAATATTAAGACTAGTTAAACTGCTCATCTTAGCATCTGTGTACAGTTCTCAGCAATCAGCTTCTTTCGTACTGTGTAACTTTGTCAGGAAGAAATTTATACTCCTGAGGGCAGAGACACACAGTAGCTGTACATCCAGCTGCATATTCAGTGTGGGATTCCCTCAGTAAATGTACTCCTTCCACGAATAGGACTGATGTTAAGATGAAAAAGCTCATTTCAAATACGAATTATAGTTATCTGAGAAATTAAATAAGTTCCATTTTATGAGGGTGGTAGAAACCATACTTCTAAAATTTTGCCATTATCACAACTGACAGATTGACAGCCGTGTCATGGGGATGTTGGGTGTGGTGGCCCCTAGAACAGAACCACGCTATTCATTGACTTAGAACCAAAACTTTGTTTGCTTGGCAGGATAGGTATAGTGGGTGTGTAACGATTCCTTTTCTGCAAAAACACACACGTGCACACCCTACATTCAGATCAGAGGTTTAGCCTGTAGTAGGGGTCCTGGTGTACTCATGGCCCTTGCATCTTGTAAAGTATTCCCCTGTCTTTAATCATGTGGTGGTGTGGGGAACTGATGAGTGTGCTTCTGTTGATATCAGAGATAGAAGAAATCCTGTGGTAGATTAGAAAGTTCTGTAATACCTAGAGAAGTAGCCAGGATCATTCTGATCTTTCTCTTAATCCTGTTTACTGACACACCAGTTCTGACTCATTCTATTCTTCCTGTTTAATGGTGCACCAGTTCTGATCCTTTCTATTCTTCCTGATTGATGGTGCAACTCTCTTGGCAGGAAAATGAACCACTGACCCGATACAGAGCGACTTAGTGGTCAAAGTAAGGAGGAGATACCTCCTCAAACGACCACTGAAGACCACCCGAGACCCCCGCACATGCAGAGGAGGCATCTGATGTGTCATGGTTACGTGATCCCATGCATATGCATTAGGTACTTTCAATATATATTAGGTAGGAGTAGTTTAATAAATTAGATGCAATTGTTACTGTATAAAAGGGACACACCTGATGAGTCTGGTGTGCTTGATTTGTGGAAAGTCCACCGAGCACCCAGGCCTGAATAAAGCAATATCTCTCCTGAGTGTGTGAGATTGGTCTGTTGCACACCGGGTAACAAATCCACTATTAGAACAACACTGTGATTACATGGGTTGGACTTTTGAGAAGTACGATTTTAGAACTAATAAAATACTAGTTTAATAAAGAAGTTATCAACAGCATAAATAAGCAACCCTCCCATACCCCCCAAACTAATACTTTTTTGTTAATTCAGCTGAATAATTCATAAACAAAGATGTCTAGAAAGAGAAATTAGGATCTTCATTGTGAATGTTTTTTTTTTTTCCAGTTGAACCAAGCTCATTGTTTCTGGATTCCTTTAGTGAATGTGGTCTGCTAATTCAGTGTTAAATATTATCTGCCAGGAGAAACCATGCATTCACTATGCATAGCTTTCAAGTTAAAACAATACTGAATATTCACAGAGACTTCTGTTCACCAGAACTTCAACCTCTGGAAGGTCTTACCTTCTCCAACTCTGCTGAGGTTATGTAAAACAGCAGGCAAATATACTGTTCTGGACTGCAGAGACAGCACGGTCCTGTAGGACCATGCTGTCATGTGGGCCGGCTATAAACAGATGTGAGCACAAATTTTTCTGAAGTGGAGCACTGATATCCAGAGCTCTCTGCCAAGAGCTGATGCTCTCCCAGTGTCATCAGCTCATCGTGTTCCAGGCACCTGAGCCTGTCATGAGGACCGTGATAATTATGTTCTGCAGCCTTGTTTTGTGCAGTTACGCTGACTTCTGCCAATCATTAGCTAATCACTTTGGGGTGCGGAAAACTACTGCTGGAAAGCTGGTAATTGAGGCCTCTGAGGCTGTTAGTCAGTTCTCCCTCTCCCAAACAGTACCCCTGAGGAGCACTGAGCCACACAAATCTCCATCCCTCCGCCAGCAGTCCGGAGCCATTTGCAGGTTTTGCATTCCTGTCCTCTTGAGTCTTCACTGTATTTACTAAAAGCGCTCCCGCTCTGTTGTCATGCAAGGCCTGATGGACCATCGAGGGAGATTTACTGACTCCATTGCTAGCTTTATTGGCTGATCTCATGACACCCATGTTGTCTGGAAACCTGACAATATGAGGGATTCTAGCAACCTCATCCTCCCATAGGAATCCAATCTCTTAACAGGTCTGAGTCCCTGTATGAGTCCTGAGAAATTCTGTCTACCCCACGCTGGCATGGGATCAGCCCTGGACACATCAAGTTCCATGGGTGGTTCAGCCAAACATTATCTGCTTAAGGTTGGATGGAGGGGCAATGTGCATTTGTTCATCTCACTGCATGGTCAGGGACTGTGAATGACATTATGTGCTATCAGGTCCAATGATATCAAGGCAATTTCATTCTGCCTTTTCACCCTGAGAGAAGGTGAACTTTCTACCCAGACTGGGCTCCTCGTTAAGAACAAGTACTTAAGCAGTAATTTGTCCTCCCTCCATTACCTTCTGCTAGCAGCCACAACGCCCAGGATGCCATAAGCTCCTGATGCATTTCCCTCTTAGAGAAATGTACGTTGTACTAGAAAACACAGCCATTTGTCAAATATGGTCCTTACAGTGGTCTGATAATATTCCTGGGATCCTTCCTTTCAGTATGGCTAGGGCTGCAGCTACACATTTTATTAGCAAGCACTTTGCATTTTCTCCCTACGCATCTGAGAGACCCCTCAGCCTTTTTTGCTGACCTATTGCCACACAGTTTACACATTCATAACCTGGTATTCCCATTTCAAGCCAACTGTTTGAAATGAGCATGTGTTACTTAGACCCTCACCACCATGAGTTAACAGCACCAGGCTAGCGATTAGCTCTTGTGCTTTTTTATCCAGTACTGCTTAAAGCTGGGCTGACAACCTCCTGCTTCCTCTGATCTCTCCATGGGTAGAGATAGGAGCCTCAAAAAAAGAAGCAGCATCCTGCTCCTTTGGCATTAATCTGCTATGTGATGTCCAGCTCTTTATTCACAACTGAGGACTTGCTTGGGTTTAGGATCACTTTACCACTTCTAGGATGCTTTGAGCTCTTCTCTTTGGTAACCCGAAGCCAGGAGAACTTGTTGATGTGGAATTATGCCTACATCCCCATCCAGACTCAGGTCTTAATCTGCTGTGCTATAGTCTCTCTTCCAGTAGAGGCAGAGAGACCCGTGATAACAGTGAGGGTGCCAGGCTGACAAGGACAGATTCCTCCCCTCCCACACATTAAGTCTCTCCCCCTGTTGCCATGGCTTGACAGTCTGCCCTTGTCTGCTAGCTTCCCCAAAAGAAGAAGAAAGACACGGATGTCAGCTGCAACTACCACCTAAGTGGATGGCTGCCTTTTAAAATGATAAAAGGAGAGTATCTGCAAGCTGAAATTGTTTCAGCATCTGGGGCACCTGTAATCTGTACTATTTGTACTGCATCATGCTGGTTCCCTTCACCCCTTACATTTGTAAAGGGGAACAGATGGCACTGTTTTGGCCCAGTGCGGATCCTTCTGAGGGTCCCGGCTGCTGGTATGCAGGAGAATACTACAGTAAGACATCAGTTAAGAAGTAATCAACCATTTCTCCTGTCTTGGGGAGCACAGAGGCTCCATAAAAGTTGTATGGTCCAGAAATGAGTGTCAATCATGCAGGTTGGCGTCACAAATATCAACAACTCCTTGCATTCTGCATAGAGAGAAATGCAGAAGAAAACTCTTACTGCTTGTGCACAGAATCAGTGTAACATATTTATGATGACATCCTCACTAAGTTCACTAAACAGGTGTAACATTGCCAAAATTGTATACAAACCTAAAACCAGTTCACACCTCTGCACAGGCTAACACGTAGACTTCTTGTTCATTTGCAGCATAAACTTTTAAACTTTCATTTTGCTGGATGTAAAGTATCTTTTGCTGATTTATGGGATTTCTATGTATCTTATTACCTTGTTGAAATGAAACTTTTGTTGCTATGAAATTTTGATATGAAGCTAGGAAAATGACCTGAAGCTAAGATGGCTTCATTGTCTTGCCAAATACACTTATCTTGATAAGGGCTGTCATGCCTTAGCCATGTGTATGTAGAAGCTAAAGTGAATTACCAGGTCAGTAGCATAGCATCAACACTGTAAATGACAATAGCCCCCTGCAGAGCAGAAAGAGGGAAGAAATACCTGTCAAGCTCCTTCCTCCCCAGCAAAAGAGAAGAGCACCTAGCCAAGGGATTGTTCAATGGATTTTTTTGAGCAAATCAGTAAGCAAGCATATTTATGACCAATGTAAAATACCAAAACTGCTTATAGATTATAATATTTTGCTATACCTGTATATAATATGTGATCATTAGCAACGGTTTCTACTGCCCTTGTCTGTGTCTTTCATTGTCATCTCAATCAGGTAAAACAACACCTCTTGTTGTAACGTGCTGTAAAGTACTGACATCTGACCCCAGCCCAAAGACTGGGCTGAGCTGTGCTGCTGAGGATCTTTGTCAGGGGGCTTGCAGAACTGTGAGATGAGCTGCGCTGTGCCCAGGCTCACAGACAAGGTGCCTGATGTTACCTGCTCTTCACACATGAGAGTTCCAGCCAGCCTGCTGTGCTCCTCATCTGGTAGCAGGGAGGGATACGTGTAGTTAGTCTTTCTAGGCCATTTGGGAACTGCTGATTGTTGCTGACTAGCATGCACTTATCTCAAGACGACTGTTGTGTGGGTGTTATTATGTTATTTTCAGCAGAGGTGCCCGCTCAGCCATCCACTAAGCTAATGAAGGTATATCAAACCAGTGAGAGCCAAACCTGTGTTAATTAATTCAGCAAAGACCACTGGTAACTGTGTGTCTAGCGTGTTTCTTCAGGTGGTAGAAAAACTTCAAGGGTACCAAAAAATATTTATGCAGAGTAAAAGGAACTCTGCACAGAACAATTCTGCGAAAGTTCCAAAAGAGAAAGCACTGACTTCTTAAGTTGCACATCACATCAGATGCAGTTACATTTACATATTTATGGAGGCATACCATGAATGGTTATCAAAACTACTAATGCCAGGACAACCAGTGTGACAAAGGCAAATGCAGCTCTTCAGCACCTATGGAGCAGACAGTTGAATATGTAATATGCATTGCTAGATGTCACAGATTCCAAGAATTAGCAGAGGCATATAAAGTCTGCAAGTGAGCAGACTGGGAAGGCAAAGATACTTTCTTCTGAATGGTTTCTAGTCCTATTCCCCTCTCCCTAGCCATTGAAAACTGAAGAAGAAGAGAGAAGTGGAGGTGGGTTGTTTCTTCTTCTTAGTGCCATGCCTTAAGAAATTTAATGGGGGAAGGGACGATATCCTGGAATCACTCAAAGAACAGTTTGTCTTTGTTACTTCCTTTTCTGATGATGAAGGTTATCAGTTTTGCTGTTACAGGGAGTGACTATAATAGCAGACAGATCTGAAAATGAGCAGTAAATGTTAGAAAGACAAAATTTTCACAACTTCAGGAAGGTCTGCTCACTGTAATGTTAAACCATGTAAAAAACCCTAGCTTTGTTTATAGCTCATAGTGGCAAACAAAAGGCAGCTGCTAGGTGCCTTCCTACTCTTTCTGCTATGGGTACGTTTACCTCAAATATTTAAGGCACATTGGTAGCTGAACTTATAAATATTTAATAAAATATATGCAAGCAGCCTACCAGTGACTATAAGCTGAGGAAAACTCCCTGAATACTTATTTCCTTTCAATACAACATGAAAAACCCAAGGAACTACCCATAGTATTTGCGCACTCTGTTGATGGTATCATGAAGGATTAACTGAACATGCATTACTGCTGTCATAAAGATAAGGTTCTCAAGGCTTAACTAAAACTGTCAAAGGTGTAAGTTAAGACAAATAGCAGACATGTCTCATCCAAACAAGCTTTTTCCCATCTCCTCCTTATCTCACTTGCAAAAACCTTCACAGTACAGTCTAGTAGAAACCAGTTTCATTATTTGATTATTCAACTTCTAAACCCAACATTGTAACATTTCAGAAATATGGAAATACAAAGCATTATTAAACAGACAAATAACTTTGCTATCACCAAACCTGGAAAACAAACATATCTTTGTTCCGACACAAACGGCTTTGAAATTTTTGCTAATATCTGTAAGTGACAGAGTCCATTAACAGTCACTGCGACTGTGTTATAATGTTTGGAACAGCACTTATAAACAGGGAAATAAAAAATTGCAGCCACTGCATACTTTGCCCATAAAGTGGATGGGTCAACACAGACAGCCGGTGGGTGATACCCCTTAGTTGTCCAAGCTGCTGGGGTTGTCCCCATGCCTGCAATCAGGGATTACTTACAGGACCTCCTGTCCTTACTCCCCAGCCTAATTACGCCAGACCAGAAAGATGCGGCTAATTTTGAGGCAGAACAGACATTATTGGGGAAGGTTTTCCTCACTTCCCTTTGCACTGTTCTGCCTCCTGGCCCCAAAAAGCCTTTATTCTTCTCCCCTTTCATTACTGAGAAAGGATTTCTTCCCCCAGGTACCTGACAAGTGTTTGGGCTTTTGTTTCCAGAGCTACTCTTTCCTCAGCTTGCTGAACAAGGTGCAGAATGGAGGGTGGAGTTTGGCTGCATCCTTGCTCTCAGAAGTCTGTCTCCTGCCTCCTGAAAGTCACACTCCACTCCATGGATTCCCTTTGCATGGGGAGGTGTTCTGTTTGGAGCTGGATACATGTAAAGGCAAAGCCTTTTTATCTCCAAAGTAACCTGAAATATGTGATACTCACTTTTCCCATAATGTGTAATGGAGATACTTTAATGCATTGCCTAACATTGCATGTGTATCACTTCAGAGTTAGTGAAGCATCAGGGTATCATAACGTGTTATCATCAGAGAGGTTATACTTGCATGTATCTTTAAATGTTCCATGTTGGCACAGTGTGATGTCACTGTTGTCTTGTCACAATCTGTGCTGAAAATACCTTTATACGCACATTTCAGACTAACAAATTAATACCTTAAAAAATTAATGGCTTTTGTTACTTCATTAGCATAAACCATCTCTCTCATGTTTAAGGCAAACTATTAAATGCTTTTTCCATTATACTCATCTTTTTTATTAAAAAATCAAAACCATTAACAAGGCCCCACAAGAGTCTAACTGGTTCCTGTGTGTCTAGCTCCCTAACTGTTATTGCTAAAAGCCTTTGCAAAACCAGTGAATACTTGAATAGATAGCAATACAAGCCTTTAAGACATTGTAAATAATGAGAGGAGCTGGATGTGCAGTGATAGATATGGTTGTAACTGTTCTTCAGTCTCACATCCGTGCTTGTCACTCCTGTCTAAGTAAACAGGAAAAAGCACAGGCAGGGGCTGTAAACTAAAAAATTTTCATTTTGGAAAGACTTGGAAAAAAGTCTGTGTGTTATCTGTTTAAGGGATGGTTATGAGGTGTCTTTGAGATGTAAAAGAGGCAAATGCAGAGTTTCCAAGAAAAGAAATGTACTTACATGCACTTGTAGGAAACACTGATGATGTTGCACTGATTATGTTATGTTCACCCCAACTTCAGGAGTGAGTAAATCAACCTGAAACAGATCTACTCAAGAACAACTGGAATGAGTGGAGAAGCGCAGCCTCTAACTTATGATGAGAAATTAATAGAGCTTATCCTGTGTAACCACAAATTAGGAAATGCTGAAGAGAGATTTTTGCTCTGGAGTACAAACAGGTGAATAAAGGATTTAGCCTACTAGCAAATGTAGGTATAAATTACTCATGACTAACTTTAGTTCTGTAATTAGAAAAGTTTCTAAATCTGCAACATCAGTGGGTTTCAGAGCAAAGTTCTAATTAACAACAGGGTAAAAAAAAAAAGTGCAATTAGCTTCCAACAGGAGCTTGGTCTTGGAATTTACCAACTTTCAAGTTTGCTCAATGTTTAAGCAAAGTGTTTAAGCAGTGCTTATCTTAAAACCTAATAAGCAGTGGCCTATTTAATAGAAATGAATCCTAAAATTAGCTAAAATGTTTGTAATTAGGCAGTTTGACATCAGAGTTACAAGAAACACCCATGTCCCCAGTCAGAGGTGGCCCTTATGCAAATTAAACCAATGAGCTTTATCAGACAACTCCTTGACAATCCTATTTTAAAGGCTCATTAATGCCTTAGAGAAGGTGATCGTGGGTAATTTTCACACATTCTTGTCATGCAGTCTACTGCATATTGTACTTTAGTAACTGATAGAGCTTATATCACTAAGCCCATCTTCTCAAGAGAAGGGATGTAGTTATGGAAATAAGATAAACTAGATATTTTGAGGTTGGCAGAGCTTTGAAAATTGAAGAAGCTATTAGCAATGAGAAAATTTCCCAGCAGTTTTGGGGAAGTAGATCACCATCGTAAATACAGAAGGAATCACAGTCTCTTATTCAGATCGTCATGATGCTTCTGCATCACTCTGATGGTAATGTGATTAGGTTTTCAGTGTTGTGGGGAGGGAAAGATATGTAGAATGTTTTTTGTTTTTATTTCGTTGTTTGCATTCCTTTTGACTGTGATCTGACAGGTGGGAAATAGTGTAGCATTAGTCACTAAAATAAGAGCTGAGAAGGTACCAATTTAGTTTCTATGTCTTAAGCAAAGAAAATGGAAAACTCCAAGACTGTTTAATAGTCACTGTTTCTCTCTGTATTATTCAAAACTTTCATCAATCATTGGAAACAAAGTCTTTGGAAATCCTATTTTGACTAGAGTTTGCAGTAAGTGCTACTATTCTACCTAGGTATTATGTGATTATTCATTGCAGTTGAGCCTTCAGCTGAGTTAAATGAAGTGCACTTAAATGTTCCCTCTTCCCCTGTCATTAACTGCTGTATGGCAGCCTCTAGTTAGGTCCTATAGATCAATGTTTCTCAAACTGTGGGCTGTAAAAGAACTCAAAGGGGATTGCCAACTGTTAGACAGCAACAGTCAGCAGCAGTTCAGTTCCCTAAGTCTGCAGTAGATCTTTTTTCCCAGGAGTGGAGAATGAGAAAAATATTAAATACTGACTGCAGATATTTATTCTATCCAGGGAACTGCTAGCTACCTTTAGCTGCTGGCAGTGTCTCATTTCCTTCAGGACAGACAGTATATAATAGTATGCTTTCACTCCCTTGCCCTAGAAGAACCAATCTATTATGAACTTGGGTGATTATATTGAAACAGTAGAGCAAACTCTAGACACTTGACGTATTGTATTGAGTGGATTGCAGTGCCAAAAGGTTTGGGAAACCCTCTGGCCTTTAGATTTCTCTATGAAAGAGCGAAACCCCCCTTTTTTGCCTACCTTTCTCACTAGCACCACTTAGATGTCTCAGGACACATCAGATGACTTCGCATTTCCACGTGAGTGTGCGGCACTCCCTGAGATGTCAGGGAGACAAAGTCCAGCCGTACCCTAAGTCGTGCCATACCCTGGGCTCCAAGTGGGGCTGGGGACCTGGCTCACTTGCAGCACAGTCAGGTCAACACTGGCACAGCAGAGCACAACAGGCGGGGGTGAGTTCTCTGACCCATGACCCTTCCAGAGAAGGAACCTAAGGCTTGGGAAGGGCGTCATGACGTTGTTGTGACTACTTCACAGTCGCAGGGCTCCTGGCAAGCATTTTATCCTAGACCAATAAAGGGAAATGAGAAAACTACACAAAGTTACTAGCTAGTATAGGAACTGCTCTCTTAATAGGAATATAAAACAACCTGGATGCTATGTTGAGACTACCTTCCCTCTGCCTGAAGCAGGTGCTGGGCTTTGCAGTTCTATACCAACACACTTGCTGTTGGTCATATTGCTCAGATACTATAATGCTGCTTCCTTACACCCCTGTCTGCTGAATTTAGAGTATATGGAGCAATAGAAAGAAAAGAAGAAAGCAGACTAAAGCCTTTGGCTCTGCTGCCTGAGTGAGAATGTATACAACCTTGTGCTCCTGAACCATACCCAGGATGGCTGTGAGCAAAACCAGCTGCTGCTACTGCTTCTCCCACAGCTGGCTGACACTCTGGGCCTGTAAGATGAGCAGTGACTGCTGGAAACTGCGCCGTATCTGTGGCACAGTGACCAGCAGTGGGTGAAGAGCTTTCAGACGAGGAGGATCACTTCCAAGCCCTCTTCTGGGACCCGATGCTCTTCTTTGTCATCAGGGCATAGCAGGTAAAGGGCAGAGGACACTGTTGCTCCTCCATCTAGCACCTACTCCATGACTGCTACTACCCTTTAACCTCCCAGGGTTGCTAGTCTGGTGTCCTCATAGAGCAGTAAGGGACTCTCTGGGCAGTCTTGAAACAGTTTGTAGAGTTTAGGGCTCTCTATTGTAGGGCACCCTCTTTTCAGGAAATACAGGATAATTTTTGGAGTGGAGGTCTGCAAATGGGAGATGCTGCTTACCTCCTGCATCAGGGCTCAAAACCCATGAATGGTTTAACTGTGCCTTTTCTCCTTGTAGGGCAGAGTTCGAATATGCACTTAGTCATCTCAGTGGAAGATAAGAGATTTGATAAAGATAAGATAAAAGACTTGAATGCAAGTGTACCCAACCCACACAAGATAATTGAAGCCTGATCTTCCTTACAGTCTCTGCAAGGACGAGCCTTGCTAGCCACACTGGAATAGTGAAGAATGAAATCTGCAGCGATTACATGCCCAATTTGTCACACCCTTAGTCAGTGGCTGTGGTAACTGGATGGGAGCCTGGTAGAGTGTGCATCCATACTTTCTTTACTAAGATAAAGCAGTGGTGCTTAAATTAAAGACGTTAGATTAGAATTCCTGAATTATAGGAAAAAAAAAATTTTTTAAGTTGTTCTCTTAAATTCAGGAATTCTGACTCTTTCCCTTCTACTTCTCTTACTGCCACAAGAATGTCAAGAGCTCTTTTCCTCATAGGTAGTCACTGTTGCTACCACTTTGCCTCTGCTTACCGCCCTTCAGAGCCTTCAACAGCCACCTCCTTTCATCACATCATTCCCTATGCTACACTGTGGCTTGGGGCTTTTGCCTCCTATTCAGCCACTCACTTTCCTCTTCCCTTCCACTTTCTTCTTCCCAGTTTTCAAGGCACACCTCCCCTACACAAGTGCCTTCGTTTCAGTATGCTGCCAATAGACCATCGTCCGTGCCTCACAGGGCACTGCTCTACAGGACTGTATTAGTGCCAGGACCCTTTTTCTTCTTTCACACTTGGCAGTGAGCTCAGTGACACTTGATCTTATTCTTTGATCGCCTGTGACTCTGTCAATAAGTACATTGACATCATTAGTGAGAAAAGCAGCGCACTGCACCTCTTCCCCAGCAAATTTCCAGGCTGAGGTGACCAACTGGCTTTCTTCTGTCTAGAGATTAATTCCTCAGTTCAGATTTCCGTCTCTTTGTTTCTCCTAACTGCTCTCACCCAGCATATTAGCCTGCAACTCTAAGCAGACACCAAGAGACAGTACCAGAGACATGTCTTTAGCCATCGAGTTGTGGATGACGACAAGTCCACAGCACAAACCCCTTGAATTTTAGGACTGCAGCTTGCAACGCTCAAGATGACGCACAAGGTGAAACCAGCACAGGCTGCACAAAGCATAAAAGGTATGGAAGGTAGTATGGTCCATAAGATAAATAAACTGTGGGGACTAATAGGAAAAGGTGGTGGGAGATGGTCCTTAATTACTCTTCCTGAAAGGAGCCACCTGTGGGTTTAGCACCGCCTGTCCCCATTAGAGAGTGAGCACAGTGAGAGCAGGACACCTGCTTCACCGCCGCCTGGAACTAGATTGTTTCTCTTCTGCCAAGACCAAGACCTGAAGCAGCGTGGGGCAGCTGGGGACAGCAGAGGGATTTGAATCGAGCTAGTTCCAAAAGAAGCTGCTAGGTTAGACATGGAGCACTAACAGAGCCACAAACAACAATAAATCACGAGCACTGGCATAGTCTGCCGGAGCTGAGCTGTGCACTCAGCCATTCTTCAGGCTCCAAGCCTCAATGTGTCTTTCCAACAGCTTGCAATTGCTTAACCTTTGGTGCCCATCACTCTTTGTACTGTAGGTACATGGATGCTGTAGGCGGCAGCCAAGTGGGGGGAGAAGGTGCGAGCATGACCATGGTACGGCTTTGTTAGTGTTAAAGTAAAAAGAGGTGAGAACCAGCATTAGGGATTTATGAGTGTTAGCTTCGCCCTATCCAGGGAGTTGATTAATGTCCTAATTATCTCAGCACAGCAGGATTCTTCTAGGATTCTCCCTCCTGCAGCTGAATAGCTTTCACAGTATTTCAAGGTTTCCTGTTTATTGCTAGAATTTAAAATTATATTTTTTTTCCTTCTGTCAAGGAGGAGGGCAAAAACCTAAAATGCATGCCGAATACAGAAGCTCCCTAAGAGGCTTTTTTTTTTTCTATATATGTTCCATAATTCTCCTAATTCTTCTGCCACTGAGGTCTGAGATGGATAACAGAGGTTTTTCTGAAATACCCATATTATTTATTTGCCTCCTTTAAAAAACAGGTGGATTTTCCTTCCAAGACATTTCACCAGTTTCTTAGTAGTCCTCAGATTTAAGCTTGAAGATCTGAACGCTTTTTTTACATCAGCAGTGGAATCATGCACCAAAAAGATTTGGCAAACATGGGAAGCAGCCTGTCTGGGCTTTCCTTTCCTTCACATTGGCATGCATGGTACATCATTCTTGTAATTTCTAGCTTCAACATTCACATTATTGTTTTGGCATTACAAAGCCTTTTTCTAAAGTTTTCATTGCACTTTCCTGGACAGGGCACAGGAAACTGCCAAAGAAAAATACAGTCCTTGAAAAGAAAGTAATGGAATATACCGGCTTGGATTACAGGAGTAATGAAAATGTCTTCACTTTCTAAGGAGGGCAGATTATTATGACATTTTTTGTTTGTTTTAAGAAACCCTGCTGTAGGCATATCTTCAGTATTTTTTTTCACTTATAATGAGATAAAGTGAGAGTCCAGAGATCAAATTTTCCTCTGTTATAGATGAAGGTGCACAATCCTGAGGAGAACTGAATGTGACTGGTCAGATTGGTTGCTCCAAACTACTTGTTTCCTGAAAACAGCCAAAGCAAACATGGAGTTCTTGAAATATTTATTTAGTTTTTTCAATTGATAATAGTTTTCACTGAGTTTTTTTATAATTTGAAATACAATGCCAAAGCAATCCCTCCAATTTACATGAAAAAAACAACAGATTTTTTCCTATGAAAAGGTACAGAGTTAGAATTCCTCATCTTGAGGTATTTGGCCCATGTTTTGTTCTGAAAACAATAATCACATGTAGTATTATTAATCACTTTCGGATTACTAACCACTGATCACTACTAATCACTGATACTTATTTTGATGGTGTCTTCAGAATTACAATTTTAAAATGCTTGATTCTGATGAATATTGGCTCCACCCTTTACTCTACCCTTCTGACAGCAGACTGATTGGAGGAACCCAGAAAATTATAAAGGCAACTTGAGAAGCTGGTCAGGGGATTATTGCAATAGTTACTGACACCAAAATTGATCTAGATCTTAGGTCCCTGGTTACTTCTGAAGTTGATAGTACTTGGGTGCCTGAATGGCCAGAGGCATCTGGTCACTGTAGTTTATCTTTCAGCTACTTCTCTTTCCTGAGATAAAGATATTTTTCTGTTCATAGAGGTACCCTGAATACTTTCAAAATGAGTCCTGTGTTTGGATTAGCCCCTCAGTGGTTTGCCCAATAAATCATAAATATCTCCTGTTTCACTGGGAATCCCAGTTTCTTCTAACACAGCTTCAGTTTCCCTGAGGTTTATTCCTTTCTCACCACTTCATTTTCCATCCCCCAAGTTGTTTTTATATTTCTCAATGTGGCCCTGCTGATTAAGAGCTCCCCTGTGAATCCAGCGTGGAACGAGCCTCTCTTTGTAACTCCCCCTTTGAACAATCCTAAGATTTTTTCTTAAAAATTACTGTCTGTATTTGACATTATAACCAGCAATAATGAAAATGTGGAGTTCATTCTTCTCTAGTCTGCATGTTTATAGTGCAACAGAAGCCGCAATGCAGTTTGATCCTGTGATCATTCCTGCCTATCCTTGACCATATCTATGAAATAGAACAGCAGTCTATGTGCAATTATGTGCAAAGCAGTAAGAGAAAAAAGATTGCATTTTTAGCTCCAGCAGCATCATGGCCATCATTACCAATAACAAGGGTTTCCATTCAACCACACTGAAGCTCCACTGAAAAGAATACAGTGATGAAATTTAGACAGAGCTAGGGCAAATATTGATTCAAGCAGACAGATTCAGGCTACATCCACTGAAAGCATCCTGAAAAGGACAAAGACGTGATAGACAAAGAGCAATTCACTACACAAAACCCTTTCAAAAAGACTGGTAACTGAAAGCAACTGCCCTGAAAGCATCCATAACAGACCATCACACTGAGAATGTAGAAGGTTTAGGGAGCAGACACTGACCAAAACACTCAAAGTTAATGGCTCAGCTACAGCCTTGAAGATTGGGAGATGGTGAAAACTGACTTGTGTGGCTGTTTAGAACAGCATCAGAGCAAAACCCTTTTTATAAAGCTTTGCCTTTTTATAAGTTTACCTGTTTTTATAAGCTCTACATGTTCTGTCTTTTTAGTTAGGCTGAATTTATGATCCTCCAAATCTCCCTAGCTCCCGGCCAAGTCTCTTTCAAGTTATGAGGAGGAGCTCTTGGTTGATTCTTTCTGCATATGTGCTATACCTCACCCTACTGTCAAATCGAGGCCTCTGCAGCCCCCAATAATGCCCTTTTTCTTACCATGGCATCAGGGAGTGCAAGCCATAGCCTGGAAAGTGATGAAGGGATAATACAGGCATGAGACTGTTGGCATAGTTCTGGGGGACTGGGCCAGAGGAGGCATGCAAATATGTACAGCATTAGCTAAACTGCTAAATGGAAATATTCTTTGGCATGTGGCTGGGAATTGTTTTGGAGCATTCATTTGCATCAAACTGGGGATAGAGATTGTTCTAACCATTTAAATTTATAGACAATTGTCTTTCTAACAGCCAGGAGTTGGACACTGTTTAATTTACTAGTTTAGGAAGAGCCGGAGGAGGTTGATCATGTGTAATTCTCTCTGAATACTTGATATTCTTTGTTACTGACACATGATGGTAACTGGTGAGACAAATCATATGGTATCATGGATTAAATATCTTCTCACCTGCGAAAAACATGAGCTACTTGTTGGTTTGAATTTAAAATGTGTTTTTGTGAATATTCATGATGCTAATGAATACCTTGGATATTACTTTTCCCCTTTGTGTAAAAGGCTCATAATGTTTTTATAAGCAATTTGTAATTTTGAAGCCCTGTTTGGTACAGAAATAGTGTATGGTGCCACACGTGGTAATTCTGCATGTAGATTGCTGCAGAATCTCTTCACCATAGCAAAGCAGCCCTATGAAATTTCACACTCAGAATAAGAAGATGAGAATTCTGCCTCCCTTCAGCAATTCGGTTATCAGAAATTAAATCTTAATTCAACAAAAAATGTGTGTAGGTAGATTTTTTACAGTTTAGTAGGACTGCTGACATGATTAAAGTTTAGGAATGTGCGTTAGTGTATTGCTGAACCAGGGCCACAGGGGATGCAATGGGACTTCCTTGCTTATCTGTCTTTATACATACAAATATAGTAGACTGTTCATGACATGTTTGCCCTGCTTGACAAGAAAGAGAGGTTAAATTCCCAGACTACAGATATTTTGTTTTGATGTAAACCAAACTTTATTACCTGAGATCTTGCAATAATTAAAGTGTGTATCAAATGTGCAAACAGCTTTTTTTTCCCCTTCCCTCTAAATGCCTGAATTGGTTAAGCAATGTTTCTGTACTTTAATTAGACAGTAGAAATCTATGAGACTGCCTTCATTTGGCTTTCAGCTGTTTACTTTGCGTCAGTAAAATCCATACACTTTAAAGGAGATCTCAACTATAATTAAAAGTGTTATTGAACTAAACACAATTACCAATGTTTATCTCATTATGTAACGCTACTGGCACAAAAAGCGGAATTCAAACTTGCTTTCTTTTTGGCATTACTGTTTTGCAGAGTTTAAAACAATGCCTGTAATTCAATCAGGTAACGACAATTACTCCTGTCAGTGCTTGGGAAAGCTTGGTACCCCTGAAGTTCATACATTTCAGCTAAACTCTAGCTATTACAGCATGTTGAATTCCAAAAAGCACAGAACTGAGAAACTGCAGCCATTGGTATTTTTCCCCATGTGTAGTGGCTTAAGCCTAGCTGGTAACAAAGCACCATGCAGCCGCTCGCTCGCTCTCTGTCCCGTCCCGTCCTGTCCCTGTCCCCCCAGCCACGGCCCTGGTGGGATGAGGAGAAAATATAAAGAAACACCCACGGGTCGAGACAAGGACAGGGAGGGATCACTCCCCACTCATGGTCACAGGCAAAAGACAGGCTCAGCTTGGGGAAGGAACACAATCGATTTCACTTACTACTGACCAAAACAAAACAAGGATAATGGGCAGTAAACCCAAGCCTGGGAACACCTTCCCCCCCGCCCTCCCTCCTTCCCGCCTCAACTCCGCTCCCAGTTCTCTCCACCTCCTCCCGCCGGCGGCGCAGGGGAACAGGGGACGGGGGCTGGGGTCCGCCCGCCATACCTGGTCTCTGCCGCTCCGTCCTCCTCAGGGGGACGAGGAGGACTCCGCACTCGGCCCCTGCTCCAGCGTGGGTCCTTCCCATGGGCTGCAGTCCTTCAGGCACAGACTGCTCCAGCGTGGGCTTTCCCATGGCGTCCTGGCCATCTTGGGGGGGCATTTGCTCCCCCACTCCCCTCCATGGGCTGGGGGGGACAGCCTGCCATCTCACCGCGGGCTGCAGGGGCATGCCCTCCTCCGGCGCACCTCCTCCTCCTTATGAAAGAAATGAGCAGTTCTCATCTAGTTGTACATGGCCCAGCAAGGACTGGGGTTGAAAGAGTGTGCTTCCTCTAATGATGAAGATCACAATTTCCTTTTTATGAATGAGATACCTTTAGATAACCATTATGTAAAAAAGTAATTGCAACTATTATGAACTCAGTCAGCTGCAGCGAAGTAGATTTACTTGATTTTACTGAATGAATAAGCTCAGAACACTGCACGTTCAAGAAAAATGAACAAAGAAAATGAGAACGAACAAGAAAAATGAGAACAAAGGGTGGCCTCTTGAACACTGGCAGTTGTACATACTGCAGAAAGTTTTCTCACTAGTTGCTGACACACTCCAAAATAAGCAAGTATCTCTGTGCTGTTTTAAAAACAACACTAGGTTTCATGGGCCAAACACTGCATAAGAAAATAACTTTTAAGAGGGAATCATTCTCAGCTCAAAATCAGTAGTAGCCTTGAATTGGAGCAGCTGTGAGATAGATAGGTCATTCTGGTTTTATGACTAACTTATCCCCAGAGCTGTGCAGACATGGGGAACTTTATTAAAGGATCTTTGTTAACGTGTCTCAACTGGCTATATTAATTGCTATATATTGTGTAAAGGGCGGACAATCACCATGAGCTGAAATCCTCCAGAAATGCCCGTATCATTTCTCACTGGTGTCTTCTCACTTTCTTCATGTTCAAGCTGTACAACAGCCCTGCAAATGAGGAAAAGATAAATCTGCAACTTGTGGTGAGGGACAGCTCTGAATGGCAGATCTGAGCTGCAGATCTCTGTGAGGAGTTGCCATATCTTACTCTCTGTGCTTCATCATCATCACCAAAGCTGAAGCAATCTCAGCAGCTTCTGATGCCATGAACATTTGTGCGCATAGTTTCAAAACCATTTTTATCACGAAATGCTGTAGCGGCAGTTCTTACCCTGGGAGCATGTACTATCATCATGATCTGTCAAACCATCTTCAGATATATTGTGTTTCCAGGCTCTTGGAGAAATGTGGAAAGGTTATTTTGGGGGTTGCTGCGGATATCAAAACAGTATGTCACAACTGGAAATTCTTCTTGCTAGAGCATCAATTCTATGTATTTACTTTTGTGTGTGGCATAGGGAGTTGAGTTTATTTTTGACACGGGATTTCCTGAGCAACTCTTGTGTCCACTTAAACTTTTATTTTTCCATTTTCAAATGTCTGTGTATTATGTAGTGCTCACTGAACCCTTCTGCACAGTCAATTTGAGAAATTATACAAAGTATTTAATGTGAGGGAGCAATCACATTTCTTGTATTTAATTTCACATTAATCATACTAATTTGCAGGTGGATTCTGACCATCCCTTTTTCAGATCCCATTTAGATATGCTGCTGTTCAATATGTGACAAAGGCTCTGCTTTATTTGGGACTTACCATCCTGCCTGGTTTAAGGTCCCACGGTTGCCATTACTTGTTTATGAAATATGCCATTATTGTCAGATAAGATTTTGGGGTCTCAGAGGTTATTCATACAGTGATCACTTACTCCCTTTGAAAATGATACTTAAATAAATAATCATTCGAGAAGTTTAGAATGGTGTACTACTTTGAGGGAAAAAGGGATTTTAACAGTGTTTTTATTTGCAACAAAAATGTCACTTTAAAAGGGGAATTATTCTGCAACCAAAGCATTACAACTAACTAGTGCTCAGAATGATTCCTTTTGAAATTCAGCAGAGGGAATGGTAAAATATCAGGAGAAGGCAAATGCAAACCATTTAAAATGTGTTTAAAACAGCCCCATTCTTCCTACCAGTTATAGCAAGTTCTTTTGATATGGGAGGATACATCAAAACCTGTAAGTTTTATTTTCCTTCGATTGCAATGGTTGTTGCAATACTCTCAGAAGTTTAACACAGGATGCAGAAAACAACTTGATAGCCTCAGTACATGAATGAAATAGCATCTGAAACCCTCCTCCCAAGACATTTCCACAGGTTTCTTGGCCTAAACCTCTCCTATTATTCTCTTTTCAGTTAAGGGTATTTCAAGAGTTTAAAAATGTTTACCTTTTGTCTTTGAGACTTCACTTTTTTTTTAATATCTACTGTGGATTTGGAGGACACTAGGATAGTTGAAATGAAACAATTCACTGTGAGAAAATATTGATATCTGAAAGGAAGAATAG
Organism: Harpia harpyja; assembly: GCF_026419915.1. NCBI lineage: Eukaryota > Metazoa > Chordata > Aves > Accipitriformes > Accipitridae > Harpia > Harpia harpyja. The sequence goes on along the minus strand of NC_068944.1, from coordinate 2,173,769 downwards.
TCCCTCTTTGTTTAATGATTGTTTATTTTAAATTTCAGGAAATAGTGAAAAAAGAAAGGGAAATGTATGTGGGTTTTTTTTTCCTCTCTCTACAAGTCCTTTCTCAATGACAGAATAAGTACAATAGTATATGCAACAAGAAAAATCTCATTTGTTACATTGATATGCACCTTCATTCTTTTACTTTCTGTATTTAAACATTTTGACCTTTTAAAATGAAGGTATATTGCATTAATAGGCATTTGTCTAGGTTTGAGCTAAGAAAAGAAGTTGGCCTTGGTTTTCTATATCAAGTTGCTCAGAAATAAAACTAACAATTCTGTACTGCTTTCCAAAAGAGAAAGAAGTGCTTTTTTCTTTCCTTTTGCTTGGGAAAAAAAAAAAAAATAGCTTGAGTTTGATAATAATACTTAAAGGTGGCTTTTCATAACTTTTTCCTTTCACTGTCACAACTTATTACATTTAAATGTGTTGCTTTTCATTTTTCTTATTTCTCTTTTTTTTGGTCTGCTCTATTAATTCAAGATGAAAATCCTTTCTGAGCCTGCTGAGGAATTGTGAATTCATTGCACTAATTGATGCATTGATTAAAAACTTCTTGCTGGAAAATGAAGGCTCATTTGAGGTATGCTGTACAATTTGGGACTGTTTGGGGACTGAAAGCTTCATTAAGAGAGAACTGTATTAGCTCTGCCTTATGGAGTGAAAATGTCAAAATATAAGAAAAAAAATCAACTTTTACAAGAAATTGTGGGACTTGGAGACACAATATATAATCATACATCCAGAAACCTGACAATTCTAAGACATGAGACTGAAAAATTTAATTAATTAATTGTTGGAGGTTTTAAAATAGACTCTTAACAATATTGCCTGAATTTCTTGTGCAAGCAATCTTTGCCACTTATGTTAGATTTCCTAGATCTTTTAACTTTTGTTGTTTTGGGTTTTTTTTCCTGCCCCCATTTGCTCATATTGTACTGTTACTCACATTTCTTCTTTGGTGGGCAGTGATGGAAGTGATTAGCTGGAAGTGATTAGAGGTTTTATGCATTAAGTTGAGAGGACAGTTTGTCAAGATGGTCATATGCAGATGCCATTAAACCATGGAGACATGGTAGAAGGTGAGGAAAAGAAAGTAATAAATAAAAGCAGTAAAAACCATTTTATTTAACTATTTTTACTTAACTATTTTATTTCACAAACAAAGAAGTCTTTATTTATAATTAAGGTCATTGCAATAATGTAGCTGCAGACACTTAGCACTGACTGCAAACAAGACTCAGAATTTCTGGTTTAAAGCATCCGGGCCAACGTGATTGTAGTTTTTATTTTTCCTTGAAAGAAAGGTTTTTCTTTCTCCCTTGGAGTTGGAGGGTGGCAGTTATACCTGTTGGGTCACAGATGGGGGTTAAGAAGAAACCGAAGATTCACAGCACAGGATGGTGTGGAAGCAATAGCTATTTCATGGAGATATGGAGGTGCATGAGCAGCTTGTGGCTCACAGACATTGTGTCCTGTCAGACACAGGCTTCTTCCTCAGTCCCGTGCCCTGAAGTTGCAGAGCCTGGGAGGCATTAATGGAGGCAGACCCTGGCTTCAGCATCACCACGTAACCAAGTCCTGCAAAGGCAGGCTTTGGAGCAGGGAGAGTATAGAAACGCTTTCGCTGCCAGGGGAGAAAAAGCCTTGTGCAGTTGCTGTTATGGAGAAATTGTTCCTGAAATGAGGTCAGGTAGCGGGCTGGTTCCCTCCACAATTTGCTGACTGCTTTCAGCTTTCACGCAGCAGTGAGAGTAAAACATGAGTGGGTTTGAAATAGAGGTGCAGAACAGGACCACAGTATGTTTTCCAGGAACAGGACTAGTGGAAAGGCAATGAAAGATTTGGATAAGGGATGGCTGGTGCTAGGGACTAGTGTTATACAATTATAGACATGGATTAAAAACTGCAGTGAAGATTAGGAACTACTTCACAAAATAACAGCCTGGGGAGAAGAGCTCTTCCCCTTCATGTATATATATAACCATATCATATATATAATATATATACACACTACAGTTTTCATAAAAGACTGTGTCTTCAGAGCCCTCTATACATTTATCTCTGCTATGCCAGATGCAGAGGAATGCACATTTATCCTCAAATGGTGGTGGGAATAAAGGGCAAGCAGAGCCACTCAGGATGAAGAAGGCAAGGAAAAATTATCACCCTCAAGACAGATGTCTGCTAAGCTATAGCCACTTCCCTAGCCAGTTTGACCTTTGGAACCAAATGAAAGTCTTACATAGGACACAGGGTGCAACACATTTATTAGTAAGTTTTTTTAACCTATCTTCAGTTTACTCGCAAAGCATTAAAAACCTCAGTTTGCTGGGCAGAAACAAAAATCAGTATCAAGTCTGGAGGAAACAGCACATCAAAAAACAATGAGCAACTTGGCTACACAGTCCATTCAGGGTGTTACCAATTGAGGGGCTGAGAACTGTGGCCTGAAAAAGAGCATAGGGGATTTAGGATGCTTATCCACCTGTCCTGCCCAAAGGGCAGTAAATTACAAATTGACTCACAGCTGTGTTCTGCAAGGTATTTGTTTCATTCATCTGTGTCAATGTCTCAGAGCTATGATCCAGGAGCACAGCTCACAAAATGCAGCAACAGACTGGTGTTTAGCCTGCTGGTTCTATGATTATTGATGTATTGGGATTTAAGTTTTAAGGGTATTTCTTCAAGAAGACCCAGACCCAAAGGCTGCTCAGTTGCCTGTATAGCATTCAAGAAGAGTAGCCCAATGCTGGAATGGGCAATAATACACTGCTGCAGAAAACTTACCTCTATGATTTAGTATTTGCTGGCAGAGTGGAAACAGCAGAGCAGAGGCAACTTGAGGCAACGTTTGTGCCACAGCTGGAAGATTCAAGCCCTCTTGGCAGAAGAGGAAGATAGAGGTCTCAGTGTCAACTGGCTTACCTGGAAATTAAGCTGAGCACAGAGCTAGACATGTACAGGGCTAGACAAAGGGCGAGATATTTAGGCCATTGATTATAATAGAAGAAAAAGAAATTCTCATTTTTTTCTTATTATTTTTAATACCATTCCAGTCTATTTTAGAGAAGGGAATTTGGGGTTTTTACTCTTGAGAGAACTGATCCTGTCTTGGTGTGGAAATGATTGAAAATCTTTCACAGGCCAGGAAACACCATTTTCAATACCTATATGAAAAGTCTGGTTGACACATGACATAGCCAGCCCCAAGTGTGCAGCATCTGTGAGCCAGATCCCCTCAAGAACAGAGGAGTGAGTTAACAAAATGAGAGTAATTTTTTTTAAAGCTTGGTTATATTTGCCTTCTTGCTTTTCAATCTTTAGTGTAAATTGATTCATATTTGCAAAATTTTCTCTAAAACTAGGGTTAGAGGGGGTTGAGTATTTGTTTTCGTTAAATAAACCAAGATTCTCAGGTATGAAATTGTTCTTAAGGATACTTCTATTCAACTGCATGATCTGCTGTCTTATCTGACCTGGGGAAGCAATTGCTGTTTTCAGTATGAACCCATCTTCTTAACATAGGCAGGAGTTTTTTCTTATTCATATTTCAGTAGTTGCCAGAAATGTGATAGATATTGTACAACCAGAAAAAGGAACAATTCCTGAACTGAAAATCTTATAGTATTGCTCATTTTCTTTTCCCAGCGGCATGGTAGTGATGGCATTCCTCATTAGCTATAACGTCTGTTCTTCCTTTAGCATATGTGGCTATCCCTCCTTTGACCTTAGAGGAACCTTGCTGATACACATTGTCTCATAAACAGGCCAATTTTTCGCAAGTCCTGTAATTGCATCCATGTGATGCTTTCTTTTGGGAGGTTGCTGTTTTTTCTCTTTGCTCCTGATATCTAACAATTCTTGGAACATTACTAAGGAATGCAGATCTGCTAAGACTCAGTAAAGAAGATGGCAAATGGTGGTTATCCACAGCAGCTGCACACACATCCGTTACCCTGCATAGTTCAACTCATTGCTAACTACCTAGCCAGCGCCAGAGCTTTTTGTCCCTAATACAGTTCACACTCCATACTCTTCCATTAATTTCTCAGGCTTATATATACTCAGCTTCATTCATAATCCTGGACAGAAAAATAGTGTTTATATTTTAAAGATATTTTTAAGAGCACCTTTTTTAGTGTCATGCCAAATTTTACATCTACAAAGGAATTTACGTAACTGTACAGGGAAAGCTGAAGGGCCTGTACCATAACTCAGTAAATGTTTCATCTCAAATAACCAATTAGATGGATTTAGAGCAGACTCACTTCTCAAAATTATTTAGTGGTGCTATGCATAAATGATATTTAAAATTATTATTTGCTGAAGTGGAAAGATTGGCTAAGTCTATTTTCAGTAAGGATAGGAATGTAAAATAATACAAATGTATACTTTGCCTGTGCCAAGTTGAAAATGACTGTGGGCAAGTTAAAAAAAATCCAAATTTCTATTGTTGCTGTTCAAGTATTACATAACAATGGAATTTAATGTTTGTTTATCTCTTCCCCTTTTTTAGAATATGCACAGAAGTATTATGTAAGCTATAACAGCATATCTATAGTAAATTGAAAATATTTAACAGTACTATGCCCAAATCATACTAAGTCATACAGCCTGAACTTAAATAAAAAATCTGTCAAGCAGACACCCTGTACTTGATGCTTTTTATTAATCGAAACGTATTTTCATTTTATTTTAGGACCCTGCTTCTGAAAATGGATCTGAATAGGTCTGTGTAGAGATAATCACAAAACTCTACACTGTTTTTTTTCTCTACTGAGCTGTACACATTACATCTTAAAGTCACAACCAAATGTAGCAGGTCAAATTCTTTGTCTTCAGTAGTCACCGAAATGTAAAAGAAAACTTAAATGAGGCTAAAATTTCACGTAGTGAGTCCCTATGAAACGATCACACAATCAAATGAAAGTGCTTCCACTAACATATATCATAGTTCACAGCTGGTAGGAAGAACCCCCTATGAAAGCATGTGTTTTATCTACCTTTTTCCTTGCACCATTATCAAAGGGTTGTCCTGATCACTTCCTATGTCCCTGACAGACAACCTGGGCCCTTGATATGAGTAAATAAAATTCTAAAGCAGACCTCGTATGAGGTTCTGAATGCGCCCAGAGGACGTATAGAGAAGGGCTGCCTGCCTGAGGAGCACTCTCTGTATGCTGGCCCTCCTCTTGCTTGCAAATTCTTGCAGGTTGCCAGGGCTTGAGTCAGGCAATGACACCTGCGTAAGTGACTGTGAGGGACACCTTCAGGCTCAGCATTTATGGGGCAAGACAAAGCTGTGGGTACCCTCATCAGAAGCAAAACAGCGCTGCTGAGTTATGAGGAGGCAAACAGTGAGATTCATGGAAAGGCTGAAGCGATTTGACTGTACATGACAAAGAATAAAACAGGGGACAGAGCCTAGAAACACAGGCAGGATTGCTGTACTGCTTTCTAAATTCAAAATGAGCATCTCTTGTGTCAAAAACTCTTAGGAATATCGTATGAAGAATAAAACTGTTTCCTTTCATCTGACAGTTTTCAGTCTAAAATGCTGTAGTTCATTTCTTCTTTTAAATTGATGCCTTTGGGATTTTGAATATAATTAAACCATAAATACCTCAAAACAAGGGAAGAGGGGAAAAATCAAGTTGAACAGTTATGAAAGTTATGCATTTTTGTTATTAATTGCCAATTAATGGTATTTAGAAACTGTTCATTTAATTTAAAAAAAATATATTTTTAGTGCAAATACTAATATGAAAGTCAAGAACAAATGTAAGACATTTCCCACTAGTAGATGTGGTAAGCAGAACCATGGGAACTTATTTAAATATTAAACAGTGTTTCATTGGAGTAATGGGGGTTTTTTAATAAGTGAACATATTTTGGTCTAATTGACTGCATTTGCACTTAGAATATTATTACTGTTTGTTTGAAATTATGGGTTAGAAACAGTCACTAGCTAGTGGCTCTCAGTATTTTTAATGAGTTACACTGAGGATTCCCCAGCCTTTCATACAAGTCTCCACTTCTTTTGAAGTTCTGATCCTTTATAAATAATTATGAACTAGCTTAAAATTGTGTTATAAATTAATGTAGTAAAGTTTGTCTTATGAAATGTGTTCCAAATTAGATAAAACCCCTTGAGTTTATAGAGAAAAATAGCCTCATCAACTTAAAAAACCTCTATGTCAAAACCCAACCATTGCTACAGAAATTGCAGGGGAAAATTCTATCATGGGCTCCCCTTTCTCTTAGGTTATGCTGCACTAACCATTTTCTTAATTAAAAATCATGACACAGGAAGAATGGACATATGCAAAGAAAAACAAAACATCTCTTTATTAGCTGTTCCGGGGGCTGATTTCAGCTGTACCTCTTTTTTTAGATAAATGTAACATGAAGTAAGCCTCTTCTATCAGAATTAAAAGCTCTTTTGTAATCATTTTATTTAATCTTGATCCAATATTATTCCTAAAGTCATTTACCATCAAAGAGTTTTATTCCAAGTGCCTGAATCCAGTTAAAATTTGCAGTTGGCTGATTGTCAGTAAATCCTATTCTCAGCCTTTTCATACAAATTGAAAAATGAGATGCTGATCTCAAGCAAGGCTTCATATTGGTCACAAAGTTTTGGAAAGTGGGTGAACACAAAATTCCCATTCTCTAAGAGTTTCATCAATAACAGTTTGAAGAGAAAGGTGGGAAGATGACTGGGAGTGCAGATTTTCTAGCCAATTATCTTTATTGACTAAGCAGTAGGACAACAAGGTTTTCAGTAAACATGAGGGCTTTGAAGTCTGTTGTTTTGTAAAGCTTTTTTATCTTCTTCCTTTTAATTGCCTTTTTTTCCCTTGTTTTTAATTTTATTTTTTCCAGATGAATAATAACCATAAAACCTGTTAAACTAGATCCATAATTTCAATGCATTTTTTTGACATGGGGAATATAACTGTGTTTCCAACAGGATTCCTATGTCAAGAGAACTGTTTCATCAGTATTAGAGCCAAAGACAATGCCCTGGAACAATTTCAGTGTGTTAAAATGATCTCTTTAACAATTTAAAGAACTTACTCAACAGAATGATGGTCAAATGATGTACCTAAACACTGCGGCCAGGGGTTGATAGATTGCCTTCTCTAGTTAAGGGAAAAGGGTGGAAGGAGGCATGTCAGAAGTCATCAGTCACTATATCGCCAGTAGTACCCTTCCCCTTTGGGTTGCAGGAGATAGGAGGCAGATGAGATAACATTTAAGTGAATCATGAGGGTAGACTTTTTTTTTTTTAAACCTGAAATCTGTAGGATCCCTAAGCAAGGAATCAGAGACCCAGGTGAGTCTTTATGCCCTAAAAGCTGCAGGGAGGTAAAGGAGAGAAGGACACCATCAAGGCTCTAGGAGCTGTAAGCTTAATGCCAAGATGAAGAAATGCCCTTAGAGAAGCAGAGGAAGCAGGCATGAGGCTTATGGGCCAGGGCAGCTCAGTACACTATGTGCTGCTTTGTGCAACCTCTGTTGTCCTGTTGTTCTCAGGAAGTCTGAGAAAAGCAGAATTGTGCCATCAACTGAAGGTCCCAGAGCTGTCTAGAAGTTTGCAGTTGTCCTCCCAGATGGGCCAGGGCTGGTGAGTGGGAGAACAAGGGAGGGCAAGTAGCACATTCAACGCTTCTGTGCAAGAACTCATGGAAAGAACAGTATCACAGGATTGGCCCCCAAAAGTCAAGTGGTTTTTACAAGCTATTGCCAGGAGGGAGAGATACCAGAGGAGCTTCTAGCAGGCGAGAAGAATTTGCCCTGTGATGGCTTTATTGGACAATGACATTCCAGGATAGAAAGGAAGAAATAGCTTGAGCAGGGAAACCATAATTGATCTACATTTACTAAAATATAAATAAAAGTCCCATCCAAAATAACTTGCAGTTATCTCATTAAATAGTCCCTCCAAGTAAATAGTCCCTTCAAGTTGTTAGGGCTGGGAGCTGTACCATATTAAAAGAAACTTAATAGTGATGGATTTCTTTTTTTCTTTTACTTTGGATACCTGAATATAAATTCATTGTCTCAAACTGTGATTTTTCTAAGGTCCAGACACAAGGTTTACAGATTATTATTATTACAGATTATTATTATTATTATTATTATTGCAATCCTCAAAATGCACTAGAAGTTGCACAGAGTAGGGCTCATTATGATATATATCCATTAGCCCTGTGGACTCCAACCGTGGGTCAGAGATCTTGTGTGTAGCAAGAGCAACATATCATTCAGAAGCCCTGGGTAAAGTCTTCTGTTGTATTTCTCTGACTGATTTCTGGGGTTAAAAAAGAAGAACCTCATGATCATCCTCCCAACACGAAAGCTCTGATGGCACATTTTACAGAACACTTTATCTTCATTGCTCTTCAAGAATCTACAGTGGGAATCTTTGATTGTCTGTAATCGCCTGGAAACTTGAGTTTGACTTCCCTCACTTACCTGAAGAAATTCATTATATATTTTAAATTTACCTTTATAGTTTCCCACCAAGAAATGGATTGCATTCATTAATGGATTAGCGTCTTCAGAGAATCTAAATTGTTGTTTTAAATGTATTTTAGGAGCTGGCTGAGAGAATAAATCTTCTTTTGCCCTTCTCTTATCAAAAGCCTTCATAAGAGAAATAAAAGAATAGCATGAGGTACCATTACTGATGTTAGTTGACAGTTTAGCATTAAGAGTAGAGAAAGATATCTGTTCCTAAGCATGAACTGTGGAATGCAGAAAAATAAATGTTAAATGAATTACCTATATATGAGGGGTTGGCATCAAACCACTCATCCCTATATACTTCTGGAAGGTTGTAAATGACTAAGAAGTTCCTGTAGGTTGTAAATAAAGGTCTCATTCAAAACTGTAATTCTGCTCAAATGTGATAATGATATCTTTGAAGGGAGAGTTCCATTTCCCCTCAGAAGTGCTAATAAAAATACATATATGCATATTCATGAATTTTGTCATACCCCACTGACTTAGAATTGGGATTATATATTTTTTATATATGATACACAATATCACTTTTTCTACATACCATTTTATGTGTTAAGATTCTTTTACTCTCTCAAGATAAAAGAGAGCCTAGACCTTCAGTAGAGGTTGTCTGAGTGAATATAGTCTGTAGAAGTCTAGGGAGATATACTACCTCCTCAGACAATTTTTGGAGCTTGAAGCAAGTTTAATCAAAATGAGTAGTTAAAGCATAGCAGTTATTTGCATTCCCTGAACCTTAAAAATATTTCTGTTCTGCAGGTGTTCTCATCCTGCATAGCAAATTCCATGGACTAAATCAGCTCTGGAAAAATTCTTTGGACTCTTGGCCTTTCTGGTTAGCTTCAGAAAGTTCTTAATCATAGTCTTATTCTCTATCCCCCATCTTTTTTTTTTTAAAGTGGCTTATATGCTTTAGTTATGATAACTATGAAAGGAAAAAAAAAGTAATTCTCCTTTCAAATGAGTATTCCTTATACAATCTGGACTGCATTTTTTAAAATTACTGGTCTGAGTCTTAGTTTTGAAATGCCTTACTTGAGACATAGCTGTATTTTTTTATATTAAAAAAGAATTACAAAAAAGATTCTGAGTACCTACCCGTAAAAACCAGGCCTGCTTACACAAATTCAGCTTGCATGCCAAAGAACCAGGCCATTCAAACATCTAGATTACATGTGAAAATTCAAACCCCATCAATTTTGAAAGTCTTCTCCCTTACCTAGAACATTTCTACCCTACTGAAATGCTGCTGTTTACCTGCTAGGTCAGAAACAATCATGGATGAGAATAACAAAGATGACTGTCACATAACATGGTATAAAGTTATCCTTGCCAGACACTACAAATGCAATATGCAAATTTTACTGTGTACCAACTGAAGAAAAGTTGTTAACACTATAACGTTTTCCAGCTAAGTAATCAGATCATGATAGAATTGAAATGAACATGCTGATGCCTGAATGTAGAAATTAGGATCTGTGGCCTCCGGGCAACTGGAAAGCTTCCAGGATATATGTCTGGTGTTCTGCTTTTTGTCAAATAGACTCCAACATGTAGTGTTCAGCTGCATCACATCACCAGCTGTCTCCCTCTCCCTTTCTCTGTCTTGCTCTCCCACCTCCCTCTCTCTCTGCCTCCCTCTCCCCCTCCCCTTCTTCCTCTCTTTCTCATTCTTTTTCTTTAGGAACACTTAATGCAGTCACATTTTGTATATGTAAATTGCATAACACACTTGTAATTAGGAATGAGAGGACTAGAAATTACTCATATGGATTTGAGTAAAAGGAGCATACAAATAATTGGGTAACAGTATAAGAAAATGACATTAAGATGTTTAATACCTACATACAGTTGCAGTTAATTTTTTTTTCCACAGGAGGGTTAAAAGAGGTGTTATTCAGAATAGTGGGGAGTGAAAGCAAAGAATTATAGGAAAAAATCTTAACAGAAGATATTACAAGAGACATTCATATTGCCTGGCTTAATGTACTTTTGTCAATATGCCATACTGCTGTTATGGTAAAAGGGGAAAGAGAGAGATTTTCATCCAGAAGGCAAATGAGCACCACAGTCAGTTGTCTGCTTTGAGCTGTTTTCTGGAGGACCCATTCTCCTTTCACTGACTCTACAGAGCACCTCATGAGTTGCACTTGGTGTCTGATTTTGGTGCCTAAACTAGTGCCTAAAGCTGCGTGTTGCAAGTATTTCTTCACCAGCAAACCACCAAGAATTCAGAATATGTAAGAGCAATGAAAGATTGTATTTATTCTTGAAATGTGGGATTAAAGACATACAATTGGTACCCTTCATCATTTTTTGTGTATATATTAATTTTACACTCCTACCATAGAAGGTGAAGATGAACCCGTCAAGCATAATATCTGAAGTTAATATGCTTGTTATCTTTTTTGTAGTAACTACCCACTATGGGTGACTAGCTTTTAGCAGCAAAACAAGTTATTGTCCTTTCCTTGTTCTGCTGCATTGCTAACTAGGCAACAGTAACACTGTTGGAGTCATTGCCGAGTGTTTCTGTAAACATGAAGTCTCCTAAGTTTCTTAATTGCATGAATATTTGGTAATATCATTATATAAGCTTGTAGAGTGCTATAACTTTGTTCCTGGAAGGTAATGTCTTAATGCAAAGCTGTGCTGGTATTGGCTGGGGTAGAGTTAATATTCTTCATAGCAGCTAGTATGGTGCTGTGTTTTGGGTTTATGCTGAAAACAGTGTTGATAGCACAGGGATGTTTTGGTTACTGCTGAGCAGTGCTTACACCGAGCCAAGGGCTGTTCTGCTTCTCCCCCCACCCCACCAGCGAGCAGGCTGGGGGGGCACAAGGAGTCAGGAGGGGACACAGCCGGGACAGCTGACCCCGACTGACCCAAGGGATATCCCAGACCATAGGACATCATGCCCAGTATATAAACTAGGGGGAAAGTTGGCCGGGGGGCTGTTGCTGGGGACTGGCTGGGCATTGGTTGATTGGTGGTGAGCAATGATTTTAATTTGTGTCACTTGTCTTTCGTGGGGTTTATCTCTCTCTCTGTGTTATTTTTCTTTTCGTTACAATATTATTATTATTATTATTATTATTATTATTATTATTATTATTATTTTAAACTGTTCTTATCTCAACCCCAAAGTTTTCTCAATTTTAGCCTTCCAGTTCTTTTCCCCCCATCCTGCTGGGCAGGGGGAGTAAGCGAGCAGCTGTGTGGTGCTTAGTTTCCAGCTGGGGTTAAACCACAACAAAAGTAGCATTGCAGTCAGCACTATGCACAAGGAAAGGTTACACTTGCTGGTCATCTATGCACTATGGCACAAGGGAAAAGAAGGCTGGAGAATTGAGGAAACTTTTATATTAAGTGGGTGCAGCCACAAAGAAGCAAATTTTGAATCATGCAAGTTCTTGCAGAAATCTACATGAATTTTTTCATTCATCAGGGTTAGCATGGAGGTTCCTGTTAATAATTTTTCAGACCTCTCCATGGATGTCAATGACAGCATGTTGGGATTAGAAAAAAAAAAAAGTGACTGTAAGTGAGAAGGTAGGGGGAAAAGCATTTATTTTCCTGCCTTTGCATGAAATATTCAGAAACTCCTGCTTTCTGTGCTGTAAAAGTTATTGACTGAGTATTGGCTGCGTAGTGTGTTGAGAAAATATTGTGCAATATAAACATTAAGGCACAAACAAAGAACAACCAAAAACACTAGTTTAAAGAGACCCCATGCCTCATCACTGCTTGTGTCTCTAGCATTTTATCTCAGGCAACTCTCAAGGAATCAAGAATTAATTCAGTCTTTGTGATATTTTTGGTAGGTATCCAGCGTTGTGTGTGACTGAAGGACAGGTACAAATTAGAGAAGAACTACATACTTAAACAAGTTGGTGTTGTTAAGAGCAATCAGAGGAAGAGCTCTTCAAAAGAACTTTCCCAAGTGTCATTAGGAGTACATTTGATCTATGGAATGGCTTTTATCATACCCTTTTTAAAACATTAATCACAGAAATAATTATTTACTGAAGCTCTTCTGTCGTTGCTGTTTGATTATTACTATTTCTTCAGCTTTATTTCAGCATTCTGTGCAGGTCTCGTTTTCTCTTTAAAAACAGAATACATAGTCCGCTTACTGTGAGAACTACTAGAAACTGATTTGTTCCTATTACAGCTTAGTTTTCAAAAAATGACATTTTCATTGGCCTTGAATTAGTCTAACCTTTTTTCTATAATTTGTGCATAAAATTATAAGCTTTATTTCTATCTTAGTTTCACGGAGATTATAATTACAGCTTATATCAGTCACCAGTGGCCATTTTCTTACATCAGTGACTGCTTTCTGTTTGCAAATTGATAAAATGCAAACACAGTGCACATCTACTTTGAGTCTGGGTTGTGGTTCTTTCAGGAGGTTGGCCCCTAATTTAAAATGATGTTTCTTTTTACTGTAATAAAACTGGAATTCCTCTGCACTGCACTGGTGGTAGCAGTAAAGCCACAATCCAAAGTATATGGGATCCATCTGCAACAGTTATGAGACCATACCCGTACACTTTCTAGTCACTTTTCCTTGCTTCTTTTTTTCCCCAAACTTCCACTAGAGAAAAAGAAGACAAAAGAAAACAGAACACTATGCCTGTATACATATATGTGTGTATGTACATGCCATTATGTATATATACCTCTAAAAAATAAAAGCTGTCAGTCAACACGTATCTGATCCACCAGTGCCACTAATAAGTCCCCAGCAAGCTAGTTATTAGGAACTCTACTCATATTAACTGTATCAACAATCTCAAACAGCACCCATCTGGTGCTACTCTGGCTCTAGTCCCTGCCCAGCAAATGACATTTGCCCACAGTTGGAACAGTTTCCCCACAGAAAACAGCAGCTTGGTATGTCTTTGATAACTGTCAAGTTTTAGGGTGCATTCTGGTCCCTGCTAATCAGTTTAAGAGTCTACACATCCTTAGTTCAGGGTCAAGAAAACATAAGATCTCTTTTACTTCAACATTCTTCTTAGTCTAAGTGGTCTTCACTTTAATCGGGCCATATGTCTCCCTCACAGATGGGGTTAGAGTTGGAGGAATCAGCTCTTTTGGCTAGGCTGCCGCAAGTCTAGGATAGCCTTTATTCGTAGACTCTGATAACTTAGGTAGAGAATATTGAGAAGAAAACTGCTATTTGAACAGATCCCTTTTCTTCCTGTGATGAAAGTTTGCCTCTTAGCCCAAGGCAGGATACCAAACTGCAAGCTCCATCCTGAGTGTCATTATCTGGAACCCAGGAACTGTTTCACAGACCTTATGTTGTTCTGTAGCTGAGCATAGTTATTTATCATCGCACATTAATTTCAAATGTGCACATTCTGCATCAAAACAACAAGAATTTAGAGGTGGACATATCAGAAACACGCAAAGATGTCTGAACTTATTTGGAATGGAGAGGGTGGTTTATTTTTTCAGTAGAAGACTTCTTAGGTTTACAATAAATACTAATAATCTGCAAAGGAACACAAATCACGTTTCTTGTTTCCAGCTCCACTGAAATGTATGCTTGTAAATAAGTTATCATAAGAAACTCTTTCATTCAAAAAAGCAAGAATTAAACTCTCAAGTTGTGACTATATAAAATGGCATTTTTCTAGTCAATTGAGCTATTCATATATGCATATTCTGCCATACTCTGTTAGTGGTACAAATATGTGTTTACTACTTTCAATATCTTTTAGTACTTCAGAACAGTGGGAGCATAAAACTATGTTCTTTACCAGTTCATGCATTGCCAACAGTTGTTAATTCCTTCATTCTTGGTGTGTTGAATTAGCTAACAATAACCCACTTTGAATTAGAATTCTGGGTTCAGATTTTGGAACTGGCTTTTATTTATTTTTCGTGTATACACAAAACATAATGTCAGGATTTGACATTATTGAAACACAATCAACATATAAGTCTGCATTAACATTTTAATTAGCATTTTAACAGTACCACAAAATCTTTTAGTCTTCTATTAATTGGCTATGTGCTAATGGTTTATCTTGAGGTGTGGGGCCCAGCAGGGTGCAGGGTCTCCCACCATGTGTCCCCAGGAACTGAGTTAGAGCAGGATTTCCATTTTATTTTTGTCTGAAACAGCAGGGTTCAGACTTGCCTTAATACTATTCAAAGAGCATGAGGTGAATGGAGATAAAGAGGTCAGATACTCCAATTACTTCTTATTTAAACTGTATAGACAGAGCTATAAGGTGAGATTTTAATGTAGAAAGCACCTTAGGCAAAAGAAATTTAAATATTTGCGTGAATGAGTTATTTAAATTTTGTCTTATGCACACAGATTTCCCACTTCCTAGTGGGAACCTCAGGACATAGTGGATTTAAAAAAACCCAAACTATTAGGTTTCATAGGGTCAATACAAGGTGTTCAGGATTTCCTAAATTAAAGCCCATTAATCAACTCTATGAGTTAGACATCAGTTAAATACAAGTGTCTCCAAACTGTACACTTTATGTTTACATATTCAAAATCTATGCCTTTTACCACTATAGTTATCCCAAACAAATTGTTAACTGACGATTGCGTGCAATTTTATTCTGTGGTGACTGAAAGAACATGCCCCTAAGAACAAACTTGCACTATGATTAGAGCATATGAAATATTACACATTACATAATTCTAAAGAGTACTTGCTCACTCTACAGCTTCGATCTCTCCTAAAGGGCAACCTTTTGAGACAATAGATTGAGTTCAGACTGAATATGAATAGTAGCAAAGCAATATCCTGACCAGTTAAAACATAGACCTGCTTCTTTGAAAAGGGTAATTTCACACAGCTGAAAACAGTTATGGGCAAAATCAAGTGGGAGGAAATACGGAAACATAAAATCATGAATTATGATTGGGAATTATTTAAGAATACTTTATAAAATGTCAAAACCTCCCACAATTCTATGCTCATGAAAGACTACTTCAGTAAAATAATCACCTCAGTTAAAAGGAGATGTCAAAACGGTAATAAAAATAATTTTTCAAAACTCCAACATACAATACACAGAAAATGGAGAAGCAGAGAGAAGAGAACAAAATATTCGGAAACAGACAACTGCTTAAGAATGTTGTAGTAGCACCACAGCCTGTATCATTTAGAGTTAAGAATATTAAGAAGGAATTTTATAAATTTACTCAGAACAAATGAAATGTAAAATCTGCAATAGTAAAATCTGATATTAGTTCAAAGTACTAACATGACTAAGCAAAATGCAGAAAACCTAGAAATATTACATAAATATTCTATTTTGGTATTTAAAAACATGCAGAAAAGGAAAAGCTAATGTGTCAGTGTTAAAAAAAGGTGTAATACCTACAAGCTGATAAGGTTGATACCCAGCAATATCAAGGAAATGGGACATAGGTGTCTGTCCATTAAGTATGTAGGCACATGGGTCACATCATCACTCTAGTAGCTCTGAATAAGGCAAATAAGCTCTCTATTTAGAGCAAAAGCACAGATCAGTCACCTCAGAATAGAAATCAGAAAAGCTTTGTCTGAATGATTAGCTGCCTAAAATTAGCCAATAGGAACTGTTTATCTCAGCAACATGTCTTAAATCCTCTGGCACATCAGGGTTCTACCCAACACCATCAGAAAATGCCTCAGATTTCACTAAAATAGTGCCTGAGGAGTTTGGGGTATTTTTTGGCATATTTTTCAAGACCTGGGAAAGCAGAGTTTTATTTTTAAATCATGCGTGGAAAAGAAGTGACTGAAATAAGAGTTAGGTGGCGATATATGACTACTTCCCAAACTGTCTGCTTGTTTTATGTAATGGCACTGTTGTGTCAAAGTTACAAATGACTTCTGTAATAAAGCTTGGATTAAGGGTCCCCTCCTTTTTGGTGAACGCCCTAACCATTTTATGTCATTTTCTCTCTTCTAATTGCCCAATTGTCCTGTCATTATTTTATGCAAATATGAGGCAAGCAACTTGACCTCAGAGTAATTTCTACAGTAATTATAAAGGTTTATTCCTTATGGAAGGGTACCTCTGTTTACTGTTTCCAGCAAAGGAAGCTTTGGCTAGGCTTATACTGCTTAATAAAATAGGTTTAAAAAGGATGGCTGGCTCCCAAGGCCCAATGAGTGGCCTGAACTCATGTCCGCAAGATCTCTTTCACCTTCCTTTCCTCCAAAGCAGACTGACTGCATTTATGGCTCGGCAGATATCACACGGGCTTTGTATCTATGTGGGCACAAGGTTGCATCACGTGCAGCTTTCGTGCAGCATGAAGAGGATACTCAGGACCCACAAAGGAGATTCTGCCTTGTTATTCTCCATTTAGCTCCTCATGTAGCAGATCGGTGCTGGTACTTCTGTCATTTTTGTCACTTCTGTCACCTCTGTCGTATTTTTGACCTCTGCATTTGCTGCTAATGTTCATGACAGAGCCAGCTTTTGATGCTACCTCTGTCCTGCTCATAGGCCCCCGTTAGAGTGGAGCCCGGCAGGCCACCACCTTTTGTGGAGAGCAGAGCAGGCAGAGGGTGGACTTCTCCCAGGAACTGCAGGATTACTACCAGAGCAGTGGTTAAGGACAATGACATTGGCTGAAGAGCTGTCTGAAGTCCAGTTCAGACTTTTAATAACGGGAGGGAGGTCACAACCCAGTAGAGCAGACACAGTGTCATGCATCAGAGACAAACAGCAGTGGCTTTTAGGTGCAGATGACCAACTTCTATGTCCTCTGAAAGGGACGGGCACCCTCCATGCAGTTCAGACTTCAGGAAGAGAGGTTTTCACTGTGCTCTGGAACTTCATTAGGCCTGACTTCAGTTGGCCAGTGTGGAATCAGTTTGAGGTCAGCACTTTCATGATTGTGGCAAAATCTGGTGAGATCACTGTCTATTCGTGAGTGAGTTAGACCAGCAATGTTTTCCAAGTCAATAAGGGTTGCTCTTCAGTGTAGACTCCCCAGCCGCTTTGATGCCTTTGATGGTATTCACATCTCCTTACTGGATCCCACGTGATGGCTCTCTCTATAAACGTTCATGCCAGATCATCCAGGAAGTCCTAGTAGGCAACCAGGAATGATTCATGGATGTCATCACCGGCAACACATCTGATAGCAGAATATCCGAACCTCTTTGCTGCTCTACTAAGGCAAGTTATCTTCTCTGATGTGTGGATATCACCTTGCATTGTGAGTGTATCACCTCGCACTGCTAGGAGCACTCTTGACTCTAACAGAGGCATCTTACTGTTCTGGCTGAAAATCAGGTGACCATTTTGAGAAAACTCACATTTTGCATGGGCCATGAACTCCTGCCATTTGTATCTGGATGTCTGAGGACCAGCCCAGACATCAGCATCATCAGCATTAACTAGTCAGTATCCAGCCAAATCCCTATTGATTATAGGGAAATAGAAAGAGAAAATATGTAAACTAAACCACCTGGTTCATGGGAGGGGGAGCAAAAAAGGAACGGTTACACGGTACATAAATGAGTGATTCTCTTCCTTAGCATGTCAGGGGCAATGTTCAAGGCATAGCCAGCCACAGAATCACAGAGGAGCTAGTAGTACCTAGAGGTAGTATGATACCGGAGGTGTTCCAGGAACAAAAAGGAACTGACTTTCTTGCCTCTTCCTTTTCTATTCATTCAGTAAACCCTATTTTGTTTGTCCTAGAAACAACAACTGCAGGCATTTGTTGTGGACCAGAAAATGTTCTTGTCCTTGTAACTGTAAACAGATTGGCATGGACTTGCCTGCATCTAGCCTTACGCTGCTCAGCATCTGTCAGCTCTGCTTCTGCAGTGGTGTGCACTGGCTGTGGCATTTCAGTGAAGGAAAGTAAGGCAACAGAGATATAACAGTCCTTGGTATGATCTGGAGACACCCCCGTTAGGGATCTACAACCACCTACACGCCAAAGGCAAGATTACCTATAAGGCTGCAGCGGTCTGAGGGGTTTCCTTTGTAGACAATGTCCTGGGCAGGCTGCCTGGAGACATGCTCTGGGCACATTTTGGTGAATGTCTCCAAAATGTTAAGGGCTGACAGTGCTCTGAGGGCAGGTCCAGGTCTAAAGATAGGCTTAGTTTGGCAGCACTGCACTTTTGGGTCTGAAAGAGGATCACTGTGGACACTACATACTGTAAGAAGGTCACTGTGGTCATCACACTTCTTTGCCATGTCTTCTGCAAACCGCTGTGTAGGGGCTGTGAGTCTTACCTACCTGCACAATAGACGATGCTGTGCTGCGCCATGTTGCTGCCCAGATACGCAGAGATGTAGCAATGTGCATTACCAGTATTACTGAGGTAGTTACGTGCTGCTTCTGCTGAAGCATAGGCATCTGAATTGTTGCATATGGGGTCCAATACTGAGTGGGTGTTCACCAGATGCTCATGAAAGCCAGTGTCTCACTACAAATTCAAAACTGCAGAAAAACCTTGACGCTGACCACCTGTGACCCAAACTCCATTCATTCACAAGGAGCCAAGCAACTAAGAGGTGCAAGGAGCAGGGGGGCTGTTCATGTGAGTGGAGCTGATGCTGAAGGTTCAGGACATTAGGGGTCTTGGGGAATTTGTGGGGAGGATATGTGATGGGCATTTGCCATGTAAGACAATCAAAATCCACTCCTAAGAGCACATCTTTTGTTCCAGCAGTGCAGGGAAGAAAGTGTTTCTCTTTTGTGCAGCAGCTTCTGTGCCCTCAGATGGATCCAGGGAGGACCACACACCCCTTTGTGGCCATGTATGGCAGAAACATTCCTGACTGGAGGGAGGTCTGTGCAAGCTGCTATGTTGATTGTCATTGCAGTGTGTTCAGGAGTAGCGACTTGTTGCAGGATTTACTAGGGTACTATTCAAAAGTAAATTATCTTTGCTGCTCCTTTGGTGTGGTGGAAAGATTTTGGTTGAAGAGAGGACTGGTCACCTAGTACCGATTCATTTTTCCAGGGTAAGCAGCACATTGTAGATACGCTTCTAAGATATGGTACATATTTAATCCCTCTTCCATTTGCCAAGGATATGGCATGAGGTGGAGCAGGAGGGGGGGGGAGTTATAAGGTGTGCTACAGTAGTACTAGAGGACAAGTCAGTCACAAAAAAAAGTGTTCAGTCATCCATACTGTCTATGGTGAATGGTTCCCTGAGCAGAATTCCTTCAAATCATTCAGGGGATCTGTCTTGGAGAAAGCTAGTGGAGAGCCCTTAGACAAAGCCAGGATATGATACAGTCTTTCAGTGTGGAAAATCAAAAATTCAGCCCTAGAATTCACTTCCTGGACTTACACAGTTTAGAAATATAGATATGTATATTCTAGTTACAGCTTTAAAGTTGTACTTACTAACAGGTAAATTAATAGATAAGGTTCAAATGACATGACTGGTTCTCCTACCAGCTCTCTTTTTGTTGTCAAGAAAGTAGTTGCTACTGAATGCTCCGAATGGCAAGCCTGGTAGCCATTCTTATCACACACTGGTGGCATCAAATTCCTGTGGGATAAAAAGAAAGCAGTGTGTGACCACCTAGGAGATTTAGACATATGATAGTGACTGAGCGGCTCATCACTGTCAAGCCTGGTATTTTGCTGAGTATGCCTAGCAGGACAATTGTAAGTGTCAGGAAGTTAGCATGAAAAAAATGAGGTGTCCAGGTTTCTGGACTTCGCGAGCCTCAAGTGCTTAGGCATGGAAAGGATACCAAACAGGCTATAATGCAAGATTTAGATCCTAACTTGTACACTAAATGTCTAAGATGATTTGGGATTGGTAATGAATTGAAAGAGGGTAACAGAACCAAAATCAGACATAATGGAATGCAAGTCTTATTAAACAAATTTCATGTTATGCACTGAAGTGGAAAGTTTGGATGAAGGCAATCATATTGGTGAAATACTCTTATACTTCTGTAAACTGGCTTATCAGTATAGCCTCTATTGGAGGGAGCACTACAAAGCACTTTAACTTACAGATCACATCCAATTTAGTATTTCAGTGGAATTTCACTTAGAAATATATTGTTTGTATTTGATGTCTTCCTGTATAGAGTTTGTGTGGCGAGGTTTTGGTAGCAGGGGGGCAACATGGGTGGCTTCTGTGAGAAGCTGCTAGAAGCTTCTCCTATGTCCCATGGATCCAATGCCAGCCGGCTCCAAGACGGACCCACCGCTGGCCCAGGCTGAGCCCATCAGCGATGGTGGTAGCGCCTCTAGGAGAACGTATTTAACAAGGGGAAAAAGGTGCTGCACAACAAAAACTGCAGCTGGCGAAAGGAGTGAGAATATGTGAGAGAGAAAAAAAAAAAAGCTCCAGCAGCTGAGATGATACTTATACAGCATACTCTTTATAGTCCCTAGAGTATAGTTTGGGGGTGTTTTTTTTTTTTCAAAATATACCATGCAGGAGCTCAGACCAAACTGAATTACAGTGGTAAGATTTTTCTTAAAATAGACTATTTTGGGAGATATATTGGGAAAAAGAAAAGAAAGCTAGAGTCTCACATGGTTCAAAGATGTAATAGAGTATTTTAGTTTGGGAGGAAATAGTTCATGTTGTCTGCTCCAGCACCAAGTGTGGTCAGTTTAGATCAACTTTTTAGGACCATGTTCAGTTGAGTTCTGAATGTCTACAAGGATGGAGATTCCATAACATGTCTGAGCAACCTTCCACAGTGTTTGAACACCATCTTTGTGAAAGCTTTTTCTTACTATCTCATCAGAATTTTACACGTTGGAGTAGATGGCTTCTCCACAGTCTCCTTGTTCTCTCTTTTATACCAGAGGTTGATCCAAGGATAGTTAATGATGCTCCATCTCTCTGTGACCCCATTATACAGGCTGATAATCATTGATACCTCTTGCCAGTCTGAGGGGTTAGAAGCGGTCGGTGTCCCTGTGACTTGCAACTGTGGAAAGAGCACACGCTATTTTTCCCCTGTATTTTTTGATAAATCCTCTCACTCGTATTAACAGCAATGTTAAACTGATTGAAAGCTACTGAAGTTGATTGATAGTTTCTTCTACTTGGATCATGTCAAAATTGGGTTGGTCTCATGAATAGAAATGTTATTCCATGTGTTTCAGTATCAGGTTTTATTCAGAGTTCGTACTCAACCATGAAAACTCTGTTAGGTAGCTAAATGTCTCCTCTCTGATCAGATAAGTGATTTTAGAGGGTTGTAGATGTTTGGGGCACATTCATTCTTTTAAGCTGTGCTTATCTGTATGCATACTGATATAAAATACAAGCTGTTTTCTGAGGTTCAAATAGGAGTTCTCTGTATATAATATAACAAATGCTTCTCAGCTGTCTGTCTGTGATTTCATGGCTTTACACACATGGAGGCCAAGATTATGTTTCTTTCTGAAATAAAAATCAATGACAGGTATGCTTGGCAGCATGACAACTTTCCTCAGGAGAAAAGCAGCAAATACCTTGTTTGTTGAGTGTAAATCCAAATATAGAGCTCCTCATGTATCACCTCTTCAGCTGATGGCTTAAGACCACTTAGTGATTGCTTCACTCTCCATCTTCTTCGGTCAGCCATCATAGTCTGGATGTGATCCTGGAAGCCTAGTTAGTAAGGAGAAAAGATCATAACATGAGATTTCCAGAAATAAAACAAGTTATTGCTGCAACTTGCTTTGTCTCTGTTCTATCTATGTGAAACAGGTGGCTGAAAGCCATTTTCTAGTGCAGTAACAGTAAGACAAATACGTAGCAACAGCTTCAGTGCTGCAAACTCACTGTAAAGTAAATGAAACATTGTTCAGCTTGTTTTCTGATAGTACAACAAGGTTTACTACCTCAAGGGATCTGGCGTCTTGTAGTAAACCTGGCTAAATCTTAATGAAGTTTTTCTGTCATTATCTTTTTACATTAACAGAGGTTAATTCTCCAGGCAGTTCTCAGATATGTGCATAACTAAGTTTTACTCCAGACTAAATCCAAGGATATAGACAGTGCAGGCCCTGAAAATGAACTTAAGGGATTCCTCATTAGAGCAGTGGTCAGAAACACTAATCATCTGTGGCTCTGTCTTGTCCACAAGCTCTGAGTTCAAAGGAGACTGTTGGCCTCCAGGGAATACTCAGACATTGCATTGGAGTCGTAGTAGGTGAAGAGTTACTTTTTCTCTTTAGTCTAATAGCACTGCTAATGCCAATTCATTAAAGCATTCAAGAGTAAAGTGAAAATGCCCTATTTACCTACAGAAGCTGTATTCTGGTATCTTTCGCAAAATCAACGTTAGAGAATTGGGTCTGAAGTCAAATCATGCAGCCATGCAGAATTTACTGTACTCTGATCTATTTTCATAGATCTATATTTCATAAAGGTGAGGGAAAGAGTATTTAAAATTACATTATTGGAACCTTTTCCAAAGGGGTGATGCCTAAGCAATTGCATTTCTCCCACCCTGGAATAAGACTTACATTGTTCGTGAATTCTCTGACTATGATCTGATATTATGCAAATTTGATAGACTGAAAGAAATATGGAAGAAAAACCACAGGCATATTGGAAGAAAATAGATTTTATTCTCTTACACACTGCTCCATACTATGAAGTATTAATCTTCTTGGTTTTTTTTTTAATATGAATTCTGTTTATGTTATTTTGTTTCCTCTATTCTTCTCATAAAAAAAAGACATTTGTAAGTTAGTCCACTGATCATTCTTAGTGTCTGTTTTCCCTTTTTACTACTGTTCTCAATTCTCTTTGCAGGAATCTTCAAGTCATGTCACACTTCTGTCTTCTGCTGTGAGAATGCAGTAAAAGTAAACAAAAGAGTAAGTTATGTTTGTTATGTTCTCCTGAGTTTTGTACTATTTTTTAAACAAAAATAAACTGAAGAATGAAATGACATGAACATTA
This sequence comes from Harpia harpyja, assembly GCF_026419915.1. Taxonomy (NCBI): domain Eukaryota; kingdom Metazoa; phylum Chordata; class Aves; order Accipitriformes; family Accipitridae; genus Harpia; species Harpia harpyja. The sequence goes on along the minus strand of NC_068944.1, from coordinate 2,150,301 downwards.
TAAAAATTACAAGATATTAATTTTCAAGGTCTGATTGTTAATAACCTACTAAACATTTGCTAATGTATCTAGTAGTCTTGCTAGGAACTTAGGAGTCATGATATCTTACTCTTTGTTGTTAGCAAAAATAGTTTCACAGTTAAAAAAATATATTTGTTCCAGTTATTTGCACACGTAAGGACAAAAGCCAGCTTGAAATTATATTTTGGTATTTTATCTACCTATGTGAATTGCACAGACTGCAACTTAAAGGTTAATGAACCAGATAGGGCAGTTAGAAACCAATGGTCCATAAAAACTTTAATATATTGTACATACAACCACAGTGTTCCTCCTAATATATTTATTTTTTGTTCTCTCAAGTGAGGTATTTCTGCATTAAGCAGAATCTAAATCAGGTGTGTATACACATACTTGACAATAGGCATTTTCAAGTAAAGTAATTAACTAGAGGCAATGTAGCTAGATGTTAAAAACATGCAGATGTGAATTCAGAAGCAACCAAAAAGGAATGTATTGATACATGACACAGAAATACTTTTTTATCTGTATTCTTGTTTTCTGTCTTAAGAATCAAATATCCAACAACGAGCTATGTTGAGCTATATGTCCCAAAACAAGGATATCTCACTGAATGCCAAGAAGGGATGGGAGAAAACTGCACTACAAATAGTTGATGACAGCTGTAAGCGGTTTACCTGTAGATTTATCAAATCCCTGAATGCATGTTTCTCAGTGTCTGCTTCAAAACCTACTTGGCCTTCAGGACTGAGAGAATAACATCAATGGGAATATTAGGACTTTGAAAAAAGCAATTCTAGTATACTAAAGCAGACTTAATAAATCTTATTTCAGCAAGGAAAAAAAGCCTTGCTTTCAGTTACTCCCTGCTAAAAGTTCGGGAGAAAATCTGTTTTAGTACAAAACAGTCCTGACCCTGAGAAGTTTTGAATGATCACAGTTTTTAGTTATGCCAATTAAGCAAATACAATTTAAAATACTTAACCAATACTATAGTATGTCTATCAGTATATGTCAGCTTACTGAGAGAGGTAATATAAATTAGAGTTAATGTTTAGAATAAACAAGTGGTCTGAGAATAGGAAGGATTTAAAACTTCTTGAGGAAAAAATCCAATTATAACTGAAATGACAAAACCAGAGACCAAGTATGGTTGTAAGCCAAGATATTCAGATCCTTAGAAAATCAGGATTTAAGAGACTTCTTACAGAGCTATCAAAGTAGATAGCTAATAACAATATAATAACACAAAAATCACTATATATAAAGGAAGAAAAAAGAAATATAATGAAGTACTTCACAACAGATCTCTAACACAAAACAATTCTATACATTGAGTAGAAATGTATTACTCATTTTAGCAACAAACAATTGCTTCTAAGACTGTTGAGCCAACACAGAGCTGAAAAAACTGAAAATTACTTTAAGAATCCAGAAAATGACAATTCATATCTTGAGAAAAAGTTGCTATGAAACACTGCTGAAATGGGGGGGGGGGAATACTGAAAATAACACTGAAACAGGAGATCCTGAGATACCTACAAGAAGGCTGGGACATTTATAGTGCTTTGTAGCTTCACATATAAATTTACATTTTCAGAATTTGCACCTGCAAGATTGACAAGCACACAGGTTGATCTTGGTATTCAGATTTGTGTGATTACTGCTTCCTTAGCCTACAGCATGAGTCACTACAGCTTGGGCTAAAGAACAAAACTCTCAAATTGACAGCAGTCCTAATATCCAGTGGAGGAGGTGGGAAATTAAAACATACTAATAAATGAGTTACACCTGTGCATATACAGAAGCACAGGTATTTGTAGGTATTGAATGGGTAATCACACAAATAAGTGCCCATTATTTTTCAGTTATTATTGTAGTGCTCTCTATGCAAACACAAGACTTTCAACTGCAATTTAGGCAGCAAGATTTTAAGATTTCTTTTTTAATGGCTTTAGTTTTTCTTTATTTTTTTTTCTTAAGGGAAACATGACATAATGTGGCCAAGTATCCACAACTGTTTCAAAAGAAAGAAGGAGACTTTTTTTCATTATTATAGGAAATGTTTATGGGTGAATTATTTCAGTGGTTTTAATATTGCAAAGAGTTTACCTATCATATAAATTTCTACAATGCTTTTATTGTATAGCTGTATAACTGAACCATGGAATGGGAGAGAAATGACCAATCTAAAAAAGACTATGCAGCTTATGGGGAATGTTTGTTTTATCATGTCAGGTAAGAAAATAAAGAGGACTCTTTGCCAAAAACCAAAATGGGTTTAATTTACTTTTCTCCGATAATGTTGAAAATAAGTATGACTCTTTGTTTTACATTCAAAGCAGCTCTGCACAAATCCTCACTCCTATCCTTGCTTTATGGTAGTATTTACTTCTGAGTAAACTAAACTCTTGGTGTCATATTGGTGATGTTCAATTTCTTCAGGATTTCATATTAATACACTCATTTTTAATAGGATAAAACAGAATATTAAAAAATTGAAAGAGGAGGATTCTGGAAAAACATGTCTAGATAGTCACACAAGTAAATTGGTAGATCTGATATTAGCTCTTCTGTGTGGAAGTTGTTAAAAATCCTAGTGGTGAGTCAGTTGATATTTTTCTGTTCAACACAAAGTATCTTGAGCATGAATAAAAAGTAATGTGTCAGAAGTACTGTTAAGTGGCTGATTTTTAGGAAAGAGAATGTTACATGTTACAACCCGCTTTTATACAGAAGTATAGTTAAAAGAAATTACTGTGTTACTTTACAAATTAGATCATTCTCAGAGTAGAGGAAGACACAAAATGTTATTTTAGTAGCATTTCCAGTTCAGGGAATTTTTAATTCAAATTTTGGGTATCATCACTATATTCACTAGCATTATCCTTAATTTAATTCCTGTTGAATAGCTGGGACAAAGCTTTAACCATGACACTGAGTGAAAGTCCCAGATTTACAGCAGCTGTCTGCCATTTTACTGCACTTTTGCTCCAGTTTTCATTAGTTTGCAATTGGTAATTACCAATTAATAGTAGACACTCAAAATATATTCTATTTCTTCCTTTTTTTTTTTTCATCACAGAATGAGTGTAGACTATGTTTACCTTCCAGGAATAGAAAGATTTGAAATGAGAAGAAAGTGCCACGCAAATGTAAAACTACTTTGCAAGGGAGACTCAGAGAAGGTGAAGAGGACAACTAAGTATACTGTCCTCTTTGGTTTTGGTGGTGGTGGTGGTGCTTTTAACTCATGTAAAATAAAAGATATACAGAGACAGCAAGAAAAAAAACCTTAGAAACGTTTTCTGCTAGAAGTGAACTCTGTTATTGTCATGTCAAACCAGCCTTTTGCAACCTTCCTGGCGGCAGCTGTTTTTCAAATTAAAACTCAAGCCAGCTATAGCTAAAAGAGCAGTCCTAGCTGAATGGATGAGTCCAGCAAGATCACAAAAGACTGCACAGTTCAGCCTGATCTGAACCTTGTGATGGAGCAAGAGCAAGACTGAAATAGGGCTCCTTTGAAAAGAAATGGGAAAGAATAGTCTGTTTGTTCAATTAAAGCAGCCTGTTATGTTTTTGTTATCATTAATATTTTTGGTATTGTGCCACGTTCAATTCAGCTGCACACCTGGAAACAGAAGCAAAGCATGGCTGATATGTATTTCTTTTTTGAAAAGTTTAAGTATGGCTACTATTGCTTTACACAGTTACGCAGCAGTTTTCCATGTCCAGAAAAAGGACAGCATTTTTATAGAGTCTGACCAAAGTATAAACCCAGTTCTCAGCTGTTCTATGTTTTTCACTTTAATTTTAGAATAATATAAGGAACTCAGATTCTCATTCTCTCTTTCACTTGCATCCTATTCTCTCAGCTATTTTACACTTCAGAATAAACCCAAGTGAATTTAGTGCAACAATTCCCAAATATAAATGCATGGAACCTCATGACAGTTGTCTGAGTTAGGAAAAGTTATTATTGTCTGCATTTTATGTTTGATGAGTGACGTACAGAGAGATGAAACTATCTGGCAGTAGTTCTGAACAGCAATAGCAGTCTGAACTCAAAACTGATATGCAGTACAAAGACTGGTTTTTTTAGCAAAAGATTCTTTTGAAGAAATGCCTTACATAAAATATTTTTACAACTTAAAGATTAGCTGCTACTTTTAGGAGTAGAGTCAAAGATGGAGAATGAAGTGGTCTGTGCAGGGTTTCAAAGAGGAAACAAAGACTTGGTAAATTAAAGTAATGACACTATATTTTAGGAATCCATTGTAATTCTGATTTTAGTTCCGAGTTTGTGACTAGAGCATGAGTGCAGTTTTCACACAAATGTTGAACTATGAAATTGGTACTGAAATCGCTATCAGGTTTTCCTCTGCCTATTTGCTGTTACACTGCAAAGACAAGCATTTCAGATATAAAAAATCAGGGAGAACAGGAAGAAAGAAAATGTAGTTCCTTTGAATTTATGTGTGTACCACAGACTTTCTTCAACTTAGTCAACACAAATATACTCAGTCCACTGAAAAAGTTAGAGGCCAAAAGTTGCTTACTTGTGGAAGGATTAGGTGAGTCAAATCTGGTTTGACATTGTTTGATTTCATTTTTCTTTCCTGGGCATGAAAACAAAGATTTGTTTGTTTTTCAGCAGTACACACATCGGGTATTTGATATTATTAAAACATTTCCAGTCCACCTATGTTTGACCGATGAAAACTCACAGAGATGTAATATGACCGAAATAAATCACAAACACCACCGTTTCTGCTACTTTGACTGGGCTTCAATTATCATTAATTTGTGTTTAAAAAAATCCAATCATGCTGTGACCACATTATAAATGTACTCTTTGATGATGATTTGACTACATGAACTTTCTGTCAGTTATGCATTAACCTTAGTCACATGCAATACGAGGGCTCCACTAGCATGGGGGAGAAAAGCTTTTCCCATTACTCCCCACTCTGTTCCGCCCCCCCGCCCCTCTTTTCTAATAGAAAAGGGAAAATTGGCAGATGATAACAGCCTCCTGCCTATGTCTATGCTAGGAAACAGAGCTTAGAAAACAAAAAGATCAACTTCAGACTTTGTTTTTGTAGATGCTGTGTTTTCTTAATATGGAGATTCATCCTCAATGCAACACAAAAGACTACAGCAGGCGTTTTGACCTACTGGCTGCACAAGAGGCAGAAAACATGTAGTGAGGATAGAGAATGTGATTTTCCTGGAGGAATTTATCCCTGGAAAATGTATTCTGGTATGGCAGCTCTTTCTAGAGGTGCAGCACATACGTCAGTAAAAAAGGAGAAGAAAAACTACCCTGCTGGCCAGTGCAAATGGGCAGATTAATGGATTACTCAGTCCTCAGCCTGTCAGCCCAGTAGGGTCACTAGGGTCTCAAGTGATGTTCACTGCACTTAAGAGTACAGGGTTTCTGTGCGCTTGCTCGTCACTTTAGATACAAACATGCAAAGAGATCCTTCTACTTCTCTTCAGTTTTAATATCCATGTGTAGTCACAGTCCTGTCTCTAGGTGAAATATCCAATTCCACCAGTAACAAAACAGTATCGCTGAAAATTGTGAATCCATTTTTATTTTAAAACCCCTGATTTTTCTGCTTGAAATTTCACAATCATATTTTTATTTAATATTGTAAAGATGATATATACTTGAAATTTGGCATGATTAATGCATGTTGTTTTTTTCCCCATATCCTGAGTGCATTGCTGCAAAGCTAGGTATAAGCACTATTCCTGTCTTGGAAAACTTACATTTTAATTATAGATAAAACTCCACAAGGAGAAAGAAATAGATAAAAATTCCTGCAGCTACATAGCTGAAAGCATTGCATGGTTTATGACTTAGAATCACTCTGTTGAAGAGGCTAGCCTGCAATTGCAGGAATTGAGACTCAGTAATTAGGATGTCCATTTCAGTCCTTTATTCTGTCTGGTGTACTTTGGTCAATGGCACCAAATACCTTTTTGTTCTTCATATTGGGCAAAAAACTCCTTCAGATTTTTACCAAGCAGGCAGAAGTCAGAAACGAGAAGGGTAAAGCATTAGCCAGACTGCAGTGAGGTATGTAAACTTTCTGTCACTGCATACCTCATTGTTGACTTTTGAAATTAGTATTCTGAAAGAGAGGTTTTAACAATTTTGTCTCAGTGGGCAACTTAAAATATTACATGGATGGTTTTACATGGAATTAGTAAATATAAGGAGAACTAGAAATGTTCTGAATGAACTTGTTTTATTTGGAGAAAATATAAATTCTGCATCCTTCTCCTAAGCTGTTTAGTAATAATCTTGAAATATTTTTCTTCAGTAGTTGATTTTTAAGCCAAATCAGTTTGTGATTTTCAGTCTTTATAACTAAAAAAGCTTGAGGAAATGGACTATATTGTTAAACCAAAGAATGGAATTGTTTTCTTCTTTGTCATTTTCTAGAAATAAAGCTGAAGCTGTGTTCTTGAAAAGTATACTGCAGAATAGGAAAATATGGAAAAAAATATAAATACAAGAAAAGCATTGGCTCCTTTTCCCAGCACTTTTCACAATAATATGACCACTCAGCTAATTGTTTCAAAAAGTGAAAAAAACCCCACTTAATTCATGAGAGCAAATAGGAGATGTCATTATAATCAAAGTCAAGAGAATGAACTGATTTGGACTTTCTTGAAATACAAAGTATATACAATAATATGAAAAGACAGATAGGCCAACATATTTGACTTACATGGGGAATGTGTGTGTGTGTGTGTATTATATATGTATCCCAGGGAATGGAAACCTCTTTTAGTCCCTGAATATATTCCCAGTATTATAATTTCCATGACTTCAGACATAGAAGACACCATTTCTGTTCTTAGCATAAAATCCTACCTGCATATAAATCTTCAAAAAAGTTGTCATTGCCGTAAACTCTTTGAATATGTATGCATTACACAATGAAGAAAATGTAGTCTGGAAATTACCATGAGAATCTCAGGGAAATTTTTTTCCTAATGGTATTGGACCCTTGAAATAAGTGGTAGTGGTGGTTCTTTTAGTTTGTTCATTTGTACACAATTATGCCTGAAGAACTATTTTTATATTTTACTATCCATTTTGATGAGAAGCTTATCTGCCAGACTTGTCCATCAAACAATGCTCAAACAAACTATAAGTATGCAGACTCTAGTTATACAGACTGTGCTTCTGTATAGATCATATAAATAACATGCACTGTTTAGGCAATTGTGGAAATGTGTAGCTGTATGTTTGAAAGTTTAGAGCTAAGTACTTAGTTTGTCTTTTTACCTTTTCCCGAAGGTGACAGTGTGTATGTATGTAAAAAATATTTGCAGGTGAACAGAAAATTATTTTAATATTTCCTGCTTAAGTGTGATTTTTCTATTTAGTAGTGTAGATGAACACTATACACTGTAATAGTGTAAAACCTTTTTCCTTTCAAGTTCCTTTGGACTTGCAACAAATTAAAAAAAGAGCATTCATTGTCTACATTATCATATTCTTTTTTTGTTTTTAAATCAGCTGAAATGGTATTCCATTACACATGAACTAAAATTTCAACACTGACAAAGCTGATTAAAACCTATTCAGTCAGGCTGCAGTGTGATCAAATTTGGTCTGAAAGGTCAGGCTAAAATAGCTTCCTATTTCTCCATCTGATGTTTACAATCTCTTACATTAAATCCATCTGAGAGAGATTTTGCTTAGACAGAACAACATGCATACGGAAGGAAGAGGGTGGTAAATTCATTGTTATGAGGAAATGCAAAGAAAAGGGTTTATGAGAAGGAGAAAAGAACTTAGAGTATGATTGTCTTCTTCAAGATATGCAGAGCAAATGAAAGGGGAAAAAAAGCTGAGATACTGGGGGGTGGGGGAGGGAGGCGGGGAAGAGGGATAGAAATGACAGAATTAAAGACAGCTGGTCAGACCAGTTAGTTGCAACATGCCAGACTTTGAATTGTGTTTTGTTCCTTTCCTTTTTCTTCAAAATAATCAGTTTTCCTTTATAGCTGTCTTCATAAATATTCCACCATTTTTCCCTCTGTCTTTCTTCTACTTCTGCATTATTTATGCCTTTAGGTGAAAATCTTTTCCCCCCTTTTGTTCTTTGTAAGTTTCAGGCTTTTTCCATGGTTTTATCTGCATTTGTCAGTTATTTGTGTAATGGTTCATTGCTATACCCAAATCAATTGTTAGCTTTTCCTGAAGAAATATTTTCTTTTTTTTCTCATTTGAAAGGAGGAAAAAACCATTGACACAGATTACACAGCTAATTTTTAAATAATGGATATTTCCTATATTGTCATATCTGTTGTCATCTGCAGCAAAAGTTTTAACTTTATCCACCAGTATCATTGGATTCTCCAGTCTCTGTTGATCAGAAACTAAAGGCAGTGTGATGGTGAGGTGTTTCATGTTTGCATGTCAATGTTGTAATTTAGCATTTGTAAATTCACATTGAATACTATTAGAATTAGGATCAGGAGTGCTCTCCCTGAGCTATATGGCCTCAACCCCCACCTTGGAGGGACTGTTAAATGTCAGAGAAGTCTGTTAGCAACAGCTAGGTAGATCCACAGGACTCCTCTGCTTTGCCAGTAGCTTAATCCCCTGTGCAAAGTCTTATCTGGATTTGTGTGGGAGACCAGTGTTTAGCATTCAGTAAGTAGGCAAGGCTGTTCTCCTACAGGGATGACCTCCCTGACCTACTAGACTATACCAAAAATTACACTGATCCATTAGAAAGATTAAGACAAAGACAATAATAGCTCCTATGATTTATCTTTCTGTTTTTATGAAAAGTTCACAAGTTTGCCAAAAATGACAGGCAGGAATAGATAATCTCTGCTTTTTATCACTCAGATCAGACAGACTTAATGTTACCAATGAAAAGACAAATGCCATGCTTCTATTTGTGGAGGCCGAACAAAGAATAGATCATTTTTTTTCCCCTAGGAAACATCAAGTTAAAATTCTTTACTTTGAGGACCAGAGTAATAATTCAAGTGACATTTGGCAAGGTGAAATGAGTAGACAATTATTATTACTAATGTACATTTGTTTCAATATTTGACACAGACAAGGTCAGAGAGCATTGACCGTTTCCTCTACAAAACTATTCTGCAGTCACTCAGGGTACGTGTCATTCAGTGAAATCTCTAGTGACGCAAGGGATTTTGTAGGTGATATTAACAACAAACGTAGATGAAGGTTTATTTTTTTACACTAGGAATTTATCCATCCTTTTCTTCTGCCAAATCAATGGAGTCTGATTATAGAATTAACTGCTGCAATCATCACGCATTTTGGGAAGGTTGTGGCTGGGTAATTAGAAATAGCAAAGCTGTGCAAATAATTTATCAATAAAGGTGAAATAGCAAAGTTGTGTTTTATCCCCTGTTAGCAAAGAGGGTAAAAAAAAAAAAAAAAGAAGAAAAGTTTTTGTGGTGGTTTTTGTTTTTTTTTTTTTTTTTTATTTGCTGCAGAGCTATGAATTTGAAAGCAATTGAAGCTCATTGGAGCACATCACACTACATGATAGGACAAAGGAAGAAAAAGTTAATATTTACCTTGCAGTTTCATGTAGTCTCAATCTGATTCTTGTCAGGAATATATGAATATATGGGAAACATGGAAATACTGTTTTGTGTCATTTTCTGATTATTAGATAGAAATAATTTTCCAGGTTCTGTCCAAGAACAGTGTATGAATCCATTGCTGTTTCTTTCAAATGTACTAACCTATAGTTATTCAGCAAAATAACTTGTTTATTTCTCTGTTAATATTTTTCATACAGTGATCACCAGGATAATTTATACTAATAATATTTAAATCACTGAATAATTGAGGTTGGAAAGGAACTCTGGAGATCACCTACTCTAACCCCTGTGCTCAAGCAAGGTCAGCTGGAGCAGATTGCCCAGGACCATGTCCAGTTGTGTTATGAATATTATCAAACAGGAGATTCCACAATCTCTCTGGGCAGCCTGTTCCAGTATTTGACTGCCCTCACAGTAAAAAAGGGGTTTGTGTTGTATTTAGATTGAATTTCACATGTGTTAATTCATGCTCATTGCCCCTTGTTCTGTCAGTGGTCACTATTGAGAAGAATCTGGCTCCCTCATCTTTATTCCCTCTAATCAGGTATCTATATACATTGATAAGATCCACTCTGAGATTTCTCTTCTCCAGTTGGAAGTGTCCTACCTCTCAGCCTCTCCTCATATGAAAGGTGGTCCAGTCCCTTGTCATCTTTGTTGTCCTTTGCTGGACTTGCTCAAGTAAGTCCATATCTTTCTTGTACTGGGGAGCCCGGAACAGGACCCAGCACTCCTGATGTGTCTCATCAGCCCTGAGGAGTGCAGGAAGGAACACCATCCTTGACCTGCTGGCAATGTTCTTCCTAATGGAGCTCAGGATGCTCTGGACTTCATTGTGGCATGGGCACATTACTGACTTATGCTCAACTTGTTCCCCAAGACTCCCAGCTCCTTCTCTGCAAAGCTGCTTTCCAGCTGCTTGGCCCCCAGCATGCACTCATGCTTGGGGTTACTCTTCTGCAGATGCAGGACTTTGCCCTTCGCGTTATTGAACTTTATGAGGTTTCCCTCTGCCCTCCAGCCTGTCCAGGTCTCTCTGAATGTCAGCACGCCCGTTTTCCATGGCTTACGCCCTAACTGATCAAGATCTGTAGTCTTGACAGAGTGATTAAGATGGATCTATGCCTGAATTCTCTTTATGCCACTTGGTAGTGGACACCTACTTTAAGAAATAGTAGGAACATCAGGAGAAATACCTTATATCTCAATTAATAGGGAGAGGACCACAAAAGAAAGGCATATACTAGCAGACTAGAAAACTTGAAGGCATTCTAAACATTACTTTTGTAAAAGAAAAAAAATAGCATCACAATCTGTTTTATGTGCATATTTCACTGTACTGGTGTTTCTTCTTTGTCAGAAAAAAAAAATACAGTAGCAGATTTCAGAGAACTGCCCTACCAGGCACTTGCATTTGTTCTTGCACAGAAATGGATGTAGTTGCCCATCATAACTTTAGGCAACCATGTTTTGAAATATTACCCTTTTGAATTCTCTTGTTCTGGTTTGCCCATTTTTTTGAATGTGGATAATAGGATGTGAATAATTGCATGAAACATTCTGAGAGGAGTAAGTTGAGGGAAAAAAACCCCACCTCTAAGTAACATTCTGTCATCTTTACCCAATTATTCCTTACTGAGTTCATAAAAGTACTCTCTTGTGCGCCATTGAGCTTGTTTGTTTGAGGAAGAAGCAATAAGAAATGGTAAGAATGCCAGATTCTGAATATTGGTTTTAAGAGAAAATTCAGAGATTAAAATACTAATGAATTCTCTGATGATTCCACTGTGCACTTTTTATTTATTTAATCTTACACAGCCAAGAAAATTGACAGAAACAGCAACCCAAAGCTACTTTTGTATAAACTAGACCTCCTGAATAACACTTCCGTTATAAATTTTCACTCACAGCACCGTAAATAACATGAACACACACTGTACATTACACAGAATTGGTTTTCAACCTCTTATACCCCTTACTACATCATACAGGAACAAAACCTCACTGTAGGCAACTCATGTAAACCTTTTAGCATTCAGAAGTCAGACTGATTTCTCACTTCTGTGAGCAAAATAATTCTGAATTATTTTATATCATAGAAATAATTTAGCTTTATTTTATAATAGTAGTACTTTAAAACAAGAAAGAGGGAGTGGGAGAGGAATGGACTTGATACCAGACCCATTTGTCATAAATCAGAGGAGTTGCATGTAAATCAAAAAACTGCATGTAAATCAAAAAATCATGAGGTACGTGATTTTTTTGGCCTTTTCCTGAGTCCTTGGTCTTGGAGAAAAAGTCATAAGTCTGTATTTATCTGGCCTTTTATTCACAGTACAGGAAACCAAAGAGCTAAACTGACTCCCACAAGACACCTTTAATCAGTCTGAGACATATACAGCAGGTGACTTCTGTCAGTACAAAACAAGGAAGAAGAAAGGTCTATTTACAGCACTAACTGTTCTCATGAGCCCAGTTTTCAATCACTCAATTCACACTACAGGCACCAGAATTTTTGTATCCTAATAATAATTCTGCAGAATCTCATACGGCTTTTTTGTTCAGACCCTGCTAACTTTCAAATTCACAAGCTCATTCAATCAGAAAGAATTCTTCCTGCCCTACGACTGAATGTGTTCTTGATCAGAAATGAGCAATCACTGAAAGCATTGTATAAAATCTTTTCAGGGTGGTGTACTTCAATTTGACCAATGGACCATGGTGGAGCACCACTTTTATATCTTGAAACCTTTATGACTGCTGCTAGAGAAATCAGAGCTGCAAGGCATCATTGAGTTAAGCTAAAACATCCATCCCTACTAAAGGAAAAGGATGGGGGGAAGCAAGCCCTAGCTAGGTCCTACCACAGAAACTGTTTTGCAGCCTTTGCGATTGGAACATCTCTGACACTTACTAACCCTTTTTCCACTCTGGTTCCCAGTGTTACCATGAGCAGCACAAACGTGCCACGGCTCAAGGAAACACAGAGAATGGAATATTATTCCGTTACTCACAACATTATAGTCCTTACTTTTCTGTATATGGGATTGATATTTCTGCCTTTTAGCATAAACGCATATTCTGCAGTACGGGCTGCCTAGGGGCACCGCACAGTTGGTGTAACACAGCCGTACATGCCATCCTCTCCCTTACTGGGATTAGTGGCCAACTCTGGACAACTGGAACGTGCAGGCAGCTTGACTGCAAACAGACTACCTTTGTAAACAGTGTGGACACATGAGGTAAGCTACAGGATTCTCAAATTCATGCTGAGAAACTGATTCAAGAAAAAGAAAACTCCCTTGCTGATAGTAAGAATTCAGTACAGAAGAAAAGCATGTAACAACTCACATTTCCAAAATAGGCACCTGAATTTCATGCACTAAATTTTTAATTTAATAAAGGATATTCCTAAAAATATTTAACAGGATCACCACAAGAAAATAAGCAGCAATCTATGCTGAAGTTTGAGTTTACAAAATTAATAATACCAAGAATATTACATTTTTCTGGTGTTGAAAGTGTATTTCTAATACACATAGGCCATTAGGAAAGCAGTATTTGTAAGCAAGTATTAATCTCTGATTTAAACTGGGCCACACTGAGCGTGGCCAATTTATATACCAAGAAAAGTAAATATGTTTGATATATCTTTTAAAACTATACTTCAGAATATACTACCTATGGAAAAATGAGAAAACACTTTCAGTAGCAATTATAAGCATGAAATAACATATAGCTACTGTACGGTATTTTTTAAATTAGGAGTATCATCTTGCTTATTTTCAGAGTTGATACAGTTCAATATTGGTTTTTGTTATACAACATAATCCTGAAGAATTTGAATATGGCAATTTGAGGTAGACAGCCTTATTCAGTGGTAAACAGCATGTTCATTTTCTGTTCCTCAATGAGTAGTTTCAGAATCATTATGTTATTCAATTCCCAAATGTAAAAACTTTTGTGGAATATTACAGCATCACCAATTATGATTCAGCAGCCTGATATAACTGAGTATGTTCACCCAGCATTTACACAATTTAACATGTGACTCTTGCTGATGCTAGTGGAAAAATCAATGGATGATTAATATTATGGAAACGCCAACAACAGCCCCAGGATTGGACTGAGAGGGTTGAAAATGAATTGCTGACAGCAGGCAATACTCCAGGAAGATATAATAGTGAAAAATGGACAAAAATAGCAGTTATTCTCGCTGAACTTTATTGACTATCAGGAAGGAAGGTTTACACACTGACTAAGGAAAAAGAGACAATCTACAATGTGGCATAGAAAAATAGCTGTAACAAAAAAGCTTTTAGAAAGACAGGAAATAAACTTACTTATATAGTATTCATCTGGAGTAAGTGCAGCCATAGCTCAGAAGAGAAAGTACAATTTTTAGGTAAGAAAATAATATTTAAAATGTCTCATCACTTATAGTGAAGTTACAACTTTTATGTATTGTTATATAAATGCTCACTTGAAAGCTGCACATATTTTAAAAATGTCCACATATTGATAAAAGGATTTGGGTGTTATTTTCCTATCCATAATGCATCTATAAATTGATTCTGGAAAATGTATTAGTTTTTTTATTTTCACTTGTGCTTGAACTTCCATGGGTTTACATATTCTCCTTAAAATCACTTTGACTTAGTAGAAATAGAAAAAAAAGTCATGTGGAGTTAGCAAAAAATATGTCAGTGCTTTGCATTCTTATTCATATCTGAATAAGCATATCTTAAGCATTTCTTAAACTTTCAAATAATTAGATACCAGTTCTCTAGGGTCATCTGGGAACACATCTTCAGGTGTTAGAAATTCTCATAGCTTGACTCAAGCAAACTTGAAAGAGCTGACTATTTGTGCTAAAGTATAAAAGATAATCAAAGCGTATCAATATCAACCACATAGGCCAGTTGTGCATAGCAAATCTGGTAAAGTAGAAAGCATTTTGTGCAGAATCCTTATACATTTTTCCAGAAGTAATTACTGATACCTTTCTACAGAAGACCCAAAAGGTTTTACAGCAACCTATGTCAACTGCTGGTGGGAGGAATAAAAAGACAGTCCACAGGGAAGCCCAAACGCCCTGTGCTGGATCCTTATGCTTATTTACAGCTTTCTTCCTGATTATTTGGAGAACTTTTAGGGTTTCTTTTGCAGTCAGCATGGCCTGCCAACTCCTTGAGAGGGAGACCTACTGTGCAGAGTTGGCTTACTCCTAAATACAGTTAAGAGTGAAGTGAAACCTGGCTGAAAATGGTGAGAGTTACAGGACAATTGTGAAAAGGAGTTAAACTTCCTTATGAAATACAGATAGTTAAAACAGAATAAAACCTTGGCCAAAACCAAGCACTGTAGAAGACAGGACGAGAAATGTGAGCCCTGTGTTTATTCTGCAGGACTTTTCTTAGAGGAGAGATGCAGATAATAAAGGGTTTGGTAGCCTCCAAGGCAGCTGCACGTACCAAAGAGAACAGACCCATCCCAGACATAATGGAGACGGCAGACCCAGCGTCAGTCAGAGAAGCATGTGCTCTATTATGACCTCATGAGTCAAAAAATAGGGAGCTTTTAAGGTAGAGTGGTGGCTGGAAGCAACTTTGAGCAAAGAAGGGTTTTTATTCCTCATAGTTCAGGAAGGCTATGCTTTATGTACTTCCTTTAAAGCAAAGCATCACATTAAAAAATTTAATAGAACATATAATAGTAATAAATATAAAGAGATGATGTCTTTGATCAAACAGTTATGTTACTTTTTTTTTTCTTCATTCCAGATATTGCACAGCAATGACTTCTTCATATAGCATATCTATAACATATCCTTGAAGAAGGGGTTTGTAAACTGAAGTGCCTAACAGATAACAGCATTAGACAGGAATTAAACACTTCTGGGCTTTGACTGCAATACCTTGAGGTTGAAAGGAGGTCTTTAATTTAGTATTCTCCACTTGAAATATAGCTGAATTTGCTAATGGAACTGCCTTTCCCTCATTAATAACCCTAGGAAACACTTCTACATAACAAAGAGACCATATAATCCTATAGTTCTCTCTTCACACTGTGGTCACAGCTATCTCTACCTAGAACCAGCTGGAGTTACTAAGACACCTCTACTCACTCTGGTGTCATGTTCTTTGTAAACAGAGAGCATATATCTACTTTTGCATTTAAAGAGGAACCTCCTTTTGCATTTGGAGACAGTTCATTTCCAAAAGGGGTAGGCACTCTTCCGTTCAGCTCTCTGACAACAGATGTTGAACTAAGCACGTGCTTTAAAAAGCGTTAGCAGCTGGGGTCAAAATGCCTGTTCATGATATGAACTGTCATGGTACGGTGCCTAGAAGTGTCACAGGAGCAGTTGTAATAATTTATTTCTCAAGTAGCACTTCCAACAAATACTGTTGGCAGACGATGTTAATCCTCATAGAAAGTAAGGCAATAGAGACACTAGTATTAATACTTTACCAAATCTATCTGCTAAATCAATTTAATTTAGTTATAAAAATGTAAAACCAGACTAACCATTTTTAGTGTGATTTATCTAATATAATACAATATTTCTTCAAGCAGAAAATTTTTTAGTCATGCTTGTTCAAAGAAGATATGTTCTTTTCTGTCTACAAGCTGCCTTCAAAAACCAATCCCTTATTTCTTTGTTTAGTTGACTATATACCTGACAAAACCTATTTTCTTCGTGTTGCGGTATGGGCATTGTCATTTTATGAATGTGTATGGATACAACTCATTAGCTGACATAAGTGAACCAAGTGTAAGTTTGTACTGTATTCAGAACAAACAATATGAAAGATAACATTAATCCAAAAAGGGGACATATTATTTAATTCCATTTTCTCTTACAGTACATGAACTGTGGTTGCAGTGTGGCACATTTTTCTTCGTTTAATTGCACATATTCAGTTTACTCTATAAAGATCAAAATTTCTGTTAGGAGCAGTAGAGTTAAGTAGTCACTAACCTTTTAAACTATATTTTAAACTAAAACCAAAACAAACCAACCAACCAAAACCCCTTAACAACCACCTGTTTCCCTACTTCCATTGCTATTTTCTTGCATTGTTCTGAAATCACCATATGAAAGTGTTCAATATAATTTTTTCTTCTCTTTCTTTGAAAAGGGCTCTGTGCCAAGTTAGGATGCCACAGCCTCTCCTGTTGAAGTTTTTGACTGCTTAAGCCAATTACTCAAAAGATTTTAATTCTGGGATGTGCTCCCTAAAATTGTCTCTTGCTGACAACCCTGTTTATTTCTCCAAACCCTGGTTGTATTGTGCCTCCAAAAAGCATTACTCGGACTTCTTGAACTATTCTCTTCACTGTGCATGTTCTCCAGGCTTCCATTTGTTTTTCTTGTCTTTTCATAACCTCTGCCTCTAATGTTCCTCATACCAGCAGTAAAGAGTGAAGGATGATGTCTGAATTAATGGCACTGTTGAAGACTATTCCTTAAGAATGCCATGAAAGAGATTTGCTCAAAGGATGAAATACAGAACCTAGAAGATGGATTTAAGTGACAAGCTCCGACTTTTATGGAGACTGATGGTCCCTAGCCTTTCATATAATGAAATGGTCTTCTGTGAGAAAACTGTTAAAAACAAGAGGCATGTAATCTTCAGGTATTTTCCTAATTGAGCTGTGCAGTCCAGACAGTTGCTGAGATTTCCTTCTTTGAATTCAGGGAATAAGTTGAAAGAGGTGTCAGATTAATTTAGGTCTATGACATACTATTATTCCATTTTACACAAGTTCTGTTCACGCTCTTTTTTTCTAAAAATTCAAATTTTTCTCCATAAGCTTAAAAGATCTGTACTGGGACCAGTATTGCTTAATATCTTCATCAGTGACATAGACAGTGGGATAGAGCACACCCTCTGCAAATTTGCAGACAACACCAAGCTGAGTGGTGCGGTTGACACACCTGAGGGATGGGATGCCATCCAGAGGGATCTGGACAAGCTCAAGAAGTGGGCCCTTGTGAACCTCATGAGGTTCAACAAGGTCAAGTTCAAGCTCCTGCACCTGGGTTGGGTCAACCCCCTAACATCAGCACAGACTGGGGGACAAATTGATTGAGAGCAGCCTGGCACAGAAGGACTTGGGGTACTGATGGATGAAAAGGGGACATGAACTGACAATGTGCACTCCCAATCTAGAAGGCCAACCATATCCTGGGCTGCATCACCAGCAGTGCGGCCAGCAGGTTGAGGGAGGGGATTCTGCCCCTCTGCTCCACTCTGGTGAGACCCCACCTGCAGTACTGCGTTCAGCTC
Organism: Harpia harpyja; assembly: GCF_026419915.1. Classification (NCBI taxonomy): domain Eukaryota; kingdom Metazoa; phylum Chordata; class Aves; order Accipitriformes; family Accipitridae; genus Harpia; species Harpia harpyja. The sequence continues at coordinate 2,132,359 of NC_068944.1, read as the reverse complement.
CGGGGCCCTCAACGTAAGGAGGACGTGGACCTGTGGACCTGCTCCAACAAGAGGGCCATATAATGATCGGAGGGATGGAACACCTCTCCTGTGACGAAAGGCTGAGAGAGTTGGGGGTTTTCAGCCTGGAAAAGAGAAGGCTCCAGGGACACCTTACTGCAACCTTTCAGTACTTAAAGGGGGCTTATAAGAAAGGTGGAGACAGACTTTTTAGTAGGGCCTGTTGCGACAGGACAAGAGGTAATGGTTCTAAACTAAAAGAGGGCATATTTAGACTTGGTATAAAGACGACATTTTTTACGATGAGGGTGGTGGAACACTGGCGCAGGTTGCCCAGAGAGGCGGTAGATGCCCCATTCCTGGAAACATTCAAGGTTGGGTTGGATGGGGCTCTGAGCAACCTGATCTTGTGGAAGATGTCCCTGCTTATTGCAGAGGCGGGGGGTGGACTAGATGACCGTTAAAGATCCCCTCCAGCCCAAACTATGCTATGATTCTATGAAAATTCATATGCCTGTGAACACCAGATGCTCAAGAAACAGCTTCCCAACCCTGGCCTTTCTTATGCACCATGATGCTAAAGGTGGTGAACTTTATATAGAATAGATTATACTTACAGTGTTACCTAAATAGTAGTAACAAAATAGCAGTAACTTGGCATTGTGTCTTGCTATTATCGGACATCAAGCTTGACATTAGGTGCTAGAATAGGAATTACTTTTCTCAGGACTGTCCTTAAAGGGATCCTCAGATAGATGGAAGCACCCTCTCTTAAGAAAGACCTACAACAGAGCCAAAATAATTAACATTCAAAAATCTAGGTGTACAGCAGGTTTGCTTGTATGTTTTCTTTCATTTAGTAAACAAATTCCAAACCTTATTGAACAGTTTTCCACTGTGGTTTCATTTGGACAGGTCTTTAATCTAGTTTATATAGTTATTTAATATATTAATACAAATTACAGAATTTTGATGTGTCTCTATTCTTTTTTTTGTCTATATGAAAAGTGAGTTTCTGTGCCTTTGAAATACTAGTAGGACAAAACAATGCATTTAAAAAAAAAAGTTTAGCGCTCTCTGATAGGCAGGAAGGGAGCCAAGGAGAGCAGAAGAATTTGTCACCATATGTTGTTCTGACAGTGACAAAATCCTGGCATCTCTTTGCGTTTGTTTCCCTACATCTTCATTCCAAGACAGTGTGAACTTATCTGCTGAATGTTGCAAGTTGTTGATACAAAACCATTGGTAATGGCCAGCAGAAACAATTATGGCAGTTGCAATGTTATTTACAGTACATTACAATTTAATTAAACATCTGCTTGCATTTATTCCTAAACGAAAGGACTGTTACTGTTGTGTCCCGAGAAAATTAAACAGGAATGAAAAGAGATTCCACACCATCCTCATATAACAAATATATGCAAACGGACCCTGTTTAAATCAGCTTTTGTCTCCCCAAAAACAATATGCCAATTTTTACCACTGGTTTATCTCATACATTGAGTCTCCTATATAAAATAAAAGAAGGGCAAGAGATCATAACAACTGACACTTGGGGAAGATTAACAGGGAAGACAATTGAGTGTTTAAATCTCTAAAACTGCAGAAATTCTTTCATATTTTTATCAAGGAATTTTACAGTACATTAAATTATGAAAAGGGGTCATATTTTGGCATTCTGTTTTTGACAGTGCAATAGCTCTGACCAGTATACTAAACTTTCTGAAACACACCTACCCTTAGACAAACTACTGAGAGCAAAGACATGATGTTTTCTTTGATTATTATTGGATTTTATGAAAGCATAATACGGCACAGGATTGATTATATGCCATGCCTTCACTGGTAATCTCAAGAGACAGTTGTTTTTGGAAGTAAGTTTTGGGTAGTGAAGGTTGCAGTTATTAAAAAGTGATTATGTGCTACAATCAGACATGATTGTTCTCAGATTTTTTGTTCTCAAATATTAGATAGCAATTGGGTAATACTGTATGTGACAAAAAATCTTTTTGTCTTTTTAATAGTATTATGCCCCCTGTATAGAGATCTATGTATATAAAAGTATATGTGTGTGCGCTTGTTTAAATATAAAACATTTCAACTATTCATTTAAATTAGCCAAGAATTTTCTGGTTTGGAAATATTTTTTCAGAAGAAAACAATCCTTTTATAGATATGTGGAACATATTTATCATTTTGGTCAGGCAGGCAGGCAGCGGAAAGGAGCTCACTTGAGCAGGGAGACACATCTAAGGACAGACAACTGCATCAAGAGCAGCAGAGGAACATGGCATATACGCATACTTTGCAAGCCAATATTCAGTTTTTCTTTGGTACTTATGGAATCATGACACTGAACTGCTTTGCACCAAGGATGTTTTTAAAATTTACAAGTCTGATTTCAGCTGAGTTTAGGTTTAACAAAGTCTCTACCATATTTGACCCATCTCTTGATTGCAGGTGGTGAGCACTGCATCATGAACTAACTTCTGGCTAGCAGGGTCTATATTTTATGACAAGCTAGGGAGATTTACAGACTTATGTCAGGGATTCATGTTTAGGAAACATCTGAAACCCTCAAGAATCAGAAGACACTAGGGAAGATTGCAGACAGCCCACCACCGCACATCACTTGGTTTTGGTGCCAGGTAGTCTTACCTTGAGCATGCTACTGGGGGTTGTGGGGAGGGAGGCAGGAGAATAATTTGCATTTATAGAAGCATTTTTTTGGTTCCTTTTTCATGAAGATATGTCATAGATCTCAAGAGAATACATTACAGTATTGGAATTGTAATCTAAGTAAAGAGAAAAGTTTCTGATAAATTAAAAAAATTCCAAAGTAGAAGAAAGAACATTTGTTGCATATTAAAGCTGAAGGGGAAATTCAAATTGTAACACCTGGCCAAGGCACCCCATGCCAATGCTTACATGATTGGTGCTGCAAGTGTATATAAGGAATTGGCTAGTGATGCATCTTTGCAGACTCCTTGTAGACTGTCCAATGCAGTGTTCATTAGTTTTTATATATATATTTAAGCAGAAATGCGTGTTTAATTCACCTCAAGGAGTACTATAAAAAATCCCCAATGAAGACATCATCTTGTTCTAGCGCTAGACAGTTCTGCTTGCATCTTTTTGATGGCCCTTACCTGATTAGATACTTTTTCGATGTTAATGAGGAGATCGGAGTAGATAATCCAGCAGAACAGCCCACACATTTTCTAAGGTTTATCCTAACCAGGGACATAAACATCACTGGAAGTTTTTTGAGCCCCAAGAGGTCCAAGCTAAATACTTCTGGAAGCTGAAGAGCTGTAGGGTCTGTGCTGCCTCTACTGGCCATTTCACTAGAGGGGCAGACAGGATACATGGGTAAAACTGCATTTGAAACTAACAGGAGACATCAGAAAAAAGGTAGATGAACAAATCTGTGGCTTCACCTCCTTGCAGGAGGCATCAGGGTCAGCAGTGTTTGAGTTTGCTTGTTAAGAGTTTGCCCTAAAAGGAAAGAAGAGTTGGGGTATTTACTACAAACCACTCATCTCCCTTTTGTTGCCTGAATGAGCAGCATCTAACCATTCCTTATTATGCAGCGAGATTGGGAGCTTTGGTTGTCAAATGTTAACAGATATACCCATTAAATATCTGTTTTTTATTGAAGTTCATCCTTTCCAAAAGTCATATGGCAAATAATGAAGCTATTCTAGGAAATACCTTCTGTTTATACAGTAAAAGCAGCAAGATAAAAGCTTACTCCTATTTACTGCCAGAGACCTGTAAGGTTCTAACACTTAGAGTGTTCATAATCCTCTGAGTTCAATAGAAGCAAGAGCAACAAGAAGTGTCATGGATATCTTTTTCATTAATTACTTTTTTTTTTTGCTACTTTTTTTTTAATTACTTCTACGTCCATTCAAAACCCTCAAATGTTTTGTTCCCCCACCTTGAACTATCAAATCTCCTTCACATTTGACAATTGTGTCCATTGGTTACAAGTGTGTTCTACTGGGTAACATCATACTTAGATCATCTTATTGTTGGGTAAACCTTATCAGCATGTTTTACACATGCCTGAGTATGCTGGAAGAACCTAGCTTGACTTTACTGGTGACTTTACAAGGCACAAGGTGATACTGGTGTTAAAACAGCCCTATTGTCTAGTTTTAAAAGAATTAAAATGGAAACATGAATGCAATAAATGCTTAATTCTTCAGAATAATCTATTAGATTAACTGATTAAACTATACAAGTTTTTGTTTTCTTTTGTTATTAAGATCAAGGCCCAGCTATGAACCTAACAACAAGATCCTGACTTCTGTTTTCATATTTCCATAGTCAATAATGCTACAAAATGTAATATAATCAGCAAATACAGTCAACATGAGGAATGTAACAAGGCAGGTAATTGTGGGTTATAACTCAGCCAACTGCTATCTGTCATCAAGGCCAGACAGAAACTGAAAGATAGCTCTCAGCTCTAACACAAGGTAGAGATTTTGTTGATTAGCAACACTTTGCCCACAAAAGAAAGACACATCAATTCTTTGTAAATTAAGGCCTGCTGAAATACTCACTGCTTTCATTACAGGAAGAACCAAGCTCAGTCCTAAAGGACATGCCTCTAAGCTTTAGACGAACAGCAGCAGACGCATTTCTTTAACAGAGCCTGTTAAATGACTAGCAGACTGCCAGCTAGCACCTTTCCTTTGTCTATAATGTTGTAGCATGCTGCTTAAAGCCTTCCCCTCTGCCCATGAGTTTTTCATTTACACAACCTGAAAAGGATGACACCGCGGCCTTCTCCTGAAAGCCTTAATAGATTGTTATTTACAAAAAAAAAATTATGTTGGTACTTGAAATAGAGAAAACGGTCCTATGTGTTCAGAACAGAAAATATTTGACTATCATAAATGCTACACTACGAAGTCTCACCTGAGTTAGTTTGTTCTAGTGGTCACTGTTTATGCAAAATAAAACCAGGTAGAATACATGACAGTTTTGTCTCCTGACTCCTACAATAGGCTAAATAGGCCTCAAGATGAATTTTCTCTTCTTTTTACAAGTAATGTCTTCAGATGAGCACTATAAGCTTCCCTACATTGACCCACTGAAGGTACTCAAGTAACCTTGATGGATCAATTTAAGGAAGTTTAAACTACATTGCTTGCACCACCTCTCTGGTGCAGATAAAGAAAAAAATTTCAAGTAATAAAGAGTTTTCTGATATTCTGAATCTTTTGTAAGCATGAAAACTTACTTTTTTATTTTAAAAAGGAAAAAAGATGTATTATACTCGCAGTGTCCTGTAAGTTGTAAAGTTTCTTATCACAAAAAGATTTATATTCCATGATCTCAAAGATGCATTGCTTTTTACAGATGCTATTGCAGCTGGAGAGACTGGAATGGTAAATGGTTTGCCACATCTGTAAAAGAGAGATAACTGGTTTGCTAAGTATTTTTACGTGCAAAGTAATGGATCATATTAATCACTTCCAGGCTCAAGTAGAGATTTAAGAGGGCTTTCACCTAATATATATCACCAGCTGTACTATATCATATAGTGGTAGGACACACACTAAAGTGATCTTTTGTGCGTGTTTGTATGTGTTCACACATGCATATTCACACATGGATTTGGGGGAAAGAGGGTGAGGGACAGAGGAAAGTAACTAAACCATTTCTTCTGAGCCTTTTGATTCTTTTCTCTAGGAAAACGTTCACCTGCTCATTGCTGTCTGAAAACACTGAATCATCTTAAATGGGATAGAGGCTTACAATATATTATCCACATGCTCAGCATCAAACCTGGTTCAGCCTTGGGAATGATGTAGGGTTATTATGAAATCCTTCCTTTCAGCACTGTGCAAGCTTTCTGTGATTATGTTTTTCTCCTGTAAACAGAATTTCTAAATTTAAATGAGTGATATTTCAACAGTAATAATATGATAATACCCTCATGATTTTGCAGGGTTTAACACTAACTGGTCTGTTAAAAAGCTTTCTTTGCAGAGTAAAAAGGGCTTTCTGCAATTACTTGTGGAGCCCCCATAAAATTTGAAAAAGGAGAGTGACATACTGTCATTGAACTCTTAATTCCGATCCTGGCAGTTTTCTCAGCTTTTTTTTTGTGGAGTCAGTCCTATTCCTGGGTGTACTGCAGTAATCCATCTTAAAAGCTGTAAATATCTAAGATCAAGACTGGTAGGCAAGAGGAGGGCATCGTGGAGATACGCCAGACTCAATGAAAATGGAAAGGTGATTTTTCGTTAATACCACTATTCAGATGTCTGCAATAGAGATGGGTCAGATAAGTAGACTGAGGTTTTAAACTATTTTGACAAGTTAAAGTATAGATGCCCTTGCAGAAGGGCAGTGCTGTTCCTCCCAGAACCTCAAAATGTTTTGCTAGTCCTCCAAGAAACCTGTCTGAAGAATAATTTGAGAGACTACCTTCTCATTTAGGTACAAATGGTTTTAGTGGTTTTTTTCTCTGCAACGTCAGAGCAATTAGGGAACACCTTTCCTTATTTCCGTATTTAAGATGTTGGTTTTGATCATGACAGCTTTTGCAAGCCATTTGGCTTATTCTCTACCAGAACATTTTGCAAGCAAGAATTACTCCTAGGAGAGGAAATGAGAATGAAAGAAGGAAGGAAGGGAGAGGAAAAGTTATGGGATGTTGACCTCAGTCTCTCAATGTAAAGCAGAGGTGTCCTCCTGTCACTGTGACTTACAAGAAGCTTTAAGAGTCCCAAGAGATGTGGGATCTTTGGAGAAGCACATAAACATTACAGCTATGAAACTTCAGTCATTCCAATCACCTCCTATGACAAAATAAGTCTCTGCTGTGGTGTTAGTAGTAAAAATGCAACAATTCCCATCCATCGAACAATCTTTAGTTACCTTAGATTAAGGAACAATACCTCAGACTAGTTTTGGAAACTGAGATTTGTAGCACCTAGCCGAAATCCTCAAGGGAGACTTTGATTAGAACAATGCTTTTTCACTGAGTGCTTCTGAAAGGCTAGTAATAAAGAGCTTAAATTTCAACATCACACATCGAGAAACACATTTTATACTAAAATATAAAGGGAGGCTGTGAAAGTGGCTCAATTTTAACTTTTGGAAGAAACTAAGTATAAAACCTGCTGCTGCTAGCCTTTCCTACTTTTTGTCTTCTCTTCACCTCACCTCCATACTGGAGTTCTGTAACTTTATACTGGCTATATGAGTTTGGGAGTACAGGGATATGATGCTTTGAATTGAGCTTTGATCGGTAAATTTTTTCTATTCCTCCATATTCAGTCATTAGCTTTTGGATTAAAAAAAAGTACAAATAGATAGATAGCAGCTGTGAGACAGAGCTTTGGCTAAGTACCACTGAGAACTAATGTTCTCAAAACCTCCCCTAAACAGAAACAGACAAAATAAGATTATGTTAAAAATACTTTCTTTTAAAATAGCTCTTCTTTTTGTTTTGGGAGACTGGGGTGGGTGGGTATTTCTTTCTTTCTTTCCAGAAGTGCAATTTGTATTTCTATAGAGACAAGACAGGAAAGTCCTCTGGAAGCTGAGATAGGCAAGTGACATTTGAAAATAAGAAATGAATTTGAATGAAGAAAAAATATTTTAAAATAATGGGAAATTAGCCTTTTAAAACAGTTTTTACTTACTGAAAACAGAATATAAAATACATTGGGTAAATGTCAAAAACTTAGCTGAAGAAGAGATATCTTTTGTGAGCTTGATAGTATGGCCCTCTCAGCTGTTAAAGTCCCTCTTAGGAACAATATCATACCTTATTGTACTGATATAATAGAACCAATCCAAAGATATGGTGTCAGTGTGAAACGATGATTTAAGCTGTGTCTAAAGTTTGTGATGGATCTCTATGTACAGGATTTGAAACCTATGTTCCTGACAGTAATATTAATGTTGCAAAGGATTACAGATTTATAAACTGTCTTAGACAAAGTTAAACGATCAAAAATAACACAATGATGTTTGCATCCATCATACACCATCTCATGTCACTGAAGCTTCCCTGTACTATCACAGTATTAAAGCTATTGTTTTAATTATTGGTTACATGAACAGCTACAGCTTGCTGATATAAAACCTTAATTTGGTAAAAGTAAAAATTGGTCATCTTGAGGGGTTTGCTTTCCACATTTGGTTGTGTTTACAACATTTTGCCTCTATCCAAGATCAGAGACACTAGCTATATCTTCCACTTTGGATACAGATAGTATTCAAAAGTAAAATAAACTTTACAGATTTATTCCTGTTATTGTGGTCCCTATACAACTACATCTAAGATTAGTCTTGTCCCAAGGTTGGTGGGTTTGGTTGGGTTGGGTTCTCTGGGGGTTGGTTGGTGGTTTTTTTTTTTTTTTTTTGAGGGAGTAGTTTTTGCAGAATTTTATTATTACTTGCAGAAATAAGGTGGACTGCAGAATTATTACATGATTTAACATTAAGTTTACAGGAGTATCTTCCATACAGTTGAACCTTGCCTCTGCAAATACAAATACTTGCAAGTGTGCTTTGGTTCAAGCACAAAAGTTATCCAATGGACCAACCAGAGACTCAAGTTAAGCACATACATTATATTTCCTAGGTCAGATACATATGTATGGAAGGAAAATATGACAGTGATCCAAAATGAGATACATTTTTAAACAAAATGTTTTTAATTCAGCTACTGTGTCTTCACACTTAGTACAATGTTTTCAGCAAGAAAATGCTACCACCTGTTATAATAAGGTTGCAAGAACATTTTCATTATAAAACTTTCTTTTTACATGTTCATAACTTGCTGAAACATTCAATTTTTTTTTGAGTTAAACCTATGCATTGCCCAAAGGAAATAAAGGAAAGATTGTTGAAATGGTTTGCATTTAATAAGGATGAAAAAAATATGTTCTCTAGGCATGCCATGCAATAACCATAAATTTATGAGTAAGGCTTTTAGTGGCTTTGACCCCAGGTTATCTGAGAAAACTAATGTTTAAAGATTAGAAAGGTTTTTTTCATTTTATTCTGAATTGTGTCATGACAGTGCACAGTTAAAGTTGTTAGGTAGCACTAGACTATGCATACTGATTAATTACATTGACTAATTTATTTAAAATATAAACAAGAATGTTTCCTTATTGTAATGATCACTTGTGGGACAGGTTAGCTGTGGTCCTTAGACAGCATCCAAGCAAGTGTTCATATTCTTTCTGAGCAAAAACATACATTTCTAAAACATATTCCAATCTTCATATATTTTTTCAAAGTAGTGTCTGCCACTGTTCATATCTGCTGAGAATCAAGAATTAACTTTTGAGCTTCAGACTCAACAGATTTTATTTCATTACCACTTGGTATTGCAACTAACTTCAGTATAACAAAACACAAGCAGCTTCATCTCTTTATACCTCTATTTTCCTCACCTGTAAAGAAGGGGTATTAAAGCTTTTCTACAAGAGGTGTGAAATAACTTTCTGTGATAGCCCCCATGGAAATACTTAGATGACTGAAAACTGTTTACTCAATCACACTCCTGTAGATGGAAATAAATCCATGTGTAGTCTAAACTTCTTTAAACAAAGTAATGGAAGTACTCAGAGGACTTCTGAATACATAGAATGCCCTACAAGGCCACAAAATAGTAGATATCACCTACAGTCAAAATATTTCACAAATCTGAGTAAGCAATGGTGAGAAAATAATTCATATTTAGGGAATGCTTGGAGCAAAACTGCCTTCTCCTGGACACAAAGAGAAATCACAAAGCAAGACAGCAAAAAGGGAAACTGTCTAGATAGAAATATAACAGTGGACTAATGAAAGAATGGGCTGAAACGTGAAGTTTTTAGGAAACCAGTCAGCACTGTCACTAACAGGGGAAACACTTATTGCTCAGCACACTAAAGAACCTGGAAAAAACAAAGTTTCAGCTGGCTTATTCAGTACAATTGCCATTACTTGTTAGGATCATGTGGACTTGTTCACCAGACACAGTCTTTGCTTTTCTAAGGTTTATAAAATTGTCTGTGTCTGATCTCCTCTGCTCTCTTCTGGTGGCATATTTATGATGGTTTTATGTGTTTGGTCTTTTGTTCTAAAGGTCTTTTAGTTTGTTGGGGAAAAGAGGATTTTTCTGTGACTGTAGGGGGTGGAGGGAAGGTTTTCTGATCCTAAGGGTGAGATTTATCTTGCCTAAATTGCCTAAAATCCTCTGAAACTTAATGTTTTATCTAAGCCAGTCACTGGGGCTCCTTTTATCATCCGTGATGAGACATTTACCTGATTTTAGACAGGGTTCTGAAACTGGTGAGGTAACTTACCCTCTGGAGAGCTTGCTTGCTCATTGACTGAAGAGGATTGTGACTAGATGACACCTTAGAGTAGACACTTAACTTTCCAGTGTTTGAAGTTATGACATTATGAATCTGGACCGAAATTATGAAAGTCTTGCTATGGAACTGTCTGAATAGATAGTTGTGATTGCAAGGGAATAGACTGAGTGGCAACATCCATACCAATAAGCTAAATGTGTCAGGATATGGCCTCTGTGCCTGAGGACTTCTGATACAGTAGAATCTATACCCACACAAGCAAACGTGCTAACCAGCAAAACATAGGGGTCTTATTCCAGAATCAGCATGTTAGTTTTCAAAAGCCAACTAGTTCACATGCTTCTGTGATTCCTCTTATAACCCTCCCATCTGCTGCACACGAGGCATCATCACACCGCATCACTACCAGCGCTCAACACAGACATGGGCAATCTCTGATGACCAATCTGTGCCACATCGTGCTGCTTGTGATTTATGTAGGTGTGACACAGGATGCTCAGACTCCCAGTCCTGCTCTTTGTGCTCCTGCCAGAAAGCCTTTAATGCCTTATGAGTCCTGAAGATGGAGATCTCTGTCCCTTCAGGCCAGGGCCAATAGTGCCATCGTTCAGGAGAAGTTCAGTCTTGCATGGTCAAGCACGTGTTTCTTTCACATAGTGTTGCAGAGGAATCAGAATCGTAGAAGGGTTGAGGTTGGAAGGAACCTCTGGAGGTCACCTGGTCAAACCCCTTGCTCAAGCAGGGCCACCTAGAGCGTGTTGCCCAGGACAATGCCCAGACGACTTTTGCATATCTCTAAAGATGGAGGCTCCACAACTTCTCTGGGCAATGTGTGCTGGTGCTCAGTCACCATCGCAGTGAAAAACTGTTTCCTGATGTTCAGATGGAGCCTCCTGTGTTTCTGGTTCAAGACCATTGCCTCTGGTCCTGTCACTGGGCACCACTGAAAAGAGCCTGGCTCCATCTCCTTTGCACCCTCCCTTCAGGTATTTATATGCATCCATAAGATCCCCCTGAGTCCTTTTCTCTAGGTGTGACCAACAAACCCCTAAAACGCAAGAAAGCTCAGAGGAGATGGGCAAGGGTGATGAGCCCACAAAGCCCAGGAAATAACGTACGGTGTGACTGACCACAGCACTTCTTCTCATCACAAAGGGGACTGGAGGGCAGCCTTTCTTTTAGATAAACACCTATGGCAGTTAAGTGGATCAACCGATGGTGTAAATATTTCTCCCTGAGTTCATTAAAAGAGTGCGAATTTCTCCCTGAGTTAGCTAGACCAGCATGAGGGGGAGTGTATATGTATGTCAGCCCAACATAGAGTATAAAAACTAAACAGCTAACAACAACAAAAAAATTTTCAAAGCGAGCAATAGGTTTGAGCTGGCTTCAGCCCACGTATTCCTTCCCAGCACTGGGGACAGCCAGCATCGTGACAGTGAGCATATCAGAGACTGGGAATGAGAATCACATTGGTATTGTGATTGAACTGTATATTGCAATTGCTATAATTTCCTAAGTGTAACTTAAATTTGTATTGTGTTTTCATTGTATTACTGTTAAATCAGAAATCCCATGTAACAAAGATCTTCAGATAAGTAAATTTGATAATAAACATTATACCCTACACATGTAGAATATCTAAAAAAGCCTGGTTGGAGAGTATTGAATTCTAACACTAGGCTAAACAGTCTCGGCTCTCTTAGCCTTTCCTTATGTGAGAGATGCTCTAGTTCCTTAATCAGGACATGTAGGAAAATACAGTGGAGATCCAAACTCTCATATACAGTCCAGACCAACAGTGGTGGGTGAGACAGAGGCTGTCATCCTTGTCTGTGAAGTCACTTATCACAGAAAAAAGATCTGAGATTTAGGAGATGTGTAGGCACTGCTAGTAAACGCATCATAAACACGATGAGAAGCTGAGTGCTTCAGTGTTCAAAGGACCACCTTTGCAGCTGTCAGAGGAACTCGTACAAAACTAGCCAGACTTGCGGCAAGCTGATCCTGGTGGGTTGTTATTACCCTCTGGGGCCTTGCTATCTGTCCATCACTCACGCTAGTCCATGGGCAACCAGTTTGGATCAGTAACTCTACAGCTGGTAGGATCATGCTAGAGGTTAGTGAGGCTGCCTGCCAGTCTGCCTGTCCGTGTCTCACCCACATCACCAACACCGCTTACGTTGTGGGAGCTTCTGCTGAAGGTAGTCTTCCTAGCTTCATGTGATCATCATTTGATGTTCTCCACTAGGCTTCTGTCAGCCACCACCGGTACTCTCCTTTTACAAGCTCTTAAGGGACACGGTGGTTGGCTATAATGGTTACAGCATCTGAGATGCTCCATTCCCTGGGATTGAGCCCAGTGGGGCATCCTCTGAAGATCTGTGGTACCAAGTGTAGCAAATAGTGCTTACCCACTAGGATCCCATGCCATGCAGCTTTCCCTGGCAAAACTATGGGCTACGCACTGTCCTTAATCAGCACCCTCAAGGCCAGGAGTTTCTTGATCAAATCTATATTTGGATGGTTGACTGCACAGTGATGAATTGGACAGACAAACTGGGTGCCACAGTCATCAATCAGCTGTATGCACACTCACTGCCTGATGCACAGCCTGGGCTGAGGACACTGGCAAACCATTTCATTAGGCTCCTTTACATCCACCCTGGCCTCACTCCCATCCTGTGACCTGGTAATAGAGAAGGGAGACACGTGCCTGTGTCCGTCTGTGACCACTGGGCTCAGAAAGTGTTCTGGCTCAGCCTTCATCAAATATAATGCTGCTCTAAATATCTTGTCATTTTTATATGATTGTGCACAAGTCTTTCACTAGACTTTAATGTTTATCTGTATAAAGTGTTGCATGTCCTATATACAGGCTGTACAGGAAAGGCTTTAGCATAAAAAAAGAGTTTATATTCATAGAAGTATTCTGTTGATTGGATTACTTCGGGTTAGAATTAAATTAATGTAATATACCAAAAATATGCAGCTTTTTTTAAAACCTAGATCTCATTTGATTTCTACATTGTACTAAGTTCCATTCCATTTTGATATAGTTATTTTCTGTAATTTCATTTATAATTATTTTAATATTAGCTTTGCATATTTCTCCAATTTCTTAAGTAAGAAAAGCAAGATAATTAGGTTATAACTCCCTATAATAAACAAAGCAATCAACACATTCACGTAACACAGTAGTTTTAATACATTTTAATCAGGTGAATGCTGTGACTTTTGAAAGTGTATATATAGGACTTACTGTATTCACGAGTCATGTGTTATACACCCATATTACGTGTGATAAGATGTATCACCCTAAAAACGATGGTATCTTGGTCTATGAGTCTACTTACTCTACTATGAATGCTGTAGGCCAGGAAAATATTTTTACCAGGGAAGGCTAATCATAATGGTAGGTCTACTGTTTCAGTTGTGAATCTGGATTACAAGAACTAATACAAAGCATCCTCAAGAGCACTGCTTCTTAAGAACAGGCAAGATAGCTGCATTTACCTCATGCAATAGGGAAACATTAGTCCCATATCTCTTACAAAGAAAGAAATGGCACAGTTCTGAAATCAGGCGAAGAGTAGAGATTGTGGGTAACCTGAGCCATAGGTGGTACAGACTCCTGAAAAATCTTCTGGAAACATCTGAAAAGTCATCTACCTTTTCTTTTTTAATAAATTAAGGACTTTTTTTTTTTTTTTAGTAATTGTTTTGTCAATTACACTTAGAAATGTTAGCACTCTATGTCAGTAAAATTCAGAAAAGATTCAAGAAAACTCTGAAGATACATTGCTTGAAGAAACTTTCCAATTATAAAAGCTTTGCCAGTTTAAAGATGGGTGAAGTTAAAAATTACTAATGCCCTTCAAAGATGCATGAGGAACAGTGAAATAGCATTCTGGTCAGTATGAATGGGCAAAGTTCTCTGGTTTACCAGTTGAAAAAAAAAAAAAAAAATTGTTGATGGATAGCAGCCAGACTAAAATTAGATGACTTGTAGTTATTATTTAACACATAACCTCTAGTCAGAGATAATTGTGTTATCTTCTGTACTTTGTCTAACCACATAATAAAGGACAATTATCTGTTCCTCATTGAGAATGATTTTAATCTACCTTTTGACCAATAGCAAACCTCCATCATTGATTTCTAGCACATTTTGCAGTACATCATTAAAAAAATCTCAGCCTATTTGACCCTGGAAATTACTATAGCCATTTTGAAAGAAGTTCATGCTGTAGCTTCTCTACTTCAGTACCTGAGTCAAAGACATTACTTTTTTCTTTCCCTTATTTTGAGAAGTAGGTTAGAGAAATTAATTTCCTGTACTATTGATCTAGTTCTAATTATTTATCAAGGTGCAATTCACTTACAAGTTGGACTGAAAGCAATCCAGTAAAGGATACGAGACAAATTATCCAAAATTTAATTCCTAACTGCAGTTGCAATCAATGATTTATTAATTTTGCTTAAAGAGATGAAAAGAAATGGGATGGTACATCCTTAAATCCCATTCCTGATTGTACACAATACAACTGAAAACTGGGAAGGGAAAGTTGGAGAAAAAAAATAGGAAGGTTTTAGAGCAAGTTTGGGGAGAAAGAGATTAACTCAGAATGAATTAATGAAAAGCAGAAATTGCTGCAGAACTTATTAATGCAATGAGCCAGGAAAGCTTCATTTATATTAAAAATCCTTGTTTCAATTAAGTGAATCAAGGCACTAAAAGGCAATATTTCCCTAAGAATCAGTTTGTAAAGAAATAAATATAATAACAGTTTTAAATGCTATTGCTGCATTCTTCCCCCACTGAGGTTATGAGTTTACAGTTTATGTCTGTTAAATATCAACTCCGAAGAAACTAAGTTCTGAAGAAACTAAGTTACCAAATACCCACATTACTAACAGTGTATGTTTTAGAAACCTTAAGTGAATGCAAAATGAAACAAAACCAAAAAAGCTTAGTAAATGGAAAGGACTCAATGTAATTATTAAGAAAACCTGAATAACATAGGTCCATTTTGCTGAACTGGGGAAGCAAGGAATCTTGCAATACTTGATCCAGCAGTTTGGTACTACCCTGGGTATTAGTTCAACCAGAAATAAGTTACTTTCTTCCCTGTACGTTAATCTGCACAAGAGAGAAAACTGCAGTTACTCTGCAAGAAGAAAGAGGAAGTAGGATTTTTCTCTCCTTTTTATTGCAAGTTACCTTATATTGCCAAGGTAAGCATATAAAATTCAGATTTGGGGAAATTAATAAGAATCCTCACTAGGATATGCAGTAGAACTGCTAACCTGGAATGAGAGGAGTGATGCTCTGAAAGGCTAACGGAGCCAGTTACATGGGCAGCGCACAGATGCCAGAAGAGATACACGTTAAAAGCCAGAGAAGAGAGGGAACTGGCAGTGCAGAACAGATTGCAAAACAGATGTAAAGCAGGAAGAATGCACAACGTCTGTGCTCTTGGAAAAAATGTCAGGACTGCCATATGAAATGGGGAACCTGTAGATTTTAAAACAGTCTGTAAGTGGATCCATAGCTTTGCGGAGATATTTTGTCCCCTGCAATAGAGAGGAAACAATTTCAGGATATCTATGTTCAGCTTCAAAGATACATTTGAAACTACTTAGCAAGACTCATGGGAGTCAAGGATTTTCCTTGTGTCATGGGCATACCTCTTGATTTTCTTGTTTTCTAAAAGAGTGTCATTCTTTAAGTAAGTTTGATGAATCCCTTGAACTGTGTCAGAGATTTTATGAGCATAAGCTCATATTCTGAAATATCTTGTAATTATTTCCAGGGATTCCACAGCCAAGTGGAACATAATGAATCATATGGCACAGAATAACCTCCACAGTCTTCTATCTTTGTTTACTTACGCTTCAAAAAGAACAAACACACACACAAAATCAGCTACATGTAGCAAAATGATGAATGCAGTACTAAGATTCAGCTTTTTTAGTACTCAGCTGTATGAAATGCTGATGCCCTAGATGTCACTTCAGCTATGCTTTATTGTGTCAGTCTTCTTGAGTGCGAGTACTGATAATTCAACAGATCCAATGTGTTATAACAAAATTATATTCTTTGTGGAATAAAGTGTCAATCACCCTGAATTAAATATATAGGGAGTAAGAACTTTTCTGACTTCCAAGCTCACAGCTCCTCTTTGGAGTACCACTAGCATGAAGGGGTTTTGGGTTGTATTTTGTTGCTGTTGTTTTACTTTTTGCTATTCTATCTACATGATTATTCAAAAGTCAGGTGTGCAACATAAAAACTGATCTGTATGAAAGGAAAAAAATGCCTAGAAAACACAATATATAGTTTTTGAGAAGAAATGTAAACCAGAAGCGTGAGATGAGCAGATTTAACTTATTTCCCTAGGGGCTGGAAGTAACCAAGCAGGTAATCAAAGCAAAAGAATGACCTTCATATTTGTAAGCTATCCTATACATAAAAATAGATGGGTTTTCATATACCTGTCCTGTAGGAAAAGTTATGTGTCCCCACTCTCTCAGACAACTTAATTGGAAGTGAAAACTTTCTCAGTATCCTGATATGAAAGGGAAAAGGTATGTGTATTGCATTTCTGGGCAAATTGTATTTCTTCTGTACATTCTCCTGCTTTTTGCAAAAGAAGAGGCTTCCAAGATTTCCTGATACTACTTAGAAAAATATTTAGTGGCTCATCAATTTGACAACTCAGTTTCTTTAGAGTAACATGACATATTGTGCATTTTCAGTTTGTGGTTTACCATTACAAATATAGTATCAGAACAGCTTAGGGCTTTTCTAACTTATATTACTTCTACAACTTACATTACAGCTCCAGTAAGTAGTTATTGCAACCTCGAGAACCTTATTGGTCTCTTCCTGAAACGCTTCCTCTTCCAGGAGGGACAGGAAAGTCAATAGAGAGAAGGAATGTGGTTGTTTTTTATTTCTTTTAGGAAGGAAACCAGCAAAGTCATCAAGAATTGAACATATAGAAGAACACTGAAGCATTAGAGAGTCCTCAGCACCCTACTATAGTGGTTGTAAGAGCTCAAAGTTCATCACAAAATGAATATGGAATATTTTGTAATACAGTGGTATCCTTAAGAAAAGAATATAAACTTGAAAGGAGCTCTTCCTTGGGACTATTTTCATCATTCTTAAGACACAGATATCATAAGAACAGGAATTTGCTCCTCACATCTTCTAAAAGCAGTAGAAAAATGTCCCCAAAGAAATGCTTGATTAGCCATCTTAAGAGGAACTTTGCTGAATGCAGAGAGACCTTGGAAATATATAATGGAAAGAGGAAATAAAGACAGAGAAGAAAAGGTTAGCTAGCACTGTCTGGGGCTTATGCTGTCTTTCTCTGCCTAATGATGAATGCTATTTATGGGTGAGAACCAAGCTTTCTCAGGACCCATACGTCATGTATTCACCCCAGCCGGCAACTAAGCACCACACAGCCGCTCACTCACTTCCCCCCCATGCCATGGGATGGGGAGGGGATCAGAAGGGTGAAAGTGAGAAAACTCCCGGGCTGAAACAAAGACAGTTTAATAGGTAAAGCAAAAGCCGTTCACGTAAGCAAAGCAAACCCAGGAATTCATTCCCCACTTCCCACGGGCAGGCAGGTGCTCAGCCATCTCCAGGACAGCAGGGCTCCATCACGGTGACTAACGGTGACTTGGGAAGACAGACACCATCACTCTGAACATCCCCCCTTCCTCCTTCTTCTTCCCCCAGCTTTTATCTGCTGAGCATGACGTCCTATGGTCTGGAATATCCCTTTGGCCAGTTGGGGTCAGCTGTCCCGGCTGTGTCCCCTCCCGACTCCTTGTGCCCCCCCAGCCTGCTCGCTGGTGGGGTGGGGGGAGAAGCAGAACAGCCCTTGGCTCGGTGTAAGCACTGCTCAGCAGTAACCACAACATCCCTGTGTTATCAACACTGTTTCCAGCACAAATCCAAAACACAGCCCCATACTAGCTACTATGAAGAAAATTAACTCTATCCCAGCCAAAACCAGCACACCATACCATAGACTAAGGGTGAGGTAAGGAACTAAGTGTTGATTTCTGTGACTGATTCCTGTTCCTGCAAGACGCAGGATAAATGTAAGCAGCTTCTTAGGAAGAAGGGTTTGTCATTCCTGGGTCTGTCTTTCAGCTCCTCTTTAAATCAGGCATACTGGATCATCACAAGGAGTTCAACGGATCACTGTGCTAGGTTTTGGACGAAACTTTCCCCAGAAGACATTATTGCAATATGCTGGGTGGCCTTTTTCTGTCTTGTTCTTGACATGCACAGGGCTTATCTAGGAGATTTATGTTCCAATGTTGCAATTCTGGCAGATGATATTAGTGATTTAGGAAGGACCTGTTGGGGACCTTAAAACTCTTCACTCTCATACTGAAAAAATCAATACTGGTGCAACTCTACTGGGGATTTCTGGGTGATTTATTCTTACTAATTAACAAAGTTGCAGCCTCTATTTCCAATTGTTTCCATGGTTGAGATTTCACCTAGTGTTTCTGCATATAAAGACACATGGCTAGTAGGAAAATAACTGAATGTGAGTGCTGTCTGCTTAGCATGCAGGGCATGTGAACAGCAAACGTGGAGAAATGGAACATGTGCGCATACACAAAACAGCAAACCCCAAACTAATTTAAAGATACATTTCAAAAAGACAATATATTAATATTTAACACTTCCCTAATTATTAACCATGACTAACTGTGACTGTGCTCATATAGATGAACACTGCTCAAGATCGATCAGCTTCACCCAATTTATAGGATATTAACTGGACACATCTTGTGAACAACCATAGACAAAACGCAAAAGAAATCATCATTTCTTAACATTAATAGCAACAAAATTCAAATCATTTAGAGAACAGTCATGCTGCTTAGTCCTTACTGATTCAATTTACTGAATATTACATTCAAAATTATGTGCATTTCCAAAATTGTGTTGGAAAGCTATACTGTAAAATCACATTGTGGTGTGGGTTGGTTTTTTTTTTTCCTATTTAGTCTAGGGGCTGAACTCAAATAATTTTATTTATTTAATTAACATGGTACAATATGCACTTCCTAGAACAAACAAGTTCACACTGAACTACCTTAACAGATTAACTAAGACAGAAGCCTGGGAGTGCCTATAATTTAATATTGAATTACATTTTTAAAAGATATCCCTACGTTCTTTTCTTTTAAATGTCAATCTCTAACAAATAAACAGAATTTTTTATGGTTTTCTGGGAAAGAACAATGGTATCACCCACTCTATGTTGAACACTGGCTTAAAACAGTGGTCAGAAAAATAAGTAAATAATTGTGACGCAAGTTATAATTATTAATGCACAAGAAACTACGTGCTGCAAGGGAAAGCTGCTAAGTTCACATGGTTTAAAACAAACAGGCAAACTGGACTTAAGGATATCAGACATACTTATAAATTCATCGGCCCTGATGGGATGCACCCACAAGCTCCAAGGGAGCTGGCTGGTGTCATTGTGAGGCCAATCTCAATAATCTTTGAAGGAACATGGAGATGGGAAGAGGTGCCTGAGGACTGGGGGAAGGCAAACGTCACTCCTATCTCCAAGAAGGTCAAGAAAGAGGACCCAGGGAACTACAGGCCAGTCAGCCTCACCTTGATTCCTGGGAAAGTGATTCCAACTGATCCTGGAAACTATTTCCAGGCACATGAAGGACAAGCAGGTGAAGTCTTTCCAAGGGGAAGTCATGCTTGACCAACTTGATCATAGAATCATTTAGGTTGGAAAAGGGTCATCAAGCCCAACTGTTAAACTAACACTACCAAGGCCACCAGTAAACCATGTCCCTAACCACCATGTCTACACATCTTTTAAATACCTCCAGGGATGGTGACTCAACCACTTCCCCAGGCAGCCTGTTCCAGTGATTGGCAAACCTTCTGATAAAGAAATTTTTCCTAACATCCAATGTAGACCTCCCCTGGTGCAACTTGAGGCTATTTCCTCTTGTCCCATCACTTGCTACTTGGGAAAAGAGACTGATGCCCACCTCCCTACAACCTCCTTTCAGGGAGTTGTAGATCAATAAAGTCTCCCCTCAGCCTCCTTTTCTCCAGACTAAGCAACCTCAGTTCCCTCAGCTGCTCCTCATAAGACTTGTTCTCTAGACCCTTCACCAGCTTCGTTGCCCATCTTTGGACACGCTCCAGCACCTCAAGGTCTTTCTTGTAGTGAGGGACCCAAAACCGAACACAGTATTTGAGGTGCAGCCTCACCAGTGCCGAGTACAGGGGGATGTCATGGTTTCAGCCCAGCCAGTAACAAAGCATCAGGCAGCTGTTTGCTCACTCCTCCCCCCTGGCCCCAGTGGGATGAGGAGAAAATATAAAGAAACGCCCGCGGGTCGAGACAAGGACAGGGAGGGATCACTCCCCACTCATGGTCGCGGGCAAGAGACAGGCTCAGCTTGGGGAAGGAACACAATCGATTTCACTCACTACCGACCAAAACAAAACAGGATAACGGGCAGTAAACCCAAGCCTGGGAACACCTTCCCCCCCGCCCTCCCTCCTTCCCGCCTCAACTCCGCTCCCGGTTCTCTCCACCTCCTCCCGCCGGCGGCGCAGGGGAACAGGGGACGGGGGCTGGGGTCCGCCCGCCATACCTGGTCTCTGCCGCTCCGTCCTCCTCAGGGGGACGAGGAGGACTCCGCACTCCTCTCCAGCATGAGTCCTTCCCATGGGCTGCAGTCCTTCAGTCACAGACTGCCTCAGCACGGGCTTTACCACACAGTCCCGGCCATCTTGGGGGCATCTGCTCCCCTCCATGGGCTGGGGGGGACAGCCTGCCATCTCACCACAGGCTGCAGGGGCATCCCCTCCTCCTTCCCTGACCTCCACACCTGCAGAGGGGTTCCTCTCACACCCCACTCCCCTCACTCACTGCAGGTTCCCCTTCTCAAACCTGTTCCCCACAGGTGTTACCACTCTCACTGACGGGCTCAGCCTGGGCCAGGGGCGGGTCCCACCTGGAGCTGTGGAAGCTTCTAGAAGCTCCTCACAGGAGCTGGCCCTGCAGTCCCTACCCTGCTACCAAAACCCCACCTCACAAACCCAAAACACCTATGAAAAAAATATGCCTGAAAAAACCCCGCCCTTACTTGTACTTCAAGAACAGGCTAGTTGTTTGCTTGTTGCCATTGGCTGCCCTGTATCAAAGCGATGGAAAGCACCAGTTGAACCTCAGTGTGTGCACTTGATCAATAAGCTCAAAAAGAATGTGAAAGCAGTGAATAGTGTCAGTGTGTAACGTTTAACCCACTGGAACTCACCAGGGCCATGAGCCTGTAGCTTGGGATTCCATCTAGCAGGACTGCTAGATGTACAAGTTGTTTTTCCATGCTGAAAGCCTTAACCATAAAGTGCCACAATCCTTTACTATTGCATGGCTGTCCCCCGTCCTGGGAGCCCAGAGCTTTGTGCAACGTGCCCAGGCACGCTGTGTCTGGGGAAATTAGCCACCTCTGAAAGGGATCCACAGAGCCAGCATGTTGGGCAGGGGACCAAGCAAGTTTTCAGCGATGAAGACTGCCGAGTACTTTGAAACTTGCTGTTCTCAAGTACGTGACCCTGCCTTGACTGAGAAGGTAGCAGGCAAACCTTTCTGACGAGTCCTATTTCCAGTCCTCACAGAAGGGCTTTGGCAGAGATAAGTTTTTTTTTTTCTTTAAAGCCTTTATTTAAAACATGAAGACAATCTGTCTGGTTTGGTTTTTTGTTTGTTTGTTTTTTTCCCTACAACGACTGAGGCAGTTATATTCA
Source organism: Harpia harpyja (assembly GCF_026419915.1). Classification (NCBI taxonomy): domain Eukaryota; kingdom Metazoa; phylum Chordata; class Aves; order Accipitriformes; family Accipitridae; genus Harpia; species Harpia harpyja. The sequence continues at coordinate 2,110,171 of NC_068944.1, read as the reverse complement.
CTGACTCAGGATACGAGCCAGCCAGATTAATTATTCCTTGAAGGTCCATTAATGCTCGCAAGTTTCCCAAGGCGGGAATAGATATAGACAGTAGTAAAATGTTACAGGACAGACATGGATATAAGAGGGGTAATGCAAGCCGTTGACTTCAGGGCCACTCTGGAGGCAAAGCAGCTCGCTGGTCCCTGCTGCTATCGATGTAGGGAAAACCAAGCATTCAGTAGAAGTAACCTCTGCCTCCTCCCAGGCTTTCCTTTCCCCACCCCAGGCTTCAGCTGTGATCCCTGGATAAGTAAATCCATGAGTGCACAGCTGGGGGCTCCCATGCCACCCTTCGCTCACCAGCTCTGCCCTCTGACGTGTCAAAGGCAGCCCCAAAGGGAGGGGAGGCTGAGAAGTCGCCCAGGGCTCTGAAATTGCTTGCTGCATAGCTGCACGCTCTTTTAAACTGCAGGGGGGGTTAAGCAAATGTAGCGCTGAACCACTTCCCCCCCGGTCATAAAGCTTCTGGGGGCAAAGACAGACTCGGCAGATGTGCCAGTGAGGGGTATACTCTTACCTGGAGCATTCAAGGTATTGTGTCATAACCGTGTGCTTCTCACCCATTCGTATTCTGGAGAAAAAAAATTTATATGGGAAACATGCTTAAACATCTCTAAAGCCTGGGTGCACAATAGCGATCCATTCAGGTTGTGACCCCCTTCCCACCAGGTATCAGATATATCAAAAAAGCCTGACAAAATACATAGAGGTATTAGGTTATTTCTGGATCTCTCCAAAAGACCTCGTATATAGGCTTATCTTTCAGAGTTTACATCACTTCAAATAATATTTTATTGTATAATGCCAAAATGGAATTATGTAATCACAGATATGAGTTTCATTTTATAAGCTAAATGAAAGGTTGTATTGCAGTAGCCTGCAATTCTGAAACAATACGTGCCACTAGTAGAAAGATAATAGTGTTTGGTGAGAAGCATTAGGCTAATCTGATTAAACTTAACTTTATTGGTGTTAGAAAGAACATAAATCATTTAATCCTTCTCAGCAAAATACTAGTGATTAACCAAACACTCTTTGTTGATGGCTGTCTAATCTATAGTTCAGAGAAGCAAGTCAAAAAAGAAGTAAATTTTTTTTTTTAAAGATCCCTGTCTGAAAATATATTTTAAAAAATACTTGGGAATGTAATCATCCAAATCCTAGCAAATACTAGGCTGAGACTGATACTTTCCTTGCAGTTTAGATAAATATTTGCCACTTCATAACACTTCTGGCTGACAGTGGTACTGCATTGTAACAATGATGGACGGTAACTATCTATTTATCTATCCACTGGGAAATATAGACTTACCAAATTGTAGTCCTGGGACAGGGAAAGGAAGAAAAATGAAAAGTCAACAACTTTCCCAAATGTCAAAATCTAAATTATAAATTGTAAAGGCTGGGTTTTTTACAACTCCATATTGGCATGGGACAAATAGAAAATGTATGAACAAACTGAAAACACATATAGTTTAAGAGTATCTGTTTTCGTAATGGATCAGATCAATCTATCAGTCAAAGTTTCCCCTTACACGCTGAGCATGCTGAGGCCAGCAAGCTGTGGGAGGTGGGGCGGCAGCGCAAGAGCTTCGTGTTCATAGCATCACTAAAATTAAAACTTGGAGGAAGAAAACAAAAACAAATAAATCTTCCCCCCTGCCTTGCCTAAAAACCTTTCAGGGCATTACAAGTGACAGTCAACATCAAGAAGCACAGGAGGCAAGACAATGCTGCTGTCATGCGTATTGCTCAGAAGCACAGGAAATAGGAACAAAAAGTTGGGAAAACTCTGGATAGCCTATATGTCACACTGGTATGTTGCACTGTTAATATATAATAAAACAAAAGTCTTGGGTACTTTCCATAAGGAGTTATATTCCCAAAATTCTTGTATGCTAATTGGAAATGTTTTTAATTAGTACAAATTCTTATATTTTCATTAAAATCAGCAAGTAAGCAAAGTGAGGGCTTTTTAATATTTGCAGTGTAAACTTGTTAATCATGATGTATGATGATGACCAAAAATTATAGCAGTACATACAAGAAAGATGGAGAGAAACATGGGGGTTTGATACAATGTATTATGTCTAGAGTTTTCTCTTTTTCCTAACTCTCTCTAACTTTGTGCTGAGCTTATTGTTTATTGTATAAATTAATAATAGCTGTACCCAAACAATTTTTGCTTCAGCTTTGAGTCCACAGGTTCTTGGTACCACTACAAGGGGTACATGAAATTTGGGGGTTCTAGACTTTTCTAACTCCACTGAAAAAAATGACTTATAGTTTCCTAAAACTATTTTTGGTCTTATAATTGACTGTTCTTTTTCTAATTAATGCCAGGCAATCTCCTTAAGTCCTTTGTTTTAATGTGTAAATTATTCTTCAAAGGTTTCTTTTACACTTATGCAGGGTTTAAAAAAAATCCCTGTTATGCATAATGAACCTTTATAATCTGCTGTCAGCTTAATTGAGAAATGGTCATTTATAACATTAAGTGTGCTTTAGGGAAAGTTGTTCTGAAGTATCACTCTTGAACAGAATATGTTTTAGTCCTGTGTCATCTTCTGATTTATCATGGCAATTTAAGTCTTGCATTAATTGTATTGACTTAAAATTAGAAAAAATATTTTAGTGTTTCCATAGACTAGACAGTATATCAGTTCTTACACTGTCACTATGCATAAATCACAGTTATTCTACATCTTTTTAATATCTGAACTTGAGAGAAAAGCATATATAAGTTATTTTAACTAAAATTACTTTCATCATTATATATTACAAAAGGAGAAAAAAACCAAAGGAACCAATTCATTGAAAAGAACGAAACAACAAAAAAATATTCCTCAACTCTGCTTATTATACTTTATGGCATGTAACTATGCCTGTTGGGTAAAAATATGTTTTCATAAAGAACCAGCACGTTTGAAAGAGATCTATCAGTGGAGTAACTACACATAACAGAAAGGAAAGTTTAATTGTATTTTTTAATTTCCTTTTTTTTTTTTTTTGAGAAGAACAAGACTTAGAATAAAAAATGTACCTTTCATCTGGTAAATAACTTTAAAATATTATTTGTTTATTTATGCTTTCCACTATCTACTGGCGTCTGGCTGCAGTTTTACAATTACCACTGTAACAATGGCAGAAAAATTAGGAGGAGGTCTCTATGTATCCAATAAACAGTATTTTGTAGAAGTCAAATAATTCTGTTAACTTACCACCATCTGGGTCTAGCTTCCCCTTGCTCTGTTATTGGAAATTCTAGGTTTTGCTCAAAAATTCAGAAGAATCTGCTATCGCTAAAGAAGTGAGCAAGAGGAAGAAACCAAATGCTCTTTGTTGGGCTTGAGATCCATGTTCCTAGAAAAGCCAAGGAAAGTAGCCTTGTTTAAAAGGCAGAGAGCCAGGTAAGGGAAATATTCACATTAAGAATTTTGGCTCCTAACAGTTGCGTAGGTGCATGATGTAGTCAGTGGAGAAAATTGGGCAGATAGCAAAAGCAGCTCCTAAATTTGAAGCCTGGACTTGAGCGGTGTGAATGTGACCCCTGCGTTGGACAGGCGACTGACAGTACAGAAGGACTTCTGCCACAGAACTGCCACAAAATCCTCCACCTGCAGCCAGGGCCAAATGCTTTGCTAGAGCACTAAATCAAATTACGGTGTTACTATATCCCAACTAACAAGTGTCATCTTTAGCAAAGTTATAGCAGCTCCCTGAAGTATTCAGCCATAGTACGTGACTCCGTTTGGAGATGCATACAGAAACTAAGCCTTGCTTACTTTATTCAGATAATGGTTCAATCAGTATTTTGAATGGAAAAAGTAAATTATATATATATAACATATATATATATATATCTAGTTTTGTACTTGAACATTAATTTAACTCCACCAGCTAAAACCAGAAAGTCTAGAATCCTAAATGTACTCACTTAGAGATTTATGAGACAGGTAAAATAGAGAGGAAGAGAAAGAAACTCCAGGTGTTGATGTAAACATACTAGAAATATGTTTCTTGACATGTCTATGTATAAATCACTTGTCTCAAAGAATTGTTTCAGAATAAAACTATTTTTTACTGTTTTGTTACAAAAGAAACCAAGACTAATTGATTTACACTTTCCCATTACAGCTTTAACTACAACCATGTGTGTGTCTGAGTTGCTTTTTTCTGTTTTTATGTCCCCTTGTATCTTCTAAATACTTTGATGGATGAATTCTGTACCATTAAAATCATTACGAACCTGTTTGCAGACAGACACCTCCTGGCTGGTTATACTAATTTCTCCCTTTTTACTTCAGCTTTTTTACTTTGTAACCTCTTTAAAGAACAATGAGCTATTCTGAACTGAAACAAACCTGTTTCAATTTGCTATTAAGTACCAACATAGTACAAATAACAACACTGTAATATTCATCATGTCATTACTGTTAAGAGAGGACCGAACAAAAGAATGTCTAATGTTTTTTTCTTTGTAGCAACGTTAGTTTGAAAGTGGGAAGGAATATTTTTTAGGGGAAAAATCCCACAGAGATTTTTCAGCTGTGCTGAGGATTTTTATGTGACTACATTTGTTTCTGTTGTTGAAACTCAAAGTTCTGTCCTCGGGCAGATTGTGTAAGAAAAACACCTACAACTGTGTTAAAAGACATCCAAATACTAGTTAATCTTTCAGTCAAACAATGCACAATCAGTAACTAACGTAACGTAATAACAGTAATTTTCCTCTAAGCTCCCTAGAACACAAACCCAAGCAAGAGCAATCATTCCCCAAAATAAGTTACAACTTACTGGTTGTGCAAAAGTTTCTTTGTTTCGAGTTTATCAGAAGATCATTTAAGAGGCATAAGCTGATAGAGCGAGCCCCAGATCTGAAATTAAGGCTGCAGCTAGACCCCCTGTGAGGACTGGAAATGACTTCCAGATAGCTCTGCATAATATCTCTGTTGCCAGTGGGGTCTCAGAAGTTAAAATAAAACTTACTATTCCTTTTGCATTGTTCAGTAAGTAAACATGAAATAAGTTTTGCTTGATACCATAAGGTTTAGTTTTCTAAGATAACTTACTGGAGTTTGGAAAAAATTACAACTTCAAATATGAGCCTGATTCTTCCAATTTTGCACTGAAAATAGGTTCTTGACAACACAAAGTGTTCACCCTATAGAATCTGGCGCTCTAATATAGCACTGTTGTCTAGTAAAGGAGCTTTAATATCAAAGAGAGTCATCAATGAGATGGCAAAAAATCTCAGAGAAAGGGAAAAAGTGTTTCTCTGGCACATATTAGAGAAAAATAACCAGAATATGAGGCAAACCAAAGTGAAAAAGAATGTGAAATTATTACTTTTTAATAGGAGAACTGCTCCTTATGCCGCAAATAAAAGCCAAAATCCAGTAATCAAAATTGTCATGAATATCTAATAACTTAAATATCTCAATTTTCCAGATTCCTATCAATAATACTGTGAAGGAATGTGAATTAACCTGATGTTTTCTGGATGAAAACCCCTTCATGGTCTTAACAGAGACCACAATGCTATCTATAATGCTTCCATTATAAATACTGTGACTATTCTGTTTCCATGATATTCTTTGCAAAATACTAAAATACATTCCTTTTTTTAAAAAAAGTAATCTATTGAAGTAAAAAACTGTATTTTTAATCATTCTAGACAAAGCACTATAATTAGGACCAAGCCTTATAGTGTTCTAAAATTGTTTTCTTCTACACAGAATTTAAAACTGGATTCATTAAAAATTAATGCCCTGATGGTATGTAAGTTTTTTTAATGAATTTAACTCAGTAGAAAAAAAAAAATCCCAAACAAAATGCAAATATAACTTTTTTCATGGTTTATATGAATACTCTTAACATACAACAAAAAATTATTTGCTTTGCCCCAGAGATTAAAAGAATGGAGCGATTTCAAGAAGGCCCATGTAAACACAGCTGGTTTAATGCCAGAACATATACCTAGTCAAAGCAGAAACAATTCAGAAATAATTTGAGGCCAAGTACATTTTTTCTTAAGATTTGTTTGTGTTTATGAATATTCTTCTGTAATCAGTCCCAACCATAAAAGCTCATCAAATATAACAAAAAGGAAATTATAACAATCTCGGTTCTGTAATGCTTTGGGAGTTTTGTTTGGGGTTTGGATTTTTTTGGGGGTGTTTTTTTGCTTCCTCATGACATATTCCAGGATATCTCCTCAGCCACCTGCTTAGCCTTTCTGTCCCTCATAAGTATCCTAGTAGCAGAGATCCAATTTATTGCTGCTGCAGAGGAGTTAATCAGGTTTATTATGACAGCATCTCCTCTGTGGTAGTCAATGTACCCACCAGCGTAATGGACAACCGGTATCTCACACAGCTTGCTATCAAAGTAGACAGGAGGAGGGCAATGTTAGGGAAGAGATGCTACCTTTTGGGGAGCACTTTCCAAACTTTTGGTGAGGGGAGAAGAGTTTAATTAGAGTGTGTCACTAAGAAGGAAGGAAATGAGTGGGAGTAGTAGAGAGACAGATATTGTAGGGAAGGAGGTGAAGAGGACAGGAGAGAGACGAGTATAATGGTAAGGAAGAGAGTATGAAGGGAGCAGAGGAGAAGAAACAGGACAGCTCTGGAGAGAACAGAAGCCAGCCCAAGGCAAAAAAGTACAGGTAAAGCTGATGAAGTTTCCCTAAAATGCTAGCATCCCTGATTTAGTTACTCCTGCCGCTGAGTGGGGTCTTTACTCAGCCTTTCCTTATCATACCCTGCACTGCCTGGCCTAGAGGACTGTGGGAGGGCTGAAGGCTGTAAAGCAGGGTATAGATACCTAAGTCACAGCAGTGTTGCCCAGGCATGCTACTGTTAGCGTTGCAGCTGTGTGTTGGCCTAATTTTGTATAATCTGCTTTTCATGCATTAACACACTGATTATTTCAAATAATTTTTGAGAATGAAGTTTTTAAAAGAATTTGTGCTCTTAAATCCTTCAGTATTCCTAAAGATCCCTTGCTGTGCTATAACATGTATCTGATTTTCTTTTAACTCATTGGTTTCATCACAAAAATAGCCTGCATAACTTCTGGTAGGTTAGTGTTAGCAGTACTTTATCAGCACACCTTTCCCATTTGCGTAAACTCAAAGGAATAATTGTGGCTCCCCATCTCGCGTTCAAAAAAAGTTAAATACATGAAGAGAGGAACTTAGAAAACAACACAACACAGGCAAAACAGTAGAAAAAGAAGGAAAACATGTCCAAATGATGAAAGGGAGGCATAAATTAGCATAATATAAGGCTTTATGATATGCAAGAACACACATACACATATTGGCTTCCAAGCATTGAGGACATAGAACAGTTATTAGGGATATCTTCTATCATCAATAATGTTTATAGATTTCCAGGCTGATTTTTCTAGATAATCTTTTTTTTTTTTTTTTTTTCTTGTCAAGTGTCAGTACTTTAGCATATTTTTACACTTTGGAATCAGACAGAGGGAAGAGAACTAGAAAGAGAAGTGTATTGGGTTTGTGTGGCAAGGTTTTGGTAGCGGGTGGGGTTACAGGGGTGGCTTCTGTAAGAAGCTGCTGGAAGCTTCCCCTGTGTTCGACAGAGCCCATACCAGCCGGCTCTAAGACAGACCCGCCGCTGGCCAAGGCCGAGCCAATCAGCGATAGTGGTAATGCCTCTGTGATAACATTTTTAAGAAGGAAAAAAGTTGGGACGGGGGTATTTCGGCAGCCGGAGAGAGGAGTGAGAACATGCAAGAGAAACAACCCTGCGGACACCAAGGTCAGTGAAGAAGGAGGGGGAGGAGATGCTCCAGGCGCCGGAGCAGAGATTCCCCTGCAGCCCGTGGTGAAGACCATGGTGAGGCAGGCTGTCCCCCTGCAGTCCATGGAGGTCCACGGTGGAGCAGATCTCCACCTGCAGCCCGTGGAGGACCCCACGCCGGAGCAGGTGGGTTCCCGAAGGAGGCTGTGACCCCGTGGGAACCCTGCGCTGGAGCAGGTTCCTGGCAGGACCTGCGGATCTGTGGAGAGAGGAGCCCACGGAGCAGGTTTTCTGGCAGGACTTGTGACCCCGTGGGGGGCTCACGCTGGAGCAGTCTGTGCCTGAAGGACTGCACACCGTGGAAAGGACCCATGCTGGAGCAGTTCGTGAAGAACTGCAGCCCGTGGGAAGGACCCACGTTGGAGAAGTTCGTGGAGGACTGTCTCCCGTGGGTGGGACCCCACGCTGGAGCAGGGGAAGAGTGTGATGAGTCCTCCCCCTGAGGGGGATGAAGCGGCAGAAAATAACGTGTGATGAACTGACCGTAAACCCCATCCCCGTCCCCCTGTGCCGCTGGGGGGGTGGTAGAGAATCCGGGAGTGAAGTTGTGCCCGGGAAGAAGGGAGGGGTGGAGGGAAGGTGTTCTGAGATTTGGTTTTATTTCTCATTACCCTACTCCGGTTGATTTGTAATAAATCAAGTTAATTTTTCCCCAAACTGAGTCTGTTTTGCCCGTGACGGTAATTGGTGAGTGATCTCTCCTATCCTTAGCTCGACCCACAAGCTCTTTGTTATATTTTTTCTCTCCCCTGTCCAGTTGAGAAGGAGGGGGAGTGATAGAACAGCTCTGGTGGGCACCTGGCATCCAGCCAGGGTTAACCCATCACAAGAAGCAAGCAAGTAATGATGAAAGAAAAACTGCGTAACAATTCTTTTTGTCTTTATGATCTCATTGACATATATTACAGTAGAAATTCTAAAAGCCTTGATACACTTAGGGATGCTCACAGTGGAAATAGGCTTTGCTCTTCCCTTGATACCAAACATCTTCACAAAATATAATTAAAAGACTAATAAATATGTTGTCCTAGTATTTTCCAGCCTCAGATCTCTTGTATAATGAAGAGATGAAGCATCAAGAGCACGGGTGCTGTTGGAAATAAATTTACAGATTACTTCTATTTCACAATACCAACAAAATCAGACCGCCACAATTTTCAGTAATTTGATAGATATTACAGCAGCAGAATGCATGTTGCTGAAGGCTGGGCTGTGGTGGTGCTTTCATTATAAAGCACATTTTTCAAGCATTTAATAACTCAGAAATCATAAAACTTTAAGATGCAGTTTGATGCTTTTTTACAAGATGAGTTCAGAAATACTCAAAGTTAATAAAGCTAGGCAAGTATTTGCACTTTTGCAACTCAGGAAGAGATTTTAAACTAAATTCATTTTGAAAAGTGTTTTTTATTCATTTTCTTGTTGGTTTTGGTCAGTACTTCCTTCCACCTGCTACCACATCACACTGACTAAGGACTTCTGTGGTCATTGCAATATATTGTGCCAACCTCCTTAAATGGAAAGGCAGAGTTTAAAATGAGGAGTTTGCTATATGAGCATAAAGATGGTCTAGGTAGTATTCTACACTGCAATGAACCAAATCAAAGAGAGAGGATGAAACACTAGTTTATTTGAAGTTTACTGCATCAGTGAGCAAGGGAAGAGCTATGGATATCATCTGTCTGGACTTCTGTAAGGCCTTTGACACACTCCCCCACATCATCCTCCTCTCTAAATTAGAGATGGATTTGATGGATGGACCGTTCAGTGGAAGCGGCTGGATGGTCGCATCCAGAGCGCAGTGGTCAATGGCTCCATGTCCAGATGTCTCCTGTTTATCCAGCATAGGCACGTATGAAAGCAGCACATTGTGGCACCCAGAAGGGGCCAATTAAGCCAGGAAGAGATCAAGAATGACGGGTCTAGCGAGCGAGGCAGAAGAAAAGACTCTCATCCTTGCATAGGTGTAGTAAGCAAGGAGCAGGATTTGTAAGTCTTTTCTTTGCTCTGTTTTTGCTAGAAGAAACAAGGTTTTCTCTGGTGAAGAAATGGTTTGTTCTCCTATTAGTTTGTCATCTAATCAAACAGACCTTTAGAGAATGGAAGCCTTTTGATGGTCTTTAGGTTTGCTTGTTTCATGGACAAAAGGTGGGGCAGATCCATCTCAAGACTGGCCAAATACGAGTCTCCTTGTACTCATTACTCTAAAACAAAGGTCTACCTATTTCTTCCCCAGCTGAAAACACGTCAGCTTCAATGGGCTGGGAATGTTATAGCTATTTTTTAAACTCAAATGCACAGCATGTAAAACTCAAAAGCCAGGTAAGTATATATATGGGATATACACTCATCCAAAGAATTATGGAATTGGCTGAATTATTTTGTGTGCATTTCTACAGTATTAGTCAGAAAGGGGCAGGTGCCAAAGAGGGCTTTCCAGAATGTCTTGGAATAAATGCGAAAGACTTTGAGATCCATGTGTGAATATATTCATATGACTGTGACATGTTATTTTATGTCTACCAATGGACTAGGCATGGACTATGAAATCTTAAGTGTACTTGCTACATGAAGAAGAACAAGTGACAAGAATTGATGACATAAACAAACAGAATAAAACAATTATCTGAATAAATGAACAAAGGGCCAAAGAATACAAGGATACCAATGAATAAGACACAATTTCTTGTGTAGATTTAAGGCAAGAGAACTAAAAGCAAAGGGTAAAAATCAGGAAAGCCTGTTTAAACAGTCTCTGGTCCCCCGAGAAAACAAAAAATCCAAATGGAATTTGTCAGGTGGAAGAAAAGTTCTCCTAGATGAAATATAGAAACTGACATAATAGAATTCTGTTTATTTAAGTGAGCTACACTACTCAGACAAGACTATATTGTAGTTTCTATAAAACAAATTTACAGTAGCATAGGAAAGTAACCCAGACAGATCCTTTTATCTCACTTTTTTTCTTATTCAAAGTCTGAAGCAACAGAAGAAAACTTGAACTCTTCTCTGAAAGCTTTTAATTACAGAATCTATTGACCATCTTTCAAAGCAGCAGCATGGAAAATAGAGTTAGTATCATAATCTGCCAGGCATAATTGTCATTGTGCAATTCATAATGAATTCTTATGCCTAAACTTATTTATTTATTAAAGTTTGCTTTTCAACAAGAGTCAAAAAACATTTAAGAAATAAAAACTTGAAATGTTTGTGTATTAGCTTACTATCATGATTTGTAGTAAGCCAGAAGCAAACTCTTGAAGACATGAAAAAAACTTTTAATAAATGTGAAGTTTATCTCAGCTCTTTTGCTGTCCCTGGATGTAATTATCATAGCATGCACTGGTAATGCGTCCTTACGCTGATGTGTAATTTCTTGGGATATTTCAGTTTGCTTGATTGTTTTTAATTTTTATTAAAAATAGAGTAAGTGAAAACATTTTAGTTATAGTGCCAAATTATGTTTTATTTCTGAAACAGAATAAGACATTAGTCGTGTGTGTTTGTGTGTATACATGTATGTGTGTATGAGATCAACAGGTGAGATGAAATATTAAAGGGTTTTCCCCCACATAGGCATGAACTCTAAGTGGCCAGGTATCACTCAAACTCATACTATATACATAACTGAAAGGTATTTTGTTTTTTTTAAATCAGGTCAATGATCGAATTTGAAGTGCACCTGAAGCCTTTGAAATTTTCTGTAGTTATGCTGAGGTCCCTAGGTAAATATCCCTTGTTTATTCCTTTTCAATGGTTAAATGGACTTTCTGATGGGCTCTTAGAACAGCAACAAAGTAAAGCCACACTTTCTGAAAAGAATTTAGAGATTCTTTGTGCTTTTTATTCCGAATTCTGGAACAAGCGGACAACATCTAAATTGCAGTGCATGCGCAGCTGCAGCATGTCCCGGGTCCCCAGCTCTGAGATCCGGGTCCCTTTCAGAGCTCCAGAACAACATTTCTTTCCTAAAGAAAAGAGTTTGCAGAAGGATGGTGCATAACTGTGTATTACGTTGACATGGAGTGAAGGTGAGGCTGATGTGAGCATCTGGCTTGTGAGGGTGGAGAAGGGCTTTTATGCCCCAAAGAACCTGCAGAAGTTGAGAAACAGAGGACAAAGCCTGCACTTTGAAGAACCGGAGGAAACAATGGGGAAGAGCAAAATATAAGGATGGCCATTGCCATCAGCATTCATAATGTATTTGTTATGTGTAGCATAATATATTTATTATGTGTAATTTATACGTTTGTTACATTATCCAGAAGATATCCATATATTTGTAACATATGAGGCAGTAGATGGAAACAGCAAACACCCTGCTGCTTTGACACTGTGCACAGGCTATTTGACTTTTTTTGCTATTTGATTTCATCATGATTTCTCTATTTAGTATGTGTGGATCTTTTTTCAATTAAAGGCAGAAGAATCCCAAGAACAGAACAGGTAATTATACATACTAGCTTATTTAAATAAAATCAGACCGTAAAAAAAAAAAAAATTAAAAACCCTGTATTAAAAAAGACAGAGATTTTCAGCTGACTTTTTTTTTTTGAGGGGGTGACATTTCTGGGTAGAAAGATAGTTTTGTAAAACTGTATGATAAGGTACATCATAGAGACAGAATTAACCCAGCCCTGTAATGAATGTGGACAATTTCCGTACCTTTCTTTTGTTGTTACTGTTATCTAAGATTTCAAAGTAATTGTAAAGCAAGGCTGTGAAAATTCTTTATAGCTATTCCCTCTATCTGCCTGCAGTATCTAGGATGAAACTGCCAAATCAGAGTATGCTCCCTTTGTAAACTGTCTGTGTTTACTTCACGACAGTGCACAAGAGACAGGTTTTAAAGTTTCATAACTTATGGGGTAATTTTAATTAATGTTGCTGTAAGTTAGGGTAGTCATGCAGTATTGGTAATGAGATTATAATTATTATTCCTTTATTTATTTGCCACTGACATGCTGACAGCATATATCTCCTACCAAAATGCACATGGCAATCATTTACATCCCATCCCAAAAGACAGGTTGTCGGAGGTTGAGCTCCTACCAACTTTAGTCGTTTTGGACAGTGTATTTACTCAAAAGGAGTCACAGTATTATCAAGGGATGGCTCAGGGCAAGGCCGCACGTGATAATGTGCAGGTGAGAAGCCTGCTTGGCGAATGAAAATTTGGAGACTCCTGACTCATGCTACTCCCACTACTGCTTTTCCTCTGCTTTGGGAGTCAGCCGTTTCCCTCCCCCTCCAAATGAGCTGCTCTCTGCCCTTTCCCCCCATCTTTCTCTAATGCCCACGATTCCCCCGTGGCTGTGCGAGCATCCTGGTAGCCCCACGCGGCAGCGGGCATTGCCCGTGCCACCTCCGCGGGGTGGTTGGGACTGGGGAACGGCAGCCGGTGTGGGGCAGGAAGGGGAGGGCAGCTCCTCCGTCTGACCGCAGCACCCAAAAACTCTCACCGATGGGGGGGGTTCGCCCCAAAGCTGGTAACGCTCTGAAGAAGTTATCGATCGGTGATGAAGCTGTATTAAGATGACCACCAGCTGACGGCAGTGTGGGGCAGCGTGTGGGACGCCCACCCCGCAGTGCTCGGGGACACAGGGGTCTTCTCACCAGTACCTGCGCTGGTGGGGTCTGGGTAGGAGCAGGGGGACGTGCCAGGCTGGAGAGCTCACCGAGGCCTCGGCAGCGGGGTAAACGGGACAACCTGCCCTCTCCAGAGAAGGGATGGAGGCCCGTGACCCACACGTGCGGTGGGGCGGTGTGCGAGCGGAGGGAATGCACAATTCCGAGTGCGTCTGGGGGATCAGAGCCCGGGGGGATTAGTCCTACAAGGGTAGTTAGAAAGTTGTGTTTACTAATATTTTGTAAGAGTCCCATGGTGTGGCTTATCTGTTGCATTGCAGATACTGATCTGGAAAGTATTGTTCCCTGATTGCTTGTTAATTATGTGCTATTCATAAATCAAGAAGACAAGTTTTGATGCTGACTGGATTTAAACCATGTCAACTGAACAATTTCTGCCTGAGATTCATGGCATCTTTGTGAATAACTTGTCATTTCTGCGACCCTTTTCTTTCTCTTCTTCATAAGATCTTGCTTGCTCTATTGAAGTCATGCTAAAAGTCTTTTTGGCTATCTTTCTCTATTTAAAACAATATGAGTCAAAGGTGCCGTCAAAGGTGCCTTTTGTGCAACTTGCAGATACAAGTCCCTTCTGAGAAAGCATGCACAGCTATTCAAGTGGACCTCCATTTCCACATCTTCTAGAGGCAGCTAAGATATCCTGTCTAAGAATATGGTAGCTGAATCCCCTACCAGACATGCTGTTCCTCCAGATGACATCTTCCTACTTCCAAAGTGCCGTTCCATCATTCCATCAGTCCCTGAGCTGGTGGAAATGAAAGAACATGGAGAAAGGAGTATATGAGCTGAAATTTGGTAATACTTTTTAGCAACATCTTGAGTATCACACTCTTGCATGACCTGGTTACCTATCACAGAGACCTGCTTAAAAAGAATAAAAATTAAATAATTTCTTCTTGTGGGTGAGACCAGTACATGGCCACATCGGCAATTTTATATGCAACTTGATAAAACTAGTCTGCAAGAAAACTTTGCTGTGTAGTTCTGCAAAAAAAGACATCCACACTTGCTCCAAATACACATCTTACATGTAAAAAGAAATTCTTCTTACGTTCAGTGATGTGAAAATTTCTCACTAGCTGTCCTTCCAATTGTACTCCTATGCTAACGTTGCTTCTGAGCCGGTCATTTTCACTTAAAGCACAGTCAAAAGCTATTATCATATGTATGCATAGACCACAGTTCTCAGATCCTCAGACCTTGACAAAAACATTTTCTTCCTAAAACAAGACTGTGGATTATTATTCAGTGAGGTTTATGCCTGTGACAAATTTCAGCTGCCAGACCATGGCAGTTACAGGAAATCATGCATAGCTTTAAATATTGAGTCATTTCTTTTATTTATCCATTTTTATTATGGATCATATGTGTTGAAATTCCCAGGGAAAAAAAAGGTAGGAAATTTCAGCCCCATTAACTGAAGTCCTCCACAAGGTTAAAAATATCTGAGGTGGGGTTTTAATGACAAACTTTGCCAACACTGCTATGTCAGTTAAGAAAAACCCATGGAATATATACACGTAGCATGTGATCCCAGTGCTTTTTGCTGGATGCTTTATCTCGATTTCTGGAACAGTCTACATTAGCAAAAGCATAGTTTTGTTAATGTGATCTACAACTGATAATGTTACATGACACTTTATCACCAATGTTATATTAACTGGAGACTATAACCTGAACATAATGAACACAGGAGTATAACTCCACTACTGTGTCATAATCTCTAGCAAGGAGTTTACTTGTTTCTCTGCAAGGTTTGAGTGGTTTGTGAAATTCATCTTTATGCAATGGTTAGGCCCACATTTTATTTAATCTTTCTCTCGTATTTTCCTTCATTGACTGCTTGCTTGGTTTTAATACTAGGTGAAGTTATCTAATCCACTCAAATATTTCCATTAGATTCTCCTTCCAAGTGGCACTATGGACAATTACACCTCCTAGGAAGGCAGGTACTTTGGTTAGAACAATGTCTGTTGCTACTGCAGCACAAAATATTCTAAGTGGCTTGTCAGTTGAGGCGGGTTCAGAAAGATTTTAAATACAGTGTAGTTCTTTAATTTTCATGTTAAAGAATTTTGCCAATGCCTAACATCTGAGATAAATTAATTTCAGTAAACTCACTGATACACTGGATAAGCTTAGAGTCAAATCTCATTTCTCTCTGTCTCTTTGTTTGGATGTCTGATGGGGATTTTTTTGTTTGTTATGTTGTCCTTTCCCAGGTCCTTTACACTTTTTCTAGATGTTCTCATCTGAGAAAACAACCTTTCATTTGTAAAGCATATCTAGCATTTTTTTCTTGTCATGGCTTTGGATATTTTCACCATAAAAGAGTTCAGTGGTGAAAAGTCTCTAGATGCCCAGTGATGATACGGCTGTTTCGTGATCTTAGACAAAATTTCCTCCTGCTCAATTACCATATTCCAGAGACCTCACCCTGAGCAAATTACTACCTATGACTAGTAATAATATGGTTCTTGGTATCCAGATGTACTTCATGAAAGGAAGTCATTCATTACCAAAAAACATTAGTACTCCAGCTTCACCCCAAGGGTCTACTCCCGCTTAGGCCATCTAAGAAAAAATTATGTTTCCTAATAATAGTGAAATAAAGGGATGTCTGATCCTCCTTAGTTTCTAGAGGTTTTAAACGTTATTTTAGCAGCTTTGAATGTATTGGGCTTCCCTCTTCCCTTTTGCATTGGGCAAGTCAGTCCGGCTTGCTAGAAAAATAGGTGACGATAAGATGTCATAACAGTATCTTTCCAGATTTTTTTTTTTTTTTAATGCTGAATTACAGAAAGTTCTTATCTTCTTACTTAGGAAAGTACAGCAGTTACCATTACATATTATTTTAAAAATGGAAGCCTCACAGTAGAAAGCTGTTGGAAACCAGTGCAGACGTATCACAGATCACAACATAGAAAGACTGCTGCAAGGTACGCACTGTTGTGTCTGTTGAATATATGAAAAAGGAAACAATGGCAATCAGATAGGGTGAAGTATGTTTTATTCTAGGTGACAGATAATGAAGTTTTGCACTGGATTTTCCATGGCATGTTATTCCTTCTAGAGGCTGTGGTCTAGCCTGGAGGATTGATGTGTGATTATAATTACAGCCTATGAAAAATGGTTTCAAGCTTGCAATCTAGTTTGCTTTGTGTTTGTTGTTTTGCAGCTTTAATTTTCAGGGGCTGCGTGTTTCCAGTGACTGTTACACTTTGCATAAATTACATAGGTGGAAGAGAGACATGCTGTCAGTGCTCCGTGAAGAGTAATTTGCCTGGTATGGGCTCACAATGCATTATCTTACAATGCTATAATTAATCAAGCGCCTTTTGGCAAGTTAGTGTCAGCTGCAGAGCAAAAGAATTCTGTCAAATCATGACTCGCTAGTCTTCATTAGCTCTATAATAACTTTTAAAATTGCAGGGGCAGACTGACATTACTTAAACAACATAGGTTCTAGCCCTGTGTGCACCTACTCAGCTGAGAAGACCTATTCACTTCCAGAAATAAGTACTTTGCAGTATTAGCAAAATATTCATAATCTGGTCCCTTAACTCTGAGCTTTTTGTTCTGAAATGCATGGTTGCTCATAAATTGCAAATTTTACTTCTCTTGTTTCAGAATATCTAAATGTTTATTGGTGCAGAACGGTAAATTACTGACAGATGTAATTATAAGAAATATACCTCTTATTTACACGAAAAAATGGTTTCATGAATCACCTACAGTTTAAATTACTGCACAGTCTACAGTAATATTTACTGAAGTCTGACTTCAGATCAGTATACAACAGATTATATCTGGCCTGGTGTACATTCCTCCACAGCACACCAGGGAGGGGTATTGTCAGCAGATACATAGCTGTGAAAATCACTCAACACCAGATCATTAATTCCCCTGAAATGAAGGCAACAGAATCATAAGTGCAAACAGATTCTGCATCCATGGTAGCCAGCATATCTGAAAGAGATGCACAGGAGGAAAAAAACTGTATTAGAAAAATGACTGCCACTGCACCCTTTTTCTCGGGCAGACAGAAGCAGCAATCAGACTGCAACTCTGAGAGTCACAGCTTAGTCTTTGCTCTCTCTTTGATTTTGAAGGCTTTCATTTTCTCATGCACAAATAAAAGCACCTTGAGGGGATCCAATACCCATATTAAGGCCTCTTTATGAGAAGAGGTGTTCAAGATTCTGAAAGCATGGTCTTCTGAGGAATATTAAATTGGATCTCAAGAACAGAGATATATGAAATCAGAAGATATTTTCAAAAACTTTTATCCATAGTTTTGTCTGGTTACCAGTTAATCACTAGAAGAATGTCTCATTCTTGCTTTCCAAGTGTGCCTTAAAAGGACAAATTAAAAAGAATGAAGATCGGTGTACTGTGTGAAAAGGAAAATAAGAGAATTAAATCACAGTGAGGTGAATGTGTCTATTATTTGTGTTTTCTAATTCTCCTACACGCACCCGTGATGGCGCTCTCAATTTAATGAGCTTCATATTATCTGTTGGATCATATACACAGTGTCATCGACAGGATTTTTTCTGTGCAGTATATGGGTCACTTGCAAGAAGTATGACAAAAGGCACTCAGCTTACCTCTGGGGTAGGATCGGGGAATGACCAGGAGGTCTCCAGTACTTCACCTAAGGAAAGATGGGCTTTAACCTAGAATTGCCTTTCCGCACCCACTTCTGACTCACCCTCATGCTGCATGGGTGAATGTGTGGGAGAGCACCTGGGAGCTTCCCCCACTGTCTTTGGAGATGCGATGTTGCAGCTCAATGGCACCGGGACAGCTATGGAAGCTCTGGCTGTGTTGAAGATGACTGGGCATTTTTAAATGGAATTTTCACATAAATATTTCAGTAAAACAGTTCAAGTCACCCATTCTAACAACAACTACATCAGAAGGATTTACACAAAAAAGAGCGGAACTTGACAATGCAACTCATAAATACTGTATGAAGCCATTTTCTGAAGTACCACTTTCTGTAAATAAAAAAGTAACCTAGGTCTATCCTGAAAATCTAAACACCAGAGGTCAACTAAAAGGAACCCAAATTTAATTCCTTTATTACATGCTTTTAAGACAGTTGTCTAGATCGTAGTTTTCAACGTCTGCAGTGGCAATCCTGTAGTTTTATGAATTCTCAACACCCACAGCTGGTGAAGAGGTAAAGGAAGAAATGAGTGAAAGAAAAGATGGGGTTGAGGGAGGAGACAGCGTTAGTATTCCTAAAGCATGCCAGTCATCTAGCCAAGAAAGAGCCCTCCAGAGATCACAACCTTGATATATTTATTTTCTGCAAGTTTATATGTTGCAAATTGAGGTAGAACAGAATTAAGTACTAGGGCAAGACAGGTTAGCAAAAAGGGCATAGGCCATCACTGACAGAAAATATCTAGAACATTTTCAACCACACTTCCCCTGTTTCTGAGAAGAGAATGTATTTGAATTTCTATGTTCAATTTACAGTGTGGAGAGCATATGAGCACACATTAATGGTAATTTTTTTTCTCTTGCAATATTGAACACTTTTCTGAGAAATTTTTTTCATCAGCCAACAGCAATGATGTGTATCTTATACAGGGTAGTTAAGCAATTGATGCAGACATTTTCATGACATAACATCTCTTCTTTGTTTTACTAACCATTTTCTTGTTTCTCTTTCATTCTTTTTTTTTAACTAGTCCTGACAACATGTGGTGTCTCACTTTCTTTGTACTTTTTGTTGGACGACTAAACCCAGAAAAAGGTCTGTGATATAATGTCAGTGTAAATTCCAGAGTATATGTAGAAAATATATTGTTCACTTTTTTAATCGAAAAAAATCTACAGGAGGAAAGAGGAGGAAATTACAAAGTATCAGGTGAGGAACTGTGTTTGCATTTAAGTTAGGGAGCTAATGTTATTTCATATGCAGGAGTTAAACTTAAAAAACCCCTACAAACAATTAATGAACTAATGGAAGAAAGGTACACCACGGCATACAAACAAGCTGATGCGATGTAACCAATGATGTAAAGTTATCTGTGAGTTGTGGGTTTGGGGGTTTTTTTCTTGTGTATAGAGGGTTTGTTCTGTATACAACACACATCACAAATGGCTTTTAATATCTGGATGTATGCAGTAGTTTTTCATTTCTGATGTCAGAACTAAAAACTATGGCAATCACAGGAATTTTGTCCCTGATCCTGTGATTCTGTGATGAAGTCTTTTGGAAGTCTTTATCCTCTTGCAAATACATGTCTAACTTTTCTGACTGTTTTTTTTTGTTGTTTTCCATCCATAAGATAGAGGTAATGAATATATGCTCATCTCACAGCTGCTGTAGATTAACTGATGTGCATTCAATTTGGAAAGTCTGACATATTTAGTATTACGTTCACCTCACAATCTGAGGCTGAGAGAATTGTGTTTTTTTCACAATGTATCACAGGCAAAGATCGCCCACTTTATGGTACCTTAATAGTGTGTGACACATGACATCATTGCTGAAACTTTTTAAATTCTACCCTGATGTTTTCCAGTACATTGATGCCTTCTATGTTCTTTCACTGTAGGTATCAGTAAAAACATCCTGACAACTTTATCTCAGTAGAAGCAAACTCTTGTCCTTTCCTTGCTGTTGCTTCAGTTCCTACTACCTCGGAAAAATAAATGATTTTTCCTTTTTTTTACTTTCCCACTTGGTGTTTACTCCATAAACAGTGGCCTTGGAAGTGGACTTTTCAGAGGCTAATGCTATGGTAGCTCCTTCTGTGTAGAGTGAGACTAATATTAATTTTATTCATAACAAAGCACACATTGCAGAAAGCTAGAAGTTTTCATTGAGATTGGGTCAAATCAGAGGCTGAGAAGTGTCAACCAATTACACAGGAACAACTTTTTCAGTATTGAATGCCCTGGCTTTGGGCTGAATATCCTTTGTGTCTTGAAACTGTAGATTTTATGTTTATGTAAGATCCTTCAGGAAGTCTAAACCCCTTTACCAATTCTCATTCAGAACTACCTACAGTACTTACACTAAGAGAATCCCATGAAAACATACTTGCTGCATGCTCTAACAAGCTGCACTCACCTTCAAAACGAGGTTTGTTTAACAGAGCACAGCAGAAATGCGTGCATTTAGAAGAATGTCGAAACATATCTTGATATCGCAGAAGCAGCTTTCTGGTATTTGGGTGATAATGGAATTAAACATCTCATCCTTAATGCCATCTTTTCAATGTCTTTGTAACTGTAGATTTGCAGGGAGAGAGGATATATTTAGTTAAATTGTCCAGGAAGGTAGAAAGAAGTAGATGTGCCTTTGAACACATAATTCCCATACCAATGCCACACACAAACTCTAGTTTCATATTTATGTGATTAAACCATTCCTGTGCTTTCTGCTTACATTTTATATAGCATGCTCAGCCTTAAATAATCTTCAGCTCTTTCTTACAACTACTGTGGATAAAATAAAACAACTTGATAGTAAATTTGAGTCAACTAGGTATAGTTAGTTACAGATACAAGGAAGACAGTATAGAGCTAAAGAAAAGGAAGACTGAGAAAATTCTCTTAGGTTTAAGTACAATCACGTCAGAACTCAGCTTAGATAGTGAATATCCAACCTGCCACTGTTGGTCAAGGTCATTGTCCTCACAGATGAAATATATATTATTAGAAGAGATCTTTTAAAAACTAAGTGTCTGGCTTGCTAAAACAGTAAAAATGAAGAGAAAATTCCAGCAACTCAGGAAGTCAAAAGTGAAATAGTTTTTCGGAATTGTAAATATTTGATATTCTAAGCACATATAAGAAAAAGAGGACAGCAAGAATGCCACACAAAGAACACTCGACAGCAATCTAACTTCTATTTACATCTGATATAATTTAACCATTCTGTTGTAAAGCTGAGAGATAAAGTAAAGCAAAATAAATTAATATATTTAAATATCCTCTGTTGACATCATCGGCAAATCAATACCTTGGCACTGCAAAGTAATGAACACCTCAAATTCCCTTAGTTCCACCACGACCAGAAATTAGCCCCTGCTCACATCATTAAATGTTTTTATGCAGAGCTCCTGGACCTAGCCAAACCTGAGGCTGAGCTCTGCACCAAGGTGAAATTTCCTCCACCAGATTGTCTGATTAAGGAGCTGTACAATCTGTCTTTTGTGAGACTTTAAAGCTTTGGAGAACTTGCCTACGTGTCCAAGAGAGATTTGTGTGTTTTCATATAAATTTGATTTATCAAAAAAAGCAGCTTTCAAGAGCTACATCAGATCAAAGAAAGAATGACTGCTTTGAGAGCTCCTTATTGTTCCTGTCAGCTCTATGGCATTTATAGGCCTGGATGCTGTTGCATCTGAAGGAGTGGCAGTAGATTGGAAACAATATTTTACCAATTTCTGATCCTGGCTTGCTATGGGTCCTTATGAGATGGAAAGCTTTCAGTTTCAGTACTGAAACTAGGAGTGATACTGCTTCCTTGTAAGTGTCATTAGAAAGTTAGGAGTATTCATGCAGATATTCAAATGATATGAGCATTACATAAGCTTTAAACATTAATATAGATGGGGAGACAGAGGCTCATGGGCGGCAGAACAAGCTCCATGTGGTTTACTTCAACATGGAGATTCTCAGTCACGTAGGGAATTGCATTTTAATGGTGGAAAGATATTTCCTCCAAACAAATTAGGGAGAGTGGATGACATATTGGTTATGAAAAATAACTCTTCTGGAAAATATAGGATGTCATATGAGTAATAAAAAATCCCAATCTGATCTGCTCTGGCATTAGACATACTATTATCATCATAAAATGTAGTTACACTTACCGTGGTGGAAACTACAGGAAAGTTTAATCTCTACAAGAAGGTTTATGCGAGTTTCTCTAGCAAATTCATATCATACATAATTTCCTAGAGGAGAATAAGTAAAAATGTAATTCTTTTGCAAAATTCTTTTCCAGTATTCTACCTCATTTTTAGTATTTCTGAATTTCAGTTTAATAACAAGATACCATTTAACAATTACAGAAGAAATACAAAACATTTTTCCAGGTAAATACAAAGCAAAATGTGTTTCTTTTGCTAAAATTTACTTGAACTAGCTAGCTTTGGTTAATACCTGCTTTTTTTCAGTCCTGTAAACAGTTAAAACCAAACTCAAATATAGTTTATGTTCAGTTGCCATTACCTATCTTAAGTACAATATTTCTTCAGTGACTTGTGGGATATTGGCACAATGGCTGTTGCAACACTATTTCATATTGACTATGTTTGAGTGAATGATTTACAAGGAATACAGTATTCCTCAGAGTTAGTTTCTTGCACTTCTGTAACACGTCCAGATCCTGGTCTCTCAGATGTATTTTTAATCTGAATACATTTCAATATATACATACATAATTGACCATCTTCACTTTGAATTAGTCATTGAAAGTTGACCTGCAGATATTCCTGAAGTCTTTAAGAGACCAGGCTTAAAGCTGCAATGTGTTTATTGCAGGGTCAGAGCATTTACCTGCTAGCTGATCAATACTTTTTTCTCATATTTTTCATTAAGCTAACTCTGTAAAGAACAGGTTTCTAATTAAATGTAGAATAGCACTTTCCCACTTAATTCTGTTGTGTTTATTTATTATGAATTTGATGTGCTAAGTGTTTGTGAAGCACCTAAAGCATCAAACTCCACTTTGTCTCATAGATTTATAGAACTACACTGCCTTTTCATCAGTCAGTCCAAACCCAGGAGGTGTTTGATGCATGTATATTCCATGAAGTATGTCCCCAGATTAAAAATATACAAATTTAGCCATTGAATTAAGAGAAAAACATCTCTGTTTTTCATGTTTCTCATGATAGAGCTAAAACTATTGTCACTTAGAGGCATCTGTTTCTTCCATCAATTCTAATACAGATCTAGACCTCATTCCGTGCACTAAACAAGCTAAAATATTAGGGTAAACCAGGATGACAGTGCAAATTGGACATGGCTTAATAGCTGGAAACCTGGAAGTGAGTATCACAAAGAGAAGGTGATAGAAAAATTGGTGTTCACAGTGATACTAGTCCTCTATTCTCAGCACCAATCTTCATTTTTCTAGTTTGAATCATCTTGGGAAAGGATGGGGGCATTTAATGAAAAAACATTCCTCACTTGCAGGTTCTTTTTTAGCCTGAAGCAAAACCTCATGACAATGTCAAGTCAGCATTCACCATTGGTGCAAAATTGCTCATCTCATTTCTCTCTGCCATTAAAACTGAATAGATTTGCAGCCATCTATGGGGGAAAGGAATGTTTTCCATGAAATTCCTCTTTTCATAGACTTGATGAGTACTCCATAACAGAGGCGAAGCTACCAAAGTTCAAGCAAAGCACTCTGTGAGGAGCTACTGCTTTTGATTTTCTATAGTATACTTCCATAGCACTTAACAGAAAATTTTCTTGGCTTATGTTTTATTACATCTGTAAGTCCTTCCTTCAAGTAGTAAGACACTACAATCATATTCTTCACAGATACAAAAATATTTACACTACTGAAGTCTTTAAAAAAAATTACAGTACTAAACATATCTGTTTTAATAGTATTAGCCTTGGACCCTACTAGCCTTCAATTTGCATTTCCTTCCCAAGCTTCACTTGGTGTGTTTTACAAGAGCCACAAGCTGCCTTCATGTTCATACCTTATGACTAAGAGTGTGTGATCTGGACACCTAAATCCTTTCCACACTTCCCTGGTGAGGCAGTACATTTATTTTCTGCCAGGTGATCATCATCTTGAAGTATGAACAAAATGGACTAATTCTTTAAAGGAATACATATTGATAGCAAAAAAATAATTTTAAAGAAATAATTTGCTTACCAGCTGTAGACTGACACTTTCTCCAGGCTTATCTAGGTAAGAAGTTACCCTCAATATCTGTGAAAAGGACAAACCTCAGTTATACCTGTTTCTAAGAGACTTCCCCTCTCAGAGTGAGCCCAGAGACAGAGAATCTCCCTTCCTTACAGAGGCAATTCTCTTAAAGGTCTCAGCACTCAGTGTCATCCCTCCCCATTTTGATCATTCACGACTGTAATATCTTTTGGCAACATCTTCCATTTGAGCCAAGTCTCCAAATGGGAAGGTCAGTATTTCCAAGCCTAGCAAAACAGCACATTGCAGGCAGGCTTTGGGTGCCGCCTCAGCACATCACCTGGGTATCTATTTGCTAGAGTTTGGTGGGATGTTTTTGAAAAGTATGGAGAAAGACAGATCTTCCATCCAGTCAAAATTCAGTGTAAAGCTTATTCCCATTAGTTACGAAACAGCTATTGATAGCCATAGCCTCCTGTCTCCTTTTTTTAAAAGGTTAGGAAAGGCCTTCAAGCTTTATATCACAATAATCACAGTAAACAAATTCTACAAATAAAAAAGAAATGATAGATAACTTACATAAATGGCAACTTTTTGCCCTGCATCACATTGACCTATTGTGTTTTGTTTCCCACAGTTTAGCGTTCTGTTTTATTTCACTTACTTTTATATTAAATAACTCATACCATTTCTTATATTTATTCAGTAATACTAAGAGGAATTCTGTTTTGAACCAGGCTTGAATCCTTTTTACTTCCACTGAAAATGCTAATGTTTATACTATGTTTTTATGTATAAAGCTTAATTTCAATTATACCACCCTGAGATGTGAAAAGGATTGTAGGATTTGGTGCATACAGTTTTGCTAAAGGCAAAAATCCTTTCTGTTACCTTCTGTCTCGAATACAAGATGCAAAAAGAATTGGGGTGCCTACCTGAAGGAGCAAAATGTGCAGTATAATCAGTTCAACTCCTTCACTATAAATAAATGGTAGATTTTCAACATTTTTTCAAGTCTAATAAATGTTTGCAGCTTTTCTGTTTATTTATACTGACAAATACAGGTAAATAATGCATAAGTCTGGACATAATCACTGAATTTATAGTTATTGAAAACTAGCGTACACTATATGTGGTTTAGGATACTATTTGATATTTATGAAGTCCCAGTTTTCTACGAATATAGGAATTCAGTAATTATTACTGTCACAGTTTGCTATTTCTGTGCAATTCACTTTAACTTCCATGAATATGAGGTTTTGGGTTGCATTTAGAAAGTGAGAGATGCTTACCAGCTATTCCTCTGGGTTTATGCTATCATATAATTTATTAAAAATCAGTGAGAATCAATTGGTTTTCCTATATTTCAAACCTTTTCAAACATGCATAATTAAACTGATAGTATCTTCTTATCAATTTCCCCAGCCCATGTATATTATATTTATACTATATTATATTGCATTATATTATGCTATATTTCTTCTTATTCTTAACTCTTTCTTAAGAAAGAGCACCATCCACAATCACTACCGAGACAACTTGCAATTTCATTTTCCAACTATAATGGTCTTTCAAATGTCTGGGGGTGGTGTATTCTTCATTTAAACCTTTTAAAAGTGAACCTAAATTTTGAGGCCTGGGTACAAACTCCAGACTAGTCTTGCCACATAAAATATGGTAAGTTTTGAAACTCTAGGAATGCCTGGGGATAACTATATTAGCATGATTATTTGCTAATAGCCTCTGAACTAGGATGGAGCAAGAAAAGCAATGGAAAGGGGTAAGCCAAGTTGGCCTGAAATAGAGCTTATATGACAAATGTAGTTGTGCAATGTCTCCTCCTTTACACTCGCATGCCATGCCATGCAGAGATTTCCTTGCCACGCCATTTTGTCAGGCAAGAGCTCATAATGCCCCCTGTAAAAATGCTCCAAAGTGACGTTTGACCCACGCGTTTGGGAAAAAAAAGACCACTCAAAAAAGTAACGTAAGTAAAGGGGACTTCCTTTCTTTTTTCTCTTATCTTCCTATGTCCCACTGCCTGCATGCCTTGCATTACATCAGGAGGAAGTTACTACCATTTATAGTTCCATTGTAACACTGTGAACATACCTACTTGAAATTTGTCCTTGATAAACAAATTTTCCAAGGTTCCTTGAAAGCAATGATGCTCGTATTATATACTAGCAGAAAATATCATCATGCACAGATTGGACTGGTTCAAAGAAATTAAGGACATACTACTTCCTTTTTCATAACTGGTAAATTTAGTGTGTTGATAAGCCTTGTGACAGAAGAAACAGAAGGAATTTTAAAGTCCTTTGAACATCCTTATCTTCCCTGAATATTTACAGAGTGGACCTGCTTCTGCTGTCTTCCCAGCCTTGACTGTGGGATCTAGGAGGGCTTCTCAGCTCTTGGGTCTGCAACCATGTTGTTCTGTCCCCAGAGGAGGATGAGCTTTGGACTTGCCTTCCAAAGCTGGGCCTGCACACTATACTCGACAGGACAAATACATTCCCAAGGCCCATTCTGGACTGTGCTTCAGCCTTTCTTTTTCAGCTGGTGAATGATTGTCAGGTTTCTTCCCAGTTTTCCTTCTTAATAGGGAAGGTTAATTATATTTTTTAAAATTAGATATAGGTTACATCTCAGAAAGCTGTTGAAAAGGTATGAATCATTTGCTTTTGGAGCAACACTTGTTAGAGAGACAAGCACCTTCATGCCATTGCAGGAAAGAAAAATCTGTATTCTTACTTGAGACTTATACATGAAGGGCAATTAGATGTTCTCTCAATTAATGAGGTGTGCTCCCTTGATGGCTTTGATATAAGAAGGTTTATAAAACTGTCAGAAATGATTCAAAGAGTATTTTTTGCAACAAGACCATGACCTAAACCACCCATCATGTGTTAGGTTTACTAGGCATTCTACACCTCAGTTATCAAAGGAACTAATTATAAATCTAGCATAAAGAGCTCTTGCTGTATAAGATAGCTGACTTGACTCCAAAATAAATTCATGAAAGGGCAGATATAAAAAATTTGGAATATAATCTTATAATGGAGAAATGAAATATTGAGCTGATTCACTGACAAGTCACCTACATCTTCATGAAAATGCTTACTGCTCTTTTATACTTAGATATATAAAAAATAATGTGTGGCAATAAACTAATAATTAAATGATGCTGAAGTTCTAGCTAATTAACTAAGAAATTAACAGATATAATACAAATCAAAATAGAAACAATTTCTTAATATTATTCTCAGGCTACTTGAAAATTTGTGCAGGTAAATGAGGGCAGAAGCTAGATTGTTATGTCAGCTCTAGTTTCTGTCCTGACACTCTGAGATGTTATGCAGTCCTGAGCAGTGCTTTGAGGCTGAAATTACAAAAAAGATCAATAAAACCACCTCTCCCAACAACCATGAATAAAGTCAGCCAAGTATTCAGGTAAGCTGTGCAACTGGTCTACTCCTCCTTCATTAGTTTGTGAACATGAATTAAGAAATAGGATACACATTAGCATGCTACAGTAATAGAGAGATGAGTTATGTTTCCTGAAACATTATTTGATCTAATATTCAGGGACATCTTAGAAAACATATTTGCTTTGCTACTGGCATATTTATATATCTATAAAAATATGAGGCAACAATTATAATTTTAAAAGGAATATATTCATTTTTATGCCCCAAATTGAGTAATTTACTTATCTTTTTTGGTCTCAAAGAATAGCCTATTAAGACTCTTTTAAAAATGAATTGATTCATCATTAAATTTATATATCTAAAATAGTGTCAGCTCTTGATTTCAGTCCATTAGATGATTTCTGATCCTAAAAAAGATACAGCTTCTAGACATCAGCAAGTAACATAAAAGAAGCATTAGAAAACAGTTAGTGCAATCTGAAACTATTGCATGCTGTGGATATTTTAAAATTGGAATAAATAAACATTCATGTTACTTTTCCACAAAAGTTCTTAAGAGCAGATCAGAAAAAGTTTGTTTAAAAATAACTAAAAATCAATTATTTATCAATGTATGAAAGTCTCAAATACATGTAAAAGTTGAAAAAGGAAGAATCTCATCTGTGTTACTGTTACTAACATCCCTGCCTGTACGCACATATGTGCTTTATTTGTGGGGAAGGTAAATGTGAAAAATAAATGTGTAGTTATCATTTCCATCAGGAAACAGTCAAAATTAGATTTTCTCTTCCACATTCACCATATAAATTTATATTTGTGCACTTGTGAGTGTCTACCCACAGGAGACATATAAAGAACTCAGCTGTATAGAGATTTTATGATGAGTTTTTATGCAATGAATTATTATCATAGAAATCTAACTTTTGAGAAGAAGGATATATATAATAAACTTGACCAAAACAAAATGAAAATGCATAGCGAGCCCCTTGAAAATGGTCCTGTTTTTAAACATTTCCACAGCTCACCAGCATGGAGAACTGAATCTATTTTATCTTTCTCATGCAATTCATCTCTTCTCTGTGTGGCTCATAACTTTTCCAAATATGTATGATACAAACAAGAGACATTTTTCATTATCTCTTCTGAGTCAGTTTTGGCCTTGTTGGTTTTGGACTGCAACTTGTCTTGGATATTAAAAAGAATTTTAAAAAAGGGGAAAAAGCTTAGAAAAGGGATTTGCTCGGAACCTCTTTAACACTGACTGTTCGTTCCCACACACAGACTTCAAGCTATGCTTGCTGAGTCGTGTGAAGAAATACCTACTGAAATCAATCAAAATTTTGCCATGAACTTCAGTGAGGCTGGAATTACACTGTTGACTTCATTCACTGTGTCAGGTTTAGTAATGCCATCACCTCCATTTACAAGGGCTTAAAGGAGGATCCAGGAAGTTATAGGCCCATCAGTCTTACTTCAGTCCCTGGGAAAGTTACGGAACGAATCCTCCTGGGGGCTACCACAAGTCAAATGAAGCACGTGATTGAGAAAAGCCAGCACGGATTCACCAAGGGCAAATCGTGCTTGACAAACCTGACAGCCTTCTGTGACAAAGTAACCTGCTCAGTTGATGTGGGGCAAGCGGTGGACATTGTCTACCTCAATTTCTCCAAGGCTTTCGACACTGTTTCCCACAGCCTCCTCCTAGAGAAACCGATGCATTACGGTCTAGACAAGTGGTCCGTGCGGTGGGTGGGGAACTGGCTGACAGCCCGCACCCAGAGGGTGATGGTAAATAGCTCCTGTTCAAACTGGAAACTTGTCACAAGTGGGGTCCCCCAGGGATCGATATTGGGCCCAATGCTGTTTAATATCTTCATAAGTGATCTGGATGATGCGATCAAGTGTACCCTGATGAAGTTTCTGATGATGCCAAACTGAGTGGGGAAGTGGGCACTTTAGAAGGGAGAGCCACCCTGCAGGAAGACCTGGATAGGCTGGAAGAGTGAGCTAAGAAGATCTTTATGAAGTTCAACAAAGAAAAATGTAAGGTCTCGCACCTGGGAAAACATAATCCAGGAGTGCAACACAGGCTGGGATCACCCTATTCTGGCTCACTGAGTTGCCTGTAAAAGGTATCCTCTGAATCAAAAGTAAACATTTCCAGTGGTGTAGTTTTCATCTAAGTACTATTTACTTACCTACTTACTATTTCTGCAGAGCATCATTTGCTTCTTTCTGTAACTGTAGCTTTAAGACTATGGGAATAATAGAAAAGCAAATTAATTCATTTCTCAATTTTATGCCCCTAGTTTATGAGATAGTACACAGATATGGGTATATGGGAGAAAGGGAGAAACCCAGAAATCTAGTTTATACTGGCAGCCACTGTTGATACTGATTTTTGTAATGGGGACAACTCAAGTTCAGGCACTGTGAATCAGTCCTGATAACTAACAGTTTGAGTTTTTAGTTTTGGTACAGCCAAATTTTCAAAATCTGTTGGAGCCTGTGTGCAGATGACTGGTTTTGGAAAAGGGAGCACATATTATATAAACTCTCAACTATTTTTAACTTCTTTCTTTCTTTTGAATTCTTCGAAATCTGATAGTTCACAGGTCTGATGGGTCAAGAATATACCAAGAACAGCATTTCAAAATCTATTTTGATATTTCTGTTTCAGTCCTTTTGAGGACAACAAATTTTGAAAAGGTTTGCTTTAAAATTGTTATGATTTTCTGACACTGATTGAGTCAGGTGTCATGATTTCTCCCATCTATTGTGGTAACTAACAGAAAATTGATATTATTATCAGGCCCTGGTCTGGCAAAACAGTCAAATGTGTGCTTAAATGTAACTGGTCCCATTGAAATAATTATTACTTTACAAAGAAATTAGTTACATGCTTAAAAGGAAATATGCATTGTAACCTAGCTAGGTTACAATCTAAAATCTGAGAGATTTTTACTTCAGGAAGACTTTAGTCCCTTTCATAAAATCAGATAAAGCTGTTCCAAAAATGCAGTTTGGCTCTACCTGTTCCATTAATTTTGTCTTTCTCCCCACAAAAACCAGAAATTGAATGATTTCATGCATATTTACTCTTGACAGAGCAAAACAGAGTCCATCAGAGGGCAATGTTGTTCATTATTTACCTATTTTGGACAAATTCTCAAAGCATTGCTGAACACAATTTAAGAGAAAGTGATTAATCTTTATTTTTAATGCCCCACTTTCCCAGGCAGTTCCAGTTTAAAAAAGGTCTCATCTAGGAGGAGAGAGGGAGGGAAATGGAAACAGAGAAGGAAAAGAAAAAAAATGTTTCCATCTGTCACTTAGAGTTTTCTTCTAACAGCTGCTGATTTGACTAATGACAGTTGCATAATTACCATTTCACACGTGTTTGATAATGTTCTTTGTTTGGACTGCCAGTTGTCTTGATGGAGTACACTCAATGGTGCTATTCAAGAGTGGAAACCTGCTTATTTAAAATCCATGCCTAGAGAAATTTGAAGAGCATAAGCTCCCTATGTGAAACATTCATGCCCTCGTTGCAAACATTTTTTGTAGTTTTTCATTTTCCCTCTGAAATTTCCACTGCTGGAAACCATAAATGCACCAATACTACAGAGCTTTTCTTGATTGCACAAATGCCTTTTTGCACATATCAGTACAAATGTTCAAGAAAGCATAATCATTAGACTGACATTCAAATTACTTTACCAGTGCTTTTTAAAAGAAGGTATAGTTAGAACCAGTGTACTTCATCATGGCTCTGATCCAAAGCTCATTGAATAGATATAATTATGCCTTGATCTATCAACAAAGATACTATCTGTACTGATAAGGCTCTCTTCAGCCAATGAAGATTTGTTTCTGAATCCAACATTTTTATACTAAATCATAAATGCAGTCTTAGTAATGACTGAATCATTCCTTCAAGTCATTTGATAATGTTTCCACTCTCCCATTAGGGGAAAGTTCCCATATTTCTAACCTGCTAGGAAGTTAACCAGAAGTTTCATTTCAGTTCTTCACTCACTGTCCCATCAACAAATATTCTTACCAAATAATTATAGTACCTTAGAAATATAGTGCTAACAAAGAGCTATCTAATTAGAGTACCTCAGGAAGCAAAAAACTCTAGCATGCTTTCACCTTTCTGTGTTCCAGCCATTAGCTGATTAGAAAAAATTAGTAAAAACATTCCCCAGGAAATAGAAGAGCACCTTTGTCATGGAAATGTTCTTCAAAACTAATTCTGTTTGTTGGTTTGTTGAACTAATACAGCATTAGCAAACTAGAATCAAATTAGAAAAAAAAATCATAAAGTAAAAGGTCATTTAAAAGCTGGTTTCTTCAGTATCCAAAAAGTAATACAAGGTATAGACATATAATTGAGGGGAGCAGTATTGTTCAGCAGCTCTGAAATACAGATCAGTTTATTAAAGATGTATATTGTTAAGTGACTAGCAATTAAGGATCTTAATTTAAGTTCAGGTACTGAACAAATCTAATCAGATATGTTCTGAACACTTTGTCTACAGTCACTTTAAAAATTCTAAAAAATATATTATTAGATGTAAATTTGGGAAAATGTTTGTCAATTATAGATTGAAAACATTCTTAACAATATTAACATTTATTCGGAAGGGATGTGTAGGCATATTCAGAGGTTACTTTTTGCTCATAATTTTCTCCTCTGTGTAGATTCTCAAGCCACTCTCATCACTGTAATGTAATTGCTTCTCAGTAGAGCTTTAAGCACTCTGACTAACATCTGTCACATATAGTTCATGATCCCTCTCATCCTCTCCCTAGGGAGTATAGAGCAGTGTGTCATTTTGTTAGGGTTTGATTTGGGGGAATTTATTTTTCACATATTGCTATATCATTACTTAGGCATGTAGACAGAGAGTCTGTCAGAGAGTCATTATCTATCTCATGAAATTATGTGCATTTAGTAGTTTACTACACCAACATGAAATAGGCTTTATGAAGTATTCTTATCTATTTTAGGGTAGTTGAACTGTAGCTGTTACAAAAGTCAATTGCTGAGCTAATGTGCTCAACAACATAAGAAATGGCTGGAAGTCTATAAGAAGGCTGTATGTCTCTTAGCACCTTTGGCATTTTTACAATGCAGAAGAGTGATTATAGTATAATTCCAGTCCTTTGACACTTCGTTCACTGTAGTTCAAGTTGATTAGCTTTTCTGGCTGGGTTACTGGGTTCCCTCCAACTTTTATAATATCACTAGTGATGCCATCTGTCCCAGGTATTTTTCCTCTTAGAGGCTTCATGACTTTCTCTATCT
The DNA here is from genome assembly GCF_026419915.1 of Harpia harpyja. Lineage (NCBI taxonomy): Eukaryota > Metazoa > Chordata > Aves > Accipitriformes > Accipitridae > Harpia > Harpia harpyja. The sequence continues at coordinate 2,077,033 of NC_068944.1, read as the reverse complement.
TCTTTTTGAGTGCATAAGGTAAGATTTTTTCTTCATGTCTCTTTTTATGTCATAGGAGGTGGTGAAACTTGTCATGTTTGTCTCTACGCATTCTTGTAGAGCTGCTGGTAAAGATCATCTGCTCTCTGCAGGATGTTATCTCTCCCTCTGTAATTACTCTTTCATCACTGTCTGAGAGGGACATCTGGTGTCAATTATCTGTTTTCTTCTCATCTTGCTACAGCTGTTTCTTTTAAGAGTATTTTAAATCATTTCTATGTTGCACCATATATTCAGATCCTTTGTGATCTTCCATTTTCAAGGTCATGCAGAGCTTGTAGTTGCAAGCAATCATTCTCTCTCTTTTAATTCCATTTCTTTTATCCTGAGTGTCCTACATGCATTTTCACTACTAAACTGATTGTGATAAAACACCATCCAGATATCCAAAGGTACAGCTATAATGACATTTCTTTTTCAGAGAAACTCCTTGACCTAGTGAAAACTTGGTTGTAACTTGAGAGGACCAAGTTACATCAGGGCAAGCAAATCCTCTTCAAGAGAATGTAAGCAATTGGCACTTGATGTGTTAACTGCCCTTCCTTACAACTCATGTAACAGGATAAAAAAATTTCATGGCTAAGAATATGTAGAAAAAACATTTTACAGCATACTCCAATTAGCCACTTTTTCCCCAGTACAGTATGATATTTAATTCCATGGTTTGCTTGATGCTTTTTTCTAGTCTCATTTATTTCAGTAGCAATACTCATTTAATGTAGGACTTAACAAGGTTGAAGGCATGAGTCTGAAAATGTCAGGTAAAATACACTGGGAGTGTACAGGGACATTGGCTCTAGCAGATCCTCACTCAGACATCCATTAGCAGTTAGTACCAGCAGACAAGATGCTGGTCATAACGTCTTTTTTGTGTTAAGGATAGGGAGCTAACACTACACCAAATACTGCTGATGTGTCTTATCCAGGTCCAGAATTCTCTGACACAAAGTTGCCAGGGAACGCAAACAATGCTGGTGAAAGAAAATCCCAAAGTGAAAGATTTTTAAGATCTCGTCAACAGTAGCATTTTGGATCTTGAGTAAAAGTCTGCTTACCTGAAATAGATAAGAAATTTGCAAAAAACCCCAGATAATAAACTCAACTGTTTTGTTCCAGGCTACATGTGTGGTTGCAGGGCAATCATTACTTCAAGATAAAAAGCAATCAAAGCCTCTGCCTTAGACTGCTTATTATCTCCCTTTTGTCTTTTCTGTCCAGAAGGAGGAAGCTTACTACTATTATTTTTTTTCTTCTGACTTACATAGTGCCAAGGACAGAGGCTGCTCACATTTCCTATATTTGGTTGAAGTGCTATATAATTGCACTGCTGAATATGTGAGGGCAAAGATGAAAGCCTTATTTATTTATTTTAGGTAAGGACCATTTGCACTCTTTTGGGTGCCTAGATGGGAATGTTAAATAGCTAAGGATATATGCAGTCTCTGATGATGAGAAATAACGCCGTGGCAACCAGTGACAAACTTGAATCAACATACATATTTTCCCAAATTAGCCCTCTGCTGAGATGAGTAAGGAAGTTTAGATGTCTCAAAGCTATTGCTTTTTTGTGGTCTGCAGAGTATTGTTTTAGTTTAAGTTTGGTTCTTATGTTCAGGGTCCTATTTGCATTTTAAATGCAGGACACACAGACATTCAAGACATGCTGGTTTTGGCTGGGATAGAGTTAATTTTCTTCATAGTAGCTAGTATGGGGCTGTGTTTTGGATTTGTGCTGGAAACAGTGTTGATAACACAGGGAAGTTTTGGTTACCGCTGAGCAGTGCTTATACCGAGCCAAGGGCTGTTCTGCTTCTCCCCCCACCCCACCAGCGAGCAGGCTGGGGGGGCACAAGGAGTCGGGAGGGGACACAGCCGGGACAGCTGACCCAAACTGGCCAAAGGGATATTCCAGACCATAGGACATCATGCTCAGCAGATAAAAGCTGGGGGAAGAAGAAGGAGGAAGGGGAGGTATTGGGAGTGATGGCGTTTGCCTTCCCAAGTCACCGTTAGTCACCGTGATGGAGCCCTGCTGTCCTGGAGATGGCTGAACACCTGCCTGCCCGTGGGAAGTGGGGAATGAATTCCTTGGTTTGCTTTGCTTGTGTGTGTGTGGCGCTTGCTTTACCTATTAAACTGTCTTTGTCTCAGCCCAGGAGTTTTCTCACTTTCACCTTTCTGATCCTCTCCCCCATCCCGCGGTGGGGAGAGTGAGCAGGCAGTTGTGTGGTACTTAGTTGCCGGCTGGAGTTAAACCACGACACAAGATAAAACAATCAATTCTCAGAAAGTTGAGTGTCCTTATGTGAGAATTCAGAACCTTAATCATGAGATGATTCTATCTAATCAAATATTAAGACAGTTAAGACATATTAGTCTTTAATAAACATACTTACCTTCTGTTGTCTCAGCCTCTTCTAAAATTGAGGTTCAGAGTGGCCATCTTCATTTCACAACTGTGGAATTAGGGCACAGAAAGAGGTGAAGTGAGTTGATCAATTTTGTACAACAAACCAGTAACAGAACTGAGAACTGAAGCTTGGCCTCCTGAAACCTAAGTGGGTGTTTGCCAAGAGGCAGTTGCCAAAGTCCAATTTTTTTTAAAAGACCCTTGCAGCTTCATGCCCATAGCAATTCTGGTGATGAAAAATATAGCATATAAACCAAAGGTACGAAATTACATCTTGAAAGGGAATTGAATTCTTCCAGGAAACACAGGGGAAATGAAATTTCCCTACTACATAATGTGGCTCTCAGGATGTGTTTCTTGTGAGTGTTATGGAAATGAAACAGGGAAATACACAGAAGAGATACAAAAATAATCTCCTTCCATTTTTTCTAAACATTTTTCACTGTAATAGCCAGAAACTTTTTATAGCAAAATCATCCAAAGCCCACGAGTCTGCTCCAGTCTCTTGCTTAGCTGTTGTGCACAGTAGCCTCAGGCAATTGGTTTACTCTAAAATTTAATTTTTATTTAAAGAGCTAAACTGGAACCTACCATATCAACTCGCAGTTCAGCTGCATTAGAAATAAGGGTATACTGTAAAAGCTGGGGCAGATCTACAAAGCAAAACTCAAGCTCTAAAAAGAGACATCTAAATTCCCTATTATGGAGTGAACTGTGGAAATAGGGGAAAAGAAACGTACAAAACCCAAACATTTTTCACCCTTTTGGCAGGAAGTGTTATCATTAGTAGTAACAGGTAACTCACAGCCAGCAAATTAGGCCAATTAGCTTCAGTTAGCAATTTTCCTATTCCAACCTTAACCAATTTTTCAGGCGGATGTTTTAAGAGGATTTTACCATATCACTTGCCATACAGAGATGAGATTTGTGAAGGCAAAAACTTTGAAGTAATTTTACAGTATCTTAAAAATTTGAAAAATATATAATCAGGATAATATTCACTGGGTTCAAGAGTTCTTTGTTTTGCAACACAAATGGTTTGTTCTGAGACTTTCCTTCCCACCCCAACCACCATTCCCAGGCTGGTCTGCCTGCCAGAGGATGGCATATGTGCACTTGAGGCGTGTGGGAAATAAAGAAGAAAGGGCTGGAGGTGGGATGGCTGAAATAATGTCTTGTGTGCAGAAAGTGCAGAAATGTGGAGTTGCCTGGGACTCGACTCTTTCTTGAGATGTTTTTGAGCTGCAAACTGAGAGCATGCGGAGCAACCCTTTTGATGCGTAGGCCAGTTTTTTGTTTTTTTTTAAAGCTGAGTTTTTTCAGAGAAGCAAATGAAAGCGGGCAGGCAAAGTCAGAATGAACGGCTACGTCCTTTTAGCCCATTGCGACGCAGTACTTGGAACACCTGCTTTGGAAAGGGTGGGGTTGATCCTGCTGTACAGGGAGTGAAGAGTTGAGAAGAAAATGGGGAATAAGAGAGAAGAGGAGGGAACAGGGAGAAAAGAGAGCTAAGAGACCCTAATCAATGTTTGACTTGTCTAAAACAGACACAAGAAAATAAACCAGGCAGTATATCTGTCTGCTTCTTCCAGGTGTAGTTGCCACTTGTGAGAGTGTGTTAACCAGATGCTGAGACATTGACATTCATCCCTGCCCTTGCCTATTCTTTGTTGTTGTCTGTTCAGGGACAGTGCAAGCAGCACCGTGTTTGAGAAGAAAAGGGCTAGGCAGGAAAATGGGAATATCTACACAGCTGCCTTCTGTCACAAGCCCTGTATAATTTATAACTCACATAAAACCTTCACAAATGCTTCTAGTACATTAGAAGTATTTTTTTTTTTTGTCAGGTATGTAAGTTCAGTAATGTGAGTTAATTAACACTTTTTAGTCCTTCTCATTTTGACTGAATAGAGTCAATAGGATTTTACAGTGGCAAATAGGCTCAAAGGCATTGAAAAGTATGTTAGGCCAGATCTTTAATGCTGTATTAGTGCTTTATTAATTTCACTGGTAGTGCAAACCCTCATAACGTGGATGTAGGTTAGAGTACCAGTATTTTAGGGATGTGATGCAGAGTTAGACAATTCCATCAGATCAAAAATTAACTTTTCAAACCTGGTTATCTTCTTTGAAGACACTTACTGAGCAGATGCTGAGAATAGCTTGCTATATCACATTACCAGACGTGCAGCTTTGGTAAGATTTTGTTTCCTCTGAGTAAACTTTCAGCATTGTTTCTATGGAAACCTTATTTACAGATTGCCGCGTCTCAACATTATAGGTCCTTTCCACATCTTAGAAGCAAGAGAAATGTATATTATAGTACTAGATGGGGATTTTTTCCCCTGTCTAAATGCTTTCCATGTATTTCTTCTTTTTTTTCTTTAGATCACAGTTATATGCAATTATGCGCCTTCTTAAAAAAAGCCTTTGTTACATCCCATAATACAGTGAGGCGATACCTCCTTTACAATGCTCCACCACCAGTGCTCACCAAACAGCAGAAAGTCTCTGTGTATGTGAAGCTACTGCTTCACGCCACTCTGAATTAATTCACAGTGGGTGTTAGACATCTGCACATGAACAGAAGCCTCCCAGAGGAAAATGTTTTCATCAGATCCCAACGGTGTCCCAGCCTCCATCAGTCTACAAAGCAAAATCCCTGTTTCATCTTGAACTCAGCTCTCTACAGGACAGGCATATTGCAGCACTATCACATAGTGGTTTAACTATGTGCACTGTTGTCATGAGTAATTTGGTTTTGAATATGGATTAGAGGAAATTATTTTTTTTTTGCCTGCAGTGCAAAGAGCCATTCTTTACTTTTAATTAGCCATCACCTGCAAATAAATCCAATTTTAAGAAGTGAATGACATCTATTTGCAAAGGAGTCTTTCTAATCCAGTTCACAAAATTAATCCTTGATTTGAAATAAAATCTATTGAACAACTTTATAAATGTTTGTTTGTAGAGGTTCTTTTGATTCAATTAGCTCTTTGGAGTAAATGAGATGGCATCCAAACACTTTTCAGTCTGTTGATTTAATTCTTCACGTGTCATTCTCTTTTTGTCATCCACTTTTATATTCAGAGAAATTATTGGCCTGTGCTTTCCTAAACCTTGTATAAGTGAGTATAGATTAAGCAAGGTATTTGATCACATTTTTTTGAAAAGTCTTCTAAAAAAGGCAGATCTGTAGGCATAAGAGAAAGGAAAAAAAAAAAAAGTATTCAGAATAAATTGAAAGCTAGCTTCTTAGTGATTTCACATAAAAGCTTTTATAAGTTGTTCCCTTTCAAATTATCACAGGTAGTAATGCAGCTGTTTGCAGTTTCCTGGAATTCCATTTCTGTATCATGACAACAAAATCCTTTTGATCACGTAGGGTGTTAATCGTCTCCAACACCCTTTCCCCCAGCCCCAATACACACAGATTTTTGGCCAAAACTAGTAACTTAGACACCTTTCACAATCAGTGGAGTGATAAGGGAACCTCTGGATGTGATTTGTCCCACGTTGCTTGGAAAACTATCTTAAGGCAGGATGAATTCATTTCAGGAGGGTGCCCTTCTCCCCCCACCTAATTGATCTTTGACTTTAGTTGGCTAAAGGTAGATGGGATGAATCTTGCCTACAATCACTGAAAGTAAGGATGCTGGCAGTTTGCTATGTTATCCCTGGGTGTGATGCACAGCCCAGTTTTGTGTGGCACAGCTATGTGACCTTCCTTTAGCTTTTCTGAAAAGTAGAGTTCACCTGCAAGAGTTTGTAAATGAAAGACATGCAAGATGAGAAATGTAAAAGCAAAGACTGAAATGAAATAGTTGAGATGGTAATAGTAACTTGGGGTCTGGAGAGAACAACACTGACATGAAAATTCATTTAAAAATGAGAAAACAAGAATTGGAATTGAAAGACTCTACTAGGTGACATTAGTTTCAGCTCATGAGAAGCTCAACTTGACTGATACCTCATTGCCTGACTCTGCCTGCCTGCCTAACAGTCTCATCAGGTGTCTGCATCAGGAGTGATGAGTAGGCTAATGCTTAGCCCGTGCACTTTAGTTGCAAGCATCTATTGCATGTATTAGGAAATGCTGTGTATTCATAAATCACATTTAGTCCTGCTTACAGAATTCCTAATCCTGGTGGAGAGACCCTAATAAAAGTGCTGTCACTTTCTACTGAGAGTAGAGGTAACCTGCTAAAAAAGAAGAGAGCCAGACGGCACCATCCTCCTGAGACTGCCAAGCACAAAGACAACTACGTACTGCTAGAGATCCAACCCGTGTGCTCATATGAGCCCAAATCTGTCTCAACTGACTTGAGCCAGCAAACACTGGAAGAGTGGGACTGGCTTCCTATGTGAGTACAGATTTACAACATGGATTTGCAAACAGCTACAAGAAAATGGAAGTGTGGAGCTCAAATTAAAATATTGCCCTGCTGAGCAGGACACTGCAGGGACAGTCAGGAGGCTTGGGATCTTTTGTTCTTCTCCTTGCTCCTAGCAGAAGCATTAAGTTTCTCCTAGCATGGAAATGGCTGAACGAAACAGAAACATTAGGAGAAGGAACTCTACATTCAGGGAAAAAAATATGAAGGAAGAAGCATGGAAGAACTGTGAACTGTTGACAGCACCTGCGGTTGCTGGAAGGCACGCACGGATCTGGTGGACGTTGCCCAGCTGATCTGCTGAGACATGAGCAGAGGAGGGAGCCAGAGCAGGTCCCACAGTCTCAGGGATCCTCAGGGACACTTGGGATTTTGTTCAAAGCCCTTGTCACAGTCCTGACTCATGGGCAAATCAATTCCCCTTTCTGTGCTGTTTCTCTTCTTACGCTTTGCCTTTTTCTTACCCACTTAGCCCAAAAGGTGCTTAGAGGTAAGGTTCGTATCCCACTGTGTTTTGGCAATGCATAGTACAGTGCTGCTGCAATACAGTAACTGAGTGATACTTTCATTTTCCATAGCATAAAGACCCATTTCTATACCTAAGTATAGTTCTGGTTAGCTCTGGAAAGTTCTGATACCAACAGAAATGAAAAAGGAAACTCTTGATAATTTCCTAAGAGACATAAAATAGCTACTCTGTGGATTTTAGCCATACGGCAGTGATCTACCCAGACTTTTCCTTATGAGATACATCTAAGACTAAATCTGATTATTTATTTCTACTTTTATCTTTGCCGCTTTGTTGTTTTGTATGTTCCCTTTTTGATGCAAGCTATCTAACATCTCAAAAGTCTTTAAGCAGCTTGACTACTGGAGCATTAACTCAGGAATATAAGAATACAGTCAACCTACTAAAACAAGCAAAGAATTTACTGTCGAGGTTTTATGTCTGAAAACAGACTGAATAGAGGGAGGATGAGAAGGTTCCAAGGGGTTTTGATTAATCTCTTTAGCTCATTATGTGTGGAGGTGGGGTTTTTTTTCCTTTTTTCTTTTTTTTTCTTTTTATTTTTTTAAATAACAGTCTTACTGGAATTCTCACAAGAAAATCCAAGCGCATATTTGGTTTACAGCCAGAGGATGAAATTGTCCTGATTATGTTTTTACATCAGTTTTATGCTGGTAGAACCCAAAATTACTTAAACAGTTAGTTACTTCATGACATTGCAGTGGAAAGCAGACTCAGGTCCAATATATATTCTATTACTTGAATAGAGAATATATTAGCTATAAAAATGATTAAAAAGAATTTCTGCACAATGCTATTACCCATACTATCTGCAGTCCATCTCCATCTATGTATCTTAAACGGCCATTTTAAATCTTCTTCAAGTCTAACTGTAGCTGTTTTCCACTCCACACAGTTTTAATAAAAATACGAAATGCTTTATAAGCTGCAGCTTATTTTTGCTGTGCTATTGTGTTCAGTTCAGGGCATATTTTCCTTGGCATTTTTTCTTTCCTAATGTAGAATGTCACCAGATACAAATACATGGCCTGATGCTGTTGCCCACACATTGATACCTACTTTTTTTTAAGATAACAAGGAGATCTGAGACATCCATGAGGAGCTGCAGATATGACATCACATCTTTGGGAGTCCTAACCACTGGTTGGATTCCAAGTGTAATACCCCCAGGCATCACAAATAGCACTAGACAGTTATATGTGGGTGACTCAAAACCCAAAGTGAGTTTCTTACTGAAAATTTTATGGACCTGGGGAGTGCTCAGTATCAATTTCTGATTGCATCTAATCGTTTTTGTCTGAACCAAAGCACAACTGGAACTGACAGTCATCAGTCTGATCTCCAACTAAAACATATTCACCTCTTGTTACTATGGGTGAGGTACCGCAGAACTGCATTTGCTTAAGTGGAATTTTGCTCATTTTATACCTGTGTAAGTGTGAACAAAAGATGTCACTGGCATTAGAGGGAGTTTATTGTAACTCAGAATTTAACACAAGCTCAATTTGATTCACATATGAGAAAAGAATTTTTGACTGAAAAAAAACCAAAGCTCATACTAGAATTGCAGATCCTTTATGGATCCTTGAGCCAGGAAAAAATATACATAAACTCTATTTATTGTCTGCTTAAAATGACACTCCAACTCTAAGCACAGAAAGCAAACTAGTATATTGGACACAGCATTACTCACATGCAGAAAACCTTATAAACTAGAATGGAGTTGGGCCCTTTCAGATATGTAATTGGCATCAGGAAAGAAAGAAATAGAGCTAGAAATGTCACTTGAATACAAATTCTTGTGATATCAGAGCAGTTCAGGAAAATTCAATTCCAATGGAAAATAAATACCTTAAAAATTGGCTCAAAATTATCTGATCTATGTAATAGTACTTTGAAACTTGACCTCTGTAAAGGATTACAAAGGCACATAATAGGCAGATTTGCCATATAATGTTTAATTCCCTTAGAACTTTACACTGAATGTGATAATGGAACCTTGGAAAGCCCATGGAACTAAAATATAATCCAAATTAAGCCCATTTGGGATTTCTGAACCCATCATTGAAAAATCGTCTTCACCTCTTTTAACTGGATACCAGCATTCTTTCCACCTACCTAGAAATTGCAGCCCAGCGTGGGTACATAGGCCATACCCTTTGGTAGCAAATGTACTGAATACTAGGACTGTAGCACTTGAATTTGGCAAAGCCCTTCCTACTTATCTTGATCTTTCCTGCCAAATAAGTATTTTATATTTTATATTGCCTATGGAAATAAAACAAACCATTTTTGAGAAGGTGACTTTTGACAGTGTAACTTTTACCTCTTAAACAGTGTATTTTTGCCAGCAGATTCCAGATTCCGCAAGGCTGGCCAAAAAGTATAGGCTAGAAAAATTTTAATTATAGTCAACCAGTCATAAAATTCTTCTCATAAACAACATCAGGGCCATCTTAATGTTAAGCAAGTCTTGCTTGCGCAAACACTACTGGAAAGCTGTTCTAAACTCTCACTGTTGCACTGATTAGAAACTTTTTTTCTGATTTGCTGTGTAAACTTGTTTATAGCCATTATATTCCTCCCCCCCCCCCCCCCGCCCCGTGTCAAAGTCACCATTTGTTTTTCTTCCTTCCTGTTTTGGAATGCAGACCTCTCTCTCTCAATATTAAATCAGCTGTTATAAACAGTTTTCCAGCTTTCACATCACCCAGTTCTTACTGCGTATGCCTCCCTTTCTCTGTATTGATGATACCTTCCAGCATCAGAGAAGGAACACTCCTATTTTTTGTACAAGGCCATCAGTGAAAACTTTAACTAGGATGAACTGCATCATGAGTAATATCACTACTGATCTCCTGCAGCCAAACTTTTATCCATTTTATAATTCTTGAAACAACTGGCATTTCTCTAAGTAATAATTTACTCAATGCAGTATAGAAAATCCTTTACTGCAGTCCACATTTCTTCTGTACGGGGAAAAACAAAACAAACAAAAAACCTCCAATTTTATTACCAAAGTATGCCATATGACTGACTTTGCATAAATCCATGTTTTTAGACACAGAGCCTGCAGAACTTGAACAGTCGTAGGTTTAGATGTCAAAAGTAATTGCCTTTTTTACCTCTCTCTTGTAACTCTCAAAGCATTTTCTTTGGTAACTCTATATTGTAGAGATAAGCCCTGGATATAACACAGAGTCTCCTGAAGATTGTATGGCGTGTAAGAACACTGAAGCCTGAGTTCAGCCTATGGTGCTTTTTGAAAGGGGTGAAATAGGATGTGTTTAGGGGTCTTGCTTAAGATATAGAGGATTTTTTCTGCTCTGAGCTGCCACTTGTGGTATCTTTCAGAGGAGTGGATATGTTATATATATATAAAAAAAGGATGATTTTTGCTTACTAATGACGAACTATGTTGCCTTTAGCCAAAATGAACTGTAAATGTTATACTAACTCTTACTAATGTTTTGGGGTTTTTTTTCCACGTTGCAGAGTGGAGGCTGAGGAGGATGTTCTGTGGCCTGGTTCTGTCTCCACCTCAAGTTTCTGCTAATGTCAAATAAAAAAAAAATCTTCAAATTCATAGAAAGATTTAAGGGCCGAGATAAGCAATTCTAGGCACTTGAGCCCTGGTAGCTGAGTCTAAAAAACCCAAATGAGGTATTTATACTTCCTATACAACCGGAGCAGAGAAAGAGAACAGAATTGACAGGAAGAGGATTTAAGTGAAAGTTGTCTGTGGTTGCCAATGAGAAATACTAGCCAACTTCATTTCAGGGACTAGGTATCTTATTCCGGGGTGTAGTGAAGCGTCTTCCTCTTTTAAGGGTTGAGTCCTGAGTCCTTCACTAACCTGTGAAGTTAGTTATTGAGGTATTTCTTTCAGAGACTCTTGTCATTGCACCGTTTTATCCAACAGACTAACGGCAAGATGCTCATGTAATAGATGAACAGCCTGCACTCCAATTCCTTCCACTGCCCGAAGGATTTTAAAACACACACTCTACTTATCTTGAAAGCACTCTAGGTATCAGGTTAAAATCTGTTCTTAGGTGACAGTCCCAAACCCGTTCCAGTCTCCAAGACAGGATGAGCTGTCAGAGAATATTCCATGGGAGCCATGGCACAATCTATGGAAGATGTGAAAGGAGTATTGTTCAAGAAATTTATCATGAAGCCTATCAGTTTTTGGCAATGTGTTCAAAGCCAGATTCAGAACTTCAAGATTCTCTTAGTCCATTTCTGGTGATGAAGGAACTTTGTTGTTGGTTGGATGTTTGACATCTGATACTATGCTATGATGTGTGAACTAACACTTTAAAAAGAATTATTAAATGATAAGGTACAATATTTCCTGCTAAATCTTAGCACCCATAATGAAAGAGCCATTTTAAGGTAATGAGGAGGTGGAGGAATCACATTTAAACACATATTATATGTAAGCCTTGAAACAAATGCATGTTGAATCAGTGATCTTACTTCGTAACACTTGAATCCTTTTTGTTCCAGTTTAATGATGATATTTATACCAAATTTTGTAGATCGGTGCCTCTTAACTTTAAATGTTAAGATAATGAATAGCAATCTCCCTCACTAAAATAAATGAAATTAAAAAATTAAGTAGATGCAACATACTAGGTATTAATTTAAACTCAAACAGACTTTTTCTACACTATGAAGAGAGATGGTTTTAATATATTTGGATAAAACTCTGAAATACTGAACTCTTCTTTTCCCACTTACCCTTTGTTATCTATCTTTCACAGCTTATTGTCTGACGGTTCTTGAGGGTTAATGGTGTTATACGTGTAGTATATAAAACTAAAGAGGCTGGCAAACCCATGAGGTATGCAGTGGAAAACCAAGGAATCTGCAAAATCAGCTTTGTGCAGTATTACAAATGAGGAAAATCTGCTCTATAGGAGCATATCACATAGTTTATTGCATTGCTATTAGAGATTTTGTAGGAAGAAACTTGGAGAACTCCAACTGCATTCAAAAATAGTAATTCTGTAGACATTGGAAAACGAAAAGACAGACATCAATATTAAAAACTACCCTCTTGTCCTCCCCAAAAAGTCTGAAAGAAATGTTCTTGGCTAATGGGCCTTTGGCACCATCTTGACAAGTACAAAGAGTCCCTTTAGTGTAGTAAAAGTATTTATTGCTATGGATAAGCCCCAAGATTTAAGAGCACATTACCTGAAGAGGTTTTAATTGCTGGCATACAGAAACAATAGGATGAGATAAAAGAGAAAGAGGCTTCAGCCAGAGGCAACATTTCTGTGGAAAGCTGCTCCCACTTCAGAAATGGAGGCAAATCAGAGTAACGTCAGGGCCGAAATGGAAACCCAGAAAGGCATTTGTTCCTCAGCTAAGCCCTGTGAAATTATGCATCCAAGCATTGCAAATTAAGATGTTCACAGGGCCGAGGAAGTGGATATCCAGAAACATGAAAGGTGTATCACCTGGGAAGTTTAAAACTTAGATTGTGTGAAATCACATGCAAGATAATAGAAGAGATCAGATTTAATTGTTCACTATTGCTTTGAAATAAAAAGAAGATAAATGTATCTGAGCTCTGTCAAAAAGCCTGAGTGGTTGAATCTCACTCATATGCCAGAACTTGAAAGTTCAAAATTTTCCCAGAACTTGAGAAGCTTTTATAACTAAGATGGAGGTGAGAGCCCTGTTACTGGCTTCTGAAGACAAAACTTAAATACTTCTTGAATGCTACACGAGACCTTCAGTAAGAGTCTTTACACACCCACACTTAGGCATATTCATCTAAACCATTTTTGAAGCTGTGCTAGCCCACAGAAATTGAACAAGCTTCAGAATCAGTAAGGTTCACAAAAAGTACTTTGTCATGCATTAAATCATGCACATAAATCATGAAAGGCAAACTCTCAACTAATAGTTTGAGCTAATGGTTCTGGCCACAACAGTGTTGAATGGACAACAACAATGCAAAGTAGGGCTGGTTTCCTGAAAGCTTGCCAACCTTGTTATAAGCTAAGCAGGACACATGAAGCAGATTAAATAGTCTTGTAGAACATAAAATCAGATAAAAGATTTTCAGGATGCCAGAAGGTGCTCCATTTCAGCATCACAAACATAAGCATGTGTTTTTTGGTTTGAATGGGCCCTTATTTTAATCCCAATGGAATTGTTTTTAGGAAAACCAGGCCTATAACAGAAGTGCCTTTTGTTTGGTTTGAAAATAGCATTACAAATTATCGATACAAAAAGGCACTTTTGGCATATTTTTATGTCAAATTAATCATGTTAAAGTTGTGTGCTTATAAAAATGATTCTTTTCTTAGGGAACCTCTTAATTTCATTTATTCCCTCACTTAAAAGAAGGAAAATTATTAGAGCTGGTAACATTCTAAAGGACAGAGTGGACATTTTATGCAAAGGGTTATTTTTGCTCATTTAATGCCATGTAATGAAAAGGAGAAATCTTTCACACAACAGGCCATTAAATGTTCACTGTAGGCTACCACCTCTCTAAGACTTAGCAACTTTTGCTTTTTTTTTCCTCACTTCCAAAGTGCTGTACTGAATGGTGGAATAAGTCTATGATCCTTACATAACTACTCTGAAATTTTAGAAAAAATGTTTTCCCCCTTTCATCCTTTGAAGATACTGTGTTTAGTGTCAGTTTTACTCTCAGTCCCTTCAACACTTTGTCAACATTCTGATCCCACGGCAGATTTGGAATTACCATGGCTAACATTTCCTCATCCTTAATCAATGAACTTCAGACTTTCACCAAACACAGCTTTTCATTCATCTCTCTCAATGACATAAGAGGTCTTGACTTTTCCCTGTGCAGCAAGCCTACCCCTATCAATATTTACTCTCTCTCTTGCAAGTCATTGTTTTCTCAAAGAAAAGCCTTGGTTTTTCGCTTTAAAAAAGAACAAGATATTTATACTGACAAAAAGAAAAGCTCTTTGGAGTTGAGACAACATCCAATACACAAGAAAGATAAGAAAATTTTGTGGTTGAGAGGAGAAAACAAAAAAGAGAGGGAAAAAAAACGTTTTTATGTTAGCATCAACAAAACTTTATGAAAGATTATCGATTTGTTCCAGTGTTAAAAAGTTAGCTTCTACCTATACAATAATTATCACTTAAACCTGTCATCACAACAGGGAACAAGAAGCCCTTCTTCAGATGATGACACAGGTATTTTCCTTTTAACCTATTAGGTTTTGACTCTTCCCTTTTTTCATCATTTTTACTGGTCAAAAGAAGGTATTTATAATATTCAAATTCTAATATATCATTGTACTTCAGCAGCAATTTCATTCAAGACAGTACTTTAGCAGAGGATAAATTCACACAAGGTTTACTGGTTTCAGAAGACCTTTCTAAATACATGTGGCAGTGTGCTCCCTGTCCCCCACCCCAACCTGACCGACCTGTATTTCCCATAACCATGCTCAAGTGATAACCACTAGTGGTGGTCCTAATGGGTCTTCTGGTCGTGATGGCTGCATCTGCCTCAAAGTGGATTCGGGGCAGACAGATAACATCACAACAGCCAAGTGCTAATTTGAGCAATGCGCCCACCTAACCACAGTGCTGGGCAATGTCTGACTCAAGCCAAATTTGGAAGAAACTAACATCTGGACTCCGTATGTAAATATGAGTCAATTACCTTATTCCATAAGGAGTGGCCAGCCCAGGGCCGCTTGAGCTCTCCTGCACGCCAGGATCTGCCCTTGAGTAGGGATGCCTCTCGAGGTCACTGCTCGAGGTTGAGAGAGCCCTTGCCACAACAGATTCTCAGTAAGTGAGTAACAGCGCGCTAAACTTTGAAATCCTAACTGAGATATAAAGGATTGATTGTGCACATATAATCCTTTAGACATAAACCGTTGACCAAGTCTGGGACTAAGTCTGGATCCAGCCGCACCTAAACTCTCCTCTGAGAAGGAGTTTAGAACACAAGGGACTCCTTTCAGAACCACGTGACTCAATGGGAGGGTCTCCCTGACAGTTTTGTCTGAACCTGTCCTCTATGCAGTAGATAATCAAGTGAACCTTGCCATTGAGTCTTGTTAAACCACAGTCGCATTTACTATCGAACTTTGTTAAATTGCTGTTTTATATCAATAAACATATTGCTACTTCTCTCTTACTAGTGAAGTGTGTCACTCCCTCCACGACAATACATCATTCGTGTAAACTGCTGCTTTAAATTTCAGAAAAAAATGTCTGGAAAATTTTGTTGTAATGGGAGCTGTAGCAAATTTGGGGCAAGAACATGATCTTCCTTCTCAGATGTATAGGACTGTGTCATGTGTCCCTGGAGTTACTGTGTGAAAAGAATGGACTTTATAGAAAACTCAAATGTTGATGAAAAGTACTTGATATAGGTTTGGGACTTCATTTGTGGCAAAAAAATCTGAAATGTGATGTCAATGAATACGCTTTATTCTGACTACTCCTTTCTTTTTAATTATATTATATTGTGTTGTGATGAGATGAGTTAGAAACACAGATAAATGGGTGTGTTTCAAACATGATAAAATATAAAAAAAGCAAGTTCAAGAAAACACATTGCTTATTCACTTTTTTCCCCAAGTTTTGTAGTTCTTCTTATTATTTTTACTTTTTTTTTTTTTTAACCTGTCAGATAGCTGTGGTGCTTAATGCTGGAAATTTGATGTGCAGATTTTTGAAAACACTTAGGAATCTGGGAACATAGGCCTACAGAATATGAGTGGATCTTGTGCTCTTAAGACATTTATTTTTCCTTGAAATCCCAACTGTATGTTTCAGGGAGCATATTTTCAAAATGCCTAAGGCCCAGGTACTGATTGTTCTTGTGAGAATAAACCGGTACCTGAAAAATGCAAACATACTATCAATCAGGTAATCTGAAATGTAACTTCACGCTATTCAACTGAAGATGCAGGAGAAGCATAATTTTTGGAGATGAAAATTACTGCCTGCAAAAGTAACCTGTGCATCTGAACCTGCAGACAAACCGATATGTGTACAGCAGTAATTCTATGACAATACACAGAAAGTGTCAACAGGTGATATGGAAGTAGTTAAACAAATGTTAACTATCCTTTGGTTAGGATCAAGCAAGGTAGAATAGCCCACAATGTAAAAGAAACATTTTCTATCGGAACACACTTCTCTCTACTTGCTTCTTAACAGTTTAAATTTCATTTCTCCTGCTTTCTGCTGCTTTTGTGCCCTTACTTCTTGCTTCTTCTGGCCCATGCTTTGACAGGCAAACAATTTGCTTGGTAAAAAATGATGCAGGATGAATAGGTTTTTGCTTAAGCTATGGAGCACGGATGTTTCAGACATTTTGTACTTCAAGTACTAGAAAATCACCCCCCTATAGGTTACAAATCCTCACTGGATCAAAGCTTTAGTAGGTTCAAAGAAGGGGAAAAATCCTTAAGAAATGTCCCTGTGAGCTACAGAATTACAAAATTATTTCCAGTGGGTCTATTTCAGAAGAGTAATTGACAATGCAACTTGTGTTTCTATATCCTTCCATATTAAGAAAAGAACTTATATTATTCTTGTTTAAACAGTGTAAATGGTTGTACAATGAAAATCAGAATAGTGAAACTATAACTAAAGGAGTTTACAGATAACAGCACTGATGATTTTAATGTTAATTTCTACAAAAAGCATGCCAGTTAAATGACTTGCTTGATAGCTTTTTAATCTGCTTCATTGCTATTTTGCTTTCAATGTCACTAGCACATTCTCTTTTTGCATAAGAGTAAAAACTCAGAGGATATATATTCAGCTTCTTCAAAAAATAGTGCATCTGAAGAGAAAGAAAACCTGGCCTTACTTCCAGGATCACATCAGCCATGATAACAAACTCTCATTACTTTCACTGGGGGCAAGAATGAGCTGTAGGTTACTGCCTTCAGACATGTACAAGGAATTCAAAATCTCAGATGCCTCAAGAATAATTTGCTTTGGTGGGGAAAGATGGCTTTGCATGTTTCCATAACTTGTTTTAACAAGAAAGGGTGCTGTTCTATTTTCTTTTAAAGCAGGTTTTATTTGAGAAGTATATCAAGGAATACACCAGTTAATTTCCTGAAGTAAATTTGATCAAACCCTTATCTTGCAGCTCAACCTATACTCCAATTTTGACTTTTCAGTGACTTATTTGAAACTTCAATGCTGAATTAAAGCTGTGGTTTGATATTTGCTTTAAGTCCTAGTCTTATAAAGTTGTTTTTCCACTTTCATGTATTACAGAATAATGCATTACAAAATCATTCATAAGGCACACTATTCTAAAACCTTGCGAAAGTATAACATATCACATATATGTAAATAGATGAAGCTGTTTAGGAAAAGTTTCAATAAAATTTCTTACAACTGCACCTACAAATGTATATTTTTACAAACAGATAGAAACAGACAAGCTCTTCAAGTGTAATATCTCTCATAAGTAAATCATTTCTGCTTTCATATTGCCAATGACCTTTTCCAGTTTTATCACAGTATTTTGTTACATAAAACTCAGGTTTTGATCCTTCTCTAATCATACCCAATAAAAGGAGATATTTTGATTTTCATGGAATGTTCATGTGATACTCCAATTATATTCTTCAAGCACTGGTTGTTTTCTAACAACCTTACAAAGTCATTTTCTGTAGAGAAAAATATACAAATTTCCAAGCAACTGAGCAACACGCAAAGTTTCTGCAGCTCTAATTTCTGGTGAGAGCTGGTGTACTATAA
Organism: Harpia harpyja; assembly: GCF_026419915.1. Taxonomy (NCBI): domain Eukaryota; kingdom Metazoa; phylum Chordata; class Aves; order Accipitriformes; family Accipitridae; genus Harpia; species Harpia harpyja. Next base: position 2,058,906 of record NC_068944.1, on the reverse strand, counting down.
GAAATAGCTTCTAGCAATGACAGCAACATGAAAAATATTTCTGCACTAATGAGGAAGGGAAATTAGCGAAAGGGCACGTTTACAGTTATTTATATGTTATTTCTGTATGCCACTATTCTAATCAATATTTCTATTTATATTATACAGTGAATTATTATCAGAGAAATCATTGGCATGGCACCTGGGAAAAGTGTTATTCAAGGTACATCTGTCAAGAGCTGGCTTTTCAGGTGGTGTTTTACATCCACAATATGCATCTGTAGTAGGCAACGTCTGTGTTTCATTATATTGCCTATAGCTGCATAATAAAAATTTGTAACATCTGCTGATTTTTCTTGCTGTACCTGATGAAATTATCTGTGGTGAAAGATGGTACAAATGAAGCTAGAGGCAAAGCTGTCATTGACTTTCATGGACTACCCTGGCATTTTTCAGAATGGAATTTTCATATTTTGGCCAAGATAAGGAATTTTTTCCAGGCTCAAAGCAGAGCAAAGGTATACCAAATGCCAAGTGAATTATTTTTGTCAATACAATGCATCTAGACACAAATAACAATTGCCCTTCAGAGTGCCCAAGCTCTTTGTTTCTGTCTAATTAACTTCCTCTTGGTGCTGCACTTCCTGAAAGGTACATTATTTGCCCACATGATAGCTCCAGGTCCCAACAGACTTAAATCATGAAGGACTTATGACTTCATGCAGCTTTTTTTTAGAAACGATTCTCAGTAACCTCTTGCAAACTCTGGAAGGACTCTTCCAGAGTAGATTGAATTACTCTTTGAGAAGCATTTTTAGTAATCCATATAGAAGTGGTAATACTCTACCACCTTACTTTATGTGTTACTACTGAAGTGGTGCAAAGCTGTTGCTAAGGTATGTCTAAAATGGGTTAATATTTTCATGTATTTTTTTAGTCTGATGTAATTTTTGAGCAAACTAAGAATAACAAAATGGCCACTTGAACTTTAATTCTAAATGGATTCATGTCCTGAGGGATTAATTTAAATTGTTATGTTCAAATTTTCACAAAAGTGCTGTGAACCCGCGTCCAGAGTAGCTGACTTTTGTATATGACTGTTGAATATGCGAAGTTATAGCAAATAATTTGTCTGGGCAGGTGTTATGTTCAAACAAGTTCACTTGCTCATTTAATTGATTAAGTTAAGCGTCCCTATCTCCATACAAAAAATACCTACAGCACAGGTATATGCATTCATTCCTAGCTATTATAAATATTCAAACCCACCTAGCACTGGGTTCATAACGCCTGTGACTGAAGAGAGAAAATATTCACTGTCTCCCATTAGGTGACATTTATAGAGCTGGAGCACTGGGTACCAATATCACTCAGTGTCAGCCATCTATTTATCTCCATCTACAAGAATGTAAGGTTTTGTCACCATAGTGTCATTTGTGTAGGTGATGCTCTGAGGCCCTTCCGCTAGGGTGGTGGGTTCTAGAGCAGAGCTAGCAGCCCCATCTCTTACCATATAAGCCAAGGAATGGCAAGTATTTGAATCTTTGACTCAAATATTTAAATGAACATGAATTTCCAACACACAATGATTTGTATGAAAAAATAAAAATTTTGCGGTTTTCTAAGATGGCTCCAAGGTGTTTTTATCATTTTAAGATATGTTCCCTTCTGTAGCATCTTTTCCTATGGTTTGACTATGATATTTATACTCTTGTGTGTGTGTGCGCACAGGAGAGCAAGCGAGCAAGCAAGAGTGGGATAAGGAGAGACGGCATGCATTTTTGGTGTCATTTTACAGTATAGTAAGAATACTTGCTTTCCTAATGTATTCAAAGCCCTACATACTCTTGCAGGCAATTAAAAAATGCTTTCTAACTGCCTTTGAGGCACAGTGCACTTGACAAGTTTGGCAGGTTCCTTGTCAGTTTGCTGAACCTGATACAAGAGCAGGTAGTCCCAAGCTTACACAGCTCTAGTTTTATAACTCCCAGAATCCCTTTTTACAAGCAAGATCTATGTGCATATCCATTCTAACAGCTTTAAGGGTTTGAACACCTGCTCCTTTTAAGTCATTCCCATCTCGTGTCATTATTTATAAATGCTCTAAAACATAGTGCATAAATCACTGTTGGTGTATCTGTGAAAGAGAAAAAAAATTGCCTTAAATGCACCAATAGTGAATAGGTCCATTAAGAACACTCTCTTCCACTCATCAATAGCTTGAACTGGAACAACAATACTTTCAAAATACATGTTTTTATGCAATAAAATAGAGATATATTTTGCATGCAAGTTAAGATTAATTAAAATTCAGGGGTTAGAAACAATTATCCTGCTGTGAGTATTTCCTGCAAGACAGAAATATTTGTTGACCCAAGATTAGAACAGCAAACCCATTAAGTAAATTAATAACCCAAATAATTTTAGATTCCTAAGATTTCTGGTGGGAGTTTTAAACAAAGATCTATTACGTCTGTTTGACATTCACGCTGCTGCTTTAGTTGTAGTTTCTTAGAAAAACCTGTACTCTTTCTGAGACCCAGCAAATAGCTGTTATCTATATGCTGAGAAACAAAATGTAAATTGGATGGCCAGCACCCCAGCCTAGAAAGTGGTGCTATTGCAAGTTAACATGAGCCGTAAAAGGAGTGTTGTATTCTACCCACTCTCAGGGTGCATCGAAAGTAGTAGCAGCACTAAGTCATAGCAAACTGAGGGCAGCGTTTGGATAGAATGATGGGAGTAGAATCGCTCCTGATTTATTTTTGTGGCAGGAATTCTTTAGACTGAAATGGGCATCTGAAACAATCCCTTCCCCAGTTACTTTCACAAAAGGATAGAAATTTGATTGCTCTCTATGGGCAGGAAAGGTGTGGCTGTCCTCTCATCCCTTTCCTAGCTATTGTACACAGCTGCAGAGAGGCCTGTACTCTTATTTACCTCCCTACACTTTTAAAAGACACAGCCTGAAGACCAGCAACGGCCAGAAAACAGGCCGTAGGCACAGCTTTGGTCTCTTTGAATTGCCTTAGATCTGCATCTTGGGAGGCTCAACACCATCCGTCTCCCAAGCCATCCGGTGCTGGAGGCAGCCCGGGGAGGAGAGACAGTGCGGAGCACTGCTGATGGAACTCAGGGAGCCTTATACTAGCTTTCTCTGCATAGGGAACGAGTTGATCCCAGATAAGTAGCAGAGGCAGGTGAAATGCAGGCAGGGTGACTTCGCAGGGACAGCAAGGACCTGCGCCCAGCAAATGTAGTCTATAGCTCAATGTGAATCATACAACACGATCCAAATACGCAGCTCAGAAGGGTCGTGGGGGCAGTATCTTAAAATCACTTCTGTTAGCGAACAAAGTCGGTTCTATTCATCATATCCAGAGCACTTTCTTTGGACCTAGGACCTTGAAAGGCTTTGATTTCCTTTTTAATGTGCCTATTCGATTAGTTACATTGAGCATCAATAAATGAGGTTTGGCAGACTACCTTAAACTAAGAAAATTTACTGTTGCCAGCAACAGCCACAGTGAAACCCTCCTCTACTCCTTGCCCCATCTTCATTACTTTTCACCAGAATACGATGCTGTTATGGCTTTTGTCGGTTATAAACCTCATTCTGCAAGCTAAACAAAATCTTTATTACAAAACCTTGTTTTCTGATATACCGTATGGTTTACTCGAGCAGAAATGTAACATATTTTGAAAAATTTGGCAAGTAGAATAGGAGGAATTTATATGGTTTTTTGTTGCTTTATGCAACTAAGAAAGGTTATCAGATTTTCAACATGAAATCCTACCAGAATGAGAATATCTAAAAGGCCTTTCCATATTTTGGGACCTTTTTAACACAGCTTCTGTCTCTCAAAATGGACATAATCCAAGTAATACTATATGAGGTACCGTTCCTTATGAATAGGAGGTTTCAATCAAGTCTTTTCCAGTTCTTTAGTTCCTTTCCATGATTCTTAAGAGGACTATTTATTTTCTTTTAAAAGAACACCAAAAGAACTATTCATTTTCATCATAAGTTTCTCACTGGATTTCACGTAACACTTTGCTTAAACTTCACCCATTTTCATTTAAGGTGTCTGGCCAATTCTCCCACCAATATTTATATATATAGCCTTTCAAGACCCCCAGTGCCCACATAACTGAACAGCAGGTGGAGTTTATGGATGAACTTACTGAAGGAAAAAGTCATAAACTACTATGTACATGATCCCAGTGTACCTCTCCAAGCTGAATTTTCAACACTTTCACAAGCTGTCAATATGTCTCTAAGAACTCACTGCTTTAAATCTAAAGGCAACGAATCATTCAGACAGTAGCTACTGCACTTTGCAGGTTGGAGTCTACTATATGAGAGGTATAAATTCCAGATTTTCAAACTTCTTTTGATTCTGTCAGATATGGTAGTTGAATGTAGTCATAAAATTGCCTAGTACTATTTCTGCTGTTAATAGGGAGATAGTCAATACATTCTGAAGCCTCATATATTTAGTGAGTTTTCCTGAAGAATGTAAATTGAGATGCGGGTGATTCTAATGTCAATATTTAGGTATAAAAGTTCATCACCAATTTTTTTTTTTTTGAGCCATATTATAGCATTGTTTTGTTTTAGAGACCTTGTCACACCTGCAAGAAAATATCTCAGAAGAGAAATACTAAAGAGAAAAATAACATAACCATCAGTAAGACATGACCTATGGTCCAGATGATTCCACATGAAAAAGTCAACCTTGAAATTTATAACAAATACAATATAGCATAAATATAGTGTATTAAAACAAGACTACTCAGTCACTCTTTTTGGAAGATTTTAAAGAAAGCACTTCTTGATTTGGAGAGTCAGATGAAAGAGAAATTAACTTTCTTTCCCTCTTATACTTCCTAGGTTAGGGTCAAATGATGGCATTAAATGATTAATCAAATTTTGTGGGCTGATAATTAAATTTAGTTGCATATAACTTAGAGCTTCATGGCAACAAGATAAAACCAATTTACCTTGCCAAGGGAAGTAAAGAAATTGTTAATGAAGTCAGTGGGAACACATATGAAAATCCATTTGCTTTACTAATACATCATGTTATCCAAACCCAGAGCTCTAGCTAGGAGATTTTCTGGCTCCATGTCTCTGGTTTTCAAGAGCTTCTCTAGTCCAGTGCGCAAGCAGGGTGTGAAGGCTTACCAATTTCTACCACAAAGATCAGACAAACCGTTGACGCTAGGTCCTGGTTTCAGCTGGGATACAGTTAATTTTCTTTCTAGTAGCTGGTATAGTGTTATGTTTTGGGTTCGGTATGAGAAGAGTGTTGATAACACACTGATGTTTTCAGTTGTTGCTAAGTAGCGTTTATACCAAATCAAGGATTTTTGAGCTTCTCATGCCCAGCCACAAGAAGTTGGGAGGTGACACAGCCAGGACAGCTGACCCAAACTAGCCAAAGGGTTATTCCATACCATGGGATGTCATGCCCAGTATATAAACTGGCGCGAGTTGGCCTGGGAGGGATCGCTGCTCGGGAACTAACTGGGCACCAGTCGGCAGGTGGTGAGCAATGCATTATGCATCACTTGTTTTGTATATTCCAATCCTTTTATTAGTATTGACATTATTGTTTTTATTATCATTATTAGTTTCTTCCTTTCTGTTCTACTAAACTGTTCTTACCTCAGCCCATGAGTTTTACCTTTTTTTTTCCTGATTCTCTCCCCCATCCCACTGAGGGCGGGGGGGGGGGGGAATGAGTGAGCGGCTGCGTGGTGCTTAGTTACCGGCTGGGGTTAAACCACGACACTAGCTAGTGCTGTCTCCAGCTTCCCTTCCTTCTCTGTTCCAAGTGCTAAGCATAGCCTGCAGAGTTAAGTCCATCATGAGGATCATCTTTCTGGACTCCCTTGGGAACACTTCCTACCCTGTTATCCATGCCTGCCACTAAAAATATCAATGAGATACCTAACTTCCAGCAACCTCCACTACATCCTCCACCACACTGATTCTTATCTGCTACTCCAGCTTTCCCCAGCCTGAGTGTTACCACCACTGGATGACAGTTCTGTGGGACAGAATAGCAGTGTATACCGTTTATAGATGAGGATTCAGGAGACAAAGGCTGAAATCCTGGGATTTCCAAGTACTGCAAGGATAATTTCAGGCCCACCCATTCCTCTTATCTCTCCTTCCAACAGCAAGAATTTCAGAGGGTATACGTACATCTTGAACCATAAGTAGAGTGCAAATAAAATACAGTACAAGTGTTGGATAGGACTTCATGATTGTTTCAAAACACAAAGGGATCAAGTCTGGAGGATAATAAAAATGTTCAGAAAATAAAACAATTTGCAATTTCTATAAGTGTTCTGTAATGAGGTCTAGTAGAAAATCTTAATTTTAAGATTATTATAAAATGTGCTACTGTGCACAGCTCCATTTTTACATATGCAAATGGTACACAGACAGTATTATTGGGTACCTATGCTCTTTCTGATTAGTAATGTCTCTTCAAGGAAAAGCAAGAATACATTGATTTCCAGCCCAAACCACACAGATAAGGATTTTTTAAAACAGTATTCACCACAAAATTGTTCTTATTTTCTTCTTTCATAGAAGGTTTACAGAAGAGTCTATTCTTTAATTGGAATCAGGAAAAAGACTCTACTTCATGCTTGTCTTCTGACAATCCTTACACTATGTGCAAGTCTCAAAAAATTTAGCTCTAAATGTCTCAGGGCTACCACCTGCTGTAAAGAATTTACATTTGAAATGCTTTTGAATATAAAAATCTTACTAGTAATGTTCCATCACTTCTATCTTCTTTAACCGAGTTCTTTTTTTTTAAGTTTTCTTGAAAGGAAAATACTTGTTTCTATATATTTATTTCTCTTTCAGAAAGGGATACCTACAAATACATTAATGTAATTAGTATTAATTAACATGTCATTAGTCTCTCCTACATTTACATCCACATTTTAAATCAATTTCAATAAACTTGGCTTTACATGTAACTTCCAAAGTATCTCAACAATTCAGAAGTCTAGTAAGACTTTGTTATTAAATTCACAGAACTCTTTCTTGGCAAAAATACCTAAATGTACCTGATTAATTTAGATTTTAAATTCTTTCCCTTTCTGTCCCCTTTTCTCATTCTCAATCTGTTTCTTTCTCTAGTTGCTCCTGTGGCTTGTGGCTACATGTCAGATGTAGGAAACAACTGCAAGCCTTTTAAGACACCATGCATGGCAATATGCAGAATATCAGACATTAGGGTTCTGAGATGAAGAAAGGAGTGCAATACTCCTGTGGTGGCATCTAAGTGTCCTGCGAGAGCCTTTGGATGATCTAGGAGGTGAGCTTGGACTGGGGATACACATTTAGGACTTCCTGCTACTTGCCACCTATTGCAAAGTGCATTTCTAATGCAGTGTGAAATCCCAGTACTGGGAAAATATTGTGCTGAACTGCTGCGGACTAATTATACAGACACAAAACAAAACCACTGGGCTAGTTCTGCCAAAAGCTGCGAAGTTCAATACAGAACATTGCATCTTTAAAACATCAAGCTGTGAGCCCAGCCTTTGGGTCTGCATTGTGGTTCTCTGCATAACAGAGGGGAAGATTTGCAGTGTAAAATGGGATCAAGGAACTGAACAGGGAGCCAGTTAAATGCCTAGAGGAAAAGCGGGATTGAGGGATATGCAAAACATGTTCAAGAGCGTAAGAGCATTACTTTATCTTACAAAAAAGCACTTAACTCAGGTGAGGTTTCATGATTCTGCACTCTTAGATCTCAACGCCTGCCCCTCTCCACCCTCCCTAGATACAGCAGGGGAATTAGATAATTTCCTAAGTAGCTTCATAGTTAACATGTTTACCTGGCAGTAACAGACCTGATGTCAAATCTTCCTTTTCTTAAGGAAATTTGACCTTTTCCATTTTAATGATAATTTTAAATCATTTTAATGATCACATTTTAATCCATGAACGTGGGACAGGACTAGGGGGACTCCCTAGGATTGCTTATAGACTGGCAGGGAGCATATTCCTCAGGAAGGTGGAAGAATAGCTAAAGTAGAAAGAAGTGAATTGGATTCCCTCCTGTTAGCAAGTTCTCAAACCACAAAGCTGTTGGATAAAACAGCACTATCATTTATCACAGGGGAAGCCAAGCTGAAGAGGGTCCAAGCTGTAAGAAGGCATACTGGTTTGGACCCTGTGGGTAACTTTACTGTGTGAATCTCAGTCATGCTTGAGGGAGAATTAATCATTTAGCTGCTAACAACACTGCTTCTAGGCATGAGGAGGAACATAAGTGAAAAAGATTCACAGCCTTTCACTTGAAGCGGGAGGATACCTATCTGCACAGAGGAATAGGGAATAAATGAATCCATCAGACCTCACAATAATCAGCTGCCTGTGAGACTAGCAGGGAAAAGTTTGGGATGCAGCTATGTTTAAGGGATTGCATAATGAACCTTCAGGTACCCTGATTCCTTTGCTAGAAGCTACCTGGAATGTAAACTCGGGCTTGGCTTGTAGCACCTAGAACAGATACAAATGGAAAGAAGGACTCTTCCCAGAGAAAGACAAATTCTCCTATCAGTGCATGACAAGTGCATGACAGGATGCACAAGAAAAACTATTAGCAAAAGTTTTGGTGCCTCTAGATTTCAGATATGTCAATGGATAAACAATGGACAAATAGTCCTGGGGAACTCGTACATAGAACATTGCTGGAGCTGGAGCTGTAGAGGGAGGAAACGGATACTGTGTGGCTCATCGTGCATTTTGATATATTTGACTTACAATGCAATGTAGTGAGTAAGTTATATGGAAAAATCAGGCTCCACAACACAGGCTTTTAAGTTGTTCTACATGTACATGGTGGTCGTTCTCCTGGAACACTGGACATTTGGTAGCTATCTGGAGCAGACATATTAACAAGTATCTCTCCTTCTGCAAGGAAAAAACTTTTGACAGGCAAACCCAAACATATGTAGTTCTATCATAGGAGCTGTATAATTAGCAATCAATCACAGCAGTTACTGATTTAAAAGATTGAATTTTTTTCCAGGGCAAGCCCATTGCAGCCAAAAGATCTGACAATACTATAGGACAGAAAATTCTGTGACTCATGCTTCATATAATTTCCATCTCCAATCAAAAAGGGTGAGTCATAAGATGACTAAGCAAAAAAGAATTGTGATTCAGAAAACTCAGATTACAGCATGATTGTTCCTTTAAAAAATCACACACACATATTTCTAACTTAGCGTGTCTGCTCCCCATGGCTACTGAAACACCTATCTGATGACTTTTAGACTACCCCAAAGTTTGCATTTTTTCTCATTCTTGCTAGGTATGGGAATCCAAAAGAACTAAAATGGGAGAGTTTGTCTTGCCTTCCTTCATCAACAAGACATTAATTAAAGAAATTTCACTGTTAACAGCACTTCTGCTGCTTACCCTCAGTGTATTTTATCCTATAAGGTTTCTAAAACCATTGCCCTATATAGTCCAAAAGGCAACAATTCAATATGGTTCAAAAGTTCCCTTCACAATCAAAGGAAAGTACTAAACATCCTCGCAGAGTGATATCCAGACCACATTCCCTTTTTTCATTAACTGTATGACCTGGATACCTTCAGAGGGCAACATATTCCCAATGTCTTTCCCTAAGAATATTGTGAACAAGTGAGAAATGTCAGGCATCTCCACCTCCTGGTTTCTTGCCCACCTTGCTTATAGGACAGATTTGTCGTTTCTCTCATAACAGTTGAGAAGCCTGATAATCTTCACCTCTCCTGCTGAACACGTGGTACAGCTTTGGACCAGGTGCACTTAGCTGGGAATCAAGTGGCGTGGACTTTCCAGCCATCTCCCTTGGGTGTCTAGGTATACCAGAAAACCATTCAACAAAAAAATAAACTCTTCCAGAACCAAAGCCAGAAACCTAAGGCTTCATCACTCCCTTCTACTTGAATGCCTTCCTTGCTAGACTTGAATCAGTTTCATTCTTCCCTGCTCTTTCTGGTTCCAGGGCTCTTCCACTCTTATTTCATAGCAGCTGAACCTGAAAAGAACAGACGGAACAGTTTCCTCGCCATAACTCTGTGAGTAGGTAGGCGCTCACTGCAGAAATAGAGTCACACTTCCTGCAGGTAATGAAGTGCTGCAGCCGAGGTTGCCTGGGCTGTTGCACAACACCACTTCTTGGTTTAGTCTGGGTTCACCCCATGAACGCTAAGCGGGAGGCAAGAACTGTCTGCAGGTGTGTGTATGGGCACACCTCAATGACATCTTCAGTCATAAACCAGGCTCCCATGGAGTCCCGAACACTGGTGAACTGACTCACCGCTTGGCAAGAGGGCGAGTTTTCAGCCACAGTTTAGACAGGAGGCAGGAAGATTGAATCATAAGTCCAGGATCAGAGTGCAGTCCTGTTGGAGTCATGTACTCTATTTACTGTTATTGAGGTCAGTATTGCGAGAGTATGTCATTACACTGCCTCTAAATCAGGAAGATGGCACTAATACTTAACAGTGTGATCCAAACAACACTGAAGTCAGTGGAGGTTTCTCCAAACACTTCAATGGGCTTTGGATGCAGCAGTAATATAATATGCATTATTGAGCTCAAGGGTAAAAAAATCTTCAGATTCTCGACCAAGTAAAAGAGAAAAAACAAGTTTCATTTCTGTCATGTTGATGATCCCACATCTGCTTTCCAAGAATAATCAAGTGCATGTATAGCTAGTGTATGTTAATATGCCAGTGAGTCACAGACTTTTTTTTCAGCTTAAATTTCAAATTAATTGGCTGTTAATTACTCAGAATTTTTGCCTAGTTACTGTGGTTGCTATTTAATATTTTGCTTCTGCTCATTTAATTGGTCTTCTAGTCAGGACAGTTCGTATTATGAACTATGAATATTACAGTTAGGTAAAAAACCCCAAATTACTGGCCTGTTGCTTTTAGCTATGTACAACATGGCGATTTATGTATTAACAATGAATAACCTGGTTAAAGCAGATACCGAAGTTATAAGAACTAATAATATGAACTTAAATAATATCAACCACAAAACAAGAATTATTTACTAAAGATGTCTGTAAATGTTAGCTAAAAAAATACATCTTGGAAAATTTCCCAGTCTCTGGGAAATTTGTGAAAAGGGAAAAAAAAGGCTAAATTCATCAAATAAATTATTCATTGAGAACTATTTGCTAAGCTCTGGTAATTGAGCAGTAGGTTAATTACAGAATGGAATTGTGTGTGAGGGGACAGCTAGGGAATCCCACTTATGAATCAGGCGTCCTGGGACTGAACTGAAGAAGTGTCTTCTCTTTCTCTTGCCAACTGAGGCATGCTGTTAATCATTCTGTATTGTGCAGTTTAAGAGTTCAAAACCAATAAAATGCTGAGGAAAAGTTTCTTCCATAAGATTAATTTCTTTTTCAATTAGCAATAGACTGGGAACCCATGCAATACATAATCATTATTTTTATTAATTAGCTTCAGCTTCTTTTTTTCCCTAAATCAATTAACAGTCATGCCATGCCATCCATCCATCCATCGGTATATGTAGGTCATTCTAGATAAATGGGACAACTGCTTAAAATGCTGGATCAATGTTCACTTTTAAAATGCTTATCAAATCTCAATACACTGTGCACCTTTCAAACTGTCAAGGCCAGAGCTTTAGACAAGATCCCCGAAGGGATGCAGACAATTACCAGTTCAAGAAGCTTAAAATGTTCTATAACCTCACTCACAATTCTGCTTATCTGCAGAAAGAAAAGTGAGCAGGTGAATGTAATGGATGAAGGGATATATATCTTTCAGATAGGGGATGCACCTCATAAAAGAAGATTGTTAAGAGGTTAATGCTTGATATTGTTAACCGAGGTTTTCAACAAAATCCTAACTTTGGGCTTCGTTTTCTGACTGTGGCCTCCTCTATCACATAAGCAGCTTTGTATGCTTCCACAGACACTGCCCACTGTGTGCACAAGTTTTATAGGATTAGAGGACTTATGATTTATAGGGATGTGGGCCTGGAAGAGACCTCCAGGGTCACTGAATCCAAGTCCTTGCTTTCATATGGAGCCCTGCCATTTAATCCTCCTTTTCATAAATGGATCAGCTTCTATCTTACCAGTCGTTAAGGGGTTTTGCCACTACTTCTTCTGTTGTAAAGGTATACCAGATGTCATTCTTCTGACAGTTAGGAACATTCTGCTGAACATTTAGGACAGCTGTAACATTTTCCACCTCTGTTTTTTTGACCTATATTTGCGCATATAAAATCTCTGTCGTTAAGCAGTGTTCTCTCCATTATCTTTTTTCCCGACAAAATGCATTTTTTCCATTTAGACTCTTTAATCCTGATATACTGTTAAATAAAAAAGGTTTTGTTTTACTAGGCTGGCTAAGTTCAGCAAGTGGAGTACAGGCATAACCTACTGACAGGTTTTTCAGTCTTTTCTGTAAACTATCATGAATTTGTTTAATTTTGATTTCTTTCTATGGCAATTATGAGAATTGCATAGAATATTTGAGATATAAAAATGTCAGTAATTCATACAATGGCACAATCATTTCCCTAATTTATTTTCTTATTAGAAAAGTCCCTATTGGTGTACTAGAGATTATATCTTTCTGTTGGTGGATTACAGTGGGAATTAGGGTCATCCTCTGATCAGCTAGTACATACAAATTTTTCTTTGCTGCTACTCCTAGCTGCAAGTCCCCCAATTGCACCAGAAATTATTTCTATTAGCCTTCAACCTCATGATATTGAGCTTTGACCTGACAAAGTTTATCCTGTTTCTGCTATTAAAACCTTCACAGTCATCTAGTTAATCTATATAAATATCCTGACTTTTCACTCTACGGATGATGTTTCTCAAATCTTTTAATATCAAAAATGTCATCAGTGCTCTTATCTTTTTTTACATCTCTCTTTGAAGAAAATACTAAATCGGATTGTTTTTCAGGACAGAGCCTTGAGGAATGCCTTGACTAAACTACCCTCTGATGCCATACGTCACTGTAAAGACATGCAAAATCACATTTGCCTGAGTAATCTCATGCTGGTTTGCTGCAAAGGGTTGATTCAGAAGGGTCGATACATTTCTTGCTAAGGTGCTCTCCTCTACACCAATTCTGAATTTGAATGCAGGGCTAAGGTAACTCCAAATGCTACAGCAGGATTTCTATTAACATCTACACAAATGAAGCACTCCTATTGTTACACTTCCTGTTCACGGTCTATAGAGAGAAATCATCTTTTTTCACCTGGAGTTCCCAATAACTACTATCTACTGAATGAAGAGATGAGAAGCTTGTTTGGTTCAGCAACAGATGCAACCAGAAAGCCAGTTTCCTTCCAGCACTGCATGGTACAGGGCTAGTCTGAGCATTCACTTGAAACAGAATGGAGCATTATCAAATAACTATGTTTATGAGCAGTGCTGCCATGAATGAGTGAATGTAATGACAATTGTAATGAAAACAGATGCTGATATTTACATGCATTTAAAGTAAATTTCATTGCTTATAAGAGACGATCTATTGTAGGCTTTAATCTTAATTTAGAGATAATTACAGGATAGTGTGATCCCAGATAACAACCACATGACCTTCACCAACGAATCTTGTCAGTAGCCCTAATGCAGATTAAGCGATCAACTTTCTCTTTGACTTCATTTTGGCTCAGGCCAAAGGTGGCTTAAACCTGGCATTGCACGGGATGCCAACACTATACAAAAACCTGCTGTAGGGTTTAAGATGGTTCATTTCTTTTTTTGGCTGAAAATTATTATTCTGGTCTGCTGGGAAATGAAACGAAACCATTGCTCATTTCACAGATGCCAGTGAGCTTCAGTAACTCCCGCTCAGGACTGATACGGGTGGATTTGAACCATTCACCTCAAAGTGAGAATTTCTCCATTATCTTCTCAGCTGCTCAGTCTACTCAAGTATCACTTTGATTCTCTGCAAATTTTGAGATGCCAGAGATCCTCTTTAAATGTGCCTCAAAGCAGAAGTAAAAACTATAAGCTTCTTTGTGTACTGCCAAGAATTTAAAAAATGTTTTCCTTTTTTAACACTTCACATCTGTTTCCTGATACAACATTTTATTTCAAGAAATGAGGGAATAGGAGAGAAAGAGAAGCTACATATTTCAGTAACTTAGCTTTTCAGAAGAGACCACTTAAAGGCCTCTAACTGAGACAGAGGGATATGACCTATGATATGTGCCTTTTATTCATGAACTGTATTTACTGTGTCTGTTACCACTTGAGCTTACACACTGGTCAGCCAGGTGAGGTTTTAATCCAATGAAGTAGTGAAATCAGTAGTTATGGCTTCAGTAAACGTGTAAAAAGTGTAAAAAAACCAGTGTAGAAAGGGGCTCCTGGGTCAACCACAGGATCATATTTGGCTCCCTTCCATACTACTCATCTGCAAGGCCTGGCCTGCACATGAAGTTAAGCAAATACATCGGTAGTTCAGAACCAGAGCTCTTGGCCTCTACTGGTAAGGTTTCCACGGAAGTGCTCTGCTTCCAAGTAAGTGTGGCAGAATCTCCTGGTATTTTTTCATGTGCTGCAATGCTATGTGTTAACCAAAAGGTTAAGCAATTCTTGTTTCAGTACTGCCTCAATCCTATTTCTGCTGTAAGCACCTTTTGATTATCACTCAGAAATCCAAAGGGATTCCTTTTTCTGGTGAACATACTTGGCTGAAAAGTGAGTTAGTCAGCAGATACAATTCTGTTCAGGTGATACTGATTGAAACTACATTGGAAAAAAGTTAAATACAGGGTCTGACACATTTTCTAGTATCTCCACTAGTTCATAGACTACAGCAGCTGGACATTCTAGCATTTCTTATCTTCCAAAATCTTATTATCAGCTAGATTGGTTTTAAGATCATTCAAGAGTGATGAGAAAATCAAGCAGTACTGGCAGCTGTAGTCATGCCCTGGTTGAATCTGTCTGTCACTCATTACTTACTATTCAATGCAGTTTGGATGAGCTGCTTGTTTTCTAGTGTTCGTATGTTCTCTATATCTAGGCCTCCTTTGAGTCTGCATATCCAGAGTCTCTTACCATCTGTTTCTGATTTTCTGACATGGGGGTTTGGTTTTATTGCCTCTACTCTTTTCATCCTGCATTCCAGCTTATTGGGAAGGCAATGGAAGAGGACAAACTACTATACAGTTATTTAGATAGTAATCAATTTTTAATTAAAAAAAGAAAATTTGATTGAAAATATATATAGGTACCTTGTTGGTCACAGATTTTTTCTCAGTTTCACAATTCTTTGATGTTCCTGTGAGCTGCTAAAGTCATTTGCCATGAGTAGATGAATTTTGCTTCTTATGCTGTTAAGCAATGATTTTGGAGAGGCCTTTATTTGTAATTCAAAATTAGGCATCAAATCACATTTCTGTTGATTCTTTACCTTTTTCCAGAATCATGCCATTGCAAGAAAGCCTCAATTGAAACAACAAAAAAATTATAATTTTTTGTACTGCAAGTTCCTGTTTTTATACTTTAAATTTGAAATTTCTTCCTCATCTAAATCTCCCAATCAGCTCTGTGAATTAGAAATCTCACTCTTGAAAATTTTGATACCAAAAAGAATATATGCATTTATACAACATTAAGAAAAAAAAAAAGGGAAACTGTTAGCTTCCATCCAGGTTGCTGATGTTAATGCAGTACATATTCAAAATTATTGAGTTTACTATTTGCTGGTGAGTTTTGAGTTTCTTAAGTTTACTGTCCTCCTTTCTATCCATGCTCTTCACTGATTCAGAGGAAAGCAGGACTGGGAAAGCAGGACTGTGAAGTCCCTGCACTTTCCAAGTCTATGGTGAGAACAGGGCTGTTGTACAAGAGCAAGTTTTGTGTTCTGCTTGCAGCTAATTGTTCCAAAAACTACTCACAGGTGCATATCTGTTGTATCCCAACTTTTTTTAGTGTGATAATACATGTGTGTTTTTATATAAATACAGATATATATACACACATGCATGTACATATATAAATGTTTGTAAGTGTGTGTGTCCATGTGTATGTGTCTTTGTTAATATATGTATTTACTACTATTCCTAGCAGCATATATCCAGCCCAGCTCTGGGAAACTGACTGGATTCCCGTCTGACACATGCATCACTGACAGAATTGTCAATTATTTCCAGCACTGAGGCTTAATTGCCCGTGTGTAAGCTGGAAAGAGCCCAGGTTTATTAGCAGATTCCAGGTTCAGTTTGCATGTAATTTGCTAACAAAGAAGGTACATCACTCTAGCCCAGACTGTCACTCTGAAAGCTCTATAGTTCTTTCTTCTGTTCTGATCTGTATTAATTGTGTTTTATTGAGAAATGCTGACCGTCATGCAGAACAATTTTCAATCCTTCTGTTACAGAGTTTTTCCTGTCAAGCCATGAGGAGACTATTAACACCTCTCTGCTGGAAGCACATAAAATAATCATGGGAGCTGTTTATGTTAATTCAGACTAACTCAGACCTCTTTTTTGTTTCAGAATAATTACTGTTTCGAAATATCAGCATGTGTTAAGAGATCAGGATTAATTTGTAAGAGCTGAATGACAACATTTCCAATGGCTTATTAAACACTAATTAGATTTAAAACGGTGTGACTCTACATACACTTGTGTGCATCAAGAAGTTTAAACATCTGTTTTCTAAGTAATGTAGGTTGTAAGGTTACAAAGTTTAATACCACTAGGGGATATCTTATCATATTAGATAACAAGTGATACATTCAGTTCTGTGTTTTCCAGAACCAGCATAAAAGATTTAGTTCTTTTTTTCCAGTGTGTTATGTGCTAATTAAACAGTTGGCTTAAAAAATTTGGGGCTCTACTCATCTGACTGCAGTTTAAACATTATAAATAACAGGATTTCCTTAAGTGTCTGCTTGGAAACTAAGACAAGCTATAGTTCCCCAGTAAAGTGGAAAACAAGGAAGCACAATGCAAGAGAAAAATAATTATTTTAACATTACAAATGTAGGGATCAAAACTTGTGTCATTTATTCCTGTGTCAGTAGTGCGAGTCATCAAAAATAATTGGAGAAAGGACAAACAGAGCAACAAAAAAAAATCATACTAAAATCTGCTGGAATGCACAGCATTAATCAAAAGTAATAAACTTAAATAATGCCAACTACAAATCCAAGTGTGTAGCACCTGAAAAAATTGTCTGTTAGCTTAGCACCTATAGCATACACTGTATTACAAAAACTGAGTTCAAGTCAAAGATAACACTGAAGACATTACACAGTGAAATATGTTCTGAACTGACAATGCAAGACAACCCTAGTTAACTGCAGATGCAATGAAAAGTCAAGCAAACAAGAAGCTTTCGAAAGTATATATATTTTCTTAACTCTTTTACAAGGTTGTTCAAAGCCAAAAATATTCCATCTCCCTAACAGCAAATATATGCTCATGACCAGAACACTGGCCCTTCCTTCACAGTTCATGTGAATTTAGCAGATCGGGTGCAAGGTCCAGGTTCTATTTGTGTCTCATTCCCTTGGGTTATTTTTAAAGAGAGAACTATATTCTAGACCTGCTTTGTTGATAGAGATTGATGTGAAATCTTCACCTTCTTAAAAATAATGAGTTTTTTGCCATGATTTCTGCAGCACCAGGGCTTATACCAATCTGATCAGAGCTACCTCTCCCATATCACAGGCCTTGTTCAATGTTTAATCTACCTATTTGCCTTTCCAGTATGCACTAAATTTTCCACCTGTTTCGCAGCTAATTTTTTTACATGTTAAATGGGAAACACGTCAGCCACTCCATACAGGAGAAAGCATTGGCTGCTATATCTATCTCATGATGAGAGACCTGCTCAGCAGCTCTCTTCCGAATAGAAATCTCATATGAGAGGCAGATAGACATTAATTTGCAATGTTACACTCTTATCAAATAAAAGCGTACTGTCTAGACTGTTCTAAGTACACCTTTCCTCTCGCAGCTGGATAGAGAACTACTGATTACAGGAGAGGTGAAAGTATACTATTATGAAAATAGTGTGTTATTCTAGGGAAAAAAGAACATTTAAATACCTTTATCACTAATCTGCTATATAAGCGTCTGTTATTTGAGTTAATTAAAAATTTGGGGGGGCTAGTTTTTTGGTTGTTTGTTTTTTTTTTCTAATAGCCTTCACCTGCCTATAGTCTCCAATAATAAAAACATCTGCCCAAGTCTGCATTTGATCTGACATTCACTGATGTGTCACCCAGCATTTTCTGCTTGAACTTTTAGGATTAAATCTTAGATTTATTGATGTTTATGGGAGTTTTGTCATTAAATTTCCTAAGTCAAGAGTTTACCCTTAAAGATTTCAGCTATGTACAAAGCTAAGGTGTAAATTATGGGACAGCCTGGATGAAATCTTCGTTCTGCTGAAGTCTGTTGGCATTTTGCCTATGAGATCAAGGGAGACAGCACTGCATATTTTATAAACTAAAATAGTCTGCTGTTCTGCATTTAAGTTTGTCATGACAAAGGTGTAGAATTTAAATATATTTAAATAAAACTTTTTATTTCATTCAGAATTTAGCTGAATTTTGTCTCAAACTCAGCTGCATTCACCAAAAAAAATTCCTATCATGACTTAAGTGCAATTTTAGGCTTGAACTAATCAGGGTATACGATAAGGGTGATATTCTAACATCACACTGGACATAAACCCCTTGAGTTATAATAGCCTGTATGATTTAGCTCACAAGCCTGCATGAATTAGCCTAGAAGACTCTGCTGAAGCACACAGTAAACCTGGACCCGATATGAGTCAACATTAGATATCTGTTGGGTTAGCCAGAACACATACAATTCAGTGTGTTTACGTGTCTGCAGGGTGGCAAGTAATATCTGATCATTTATCGAGTCAGACACACAGAGATGATAAGGGACAAGGTTACCCTCTCAGAAAGTTTTGACTTTCTGAGCTGTATCTGTATCTGAGCTGAATCTGAAGCTGTAAAAAGAGTTTGGATGGAGTCTGTCCTCTGTGTCATGTGACTGTTGAACTTTTTTTATATGCTACCAAGTATCCTAAATACAGATTTATCACCTTGTCAAGACATAGTCGCAGACTGTCTTGGATAGGTAGTGTTGTTTTCCATCAAATCTGTATAGGCAAGGACTGCTGTGTGCTTGGGTTTTTGACTGCCTTAAATGTTTGGATCTCATTTTTCTAGATGCCCTTGGGATTACAATATATTTGGTTTCATTTTCCATCCATTAATACTACAGAGTGTTGTGACTGCCAAACTATTCTTTTCCACTAAACACTTCCTCTAAATATTTCATTACAAGTATTCAATGTGTGGGTTTGTGGGATTTTCAGTTTAAAGAAGTAATTTTTGTGCAATTTAACAACAGTTTTCAAAGAAAAAATAGATTAATTGCCAATCATTGCTAATAAAGTATGTGTGAATCACTATCAGTAAAATGGATCTGATTAAAAAAAAGAATGATCAGTTCATAAATAGATAGAGAATAAAAATTGTCTTCTTTATTCCTGAGTAAAGTATAACTTCATAAGATTTCAAAGCATGTTATAACTTGTTACCTGTTCTATTATGTTAAGTAGCCTAAATGTTAAATAATTTATAAAATTATATGCAAACTCTATATTTATTTAAAAACCCCCTAATCTTAAATGCATAGAATTCCTTGATGTTACAATATATTCAGTCATCGAAACTAAGTAATTAACAAGAAGTGACATTCAGTGGTTTATTGAAAGTAATATTTTTCAAATAACCAAAAAGGACGGAATAAATCATTGGATACAGGATTGTAGTTCTGAATATAATCTTACAGGAATGTAATGAAAGTATCAGTTAATGCCTCAATCAATAATGATGTGGATTGTAGATTTTAGGAGAAAACTCATCAATATATTTTATGATCTAATGTACAGCTTTACATCTTTCCAGAGATCAAAAAGAAATGGATGGAACAATGTTTTATTCACAATATAAAACAGAATAAGAGGAGGATTTATGTTTCATAAGAGGAGATTTTCAGCTAATTAATTGTGAATTTCTACAATGCTAAAATTAGTTGGCACTGCATAATTCTAATTAAATTCATGGCCAACTCAAGTAATTCTAACTAAAGAATCACATGATCAAAGTTCACAGCCAAACCCACAGTTTTCTGTATATTTTCTCTCTAAGCTGCAGCTTTAGGCATAGACATAAAATGTGCTGGTATTCTCATGAATCTGTGATGAGAATTTACTTTCCATATATGAGATGTATTTTGACACATGCAGGACTGTATTAAAAAGGCAAAAGGAACTCAGTCACTATGCAATAGGGATTACATTGCATGTTTATGTGGCATGGAAGATCACTTTAAGTAACTCATGTTTTTAGTCATTTCTAGATTTCATGGTAATTCTGGCTCTTCTGATAATCAGCATTACGAATATAGGACTGAATAAGCATGTAATATCTCATTATTAGATTAGATGTAAGGAAGAAGTTCTTCACTGTGAGGGTGGTGAGGCACTGGCACAGGTTTCCCAGAGAGGTTGTGGCTGCCCCATCCCTGGCAGCGTTCAAGGCCAGGTTGGATGGGGCTTTGGTCTGGTGGAAGGTGTCCCTGCCCATGGCAGGGGGGGTGGAACTAGATGATCTTTAAGGTTCCTTCCAACCCAAACCATTCTATGATTCTATGATCATCCTATTGATAACCAGCCAATCATAGTTCTTGGAACTGGCAAGTCAACAAGCAAGATTGATGGTAATTTCAGTACACTGGACTATGATTTACATTGGCTTTATTCTCCTGAAATTTATTTTGACACTGCATGACTATGTATGGAGGCACATGAACATTTCATTTCAGCTAAAGGAGCAAAGAAATGTTGCCATTCAACATGCTGTTTTAAAACACATTGGTTAGTATATGCACTACAGAAGAACCTAAAATTCCATCAGGGTACACAGCCTACATATGGTCATGATAAACCATAACACTTATTTAATTTAAAAGCAAATGAAAAGAAACATTACCCTCCTTTTATAAACATCAAACCGAAGAACATAAACCTTGAACTGTTCTTCCCAAGGAAATAGAAAAAATAAATTCCAAACACAAAGATTTTCTCAGATTTCTTGGTTTCTCATCCAGTGTTTAATTGCAATAATATTTTTCCTACGCTATGAATAAATTATTATAAATCAGCTCCATATTTCAGCACTTCAGAGCACTTCAGGTCATCCTCTGTGCTGAGCAATCTTTAGATAAGAACAGGTCAGTACTTTCTAGACAAAATTCTGGGGTTTTTTTATTGAAAGATAGGGTGAGATTACTTCTTTCTTTGCAAACAACCCAGCCCAACCTTATTCTTCGTTTTTCATGTTCTGCTAAGTTGGCCAAGAGGAAGAGGAAATGTAAATGAGTGAGAACACTTTCTTTGCATTTCCTCATTCCCTTTTTTCAATAAGAAGAAAGAAAATAGCTTTTCAAATTACAAAGGAAAATGCTTTCTATTTTGATAATGGTAAATGAGTGATGATTTCCAGCTACTCAGACTGTATACCCTAACATATTCCTTCCTTTTTAGTCACAAAGAGTGCACCAACAAAGGAAGATGGCATAGATCAAGATAAGGCATTTTGGTCCATTTACCTCACTGTGATCTTCAGCTTTTAAATGCCAGACTACGTGATTTTCTGGCTGCCTTTCATTCTTTGACTCCATAATGCTACTTCAGTAACAAGAGTTCAAAGTACAGAAATACATCTTAAAATAAAAGAAAAATAAAGAGAAGAGCAGCAGAAGTGCAATGTAAGTGCTGCTTCTGGTGGGGAAGGCTGACATTCAGCGTGCCTCATAACTCCACAGCTTACTCCACTCTCACTTCCCTGCCAGGCTGAGGATCTAGGAATGGAAGAAAGCTTTTCCCTTGGGAATAATAGGGTCATTTGCTTCCAGCTGCATGAGGGATTATGATTTAGAAATCCCTGTTGTTTGGGAAGGCATGACCTTGTTACTCCGAGTGACAGCCCTACACGAGCTCTGCCTTTGACAGTGGTGACCGTGACCACTTGTCTCTGCTGTCGCTGAAGGCAGTGTGTTTTTTGTGTGCAGCAGTCACCAACTCCCGTAACACCATCGTGAGCTGCAAGTTGGGGCTGTTTTTAGCAGGGGCAGGATCTTGCGTGGCACCCAGATAGGAGCTGGGCACCTCCACCACACCCAGGGTGCCAGCTACCCCAGCTCTCCATGCCTTGGGCAGACCCCTTGGAGCTCTGCTCCTACGCTGGTAACCTGGAGACACCTTTCCTTCCTTTTTTTTCCCCTCTGAGGGCTATTTGATAGCTATGCAGCGCTGGCAGGTGCCCTGCTCACTGCGTTTGGAACAAGCACAAACTGATCTGCAGCTGCACTTTGCAGGATCAAACCCATCAATTTGTTCAGAGAGTTCCTTGCTTTGCTGCAAAAAATGGTTTGTGAATGAAATAACCCCTGGGTTTGGTTTCTATGGTTACTACTGCACTAAGGAAAACAGCAACTGTATCATTTATTTATTTATTTCCTATTAAATGTTGTTTGAACAACCCAGTCTCTCTCAGTTTTGGCACCATTTTATACCTGTCCTGATTTTGCTGTTCTTAGTTTCAGATAGGTACCAGTAAGTTCTGTTTTCGTGATTTTGCACAAGCTAAAAGCTTTGTAAGAGGGTTGATCTCTTTAGGGTAGTATTAAGGCATTTGCTATGTTCTTTAAACCTAGTATATTATAACACAATGTTGTTTTAATTAAATATGTAATGTTACAGGCACTTACATAAGCTTACCTTCTGTCTGCTTGACTTTCCATATGGTCAATATGTTCATTTTAACTCTGCAGAATGGAAACAGAGGAAGAAATAGTACTGTTTCTGTTCATATGTCCTCAGTTTTCTATCAATATTTCACTCAATGAAATATGACTATGAATAGCTATTTCTTATTTTAGAAAGAAAGCTCTTACTTTATTTGAATTTTGCTTGAAAAAAAAGAAAGTCTAATGTTATAAATTGACAGTAACAGTCTTGGGCTAATCCTCAGCTTCACTGCTAGGTTTTAACAGCTGACTAATGTCCATCAAGGCCTCATAATTCTCCTGTGTATGGAACAGGACACTGGTTCGATTTTTTTTTGCAGGTTAAACGATCCTTTCCTATTCAATTGTTCCTCACATGGAAGCAATTCTAAGCCTTTCATCATCCTTCTTGTCCTCTGAATCTTTCCCATTCCTGGTATATCCTTTCTTTTGGATCTGGGGACTACACAGAGTATCAAAGGAGTAGGTTTGTTGGTTTGTTGTGGATTTATTCAGTAGGATAATTATTTTCAGTAGAAAAATTATTCTGTCTTATTTCTATTTGTTTCCTAATACTTCCTGACATTTCAGGTACTTGTTTTTCATGCCTGCTAAGCACTACAGCAGATGTTTTCATGCGGCAGACTGTGGTAACACCAAGGTATCACTCCAGAATGGCAATTGCCACTTCAGGATCCACGATTTTCTGCACAAATCCAGGGTTATTTTCTTTCCCTATTTTCACTTCCTGACATTCACCTACTGTGAGTTTCATCTGCCATTTCCCTGACAAAGTGATAGTCTTGTAAGGTCCTTCTGCAATTCTTCAGACACTATCTTCATCTCTGCTATTTTCAACATAACTTTGCATCATCTATAAAACATGTCACCTCATTCCATTTTCCCTTCTCCAGGACTTTGGCTGCATTTTCACTAATCTGTGGAAGTGGAAGCCTCTGCCTAGAATGCCAGCTCTGTCATTTTTCCCATGCTAGCCCACAACAACTGAACAAAACTGTGCAGCACATCCTATCCCACTTGAGCAATGTAAAAATTAGACATTACTCTACCTTAGTCATGAAGACTCCTCTTTAGCCAGAGAGCGCTAATAACTCCAGAAATCAACTCAGCTCTTTAATTTTAGACATCTGTCTGAAGCCTAAAGTTTTCTGACATGTTTTCTGGAAGCACCTGTAATATCCTCTGAGAAAGGATGAACAGTGGATGCCTAGCTGTTAGAGGGTCACCAGGTGAGATCAATCCTGTTTCACCTGGGTTTCTCTGTTTTTTCAGTTGTCTGCAGGATGGCAAGATGTCAGCTTTGAATTTTGTCCTCAGTTTTTCCATTGAAAACACTTGGTTTACAGATCTTTCTGGGGTGTTCCTAGTGCATAGAAATATTATATTGGTTTCTGCAGACTCCACAGTTTATTTATTAGGCTGCAGTTCGATTTTTAGTGATAAACTGCCTGATGAAATGAATCACAACTTTTCATTATAGGTAGAAGCTACCTCTCATCTACAGTGTTAAGTGAAGGCTAAATCACAATTCACTGGAGAACTGAAGTGAAATATAAAACAACTTATTTTTAAAAACAAGGTCAATAAAAATTGCCATTTCAAAGATAAAAATCATCATGAGATCTATTCTTAGAATTCTTACTAAACATAAGTCATACAATTATTTAAAAAGGCATGATTTAAATTCAACAACTACCAAAATGAGAATGTTAAAGAGCTCTAAGAACTGCTCAGAACTCCTATAGTTATTATGAAATAGTTTTCACCAAGACAGAGGAAAAATACATACATTCCTCTTAATGGAGCTTGATTTCTTGTTCAACCAGACTGCTGGCCATTTATCTGGCAGCTGGGATGATGCTGAAAAAAACAACACAGGACAAGACAATTTATCAACTATCTATACACAGAGAGTCAAAACCTCAGCTACTGTTAAATTGTCATAGATTCATTTCTTTCTGAGGACCTTCATCAGCATATACCAGATGCAGATCAGCCTCCACCCTTGTAGTTTCAAATTAGCCTTGAAGGCCATTATGTGTTTATGGCTTTTATTGTCATCCTTAGCTGGTATTTTTCTATCTGCTGATACTCAACAGATGGGAATAAAAGACCATTAAAAGTTAGAGGGAAAAACAACTCAGACTGAACTAATATTATCTCTCAGGTACCTTGGAGAGTGAGAAAATAGTTAGATCAACGAAAAATAGTTGCTGAATTCAGAAAACTAGAGATGCTAGAGGAGACAAAAACCAATTTTAAATTAGCTTGTTCTGTACTTGTTCTTTGACTATCAGCAAAGTCATGGCTTAGATGGTGCTGGTTCCTAGTTGCCTTTAGCCTAAGGATGAAAATAACAGCAGGTGTGTCTTCGTGTAATGGCTAGCAGCTTCATTGCCAGGGAGCTAGGTGAACATCAGAAACTCACCTGTTTCAATGGAAGGCTAGGAATACATGGGAGAGACACCTGCTATGGATTACTAAACAGACAGGCCACAACTGGATCAACAAATTCTGAGCGGAAACTGAGCAGAAAGTGGTTGGTGGCCAAGCAGCTACTAGGGAGGAGATATATTTGTACTGTTCTTATTCTCCTCTGTGTGTCCATTATGGTAAATGTTAATCTTGTTCTGAACAGTGTGGCCATTGTTGGGGGGGTGAGGGTTATGCAACTGAAAAATATAGTCATAGTAGGAGTAATGGCCATATGAGCAAATGGGTCCACTGTAAGGTCTTAAGAGCTCCAGGCCAAAGACTTAGAGCTGTGGACTCGGTTCCCTGTTCAATTCTGAGCTTTCAATGTGCTCCTGTGCAAATCACTGAACTGATCTCATGCCTCAGTTTCCCTTTTTTTAAATAGAAATAATGCTTCTGCATGTCATCAAGAAAAGACATAAGAACAAAATTGGAGTATTGCTGCCCATTTATTTATAATGGTATGATCCAGACTGATTATGTATCTGCGTAGCTTCCACAGTCTGGCTTTGGAGGGGCTGCACACATTTCCATGTTGGTTGAGCAGGACTATACAGGGACCTGAGATTTTCCAGGTTTGATTTTTTCTCCCGTCTTATCTTCCCTTTCTGTGCTCCATCCTTACAAGATAGCAGAGCAGTACATTGTTTTGCTAGTGTCTAAAAAAGATGGCTTAGAAAAACTATCAGAGGGAAAACACTTTTGGAAATAGTCTATTTATTACCAAAATCATATTTAAATTGACTTCAGCATGGATTTTTCAGTGTCGTCAGAGACAAAAATGCAATACAATATCACATATCCTGGTGCTGACAACATGGGGTGGACATGAAATTTTATAGCTGCCTCATGTCTACTGGTATGATTGGTGCATTTATATGCAAAACTCTGAATCTTGGACAAAAAAGTCTCTCACAGAAAGGGGGGGCATTCATGAATCGGCCAATCTAGCAGCTAATTCAGAGCAGTAATAGAGCTTCACAGAACGCATCTTTTATATATCTATTTTTGGCAGTCAGTGAAAAAGGGCTTCCACATGGTCTCAGACACTATTAATCATTACTTGAGGCGAAAGGGATGCAAAGACTAGCAGACTGAAAACTTTTGGAATGGCAATATTTAATCATTTATGTTCTTCATGAAAAGTTTAACATGACTTATTATCAGAATGCCTGTCCCTCCGTTAACCATTGGGTTTTCTGTGATTTTTTAAAAAAAAATCAAATATAGTCAGATGTTTACCTGAGCCTAATGTAGTTATTAAATATCATCTAACCTAGTCATTGCCTAAATGACAGCACCAACCATATAAGCCTTGCACGAAAATTGTATAGAATGGTGTTTGCTTGTAACTGTGTAGCAGGTTTTTATTTCAACTTACTTTTCCATGACTCCGTTTGGGAATGAAATTTTGTCTGTGCTAAATAGACAAGCACTGCCTCTCTGTTAAGGAATCTATAACTGTGGAAAAGACAGAGGCCTGTTGCACCCAAAAAGTAGAAGCAAACAGCATACTGTTTGCCTTGAAGCAAGGTATAATAAGCACACTAAAGTAGTGTTTTGGGGTTGTGTGGCCGGGTTTTTTGGTAGCGGGGTAGGGGCTGCAGGGCCGACTCCTGTGAGGAGCTGCTAGAAGCTTCCACAGCTCCAGGTGGGACCTGCCCCTGGCCCAGGCTGAGCCCGTCAGTGAGAGTGGTAACACCTGTGGGGAACAGGTTTGAGAAGGGGAACCTGCAGTGAGCGAGGGGAGTGGGGTGTGAGAGGAACCCCTCTGCAGGTGTGGAGGTCAGGGAAGGAGGAGGGGATGCCCCTGCAGCCTGTGGTGAGATGGCAGGCTGTCCCCCCCAGCCCACGGAGGGGAGCGGGGGAGTAGATGCCCACCTGCAGCCCGGGGAGAGAGGAGCCCACGGCGGCGGAGCAGCCCCCGAAGATGGCCGGGACTGTGTGGTAAAGCCCGTGCTGAGGCAGTCTGTGACTGACGACCGGCCTGCGGAAAGGACCCAGGCCGGGGAAGTTTGTGAGGAACTGCAGCCCGTGGAAAGGACTCACCTTGGAGAAGCTTGTGAAGGACTGTCTCCCGCGGGAGGGACCCCACGGCGGAGCAGGGCCGAGTGCGGAGTCCTCCTCGTCCCCCTGAGGAGGACGGAGCGGCAGAGACCAGGTATGGCGGGCGGACCCTAGCCCCCGTCCCCTGTTCCCCTGCGCCGCCGGCGGGAGGAGGTGGAGAGAACCGGGAGCGGAGTTGAGGCGGGAAGGAGGGAGGGCGGGGGGGAAGGTGTTCCCAGGCTTGGGTTTACTGCCCGTTATCCTGTTTTGTTTTGGTCGGTAGTGAGTGAAATCGATTGTGTTCCTTCCCCAAGCTGAGCCTGTCTCTTGCCCGTGACCATGAGTGGGGAGTGATCCCTCCCTGTCCTTGTCTCGACCCGCGGGCGTTTCTTTATATTTTCTCCTCATCCCACCGTGGCGGGGACGGGTCGGGACCGTGAGGGAGCGGCTGCCTGATGCTTTGTTACTGGCTGGGCTTAAACCATGCCAACCAGTAAAACCAGCAAGACTACGAGCAATTTGTAACATTGAAATACCACTATTAGCACTTGGTAATGTGGACAAGCTTAATAGCCCTAGCCACAAATGGGCAGATGGAGCCGTGTGGTATAGTTGTAAAAAAAACGGTGCAGAAAAATGTGCAAGTAGCAAAATCTGCAAGATACGAATGACGGATGTGGAGCAGACAAGATGGATGTCTGGTAAAATCAGAAGCATCCTGCAAAATAAATGGGAAAAATGTCTGGTGGGACCATAATAATCCTGTAGAATAAGAGAAGCCAGAAATAAGATGCCAAGACCAGGTGAGACCACCGCTTTTTCTTTTGGGGAAGGCTCAGTGTAGCATAAAACATCAAAAACGAGGACAGGCAGAGAAGAAAGGTCGCAGCCCGCTTAGGTCCTGGTTTCCCTCTTCTGTGAGTTCTCAAGCCTGATAACCTTGATCTCATTGACTAAGGACCGTTATGAACCGTACATATCAGTGCTAACTAGAAAGGGGTGAGTTTTGTGACATTGTACACTCGCTGCTAATTTGGTGTAGATTTGTTAAGGACTAATTGTTTTAGGTATGTAGTGATAATGATTGATAGTGACTGTCATTGTGTATTCTTACTGAATATCGATACAGTAAAGAGGTTTTGAAGTTTGAAACTGGCGTGATCTGTCAGTCTTTCAAGCATGCCTGTCAGAACCATCTCTAATTTCCTAACAATGTATGGCTCCATATATTCTGTTATAACAAAGCACTTTTTTTAATGCAAATGAAAGCAATGAAGCTATGTAAGAAATAACAACTACTGCACCAGCACTGGCTGTGTACTGACTCATGTTTTGAGTTGGTTTTCCCATCTCTCATTCTCTGTCTTGGACTCTCTTCTTCTGTATCTTGTCTGCAAAGTAGCTCAAAGAGTCTACTTATGCTGCACTGAAGAGATAAAGTTTGTTTAAAGCCCAACAAGTCAAAATGCAGTTTATTTTCTCTTTTATACATTTGGAATGCGATCGAATGCATATTGCAAAGGACTGATCACAGGGTGTAAATGCTTTTGACAATTAGAAAGAAACATAAACAGAAGGCTACCAGAAAATAAAGCCAGGAACAATCTGTTTTGTGCATGGACTCTCCACATCATTGCTTTCTCTGGGCTTGAAACATGAGACTTTCTATATTGAATATCTACGTTCTGATACTCTAAATTAAACTGTTTTACATAAAATTATCTTGAAATGACATGGGCAAATCTGTCTGTTCTAGTGCACACTTCAGCTATAGGTTTCAAGTTTGTGAAAAATAAGAGATTGTCTGCTTCATTGGGTCATGAGAAGAATATTACCTAACCCATTCAAACTATAATAGAAAAGCATGATTTACATGCTAAAGCCCTAAACTACCTAATGATGGAAAATACTGCTTTGCACCATCATGCTAATTAAAGTGTCACTGAGGTTAGGAAATGTCCTTTGTACTGTGATGACAGAAGATGCAGGCAAATTGAATTTCCCTTCTGATGGTGCTAGGTAAAAGATAATTGACCACTTGTTATTCCTAGGTGTCCTGTAATAATAGGACAACAAAAGCCTAGTCCATAATGAACATACTGTCAACAGAGATAGATTTAATCAAAAGAAGATACAGGAAGTTTAAAAAACAGTCATAAGAGAAAATAAGCTCTCAGTAAAACATTGCAATGAACATCTAGATTTACACTGCATATATACACAAACTAATGTATGTGTATGTTTTACTCCATCTTATTTTTCAAATATGCCAAAGGTGCCTCCATGTACAAAATCTGTAGTGCTGTAACATCTTGGAAACAAATATTATTGTACTCTACAGTTCTCAGCTGAAAGAGAACACTGATTTTGTTGAACTGGTCCTCAGAGGTGTTGTTATTATGACTAAAATATTGCTTTTTAAAATGCACATGAATCTGAAAAAGTTTGTGAGAGTTCTAGTTTTATTGAGAGTAAAAGACAAAATAATGGGATGAAAGAAATAAAAGGAAAATACACAAATAAGGATTATTAATGAGAAGTAGAGTCCACATCTCTAATTCTGAAACATCAAAGGATGTCAAACTGATCCCTGTATTTTCTATGGCCAAATGCTCATTGACATCAGTAGCACAGAATGAAATAATTTCGTTGCATAGCTTCCCTCTCTGAATTGACTTGATATTTCATTTCTAAGATAACAGAGTTCAGCACTACCAGGTGGCATCACAGAAGACTGTGTTTAAAATCTCCTATTCTCATCTGCAAAATTACTTTTTTTAACACCATATAATGTAGTGAGTGGAGTGAGCGAGCTGGACAGCTCTTTGCTTTCCCTGAACAAATATTTTCAATAGTCCTTTGCTTTTTTTTTTTTTTAAGTTTTGCTTCACACATATAGAGCATATGGTAGTTCTTTAACATGAGCTGTTATTTTTTACTTGTCTGAGAGGGATGCATTCAATTGCCATCCCTTTGGGGCAAGGACTGTTTTCATACTGTATGTTTGTTCAGTAGCTAGGACAATAAGATCCTGTAGGAGCTATGCTAACACAGATGAACAGACATGGTTCTGCCTTCCCTCCACTTATACTTTCTTTTGGGTTAGCACAAAGGTTTGTGCATATTGAGGACTTGTACCAATACGAAAAGAGATGCAGCCATAGGAGACACTGAGGTCCAGCAGTGGGGATATACACCTAAGTGAATATTCCAGACATAATCTAGACACTGTCTGCACATTGCTACTGTGTAATGTAAATTTTATAGATTCTTCATACCTGTTGTTTGGCCAGCTGGCTGCTAAGAAATTGAATGCACTGCTAATACCCTGAGTGGGGAGAGTATTTTCAGTCTTATCTACCCCATCTGCAATTCTAGAAACATTTGTGGTGGTCTTACTATCTTCAGGCCTTCTGCTGGTGCTATAACTTTGGGAAAAAAAAAAAAAAAAGACTGATTTCATAGACCTTTTTTTAGGATCTGAGGATAAATCATTTGTTGCTGTTCTGTAGGCTGAAAAGAATTAAGTGAGTTTAAGTACAATACTATGTTTCCAAAGAATATTAATTTTCATCTAAAAAAAAATAAATACATAACCTGGTGGATGATTTGCAGATTAGATATGAAGACAGATTTTGTCATCTCTGGGGATATGTGGTCCATGAAATAAACAGGTTAGCAAAGATATATGTTGATATATAGTATCCACTGAATGGTTGTATTTTCAAATAAAAAAAAAAAAACCAACCTGTAGGAAAACTAGTTAACCTTGTTCAGGGATCACTAAATTTAACTATGCAGAATCGTCAAATTTGACAATATCTGATAGCACAGGTTGGGCTGCCTCTGGATTGAGTGTGTAAGAGTGTAACAAGCCCCGCTGAGCAGCACAAGTGCCCCTTTATTTCATAAGCAAGTATGCAGAATTGATCATTGATATTCTATACTTCACCAATACTTATGTAAGCATTACTAGAGAGCTGCATTTTGGTGGTGGTGTTTTATTGGACTGGTGTGGTTACCTGCCTTTGAGGACTGGCTGTCAAATCTAGATGCAACACTCAGCAGAGAATAAGGGAAGCCTAAGCTGTAATTTTGATGCATTTCTAGAAATGGAAGAAAAAAAAGTGATATTAACTGATAAATAGAATTAAAATATAGCTTAGCTCCTCTGCAAGGAAACATTCTTTGCAGGTGTGGGGTAGCAGAAAAATCAAAACCCAAAGTTCTTCAGTGACTGTCTAAGAAAACCTTCTGTGCCGTGTGTATTAGAAATACTTGTTTCTGCATTGTTCAGGTCCCCAAAACAGGGCAGGACATGGGCTCACTTAAAACCATGTGATCTGTGGATTTTTAACAACATATCTGTGTCACTGGCAATGAGCATGGGTAAGAGCTGCCAGATGGCCCAGGACTGCAGGAAAGATGCAGCAGGGTCTTAAAGTCACCTTTGCAATCCTCCTAAATCAACTCTGGTGAATGCTCTCTGGCTGTGGCTAAGACTCGGTGCCGATGCAATTTTGCACAGAAAATTCGAAGAGCTGGAAAAGTCTGCAAAGTGAGTCTTGCTGGAAAATCTTGTTTAGGTGTATTTACACAATTCTGTGTCAGAATTCCATATCTCTGTTAGTGATTGTAATTAGTCCCCTTTATCAATAGTATCCCTCACAGGGAGTGTCCCCAGGTACCTTCTCCAAATTCTGTTGAATTTTTAGCACCAACTACAGACAGTGATAAGCTATCCAATGTGTTAGAAATGAAAAAGATGGTATTTTGGTGAGAATAAAAATGTGTCTGTCTTCTAAGAGAGCCTTTTTTCAAAAATTCATTATGGGAAGAAGATGATCTTTTGGGGTT
This sequence comes from Harpia harpyja, assembly GCF_026419915.1. Classification (NCBI taxonomy): domain Eukaryota; kingdom Metazoa; phylum Chordata; class Aves; order Accipitriformes; family Accipitridae; genus Harpia; species Harpia harpyja. The sequence goes on along the minus strand of NC_068944.1, from coordinate 2,026,643 downwards.
TTTTTCCAAGAAACCCCTTCCCCCATTTAAAAATATATTATGGTGTTACAATGAAGTAATCACATGATGAATTAATGCCAGAAGGATTGAAGTCCTTTTCTAGAAAAAAAAATAAACTACTGTGATAACACTGTAGTGAATTATGGCCTTTAAGTATTGTCACAGATACAGTCATCAAAGATGAGGGGTACACTTCCATTCTAACATGTAATTTTCCATGGAAACTCATGCTTGATGAGATGCTACTTTTCAGTTATAAATTATGATAGTTTAATCTTTTGTTGGTTTATTGCTGTGAAATCTGAAGATACATACTGATTTCTACAATTTATATATGATAAAATTGTAATGCTATGCGATGACACACAGGCTAAATAAAAATTGATATTGCTCAACAACTAAACTGTATCTCTAATGAAAGCCAAAACTGAACTGATCATTAACAAAACCAAAAATCCTCAGAGTTTCCAAGAATCAGAAACCTGGTAGTACCAGGAGTGTCGGATTATCTAGTTCTCAGGGAGATTTATATTTGTACTGGGAGGCATAAAACATGGAAATTATTGGAAAGGACACATTTTCCTGACATTCTCTAGAAGCTCCATTATGCTAAAAGTAATTCATTTTTAGCACTCATCATCTGAAGATGTTGTTCATAAGAAGAGAATATTCATTATTTCCATTAAACTCCAGTAAATGTACATATCCCAGCACATCTATAGTCCCCAAAGAAATTCCTACCATCAAATCTAATTTGGCCAACCACAAAATCTCAGCAAACAAGGTTAATAAGACATTATAAAAATGCTGATTAGTTTCAAGTGAATCCCAACTTGGCAGTCACCACAAAAACTATTACTATTCAAAAATGATACTATGTCAAGTTAAGGTCCCTTCTCCCTCTCTTCCACAGTTGTCCAGTGCGTAAGATCTTTTTCAGCATTAGGGATTTTTAACTTCTATGTGCAGCTCAGCAATCTTCCTATTAGGAAAAGCAAGCATTTTGAATAACATTCAGGGTCTCCAGTTAAATGTTTGTTTTCTCATGGAATTCCTTCAAGAGTTAGCAGTCTGTAACCTCATACTCCTGCAAGGGCAGGAATTCATCTTGTATTAAACAGTAAAAAGTATAAATCCAAACTACCTCTTTTGATCTTCTAGGCTTTCCTCTTCACTGTTAAGATTTTCAATCAGCATTCAGGATTTTATTATGTTTCTGTCCTTCAAACAGGACATTTAAGATGCTGTCTGTCTGCAGCAACTTCTTGCTGATGGTGTTTACTGCTACTGTGCCCATAATTGACAGTAAAGTAATTGAAGATGGATAGACAGGCAGAGGGCACTAGTTTCAAATCTGCCCAAAAAAGGAACATTCATGAATGAAAACAAAGTTCCAGAAGCTCTTTTTACATAAAGCTGTTATGTGACTGCAGCAAGTTCCCCTTTTCTGTTAGTGGAAAAAAAAGGATTTAAAAATATGAAGAATCCGTTGCTGCACAGTACATTGCCACAGTTACTGTTACTGTTATTTATCTTCTAAATAGTCGTGAGCAGAATTTGTGAGTAGACTCTTCTGCCAGGAAAGGCCAGGTTGTTTTAAGCACTGAACAAGCATATCTCAGGAAGCATATCACCCAAATGGCAAAAGAAATGGAGGAGATAAACATGGTCTGCAAGAAGAACAGAGTAGTTGATCAAGAGGTTCAGATATATGCAAATTTTAGGGAATCAGGAGTAGCAATTACAAGTTGCCACCTGCTTGATCTTGCAATTAATTTTATGCATTGCAGGATAGGTACATTTTGAAAATGTTTTTTTTGAAGAGAGTGAATAACAATTTGGGCTATAAAATGCATTTTTCGGCAACAAAGACTGTTTATGAATTTGTGTTTAATCAGTAAGATTATTTCAATCAAGACAACCCTGGGGAAAATGGAAATAAGTTAAACTGTGTTTGCATAACCAACATAAGTTGGTTATTATTTATATTTTTATTATTTATTATTTGTATTGTATTATGTTTAGTTAGTTTTATTATTTAGTTAACTAAATTTAGATTTAAACATAACTGATTTTACTTTTTTTGTTTATCTGAAAATAAAAGGTTCCTTGAAAATTAATCAAAATCTTTTGGTTTAGTCAAATTTTATATGAACAAAAGTGAATTTCTTTCAATTTTTTGTTCTGGTGGGAAAGCTGAAATGTTGTTTCAGTTTGACCCCAAAAGGATCAGGTCCAAGGTAATTTTAATGTGTAGCTTCACCAGTGAACCAAAACCAATACTTTATTCCGATTTTTTTGCACCACTTGCTCTATGAATCTGGTATTCTAGTTATTGCCAGACATTCTGTATCATTAAGTAAAAGTGATTTCTTCTCAGTCTTCTGTGGTTTGTTCAGCTAGCCCAAAGCTGAAAAACTCCGATACATGAATGGATAGTGTACCTCTGAGCTATACCATGTTTCAGAGAAAAGACAGGACAAAATTCAATATCAAATCGAATTAATTCCTTACTTTCCCAAAGTACTGTTGTATAGGATCATTCACAGTTAGCAAGAGAATGAGTTCTCTCTCCAAGTAATCAAGTTTCTTGCATGATCTTTTCTTCCTCTTCCCCTTTTTTCATCTCGGTTTGCTTTGACTGATCTTTTTTGTGAGATTTGTCTCTCATCCTGTTTCCTAATACCCCATGAATTTATACTGAAGTCTATATCCCAGTCACAAATCAAGTACATCTAAATCTTCCTGTCAAGGAAAGATGAATTCATAAAAATGTAATTACATCCAGTCTGAAAAATGCCCCTAAGTACCTTCCGTCCCTCAAAGCTGAATTTCTGTGTGATAAGCTACTGTAGATATTCCTGAACTACAAAAGAGAGTTAAAAAATTACTGTTGATGGGTTTTGTGCCATGACATCACAGTGGCCAATTTCCTTGTGTTCACTAAGTAATTTTCAAGCACTATCTGTTTTTAATACATGCTATCTACTTAACAAAAGGAAACCAAACACTGATTTCTCAGTGTATGTCTGGAAGTAGATAAGGCAGTAATTTGGACAGCAAGAGATTTCATCTGACAAAAAACCAAGAAATTCTGTGATATCTTAAAGAATCCAATCATTTTTCTTAGCTTTCTTACTGTGAGTTTTTATTCCACAAGAACGATTTTCCTTTGACCCATGAAACTCTTGTGTTCTTGATGCCTTAACTCCTGGTAGAATCTGCTACAAAACAAATTCCACAAAATAGCTTTGACTAATTCAACACAACTGTTGCAGCAACTTTCCACTTAGCTCACTAACAACCTCTTTCTGCATTTGGTTTTGATTTCAATTTCTTTTTAACTTGTACACATCATTCATTAAACACATTTGTGACTGTAGCAGCAATGGTACAGAAGGATGCAAAGGCGGTGGGAGTCCTCGTGGTATATGCTTGGTGTGTTTTTACCAGACTGACTGAGCAACTGTGGTCTGAGCAGTAATGGAGCCTGACAACACATTATAAGACAAAGCTTTATTGATGCATCAAGAAAGATGAGCAGCAATGCACCCATACGGTGGCTCACCCGATCACCTACAGCAAACACAGGATCATAAGCGATGCCATGGCTCCGGAGAGCTGCCAGGGTCACTTGGTGTCTGGGTCATCTGGCAGCAACAGCCAATCATGCAAATGTGTTTTTAATGTGGGTAAGAGTCACGTTGCCCCTTGGCTTTACCAATGGTAGCGCAGTATGAAAGAATCGTACATCACACGGATAGTGTGGGCAGCATCCTGCCTACGCTGCTGATGTCGGTCAGGAGGCAGGGTGTCTGTCAGCAACCATGCCGAGCCTCTCTCAAGGGATAAAAATAGTGTGTTTCATACCAACTGAGGATGCGAGTTGTGTGGCCTCTAGCATTACCACGCTTGAACACCTAAGGCTTGATGCTTTTCAAATCTGCCAGCACTGACAGGTCGAAACTCCTGCTGGGTTTGCGTGCAACAGAGAAGGAGCAGCTGGCTCCTACTGTGGGAGGTACGTCTAGTCCTGCAGCTCTCCATCACTTTAGGTTAATTGGCTACTTAGGGTAGAAAGACTTTCAGACCTTCATATTTTGTCTTCATGACCATTTAATTCTGGAGAATCCCATTTCACTAAAAATATGCAAGAGGGTTTCTGTAAGGAAGCTGTAAGAACTGGAGTATGTAAGAGCTGGAATACATATGCCATCATACGCTGTGCAGGAGTCCGTGCGTATGTTCTGATATTCCGCCCATGTCATTATAACAATAGATCATAGGGATTCACGTATTAAAATCCTTCCTGAAAGTTCTTATTCTAAGCAATGTCACTGATGTGGATGTTACCACATAACAGTGCAGGTATATGAATTAACTTCTTTAAAATGTTTCTTCTATATATTGATCTAATTTGTTATATTGTAGGAACTTTTATGTTCAACCATATGGTTCTGGATAGTTCTGGGGAAAAGCCTGCGAACAAGGAGAAGCTTCATGAAACTTTTATATTCTAGCCAAGACAGATATCCAGCTTCTGGAGACTTCACTAGTTAAACTCCTGATTACTAATGAGTTCAGCATGAGTCTGTAGGAGTGGTCACCTTGGTAACATACGTATGCTTCAGCTGTGAGCAGCACTATTACTGGTACAGCCAACTCTTATCTTTTCAGTTTCCTGTCCAAAATTCTCATTGTCAAATGGAAAACAAAGCCTTTTCATGTAGGTAAAGCAGCCAATGCTCTTGACACAGAATGCAGTTTGCATTGGTATGTGTTCCTTACTCCAAGACAAAACGTCACATTACCTGAAGAAATGGGTCTGAGCCCTTCATTTTAGGTCTGGGTTCAGACACTTCAAGTGATTGCACATGCTTTTCAGGTTGATTGCTGCTCTATTCTTGTTCCTATTTTCAAGAGTATCATTTGGAAGACACCAGTGTGCAGAAATAACTGCTTGAGGACTGGGAACACATCCATCTTCTCTTTTGCTAAATGCAAGAGAGTTACTGTCATTTAGAGATTGGAAGGTGATGAAAAACATATTAAAATACCGTCTTGCTGGAAAGATATGTCTTTCACAGGAGTAAACAGTGTATGACATTGATAATGAGCCTATATAATAAAATTACATGGCTAAAATAAAGTGATAATTCATGCAGAAACATCATTAGTGGTTGAACATTCTTAATTCAAGGTAGAAAGCAGCTGCAGGCTAAACTAATTTTTCAATAGCATGGCTATAATTCTGGAGAAATATCAGTGATACATGGAGTTGTTGTTTATTCAACTTGAACATAACTGAGATCAAAGTTCAGACTTACATGTCCAGCAATAGGTCCATGAAGACGTCAATCACCACAAGTTTGTTGTTGTTTCTAATATTTGTAGGCTAAACAGCTGAGAAAATATTTATGTTCTCCTAAATATTAAATATTTAAATTTGCTAAAATTAGACATCTGTTATCTGTATTATGGTGTCTATATGATAACTTCCAGTCAGTGCTGAGAAAAGCCTTAGTATGCTGGGATCTGCTTAAGAAGTACAAATGGAAAACAAAGGAAAGATGAATGATTTATTATTCCATGGTTTATATATTTAAAAGGTATCACTCAATACAGGAAAATACTTCAAATAGTATGAAGTCCAAAGACAAAAGTTTATTGTTGTTGAAGTCATACTTCTGGATGTACAGAGGTTTCAGAATAACATGCTGCTGAAAGGCAGCAGGAATAGAACTGAATGAAAGCAGCTTTTTTAGCATCCTTAACACATGGCATTTTCATTTTATACTGTACTTCAGACACCTATGCACCTCACTGATTTGTATTGTCGTGGGAGATTAGTATCAGCTAAGGTACATTACTTGATTTTTGTTAGACACAAGAAAGTAGTATGAGAGCTGTCAGAACATTATAGAATGTGCAGAGCTATGCACAGAAGCACTGACAGCAGACACTATTTCCCCTATCCTTGCACTGGTGCTAAAATACCAAGATTTTTAATTACTACAGCCCAAAAGTTGTATATAAAAAGCGATCTTTTCATATTCTGGGTTTTAACAAGCACATTTCTCAGTTGTTGTGTCTCGGATGATTGCATCATAAAGGCATTTTATTTATTTATTGCTGTTTTGTTTTTGTTTTATATTCCACATGTATATCTGTCCAGAATTTTAAGTGTCTGCTTTTGGGGTTTTCTTTTTTCCACCAGAAAAATTCAAGGATGTGATTTATGAGCAGAACACAGATCAACAAAATAAAAGACTCTAAGTTCCAAGACTCAAATTTTATTTTCATTTTTTTAAAATGACATTTACTAGCTTGTTTCTCAGAAATTAATTGGTTCATTTGCAGTTCAATCTGTTTAAAGTGAAGAAGTTTGTTTAGACATGCCTATAATATAACATAGGAAAAGTTATTGGTAAAAGAATAGTCACAGCAAGATCAGTATGTATGATAAGTCGTCAGTTACAGGTTTTGTTAATTATCAGTGTTACTTAGCTCACATAATGAATAAAAATGAAACAAAATAAAAAAAGGTGAGAAACTGAACTGTAAGCATCCAGTGTCTAAAGCCAAGATTCACCCTTTCTTCCCTTTTCCATCCCATTTGCCTTCATTGCAGATTGGAATTCCCTAGGGTAATGACTCAGTTGGAGCTAAGATTTTACAGAGCTGGAGCAAACCGCATTCTCACAGAAGATTAGTTTATTTGTTAAATAATGAGTGCCAAGCTCAATTAGCACAGTGGTAACAATTATTTCAGGTATGTCTTAAAATAAATAAAACAAAAAAAAAAAAAACCAAAACCCAAACCAGGCCTCGACAAATAATCAGTAAAATGGCAATGATTGAAAATGGGCTGATAATGAATTGAAGCATTTGTTTAGAAAAATCTGAAGAGATTTAATTTTTTTCCCTGTGATAAATACGCTTCATATTAAGACTACTGATAATACAGGTACATTTATAGTTTGCAAAATTTGCCAGTGACAAAACAACAGGAATGCTAAAATCATTATTGCTGTTCTTTACATCATGATCCTGGTTCTTCAGATTCTAGTTTAGCCAATGAGAATTATTCTACAGAGTAGCTAATGCATGGGTCTTGGGCATTGAAAAAAGAATCTCTGCACGTTTATCTTTGTAGAAATAATTTCTCATCCTTATGAAACAATGCAAGGCCAGAACAAAAGAGCATGCAACTTTTCATGACTCCACAAAACATCTTTTTCTCCCTGGTTTTGAGATTATTTTTTTCCCCTTTCTGCATGTAGAAGATGAAAAATCCATGGACAAGTCATTACTGATTAATATTTCTTGTGCTAAGGTTGTAGTCTTCTTCCATTCCTATCCCCTTCTTAATGAAACTACTGCAATCTTATTAGATTCTTGTATTTCATATGTAACTTCTATATGAAAAGGTAGAATAAAAGAGTGAATAGGCAGATGTCTGTCATTCTATTTCAACCTCCTTCCCTTCTTACTAAAAACAAAATATTAAGTTTCCCAAAATCACAAAATATGAAACAGAATAATGAAACAGATGAAAACTACAGGTAAACTCTCTCTGAAGAACTAAATAACTAATGCTAATGCCATTTAATTGCAATTTGGATGGGAGAGGCAGAGCTTGGATCTGTGTAGTTCAAAACCGATGAACAGAGGTTGGGTTTCTTAGGTGATAAGCTTGGCTGGTATCAGGTTGTTCGGTACTCTACAGAACAGGGACCCAAACCTGCAGGCAGCAAGTCCTAAATCCTTAGAATGGCTATTGTATTAGGAACCAATTTATTCTTTTTAGGAACAAAATAAATTAAAAAAAGAAGTTGTTGAGCGGTCTTTTGTTTCTTTACATGGAGAGGAAAAGAAAGAATCTGGTAATTGTAATACCATAGTTTGGCAACAAATATAAAACACAGCGACTGCAGGCAGAACGTGTTTGTGTGTAGGAAACAAAAGCACAGGGAGAAACATCGGTGGAGAGTAATGGAACTATGGTAAAGGTGATCTACAGTAAGCCATCAGATCAGAGAAATAGCAGAGAGCTCAGAGCACCCCCTGTGCTGGAAAACTATGGAAAGATCTGAGGAAAAAGAAAAGGTGACCTCCTTAAAAAAAAAAAAAAAAAAAAATACAGGGAAGGTCTAGGAGCAGAAAATCTTGTGAAACAAAGAGAACAGATAAGTGGGGGAAAAAAACCTCTTAAACCAGAGGGTAACCAGAAAAATACCAAATAATATTCTCTTGAGAAGTAAATAATTAGGGCTGAGAGGCTGGAAGAATATGAAGGCAGAAGGTCCAAAACAAGGGAAAATAATAAAATGTAGAGGGCAAAATGGGTAGGGAAAAGAATGATGAAAAACAGGCAAAAGGAAAAAAGATGCAGAAGGAAAAGACATCAAGAAAAGAACTCAAATATCCCAAATGCACAGAATTAAAAGTAATGCTTTAATCATTTGGTATAAATTACTTTTGAAACACTAGACCAAACAATCATTAATTGGTCACATTTTTGCTGGAGGATGAGGAATGTTTTAAAAACTACATGTGGCTTTAAAATGAGTTTCAATATATAGTATCCCTTCTGGAGATAAAGATTTGCAAAACATACGTAGCATTAGCACATAATGCTGAGAGTTAAATGTGAATATTAATACTTGATGAAAAAAAGATAGACTTACAATCAAGATCTTTTGTACATCTTTATTTGCAGTTATAAGGTATCTAAATTACTGTAATATTTATTTCAGTCCTCATTCTCTTCTTCGTATCTTCTTAATACCTTTATTTCTGGACATCTGACATGCTAAAACAAATGTATCTTTTTCTGCTTTAACATAAGATTGTGGACCTCCCATGTGCAAAGAAAACCTTTAAAAGAACTTTGACATTTCTAGAAGGAACTAATCAAAAATAATCGAATGTGTAAAATTGAAAATATATATAATAAAGAGACAGTTATTTGGGGCAGTTGATTCATGATTTTTGAGCCTTCAAGTTAATTGCAATAGCAATCTCAATAGGCAAAATAAAATACAAAGCACGTATAATTGCAAGATATAGACTTAAATTTCTATTTACTCTTCTGGCCTCTTGATTATTTTAGTTTGGTTAACTGTGTGAAACGAGAAGTGGGTTTTTTTGGTTTTTTTATTTTTTTTTTTAAAGAAAAGGCAGCTGACTATCAACTGCTATTGGCTTTCAAAGTATGTTAGATATCTAATTGCTGTTAGAGCATTTTAAAATGCTTACCAGAAAACAGATGTTAAGTTTTCATTCTTTCACAATCAATAACATTTTATGGATGAGTAAAATTAGTGTGGCAAGTGATACTAACCACTAATACTGCAGAACTTCATGTTATCACACTTCTGATTATCCTTAAGGGCACAAAGCAACTTATAGCTGCCCTAACCCTGAAAAGGTCTTTGCCCTAGAATTTTGGCTATCTGTGATTTTAATTTTAGCTCTGTCTCCATGTCCTGTCTTTCAATTAAAGAGTATCATTCAGTAAATCATCCTTCAGAATTATGACCACTGAAGCATCTTCATTCCATTGTTGACAAGCTGAAACAACATTTAAAAAAAAAAATCTTTTAAAATTTCTGAATGCTCTGGTACGTTCGTGCTTTGTCTTCTATATGTACTTAAGAAGAAAAAGAAGTCTTCTCGGCATCTTTGTAGGTCTATGGGGCCAGAAAGGGTCTTAGAAACAAGAACAAAGAAAAATTAGAGCAAATACATATTTTTTAAAATTTGACACAATTGAAATAAAAAATATACTTTTTTGACACCCAAGTATATGGTTGTCTCCATTGAAATCCATCTTGAGTTTTCAGAAAATCTCTGGTCTTTTCATTGGTATCTTCAGAATATGAAAGTTAAAATGTCATGGAAAAAATAAATTCTTGTAAGTCTAACTTGAAAACAAAAAAGAGGGACAGAAGAGAAAAGCATCTTGATTGTGCTTAAATGAATGTACATCTTCAAGAATGAATAAGCATTACTTTCATTTGTAGCAGAAAAGCAGTCATTCATACTACACATATAAAAAAGTGAAAACATAAAGACAAAAATTCAGCAAAATTCAGCACCTTCAAGAAAATGCTTGATTAATTCTTATTGTCAGGGATTCTTCAGGCAATGCATTATTTTGGTGATCTATTTTAATACCTTGAGGTGGACAGGATTTTACTTTGATGACTGAACCACATACAGTCCTGAATTCTCTGATGTTTCTCACCCTTATGATTATATCATGAGTCTTGTGATACCTGATCTTTAAATTAAAGATCCAGCTGCTGGAGATATAAGAATAGATCTCAGCTTTCACAAGGGGAAAAAAAAAAAGGGTTAAGAGGGTGTTGTGGATTAACCCCAGCCAGCAACTAAGCACCACACAACCACTCACTCACTCCTCTCCCCTTCCAGTGGGATGGGGAGGAGAATCAGGAAAAAAAAGTAAAACTCATGGGTTGAGATAAGAACCATTTAATAACTAAAATAAAATAATAACAATAATAATACAAATATAATAACAATAATGGTAATGAAAAGGAATATAACAAAAAGAGAGAAATTAGACCCAAGAAAAGAAAAGTGATGCACAATGCAATTGCTCACCACCCACTGACTGATGCCCAAGCAGTGATCCAACCCCCCTGGCCAGCTCTGCCAGTTTACATACTGAATATGTCATCCTATGGTATGGAATATCCCTTTGGCTCATTCAGGTCAGCTGTCCTGGCCATGCTCCCTCCCAGCTTCTTGTGCATCTGCTTCCTGGCAGAGCATGGGAAACTGAAAATTCCTTAGCTTAGGATAAGTATTACTTAGCATCAACTAAAACATCAGCGTGTTATCAACATTATTCTCATACTAAATCCCAACCACACTGTTCCAGCTACTAGGAAGAAAATTAACTCTATCCTAGCTGAAACCATGACAGAAGGAAAGAGGAAAGCAAGAAACCACCCTAACTAAAACAGCTGAGCTAAACATGCTGAGAGGGGAAGGAAGTTCATATCCTACAAATGGGACTAAACATGGCTGGTTTTTCATGGGTATGTGGTTTGCAACAACAGGAGTCATAAAGTGATCCTTCCTCTTACAGCATTTAAAGTGTCCTGTAATCAAGATGACTATGAAGCTGCACAGGCAGGTACCTGGGCAGGCTGAATGAAATGCAAAGCAGCACAATGCAGAACAGTCAGAAGAGGACTGACTGTAGTGGTATAATCAGCCTGAAACTCATAGCAGAATGATCTGTTCCAGAGGGCACTTATGTCACTTCCAAAGTGAATGAATTAAAACAGAATTAGGTACTGTGTAAGTAGAGAAAGAAGTTTTATGAGTGGATATGAAGTATTTCATTATGGAAAAAGAGTTCATATGGAGACAGTGGCAGTGTATGGCCCTCTGTTAATGTTACCTGGTTTCTGGTGAAACTTAAATCTCATTGCTGCTTTTTATTTTCACAGAACCTGAGTTCCTGGTTGGTAAAAACCCCTTCCATTTTCACTTCAGGGTAGGAACAGCAAAGCATAAAAAAAATTATTTGGGATAATTTAGATGTATTTAGTAGATATTTCATCTTCACAAAGATACTAGTAGCGAAATTCTATAGTTTCCATGGATCTTATTCTGCCACCTTCACTCACTGAAGATAAGCAAGTAAACTGGAAGAATAAGGCTTTTGGAAACAATGAATAAACCATTTGTCACTACAGAAGTACTAGAAGACAACAGTCATAGCTAACTGATTGCTAATAAACATGGTACCCAACTGTACTAAAGCAAGAATATTATGTGATTAGTTGACAGCAACACTTTAAAAAACTTGTTATTCCCCTTACCACATTGACTTAACTGTTCCACAAACATTCAAAGGATATAAAGAGATAAGAAGAAATAAATACTCAGTTCTTGCTTGTACCAGCCAGAACAAACAGCAATAAACAATCAGTATTATCTGTCCTCTGTTTGGTTTACCCTGAAATTCAGAGTTTCATCTTTGTTTATTTGAAAGTTCAAAGCAATGGCAAGTCTTCTGAGCATTCTAAACTCAGTCTTACTTAACAGGTCACATTGTGTGTTTTACCTGAGCACTTTACAAAATTAATACAGCCATCCAAAACATTTAGGCAATGAAATTACATTCAATTTCCCTTCTGTATTTTGAACTTTTACATTTGAACTACATCTTAGGCTTCTTCACAGGATTTTAGTCACTTGTGTTGCACATCTGTCGTGGTATCAGCCCAGCCAGTAACAAAGCACCATGCAGCCACTCCCCACCCCAGCCCCAGTGGGATGAGGAGAAAATATAAAGAAAAGCTCATGGGTCGAGATAAGGACAGGGAAGGATCACTCATCAATTATGGTCACAGGCAAAAGACAGGCTCAGCTTGGGGAAGAAACAAAATCAATTTAATTTACTACCAATCAAATCAAAACAAGGATAATGAGAAGTAAAACCCAAATCTTAAAACACCTTCCCCCGACCCCTCCTTCCTTCCCAGGCTTAACTCCACTCCCGATTTTCTCTCTGTCCTCCCACTGACAGTGCAGGGGGATGAGGAATGGGGGTCGGTTCCTCGCGAACCTTGTCTCTGCCGCTCCTTCCTCCTCAGGGGGAGGAGGACTCCTCCTCACTTGTCCCCCGCTCTGGCGTGGGGTCCCTCCCATGGGAGACAGTCCTTCACAAACTTCTCCAACGCAGGTCCTTCCCATGGGCTGCAGTCCTTCAGGCATAGACTGCTCCCGCGTAGGCTTTACCACGGAGTCCCGGCCATCTTGGGGGGGCATCTGCTCCCCCACTCCCCTCCGTGGGCTGGGGGGGACAGCCTGCCATCTCACCACGGGCTGCGGGGGCATCCCCTCCTCCTTCCCTGACCTCCACACCTGCAGAGGGGTTCCTCTCACACCCCACTCCCCTCACTCACTGCAGGTTCCCCTTCTCAAACCTGTTCCCCACAGGTGTTACCACTCTCACTGACGGGCTCAGCCTGGGCCAGGGGCGGGTCCCACCTGGAGCTGTGGAAGCTTCTAGAAGCTCCTCACAGGAGCCATCCCTGCAGCCCCTACCCTGCTACCAAAACCCCACCTCACAAACCCAAAACAACGTCTTATCAACATGTTACAGGATTCTCTTTTCCCATGGGTGGGAGGTGAGAAAAGACAGAAAATTCCACTGAAGTTGTATAGGGTTCAACAGGTACACCAAAAGGAATAGCAGAGTGCTGCAGCATAAAAATGTTCAGAGCAAACTGGTTAACCAAGGCAGAGTGCTTGGATGAGAAGAACATACACATTATTCCCATAATCATAATTCCTATGTATTTCACATGAATTCGTTGCTGAAAGATCAGAGGATGACTTCTAAGCCTTACTTTTAGGACTTTTTTGCCCCCTTTTTTGGGGGGGGGGGGTGTAATTGTGGACATTTCTCCTGAGGCAAAGCCAGATCAGATGAAACTGTCACTCAGCTTTCCCCTGAGTATGTGGGAGTGAATAATGAAGGTACCCAGAATTCTGAGCAATATTGTAGCAACTTAATTTTAATTATCTTAAACAAAAAACAAGAGGAAAAAAAACCCTCCCAAGTTTTCAGAGATAATCACTTTACAAGAAACGTTCATGTTTATTGACTACCACAATTAGAAGTACTTTCTAATTTATAAAGGAGATATAAGGAAGGAAATTAGCAATGATTTCGGTGTTCTTATGGAATGAAAACCCGATGGCCTTGCTGAGAAAGAAACCCAGCTGTGTTGTTTCATGAATTCTGGGTAGGGAGACTTTGAGAATTTTCTTTCATGCTGTATTGATTTTTTTATACATGTCACCCCAGTTTAGAGAGACTGACTTGTTTGAAAGAAAATGCAAGTGCAAAGCTCTTGTCAGGAAGTGTATCTTTCCCACATAAATGGAAATCTGAATTTAGCATATTTTTTTAATTCTGTTAGTACACTTGCCAAAAGCAAAGCATAAAGAACAGTAAGAAAAAAAAAACCTCTTCTATTTATTTTTTTTAAAATGATCACACTTGCTTAGTCATGCCTTCTTTCTTACTGAGTCAGAAAGCAACTAGCACTTTAAAGGGAAGTCCACAATTAATGACATCTGTTTTCAGGAGATCGACCTTACTCCACAGCTTTGTCTAGCTGCTTTATAGGTGCCTAAGTCTCCCAGACATGGCTTGGTCTGTCCTAAATTCCCTGGACACTAATGCATACTTAGAAGAAATCTCACCCGCAGAGCTCTGCATCCTTCTCTTGCCTTTGCTTCATATAAGCTAGAGTTTATATGCTTTTTCAACAATTCCCTTCCCAAGCCATATGTATGTCCTCTTCTCATGGCCAATATTAAATTCAAAATAAAGGAGAGTGAGATGTGACTACTTGGAAGGCGGAAGTTAATCTTTGGTTGGATTTCTTGTGATTGGAGTACAAAAAACTGGGATAGCTCTATTAGCTTTTCTTGTGAGATATTTCTCCCTAGCGGCTCATAAATTATGTAGGGAAGGGCTACTTTTTACCTCTCTTGGAACAGCACTATTGCCTAGTATAGAAGGGAATGAACAAGAATCTTAGTTTAATTTCATGATCACATGGAAGAACCATCATAGGACTGTTCCTGAACTTTTAGAAGTAATATAAAAGGAATTTCTAGACATTACAGTGCTTTCTAGTCTGAGGACCAGGCATGTTAATGTTAAGAACTTTGATTTAATTGCTGTCGTGGCTCTAGCCCTTAGGGAAATGTGTGACAGAAGAGAAACTGGAACACAGCTTTTCTGAATTGCAAGTTAATGCTATAACCCACTGCATCATCTGTCTTATTTTCACTTCTGCATGATTAAGAAATTATTTTTTAACATGCCTGCATACCTATTAAACCACATGTATGTCTGCTGCTGGATAGTTGTGTCTTTTACTTAGGTCAGTGAGAACACAGGTGCTTTAGGTTGGTAAGACTTTTTAAAGGTCATTGTTTCAAAGTACCTAAAACCTTTAAAAGTCTTGCCTTCAGAACCTTTCTCAGTTGGGCTCTCAGTAGCTGAGAAATTATGTAATAGAATTTTACTGGATACCTTAAAATTCTAATTTTATCTATCATCTATTGTCTTTGCATTTAAATTCACATTGAAGACAATTAGCTCTTGATTAGGGTTTGGTTAGCGATCCTGATTGGCGTGGGAACTTTCTAATATATGATAATCTTTGCAATTGCTCCTCAGTCTAACAGCTCATTGTGACATACTGTTATGAAGGCTTATTAAAAACATGGGTTAAAGTATGAATAAATGAAATGAATCAATTATAAAACACCATTGTTTAAGTCAATATGACTGACATTCCCACTGTACAATAAGTGATTTTTGCATATAAACACATGCCACACACAGGACACTTTTGCACATTCCGACATACATATTCATGTATACAGATGTATGTGTAAACTCAATCACATTACACTACTGCGATTAAAGATAACAACTAATTTTTATGCTAAAAATAATATCTCTATTTCCCTTGTCTACCATTCTTGATAAAAAGATATAGATTAAAAGACATCTAGGAATATCACTTTTAAGTGTCAGTCTTAATTGTTTCTGCCAATCTGTTGATGTCTTGATGCGTTTATTATCTCTGTTAATAAGAATTCATGACTTTTTAGAGTTGGAACTGCAGCTTACCAGAGGTGTTACCCACATACTTTCAAAGCACTCCTTCATTGCATTTCTGCAGCAGTGTTTTGACTTTATGGAATACTGGAGCTGTAGGCCAAGAACTTAATCTGAGGGATATCTATTGCCACTGTTTATTCTAGAGTGCTTAAAGTACTCATTTAAAATAATAATTGAAGTGATTCATGATGATTTCGCTTTGGAAGAATTTGAGGGATTTTTCCGTCAGGTGTTTTATGACATTTCTTATTAGCATTTTGAGTCTAAGATACAATGTGCAAAGATTTTCTCAGGAAAGAATAAGTCCCAAGCCTGCAATATGAGATACATGAGCAATAATCCAAAATGGAAAGAATCAAACATATAAAACTATTCATAAGGGCCAGGGCAAGCAAGATCCAGACCTTAGACAGTAGATTTAGAAGAAAACAAGTTTCTGCAATGGGAAGAAAGGAAAGACAAAAAATAATTACCACTTTATCATCTTACTCAGCCCCCATCTGAACCCTCCATAATGCCCTCCTATCACTGCAACGTTATATGGCACTTCAGATCAAATCATGGCATCTTAGTTCTAATTTTGGCAAAATAAAGCTGGCTGGAGCTGGAGGGACCTGAGTAAAACCTCACAGGCAGGCTGCTGTAGTAGATGCTGTAACCTCAGAAATCAAGTACCCCCATCTGGCCCCATCTGACCAGGAGAGGCACCAGAAAATATCCATAAATGTTGTATGTATACACTGGATGCACTTCAACAGCCGCCTTCTTGGACCTGTTTTCAAACTGACCTCATAACATCTTTGCAAGTGATGCTTCCACTTTCTACCAGTGGAGGAAAGTTTTGTGTGTATTAAGTATAGAGACACGTAGGCATCCCAGCATCCTGTCCCATACCTGGGCTGCTCTTGGTGCAGGTAGAGCACTTTTGATACTTTTTATGGGATGTGTAACTAGCTTTATATTGCAAAGAATGATGGGAAATTTGTAAATCAATAGTAAAAGTAAAGGTATCTTTCTGAACATTCAAAACTGGCTATTAGTCTCACAAAGTCATTATTTTAGCACTTCAGCACTATTACTCAGTCTTACCTATGAATCCTATATATCACATTGTAGCATACCGTATCTGGAATGTTAATATAAATTACCCCATTTTCTTTTTACTGTTCTACAAATGGTTTCTAAAACTCTACTTATAGCTTGTCATTAATGACAAGGGATATGTGAATCGGCTCACATTCCAGCAGATGTGTCGGGTTTGTGCTTTAATAATTTTAAAATCTTCCTTTTTCTCAGCTGGATGTGGTCATCCTGCTTTAAGGGAAGATCAACCTCTTTTCCAGATTAAAAAAAAAAAAAAACAAAAAAGGAAACAACTCCAAGACCCCAAGGAGGCTTCTCATATGGAAGGACTTTTTAGGCACTTTATATTTATTCATTAGCAGGAAAGACACTATTACCAAAATGAAAAGCAGAAGGACCCAGAAGTATTTCCTTAAGGCAACAGACATCTATCCTTCCTTGAAAAGAAAAGTCTTCATCTAATATTTCAGTTTTGGACTAAACATCATGATCATAAAGTGGAGAGTGAAATTACTGCTTGAGGATGCACCAGGAAAGGTTTCCACACTAGCCCCAGACTCACAGACACTTTTGTGAACCTTGAGCAGACTTGGAAATGAGTGTTGGGGTCCAATGATCTCACGTATTGTTTCATCACAAATACTCATAAGTTAGAATATTAATGCTATCCTGAGACTATGTAATCTGCCTACAAAATTCCTCCAGTCTGTGCAACCATTACAGAAATTTCTGAAGGTATGCCTCTGTTGACAGGGCAGAAGTATTCAAGAGGATGCAAAACCCCTTCCTTTTTATGGATACAGGGCAGGGTAGCTACCGGGGTCTTATCCTGACATGGAGTCACAATGTAGCCAAGCTATGCTCCCAGATCTAGGAACTGAGGAAAATTTCTTGATCCCATCCTGCAACTTAATGTTATTTTAAAGTAACTCCAGGTTGCAAAAGGAAATGGTTCCCAAGCAGAAAATCATGTTAGCAAAACTTGAAATCATGCTTAAAAGTATTCTTTCTCCCATTTTTAGAGTAGTATCTTATTCTGACAAGATTAATGTACACATGGCTGCAGATGGTGCCAAGGTATGAGTAAACAAGAGTAAAGGTCATAGCCGTTTGGTCAGATGAAAACCAACAAGGATGTTTGCTGTAAGTTTTTCTTGTCCAGTTTCTGAGACATATTTGGAAAAGAGTTAAAAGAAGTAATTGATAAAAAATGAAACTTCATTTCATTTTAAACAGAAATTGAATCAGAATTATTTTAATATTTCTCTATTAACAGGACACTCTTTTGTCAATTTTACCAAATGGCAGTATTACGGATATAAGTGTTTCATATTTATAAGATGAATTAACCTCTGCCTCTTTGATACATGTTTCTACAATGTTCTCAATGTCACCTGCTGAACTTAAACCAGAATCTGGATACAGATACGTCTGCTGTGTTCTCAGCAGGTGCTGAGGCTAAATATACCTCAATCAGTCCAAAATGACAGAAGCCTGTTCCAGCTTTCCCTGGTTTTCCTTTGACAACATTTATTTCTGATCTGGCTTAGTATGCACAACTTCCTTCAAACTCACCCCTTCATAACCGTGCCACCGGAATCAGATGACTCTCTTCTTCGAGCTCTGTTCCTTTCAGCATGCACAGTGATGAGTCATTCCTTCAAACCAAATGGAGCTATATCCGTGTGAAATTCCTGTAATTATAATTAGAATCAGCTCCTAAACTGGAAACCCTTAGGGAACTTTTATCCCCCCCCCCAACACAGTCTGGCTTTTGAAAAAGGTGTTAGAGACCTGCCAATCACCTGACATTCCTTTGTGCTCTCAGTATGGTGCAATCTGCTACATAGCTCCATGGAGGACTCCTGGATGTGTTAATGTCAAACTCGCTATGGCAAACAACAGATGTGTGGACAGCAAAACTTGTACTGAGTGCCTTGGTGACTTCCTTGGCACAGTGTGAAGCATGTAGTACAAATATTGCTGTTCAGTTATGTCAACATGTGGCCAGTTTTTGAAGAGGTTGCAGAAGGATGAATTCAGATGTTGCATTCAGAACAAGAAATATTTATCCAACTGCTCCTGAATCTACAGAGCCCTGTCTTCTCCAAAATAAAAAATTGACATGGTTGTACTTATGGACACACACATACACACACAAACACAACAGAGGAACATAGATACAGCCGTTTGAACAGAAACAGGAAAAAGGTACTGATTTGAAAGCATGCACAGGTTAGGAGGCTAAGTTTAGAGACTCCTTCCTTTAGATATAATTTACTGCAGCCTAGCTAATCTCATTTACATGAAGCTGCAAGAAGCTTTTCCAACTTTCAGTTTATTCATATACCTTTTTAGAGAGTGATACAAAATTTTTGATTAAAAGTCATGTGTCATACCTGTGCTTTATTCAAATAGCACTGGAAAAACAAGGAGGTAAAAATTGGTCCTTTTTGCTTAACAAACAGAGCTGTTTCATTTATACTTTCCTTTCTTTGTATTTAAATGTGACAGTTCTCATAATATTTTTTAAAACATATTTTAGAAAGTAAGCAGTGCTTCCAGCTGGAACTTATTAGCACTTTTTTCAAGATATCTTTTATCGTGCACCAGATTCAGAAGAGGTCATGTTGTCCCACAAACGGGGTTCGTTTACCCGGTGTGCAAGCCAATAACACACAGAGTCGAGGTATTTGCAAATTAATGTCATTGATGCGCATGAATGGGTGCCTGTCTCAAGACAGCACACCCTTGTCTCAAAAATTCTCACATTTATACACTTAACTAATACATATTCATTGTTTTTTTCCTTAATGATTGGTTCTTTCTTCGTCGCCCTTCATGTAAATTAGCACGCAGACTCTGTCTTCTTCCTTCATTGTCTTCTTTTGAGTAGGTGGTATTGTTTGAGCAGGTGGTCAATGAGTTGGTGGTTGCGATCTCCCCCTGTAGGAATTACCTTTTACCTACTTCTTCCCTAATCTTGGCAGTTCCAAGCAGTTCTTCAAGGTTTATTGACCAGACCACAATCCATTAAGTTTTCTGACAAAAAGATGAAGCCCCATTGTCTAGTATTTAGTTCCAAAACCCTAAATCATGTCTAGTTATTGTTTCCTTATTTTAAATATTAACTGATGGGGGCTATACACAGGACTTTAGCAGCTCCCTGGTTATTTCAATCATATTATACATATGAACTGATAACAGTCAGAGTACAACTCATTTCCGATGTCATATTTGAAATAACATGGTGATTATTTTGCACTGAGTATAAACATCTTTGCAGTGGACCACCTGATTCAAAAAAACAATACTTTTTCTCCCAGAGTTTTACTTCAGTGTCATAGTGTACTTTCATAAATGTACTGTCATAAGCAAATTGACAAACAAAGGATGGAGAACTCAATTGGAGTCATCCACGTTCATTCTGCTAAGGCACAGAAAGAGCATGTGGCCCATACAAGTTGCAGGACACATCGGGAATGAATGTCTCTTCCATATTAAACCTACACAAGGACGTCTCAGACTTATCAGCTGCAGTCAGAGGTAGATCAAGAACTGTTGTGTACAGCCAAAGTTAAAAAAGATAGAGGTAATAAAGAAAAATGAAACTATTCATACATCCTCAATATCATGTTCACCAGAAGTTGGTCTTTCCTTGAGCAAATGAATCAGCACATCAACTTCTGCTTGCTCTTGGATGCTTGAAACATTAATTTTAAGTCAACTTCATTTTACATAGGACAAATATTCTTGACTTTTACAGGCAGGTTTGTCTGGATCACAGCGATCCATAGAATCATGCTCTCTCAAAATGATCACTGCAGCGAATCTTGGCTAACAATATTAATTGAAACTACAAAATACATCTTTACATTGACAGTATAGTTATGTTATTTGCTGGCTGTTTAAGCTTGACATTCAGACTATTCCTGGGTAGCCATTTTGGCCAAACCTAGATTATGAATTTGCTCCCACAAGGAACAATGTAGAGATCTATAATGTAAATATTAAGGTTGGTATGAAATACAAATGGAAATAAGTATGTGTGAAAGCACCTGAAAAACAATAGGGCAAAGGTTTTAAAGAATGACTAAAATTAACTACCAAGGACAAAACTGACAGCAATAAAATTGGTAAACATTGCAAATGTGTTGCTCATATCAAGATCAAAATGCCTGAGCAACAACAAAGCCACAATATAGACAACTCATCAGCAGAAAACCCAGGCTGTGATAACAAGAGGTGACACACATTACATGTGCTGCTTCTCTTCCTGTCATTGCAACAGGAAGGGGCACTGTAGTCATAAAAATACCTAGAACAAGGAAAAAAAGATAATGGGCAGTAACCTTGCCTAGTGTTTATGAAGAGTGAAGTAACCAATATTCTGAGGCAAGAGATCAAAGAATAGTAACTGCTGACTCCTGAAGGGTAGGAATGACCTACACAAATAACAGTTCACCATTACCAATCCAGAAGAGCCCAGAGACATAGTTATGCATGGTGAAGACACATACCATGATGGGTCATAGTCAAAGTACAGACTAAGGAGATAGTATCTGTAACTGGCATCCTTCATCCTCCATGTAAGGTGCAAATAATCGTGGCCTGACCACTTATACATACATATATTGGTACTTGTGAGTATGGGAGAATGAGCAAGTGAAATCTAGAATAGAGTGCGTATGAGTGACTGAAAACAGTTTAGCTTAAAATAATTATCACTTTCCCTTCATTTGGGATCTCACACAGAATTTTGTAATGTTATTTCCTGCTGTAAGCATGAACACAACCTTCATTGCTTTAGGACATAATAGTTTATCTTCTACTTTAGATTTACTTGAGTAAAGTTTTGTGAAATAGATGGGTAGAACCATTAAAGAAACAATAATCCTACGACTCAATTAAGCTCTCTTTCCTACAGGTAAGGAGAGAAATAAGAAAGAGAGATTGCATCTATTTTAAAATATTTGAAACTTATATTGGGACATGGGCTGGGGTTTATCCAACCTGGTTCATAGATCAGAACTTGTACCTGAACTCTGCCTTGTAGCATATGCATGCAGAGCTTCATAGCAGGCATTACACTAAGTTTGGCTTCAGCACAGGCTAAAAAACATTGGAAAGCTGCTGCTGTTGTTGAGTTTAACCCTAACAGGGCTCTGCCTGCTTCTCCAGCTAAAGCCATCAGAACTTTTCTTTTTCTACCTTATAACCTGGGTCAGGTCCTGGCAAACTGTGAAAAAGGATGTGAGATAGCCACACAATTACTACCACAGAGAACAATCAATCAGATTCATGTGTGTCGCTGTGAGTAGTGTTAATGTACATGTTATAGCTCCTGACACTCTACCTCCAAATTTGTTAATTCTTCTAACCACTGGATGGGTGCTTTATAGAGATTCCTAGCTTTTTTCTTAATGCTTGCCTGGCCCTAGCCCTGCCTCATTACTTTGTCCTGTATACCTAGGGGAGTTAATAATCTCTCTGCTGTTATTTTGATAAGGCATCTGCACTTTTTTTTTTTTGGAACATTTAATTGTACCTTAGACATAGCATTGTTTCTGCTCTGACTGTTGCATTTCCATAATGGATTTTTACCATTCCTTTTATTAATTGAGTTTATAAAAGGCTTTTGACTCTTATGTGCAGGGGCTATTGCCTCTGGGGTTGCTTGAAAAATAATACCCAGATGTTAATTGAACTCAGCAATCCCTATTGCACCAGTGTTACATGTGTCATCTTTGGAAATCAGACCCTGCTGATACTGTTGACAACATCACAATAGGTTTTCTAGGAATAAAGTGAAAAATTTAATTAACTGGTCCTTTAGTTGACCTGCCATTTAGTTTGCTAGGCAGTTGATACTGTATAGAAGTCCTCCTGCCTGTCTTGAGTGAGGATTGCAAAAAATTGACAATAATTTTTATTCTACTATAATTTGGAGTTCTGGTCTGAAATCACTTGCTGCTTGTCAGAATGCAAACACTATCCTGAAAGATTAATTCTTGCACAGAATGCTCATCAAAAGCTGCTATGATTTTTTTCTCACTAAATTGAGTATGGGTAGAATTACGTACAGTGTTGCTATCATTAATGATTTTCTTTCTCATTAGATATTAAGTATAGTATGCCTAAATATGTTATTTTACCCTCTGACTCATCAAGATAAATAATATAAACATACATGCATACATAAGCTGAAGCATGCATGTCTGCATGTATGTGTATGTGTGTACATTTGTGTTCAGTAAACATTTCTCTGTGCCTAGAACATTTAAAAAATGGTAAACTTGATTGGAATCATGATGAATATCTAGGAAATTACATTTAGACATCTGTGTCTTAAATATCTATCTCCTGATCAAATTTGTGGATTACACAAGGTTTAGCAGAAGGATACTAATAATGAGGACAAAGCAGGAGTAGAATATAATTTGAACTATTTTTTAAGCATATTCAGTTCATACAGAAATGCATTATAAAGACAACTGCAAAAAAAATGTACAAAGCAAGCAGGCCGTTCCGATACAATAGCAGGCCACAGCATTCCCTGTTTCTACATGCTACATAAACCGCATTTCTACATGCAGATTAGACCACACAGAGGCTCCCAGATCTGTTTCTGCATACCTGCAGCCTAAATGGGAAAACTTGTGGTATGCCCTTAGCAGGAGTCTAGGTGCCACCTAGTAGTGAGGTCTCAAGTCCATAACTAGAACTAGCTTCCATTCAGTATCTGCACTTAATAGCTGGTATCAGCCTGTCCTGCTTTCTTAAAGATACGGCTTTCACGCCCTTTTTCCCAAACTCTGGTGGGAGGAACAGGTAACTTTCACCAGGAAAGGATACTACTTGTATGAATACCCATGTCTCCTAGCTCCAAATGTACACAGAATTATATTGGGGTTTTGTGACAATTTCAACCCTGGTCACTGTGAACAACCGTGACTAACATTTTGCCCAGTGAGATACGGTGTGTGGGAGTCACTCTTTCTAATAAAAGCAAGATACCACTGACGATTTGAGATATAAGCAGAAGCTGGCACCCTTGCAACTCACAAAGGCAAAGGCCATCCTGGGTTTGGGAAGATGGCAGTCAGATCACTCTGCTTATCCTTTGATGAGGCACGTGGGCTTGCCACTGATTCTGAGAGATTGGTCCCTGGGCAGTCATTCAGTTATTTTATAGTTTATCTGTGAATACATAAACATAGTAGAAAGCAACTCAAAATGGTTGCCCATTGCAGTAAATAAAAAATGCATTAAGTTAATGTCATCTCTGAATACAGCACTGGTGAAAGCTACCTGGAAAAACTGGTTTTAGTTTTGCCATCTTCCTTTTAAACACAAGATTGAATATTTGGAGGCACTACAGAGAAAAGACACAGATGTGAACTGAAGGCTGGACAGAATGCCTTACAAAGAAAAATGTTTAAAGCTAAAGATATTTAATCTATCCCAAATGGAGATAAAGAGATAACTTGATTATATTGGTTATACAACATCATCAGTGGAAAATACTGTGCACTAGAATAGGTGCCTTTCTGAAAAGTACTCTTCAATCAGATAGTTTGTTTGGCTTGATGATACAAGCAATACCAGATCAGATAATCTTACAGTTTCTCCTGGAATCAATGTTTGTGAGTTTGTGACTATACGGTCACACAGTCCTGCAAAACTGAATCAGACAAATGAAATTTCTCCCAAAATGAAACTTTTGAATTTTATTAAACAGTATTTGGTGACAAATATTTTACTTCAGCAGCATCATATGAAAAAAATCAATAAAATGTATTAGAGTATAGGGAAAAAAAATCTAATACTTGGGAGCAGAACCATTGTGTAGTTAGCCTAGGCAGACAGGGCTTATCTTGTATAATTAAAATAGTAAAATATGGTGAAATCAGTTTCAGATTGAAAGATAAACCTGTTATAATTGTAACTGGCCCAGAACCGTTAACTTCATTAGAAATACCCCAATTTAGATCCTCATTTTCTTTGACCTTCATTATACATTCATTTTAACTGTCAGCACTGCTCCAAGGAGAAACAACAAATTCAATAAACAATTCATCAACAGTTCTCCTTTCCCCCCCCAAAAATACTCTTTTTTACACTGTCACTGATTTTAAAATGTTTTTCTGTTTTCTTTTCCCCTCTTCTACCTTGTGTTAGTGAATTAGGTGAGGCAGTTGTGCATTTGAGCCTCCTCAGCACTGAATTACAAATTGTTCATGGAGAGTGCTTCCCTATAAAGAAGAAAGTTGGGCTTCAATGACTTACAACAACAGTCTAAAGAACTTTTAAACATTGGCTTATCCACTAGTGCAGGCTTCATTTTTCAGTTAAGAAAGAACATTTACTGAGAGATGGGAGTGAGATTTGTAGCCATCTGAAAAGATTTCTTTCCCCATTCTGTGTATAACATGGAACTATGTGTGACCGGTTTTGCATGACCTGAAAAGATTTTCACAATATGGCATTAAAAAACATCCATGGCATATAGATTCACTGACCCTTCTGACTTGGAAATTTTTCTGTGCGGTGTTCTTTCATATGATCTGAAACCTCCAAAGTTTTTGCTATCTGACAAAGAAGGTTGTTTCGCTGTAGGATAATCTGTCACGCTCTCTCAAAGGGAAAGATCATGTTCTGTCAAGGCAATGGGAGTTTTGCCTTTGGCTTCAGAGGAGGACTGCACTACTTCTGTCTTACCTACCACTCATAGGACCACATCTGGAAATGCAGCAAGTAGCCAAACACTCCAGTCTGGGGTGCCCACAGATCCGCAGGCCTGTGAATATTGTTCAAATCTGATGCTCAGTTCTGCTGACTTCTGAACCTTGAGAAACCTACAGGTTAATGAGCTGCTGGACCTCAACACTGACAAAGATTGATTTCTGTGTGGGATTGCAGTATGTGCCCAGTGATTAGATGTAACTAGTAATCCTCTCTGCCTGTACTAAAATGAACGCTACTGAGGAGGTGGGAAGAATGTATGCATGCCTGGAAGGAGAGAAAAGTGGTAGGTGGGAGCCAGTGACTAAAGAATAATCCTGAACAAGTCTAAGCAATATACATAACAGGTTTTTTAATTGTTTCAAAGACTTATACTACTACTTTGATGTAGAATGTTTTCTTTCTTTCTGAGAGAAAATTTAAGGAAAACAAGAACAAAGCACATTCTGAGTTCCACAGTAGATATTAACGTCTTCTCAAGAGTTTTTCATACCATACTCTCTTACAATTTCTGGGACTGAATATAAAGGCGAGACAAATTAAACTAGAAATGGGGCACTTGTTTCCAATAAGGACATTTGTTAAACGTGGATATACACAGAACAGTAGTTCTTTGCCTGTGTTTTCAAACCTGCTGCTCAGGACTGGATACTTTTGTGAAAACTGAACCCCAAAGGCTGAACCCCTTATCCTCTCTGAATAGCTTTTGGGAAAGATGAGGACTAAGTTACAAGATGTATTAAAAGTTCTGGAGGAATGCAGCTATGGAAATAACCATTTGTTGGTTATTAGCAGTCTATGGCGACATTAGTGACAGTATCTCTAACAGCTCATTAAGGTTGCTTGCACCCCAATATCTTCAGTTTCACATGACTTTTTTTAAATGCCTTGGGTCAGTTGGGGTCAGCTGTCCCAGCTGTGTCCCCTCCCAACTCCTTGTGCCCCCCCAGCCTACTCACTCGTGGGGTGGGGTGAGAAGCAGAAAAGGTCTTGACTCTGTGTAAGCACTGCTCAGCAGTAACCAAAACATATTATCAACGCTGTATTCAGCACAAATCCAAAACATAGCTTCATACTAGCTACTATGAAGAAAATTAACTCTATCCCAGCCAAAACCAGCACACTTACTCATTTCAGATTTATGCAGTAGCTTATCATAGAACCCACTGCATATCAGGAAGGAAATACAGCCTCAGACTCTTCTCTTTATATTGTATCTCAGCTACATCTAGCACCCAGCAGGAGATCAGTTCTTACACTTTCTTGAACATAAGTATCTTTTTTCCCATGACTGACTGACTGATTAGCTAAGCTACCTGTCTCTCTGCTGTGCAGCATCATAGCATCTGTGCATATAAATGTACATGGATATTTCTGGATTAGTAAAAGATTACAGAATAGATGACTTGGATACATTACATGGACATCAGAGACTATGGGAAACTAACAAAGGGTTATTACCACATTGTCCTACCCACTGCCACAGTCCAGGATCCCCACAATATTTAATGTGGCAAAGTATTGGCATTGTGGTGGCCAGAAATACATGCGGACACCAGTGATGTTGGATTTAATCACACTCAATTTCTTGTTTTATTTCCTATTATTTTAATCTGCAGAGTCTCACAATACCAAGTTGCCCCCTCTAGCTTTCTAAACCACTGGAAGACATGAGGCCATTTATAGGTACAAGCAATAGCAACGTGCCTGTCAGGCACTTCTGTTTTTCATTGACAAGAAACACTGACTGCATCATTTCCCAGCAATCACACCAGGTGAAACCACTAGCACATGGATGAAAAATAATTGATGAAGGCTGAGCATTGTCAAGACATAGATTAAACAGGCATAAAGGAGGAATAAAGAAGGTAACTTTTGCTTTATCTTCAAAACTTAATTGAGACAAAAGTGGATTTAAAAAAAACAAACAAAACCCATATTTACATAGTTAGGTGTATTCATGTGCCTGTATAGCTATATGTAAATATACATATACATATATGTGTACATGTATATATATGTAAGCAAATCATTATTTGATTATCAAGACAATTATCTATTTAAATAATATTTCAAAGCCACAACCTTATTTCTGTTATCAATTTCAGTTTTCCAGTGTTTGGAAATATTCTGTGGGAAAGTGTCTTAATAGAACTAAATTCATTATGTATTATGGAGATGAAGAAATAACAGTTCAGAAATACTAAGCAAACACAGCTATACAAATAATTAAAATAGTCCCATTTAAAATATGATCAATATTTTTATCCTTAGTGTCTAAGTCAGCTACTAATGAGAAAGCATTTTGAACCTGACTGTATAAAAATTATTTTATAGATGTATATATATATACACAAAAGCACATATATAATGCCATATATAGTGATTTTATAACCCGCCTCCAATAATTGAAAAAACTAGGATATTTGATTTAAATTGTTGGTGTGAGCTGGTGTGCATTCCCATTGCTAGCAACATTTAGTCAGAAAGCTTGATTTTTCATGCAGCTCTCCAAACCCTTATTTCTACCTGGAAGCATGAAAATGTTGCTTTAAACTTTTAATGGCATCTGTGTTTTGGACTGTAGTCTTCCTAAATTTATTTCATCCCTGCTCTCCTCTTCCACTTCTCTCTCACTAAATCGGTGTCACTGGCATGCTTATGATGCTTAATATGATTATGTAGAGATTGTAAGAAAACAAATGATGTGCACGACAGTGTATATCACTGTTACGCAACAGTGTTAACATCTGGTTTATCACTGATACAGTTCCTAGAGGAAGAGAAGTTCAAAAAACAAGGAACCAGTAAATTATCATCTTTCATTCCTTTTTCTCTCAATTTATGTAACGTACTTTTGCCTGTTGTCTACTCATGATATCCAGCAACGTATTTCAACAACGATGTTAAACTAACCACAAGAAACGAATTAAATTTCAGATCTACTAGATTCAGATCTTCAGAGTACTGAGCAGGTTTTGGAGCTTACTGACAATTCAAGGGAGAACAGTATCTTGTTTTGCAGTAATACCATCTTTTGTTACCATCTTGCCTGGGATGTATAGTCATCATGCCTTTATTTGTGACTCAGATTTAGTTTGTCCTTTTGTGGAATGCTTGAGGTTGGACTCTGTAGCCTGAAAAATAACAAAATCAGTATTTTTCCATAGTCTTGTATCACTGTTGATGTGTAAAATCACATTGTGAATGTATGTCTCTTGTTAGAGATTCTAATTTTCCATAGGAATTGTGTAGACATATACTACCCTTTGCTTATTTGTGAGAAGCACATAAGACATGGATGTACCTATCTACCAGCATATGCATACAGCACCTATTATCATCAGAGCATGTTGGAGAATGCAGTTTTATTTTGTGACAAACCTGACGTTTAAAAATGTCCTTTTCCGGTGCAACTCTTTTGTCTTGAAATATTCTTTTTCAATAAACCAAGAAGCAACAATACTTCACTTAATTTTGGAAGTGACAAGAGGTTACTATGAAAGCAGGTGCAACCTCAGTCTGGATGGTGCACAGTTACAAGTGTCACAAGATATATAATGTGCAGGACCAGACAGTGTTCATGAAAAGTCATTCAACCTCCTGTAGAGCACCCTAGTGGGAAAACTGTTTCTGTCTTCCTCAGTGGTTTGCCAACTAAAAAGCTGATGTTAAAGATCTAAGTTTAAATTTTCACTCTGTCTAGCTGAAAGCAGATCTTTTTCAACTTGGTACCCTCTCAAGCCAGAGCAGTGACTTGGCATTCCATAGTTCCTCTCTAACGCTGGGAAATTTTCTAAAGGAATGGCCGGAGAAGGGTTTCTCAAGACAACACAAGGTATGATGAAGCAGATCTCACTTCTGAGGCAAACACCTGAACCACTGGACAAGTCCTTGCACTCAGACTCCACTCTAGCACTTTTTGGTTCCAAGACCAAGCACAGATCCTTTCCCTAATAAATCTCAGCTAAGATCAGTGCATAAAGTAAGTTCTGACCCTGGCAGCGAAAGGTGTGGATTCTTCTCAAGCAGTAGTTTTGCCTTTTAGTTACAGGATTTATTTTTCCAAATTCCAGCAACTAATCATTTCTCCTTCTTCATGGTCACTATTCAATTAATTTATCACACAATACCCTTTTCTAGCTTCCAAGGCCAAAAAAACCCCACGAAGAAAACCAAAGAAAAAAAACCCAAACAACCAACAAGTAAAAAAGAAAGCTTTGATATCAGCAGAAGCATTTTTCTCTGGTAGATTTCCTCACCCAGTTATCAGTATGTCACTATGATTTCACAGAAAGTTAATTTTCTGCTCTGGTTATTCATGAGCACACTGTCCTGTCCCATGGGTTTCCTGCTATTTACCATGTTAATCTTGTTCTCATCCTCATACCTCTATTTAGCATCACAGCACTTTATGTTGCCTAACTACCTGTTTGCACTTCATTGTACAACGTCATTAGATTTGGGACTTCTTACAATCTATCTTGCAGTGCCTGGTGGTTGCAATGTCATCTGAAGCTCTGGGCAAGGTGAAATTCTGATTGCTAAAATGGTTTGTAACATTTTGTCTCACTTTGGAAGGAGAAACTGTTGAAAATAATGACAATCTCCTCATTTACAAAAAGTCTTAACCTCTAGAAAAAGATGTATTGGAGGCTTCTTGCTCCTTGACAGATAGCAGCCTCTAACTTCCACGGAGGTCAGTGACATTACTTGAGGTAAACATGACAGACTGACTTTCTGCATTCTTTCTCAAGCTAGTCATCTTGTCAGTGGTCAGACTCAGAAAATATATCAGCTCCTCACTCCTACTTTATGCATGCAGAAAACATTTCTAGGAGAGTGGTAAATGGATACCTTGTTTGGACATTGCCACAAGTGGCTAATCCAGAATAATTCATGTATCAATTTATGAAAATAAATGTAGATTTTGAAATGCATTTTTATAAAGACAGAAATAAAATGTTTAAAATAAATTAAAAACCAATAAACCTGCAAAACTGTTAACCTACATTATTGCACTTTGTGTGGTTATACAGGGACTGATTTACATGCTTGAAGATAGATATCCAGTGCACAGGGAAGCTGGGATATCCCCGTAGGGAATGGCAGACATGCAGGCTTCTGGAAAGGCACTTGGAAACCAGGAGCCTCCCATGGCAGCTAGACTTCTTCCAGGTTACTCCTCCCATCCAACAATTAATTTAAGCATATAGCTGGGATGGATACTTAGATTGTTATCCTCCAACCAGCCTGAGGTTGTTAAAGTTACTGTGACCTTCAGCCTCGTGTTTCTGTGATCCAAGTGCTGGTTTAGTGCAGCTAAGCTGGGTGATCTTGACAGTTTTACTTAGCAAATTTTTATTAAGATGTGGAAAGTAGCAACACATAAGTGTAATTGTTGAGACTGTCATAGGCAGTAGCTAAGGATTCAGGAGGAAAAATATTGACATGAAAAAAGCAGAGAATCAGAAGACTGCAACTCAGCAACACTGAGGATGAGCCAACTCCAAGGCACAACGAAAGTCACCCTTTCTGCCCTCTGAGGACTGTGTGACCAACAAAGACTTTTTGAGTTGAGGAAGGGTGAGAATATTTATGCTTCAGCTGGTAGCTGATCAGTTCTAGCTGCTTTCTGTGTGTATTAGCCAAAAAACAAATTGCTTTGTAGTGTTAAATTGTGCATCATCTCCTACTGGTAGAGCCTCTATCTACACAGTAAAAGTTGCCAGGTGTCCTGGTTTTGGCTGGGATAGAGTTAATTTTCTTTCTAGTAGCTGGTATAGTGTTATGTTTTGGGTTCAGTATGAGAAGAATGTTGATAACACACTGATGTTTTCAGTTGTTGCTAAGTAGTGTTTTTACCAAGTCAAGGACTTTTCAGCTTCTCATTTCCTGCCAGCAAGAAGGCTGGAGGGGCACAAGAAGTTGGGAGGGGACACAGCCAGGGCAGCTGACCCAAACTGGCCAAAGGGACATTCCATACCATGTGATGTCATGCCCAGTACATAAACTGGGGGGAGCAGGGCGGGGGGGATCGCCGCTTGGGGACTAACTGGGCATCGGTGGGCAGGTGGTGAACAATTGCATTGTGCATCACTTGTATATTCCAATCCTTTGATTATTACTGTTGTCATTTTATCAGTGTTATCATTATCTTTATTAGTTTCTTTCTTTCTGTTCTATTAAACTGTTCTTACCTCAACCCCAAGTTTTACTTTTTTTTTTGTCCCGATTCTCTCCCCCATCCCACTGGGTGGGGGGGAGTGAGTGAGCGGCTGCGTGGTGCTTAGTTGCTGGCTGGGATTAAACCACAGCACCAGGGAAGGAAGGTTTCTTTAGGATCCTAAAACTGTATTTCAGCATTTAGAAAGCCTGCATTTCAGATTAGTCAAACATTTGTACTTCTCATTGACTTCAGTAAATACAAAAATGCATTAGTTTTTCAGCTCTGCAATGAAAACGGATGAGAGTAAAAGGTTAAGATATGCAGCTGTGAAAAAATTTATCCTGAAACCTGAGTTAATAATTCAGATAAGCCACATCTCGATGCTCTAAAGACTTAAGAATAGATCTGTAGAATTTCTTCTAAAACTTCCTCCAGTAATCTGACTCTAGAATAAAATCAAATTTAAGAAAGTGTAACTCAAAAAGTAATTTTGGCATAAAATTAGTAAGTAATTTAAGAAGAAAATAAATTGAAGATGTAATCAAAACTTGTAAGTTGTCGATATAACTGTAGTTTACAATCTTCATATTTTTGTTTCATATATGAAAGCAAAAGTGGTTCTATGACAAAGATTCATAGAGAGCTTGGAGGCCATTTGTGGCAAGGCGCTGCAGTAGGGTCATGTTTCAAATCCTGAATTAGTCATTTAATAAGGAAAGTGGCCGTAATGATGCACTGTTTCCACAAGATAATTGTTTGGTCAATACTGTTATATCCCAAAATAATACACATTCACTTTAATGTCACCTATAGGAGCCTAGTACAATTGGAAATATTGATTAGAGCAGAGGCCATTATGCCAAGATATAGGCTATGAAATGTAGCGAGAATTGATTTGTATTCTACTGTTTGGCTTTGTATGAATAATGGGCAAATACTCTCTAACACAGCACACTCTCACTACCCATGGTAGCTGCTCAGTACTGGTAGTTAACACCTGGCAACTACTGACCTTTTTTTCAGTCTGTTCCCCAATGGAAATCGGAGAAAGATATATACAGGAATATGTTAAGTAATACAAATATAATTAACTTCAAGGTAAAAAAGTGAGAAGACCAATGTGAAAAGTTTGAGTAGCATTCAGTTATTGTGCCACATAGCTCCTGGTTAGTTATGTTGCTATTTCATGGCACCTGAAGTATTTCAGAGAGTGTATTTCAGCTCAGAGTGTTGCATGTAGAGGCAAAGTAACAACAGCTAGAAACATACAGAAGGTAAACTATTATCAATGCATATTCATAATTTTCATGCTCAGCTTCTTTTTAAACAGTTATTTGCAAAAGACATGCAATCTACCTGCTGAAAAATATCTTCATTTTAGTAATTTATTAATGGGTTATCTACACATTTAGTGATGTTTTGCTTTTGGGTTTGTGTTTTTCTATTTTGGCTTGTCTTCTAGGTTGTGTTTTAAGCATTTCCTTCCAAATGAAAAAAAAAGTTGGATATGTATAAAATACATCAAAACAGGGCATGGATAAAGTCCATGGATAAATACATGGATAAAGTGATTTGTCCATCCACAACTGTCCATATACATATAAAAACACGTACTGAAAAAAAGACTTTACCTTTTCCCTCATACCTTTAAATTCTCATGCTGTTTCCAGTATTTTACTTTTCCCCTTTTCCCTTTCTGATTCTGTCTCAGAGTCTGAGTATCTCTCACTAGTACACACTTCCAGTGAGATTCATCAGATCAACATGCTGTGTTAATTTTAAGTTTAAATGAGCTTGACAGGCTAGGGGAATCTTAAAAAGAATGCTGCTGGCTTAAATGTATTTAATCACTTGTGCGTTGATGTTTCTGTTTGAATTTTGTTGTATAGAACTCTTCATTTATTTGATAGTTTTAGTGAACATTTCTGCACTATAAAGGCATTGATAAGAAGCCGTAGCTGCAGGTTCTAGCCTACAGCTATATTTCTCAATAATTATATACTGAAAAAGAAATGCACGATGCATTTCTCCTACTGTATGTTGATGACTAGTTACCTTTTTCCTTATATCCACAAGAAAGAGATCATTCAGAATTAAGAGTCTCTTTATTAGGACAGACCAGCTATCTACAGTAAAGGAGAAATCCCAAATGTACTTTAGTGGGATATGTACAAGTTCTGACTGAGCAGTTCAACAGAGTTGTGAATCTGTACCGCAGAATCATTGCTGATCACATCTTGCAGTGTCTCTTACAAGGATAATTGGATTGTTAGACTGCAATGATTTCTCTCTTTTGACTTCTTTAGACTGATCTACATTTTCTTTGTTTTTTGCTGTAGATAATAGTGCAAATAAAGATGAAAATAGAATTCTAATGTTATTGCTTATTACACACCTGTTACTAGGCTGTTATATCTCCAGGAAAGTGGTTGTTCTCTAATTACCAGTCTGTATTTTAGGATGAAACTCACTGTATGTTGTGGTTGTTTTTTGTGTGATTAGCACGATCTTTTTTCAGTAGAGTTCAAAATGTCACTAGGATAGGATTTTCATCTTGAATTCATCAATTACTATATATTGTATATTATGTACAAGTATAGTTTTGACACATTTGGTAATGCTTGAAGAGAAATATGCAGGCTAAGTGGGACATACTAATGGTGTACAGAATAAGGGATTTTAAAATGGCTTAAAATTATATTGATAACATTGCTGTGGTAGCCATGATGATTAAGGGATGTGAAAGCTCTTTTCTGGGTGAATTAATACCTTTAATTAAAGGGATATTTCATGAGTCTGTACTTGTTCAACTCTGTCAGTTGACCACATGATAAGCCATTACCTCTCCTAATAGAGTTTGCTTCTCTTTCACAGTTTGCAAAAAATGTCTTGTATTTATCGCATCATGATACTTCCATTATAACTGCTACGTTGTATATGAATTTGTACGGTACATGACACATATTAGGTTAGTTCAGCAAAAAAATAGCTGAATAGCTTTCTTTAATTTAATTTGGTATTTTTATTTACTACCATTAAACTATTGGAATTTATGATAATCATTCAGGTGGGTTTTAGGGTGTGTGGGTTTTTTGGCTTGGATTTGGGTATAGAGTATGTTCATGTTACAGAAGAGGGCAACTGTTTATCAACTTAAAGGTGTAAATGTCCACTTCTCAGGCAAAAGCCAGAGTGAGAACATTACAAATCTTGCCATGGTTAAAAATTTAGAACCAAATCCTTATGTGGCATACATGAGTACTGGGTGGATGAAATTCATCTCCTCTAATCTAAAAACTCAGTATCATCTAGTCTGTTTCAGTTGTCTTGAGTCAACAGAGAAAAAAACCAAATCTCCCGTGGGTGACTCTGTGCTTCTGCTTGAAGACTTCTTTGAGGCTGAGAGGAAGTGCCGCTCTGGAAGGCCTGGGTTTTGGTACTGTCTTCAGCAGTTTGTCAGATAATGAGACACCTCTGATTTTAACTTTTAGACAGCTTTTAAATAATAGACACAGTGAATGCTTACTTTGATGTTCGCCTTCAAAAATAAGTCCATGAGAACACACAATCTATCCTCCAATATCTCCCTTGAGCATACTTAATCAGTTGGACTCTACCCCTAAAGTTGGGATAGTCATTTCTTAAAAAGCATGTCAGAGGACCTTTTATGTAATAGCTCTGTATTTAGAACCCAAGATATGAAAGTCTCAGGTAGAGAGCGCCTTAAAAATGACAAAAGCAAAAGCAAGGCATTCCCCCTCCAACACCACTGCTTTTATATTTCGTTTTAGGAACAGCTGATAAGAACAGCTCCAAAGTCAGAAATCTTGGCTTCACTCCCAGAGGTGTTCATTTCATCACAACTTTTCCATGCATTAAATTCACTTCATAACCTTTAAAAAATAGCTGGTGGATTAATCTTCCTTGAGATAAGCCATCTAATGGAAGAGTCAAAGTGACCTGGCTATCTAAACTAGTCAAAACCCACTAAGTTTTGATATCTGTTCGCTGTCATCACAATACTCAGCTTCACAAAAACCAGCAAAATATGTACAATGGGCTGATGATACTTAAGATAAAACAGATTGCATTTTACATTTCATTGGTATCCTATTTGCAAATGCTTGGACATTCACTTGTAAGACAAGCAGTAAAATCATGCCAAACTTGAATTAATTATTTAACAAGAATTTTAATTTTCACAGAATGAACAAAGATGACATTGGCATTAGGCTCAGAGTACATCTGTCTGAAAGCTGAATACTTTGACTTGAGGTAATGATCATAAAAGAGGAACTAACTAGAGGATGCAAAAAATTATTAAAATTTAATCGTGGAGAAAGTGTATTTTACCTGAAGATCCCTAACCAAAATATTGTATATTGATTTGGTTTAATGCAGAAGTTGGCATTGTATGTTTCTAGATAAACATACGAAGATTTATATGTGGGGATATACATAACTAACTCATCCATTCCCTACACGCGTGTCCACCCGAACGTGTACACACACACATTTCAACTATAGCTGGAATCAAAGATTACGTATCAGTTCACCAATTCAAAATTAGATGGAGAAAAAGGTCTTTTTCTCAGCAGAAAATAAAAGTTCCCAGAAGTAACAGCTATAATACTGCTTGGCTGCTTTTCATCTTTTCAGACTGGCTTGCAAATGTTTGTTGAGAACTGAGAGATGATATTATGCAAAACAAACAGGCAGTCCTGACAAGGGACAAAACCTTATTACTTTCTCTGTTTCTTTCTTTTCTGCATGCTTTCTGGACAGAGTTCATAATTACCTGAAACTGTCCCTAAATCCTGTGATACAGTTTTGATTGAAAGTCACCAGCTTCCACTCTGCTTTTTACATTAAAGGGATGTAGACCTTGAAGTGAAACTTGTCAGTATGGTGCTACAAACCTTTTTGCCAATCACACTTATCAGGAGCATAATACATATTTAAAGGGAGCTGCTGTTCAGCTGCCTGCCAACCTCTCCTTGTATTCTGGCTTCCTTGAAGCCTACATATCACTAGCAAATATATTCTTTATAGCTTTTCATGAGAGCATCAGAGGTATATATTGGGTTTTGGCAGGTGCTACAAAATAAAACTTGTAAGTGTCCAAATAAGAAAAAAAGTGCATATAAGTCACACCAGCAGGCTACAACTTTGGCAAAGGTACATAGAACCACAAAAAGAAGACTGTGAAACAGATCTAATAATGTTTTCATTATCTCTGCTGGCATGCTCAGTAAGGGCAAGTCCATCAACTGAAAGATTCCCAGATGTCAAAGTTATCCAACCAGGTGCTTATTACTAGAGCAGATGCTCTAAGTTAACAAGAGCAATGGAAAGTTTATGGCCCATTTTTACCTTGTTCACCAAAATAAATGTAATCATGGACAGTGAGGCAGTAAAGTGCTCATGCGAATCAGTTCGTAAGAGACTTCAAACAGAGCTTTATGAAAACAAACAAAAAGCACCTTTACTGAGTAGGAAGCTGAATATGCAAGCCACAAATCTTTGTGAAACTGCTTTGTGTGACTCTGCACAGAAAATACTTGTGTGAATTGAGTCAACTGTACGTTTTACATAAATTAACTCATTATTGACACAATTTACTATAATATTTGAAACTGTACCCAGGAGAGGCACATCTCAAAGATGAAAACTGAAAGGAAAGATGTACTCACATAAAAACAGTCAGCATTCTTGTAAACATTTACCAGAATGGAACTGTCCCTTAATAGAGAGATGAGTGGATCAAAACTAAAAACTGCAATACAAATGCAAGTTGCAATGAATTATCACAATTAAGAGAAACTTCTTACCAGGTGAAAGAAATGAGAAACTTCCAAATTCTCTAATTGCTCTTGGCACTCCATTTAATATCATAATTTATGAAAAACATAAGCCTATGTTATTTTACCCTTCTAAAACCATGAATATAAAACCAATTATGATTACTTCTTAAAGTAATTTACTTCTGGTAAAGTGTCTAGCTACTTTCTAAGGAACAGACATTGCAACAAGAAAATAGGATACCTTTGTTATAACCATCCAGTATAGGAATCATTTTAAGGACTTGTTTCATGATTCCTGGGGAGTGCTGCACATGACTGGCAATACCATTGGGAGATTTTGAGTCGGGCCCAGTGAAGCAGATAAGTTCAGTGAAGACTTTCATAGTGTCTTTGATTATTGTATCTAAGACTTTCGGTTTAAGACACCATCAGTAACAAAAAGGGAAAAAAATTCTCATCTTTGCTATTCATCACCATTATATTAAGAAACAACTCATTACACTCACGTATCAAGTAAACTTAAACACTTCTGAAAATGTGGAAAGAGAAAAGCTCCCATGTTTAGCTGTTACACATTTTACTAGTACTTTTTTAGAAAACTGATTGCAACTACAGAACAGAAAATATTTGGACAGGTTTATAACACTGCATTTAGACTACCCTTTGAATGGTCATTGAGAGGAAAGAAGACACTTGTTGCTAGGACATGGGCTTAACTGCTATAAAGCCTTAGGGCAATAGTATGTTGGGTCCTCATTTTTTTTTAGATCTCCCAGCAAGGAACTTTCAAGATTTGCGCATTCTGCTGTTGACAAATATGACTGTGGCCAGGAGTCTTTGCAGCAATTTGCGAACATGCAGTTTAATAGGAGTCTTCTTTCTGAGTATGCCTACCTGTCAGGCCAACAAGTCTCTTGTTATTTTGTTCCTTGTAGTTTTGACTACTAATAAAAGCATTCATTTCCAAATTTCCACACAAAGGTCAGCAGTCATTAGATTTACCAGCAAGAGGGAAAATTTCAAGAAATATTGAGATTATTATCATGTTAATCAGAATGTTATACTCAAGAATAGCTTTAAAAAAGGGGGAAATACATTCAGTTGTTCTGTTTACTTACTGTTAATTGTAGCATTTCAAAACTTCTAGTACAGTAAAACTGTCCGGTGTAATAAGTAGTCATTTTTAGGTGGTTAGTGACACAAAGAAATTCAATAAGATTTATTTTTCTTTGGAAGAAAACAGTTCAAGAATGAATACATTAGTGTAAGCTTAACACATTTTAGACTGTATTTGGCTGTAAAATTTATTTGACACTTATATACTTTGCACTAAAACCAGGAATGCGTACACCTCACATACTGAAGAAAAAAATTGTTGCATACAGGAAGCTAATATATATCCTTTACCTGCTTAAGTACCTGATTCAATAGGAAAAATATGCTTTGCACATATGAATACTGGTAGAGGATGCTATAAGGGACGTGTGAAACAATATAAGTAAGTGGAGAAGTGTTTTTCCATTGAATTAGTGAAAGGGTGTTCAACTGCTTTGAACTCTTTTATGAAAGCATATATTCTGTTTCTCTACTTATTTTTGTTCTCAGCTGTGCATATTTAAACTCAATATGTCTAAAGTACTCTTTGCAAAACAAGCTCTTTATAGATGCAGAAAATATTATAATTTCCTACTATCTGAATGGTCTGATACAGGCTATGTCAGTTACTCTGCCTCTGCGCAAAGCCAACAGCTTTTAATCACCTGAAAAAAACCAGTCGTCTTCAGGAGGTGGTATCAGTGCATGAATGCAATGCGATATAATGAAGGAAATGGAGCAAAATGAAAACCGTACAGATACTGCAGGAAAATTCACAACTGAAAATAATGTTACTGTCATTCACCCAGGTCTGCTGCCATCTATTCAATCCCCTGCTATGAGAGAGACAACAAAGGGGAGACAGTTTCTCTTTCCTGTAACAGTCATCTTGAATTGATCCACAGCAGTGCTGCAGAAACAACACAAGGAAATTCCTTAAGGAAAAATAAGATCCAAGGAGAAAAAAAGCCAAACACACCCATAACCTCTCTCATATATTAACACCAGTACGTTGCTCAAAGCTTCAGTTTTAAATGAAGTTAACTCTTCCCCTTATTTCCATCTCTCTACAAGACACAGAGAATGACCATTTGGTTTTGAATTGCTTTGCACAAATACTGCTTACTTGATCTCCCTCTTTCTACCTTCATAATATTACACGAGCAAATACATATTCTTGCTCATGTGAATTACATTCTCTGTTTTACTCTGTCATCTCACACTTACTAGTTTTGTTACAGTTTTACTGCGTGAAAGAAAAGAATTAATGTTTTTTTCTTCTGTTTCTTCTTTGCACTCGCTTGAATGCTTGAAAGTGAGTTAGCCATTATGTCGAATGGTTTGGTTCACTGAAAAACCCCAAACAATTATCTGCTAAATATGCTCAGTTAACATACTCAGCATTTGAAAGTTCAAAACAAATGGTTGAAAATATCTTTGTCCTTCAAGCAACTCATTACTGACACTATGAGAGGCACAAAAAGTTTTTACATGGAGTTTCAACCTCCTTTTTTCAAGCATAGGTAGACAAATACACACATAATTCTTGCTGCTGCCCACATGCTTGAACATCTGACAATATATAAAACAGAATTTTGGGGGAAACTTCACTGAAAAAACCTTCATTTAAATTGACATTTGTGATCACAGGTTCCAAGAGGGGAGCTTTCTTAGCCATAGAGTATTATGTTCCCTCCAAAAAATACTAGAGAAGCTCTATTAAAACTATATGTAATAAGAGATGTCGTTATGTTAACAAATAAAGTTTTCTGCTAAAAGCAGTGTAGCTCTTAGACCGCAGAAAAATTACTCTGAAGGGGAAGGTTTTGCAGACATAGGTCCTCCACTCAGAGGTTGTGTTAAAATGCCATCTCTATTTTTCTGCACTGAAAGCATAAAAGTGAACCAGCTTGTACCTCATCATATGATTTAAGAGACTATTTAAAAAAAATCTATAATATAAAAAAAAATCAGTCTTTTTTTCTTCTCTTTTTTAAAGGTCAGTTAGTGATGGATTTGGCCCTATGTAGGGCAAATGGCTGTAGAGCATGCTTTTAAAAGATTCGGATTTGCCAACACTTACCTCAGTAGTGCTTTTTATACCAATCCTCTACTATGTATCTGTAGTAAATTAGGAAATAATTTCTGTACTCTTTGCAAAATGTTATAAAAGCTAGTGGGAAGACTAGACTGTCACTATATGTTGTATGCAATAACCACAGAGACAGGGATTTTTTTATCTTAAAAGAGTTTTCAATCTAAATTGACTTAGACCCCCAGTAGGGGAACTGAAGCACAGACAGAGTAGGTCCCAGATCCACAAAAGGATGTCTCACATCGGAGAAGATTTGGAAACAATTTCCTGATCTCTTTGAAGATGTAGGATGCCTGCCAGAACATTGCAAAATGGGTGTGTTTGCAAATACAGAGACAGCAGTGAATACACCACAATGATTGCACTTAAGAGCAGTGTCCAAAGTAGCACGTGTGGCATAACTGAAAAGTTAAGAGGCAACTGGCGTGGATTAACTATGTAGTGGAAAAGAAAGGCACCAGCTGATCCACATATGTGTCAACTCATGAGATGCAAGCAATAATGCAGTGTACCCACTTTACATTTTGGCAGGAAGTGTATTTATGTACTGCATGCTGAGTCTGAATATTGCCAGCTCATACCCAGCATGGGAAAATGATTGTTCTCTTGAACGTCCTTTGTATAACTTATGCACGAGAGAAAGTCCAAAAAATAAAGGGGAAGTACTATAGTATTAACTAACAGGTACTGAAATTGTCACTAGGGTCTTTCTTGCATTAAACAACATTAGTGAAATGGTGGAAACCTGATGGTACTATTCACCAACAACACACACAAAGACTGCATCACAACAGAATGGAGGTTTGTGTTGAGCAAATGCCACTGATCACTCACTAGAAAGAGGAGGCATCAGATTTGACCTGAATGAAGTGAAACATCCAAGCAATTTAAAGCCTTTTCTCAAAAAGCATTAGAACCCATGCCAGATGTGATTTAACCAAGGAGTTTGATACTGAGGTTAGCCAAATTGTATGATCTTTATAACAGCTGAAGAAACAGAAGAAAAAATGTGTAGCATCAATCTGGATAAAGGTCTCCCCCCAAACAGGAACTGTCACCTCAAAATCAAATGACAGTAAAACAACACAAGAATTGTTGCAGGAAGGAAACCCACTGACCTCAACATCAATGACAGTAGTGAAATAAAATTAAACTGCGAAAAAAAGTATCATTCGACACTGTTGCAGAAATCTTATGGGTACAGTATGCACCTTGCTTGGACGCCAAGTACAAGCTGGAACAGATCACAGTTCCTTAGAGAACATTCCTGACAGCCTGCTGCCTTCTGCACTGGCAAGTCTGCAGTGCAAGACTGCAAAATTACAGAGGTCTGCTGTGAAAGTAATACAGAATCCCAGAAGAGAAATTCCTGTAGCAGTTTCTCTTGCACCATTTCAAAGAAGGACAAAACATGAAAAAAATGATTCAGATGAGCAGATGCCTGTGATATTAAAAAATTTGCCAAGCATTTAGCCAGTAGAGCAACATTCTCTGAACAGGACTAAAAAAGTACAGAAAGCCCATGGAAAAGGTTGGTCCCTGGACTACCAGAAACTAGTGGGGTAAGAGAGTTGTACGTGAAGAATAGATCAGTTCTAAAAGATGTATTACTGATTCTAAAGATTATGTTTGCTGTCATTCAGTATAACATGGTAACACAGCACAACAGATGGGCACAATTCCTATGCTTTCATGGAAGCATAGAAAGAGGAAACAGACAGGTTGTTGTAAAGCTCAGGAACAAAACTGAATGCACCTTGTTCGTGATATATCAAGCAAGGCTGACTCCAGATCCCAACCCAATTACAGCCGAGCCAGGCACAATCATGAGATAATACTGTGACTGTAGCTACAAAAGTAAAATTCCAGGTGTGGAACTTAGCATGAAAGAAGCAAGCATGCAAACATCCTAATACAGTTACTCAGCAGGAACATCAATAATAACTACTCCAAACAACCTGTATTTACAGGAGGGTTATGTCGCATCTCCTGGCAGTTAAACAGCAAAAACACTGT
The DNA here is from genome assembly GCF_026419915.1 of Harpia harpyja. NCBI lineage: Eukaryota > Metazoa > Chordata > Aves > Accipitriformes > Accipitridae > Harpia > Harpia harpyja. The sequence goes on along the minus strand of NC_068944.1, from coordinate 1,983,936 downwards.
TCCTTTAAAAAGAGAAATGAGAAACGCCTCTGATGATAGAGCTTTGCTGTCAGCCTCTGTGTAGATATACTGTGCTGAGGCTGCTGACATCATCATATGTCTTTGACAAACCTATTACTTAACCCACGTTAGTTTACTCCATGTTATGTGAAATTCAATTGTGTTGAGTTATACAAAAAAAGGAAACAGAATAAGTACTAGGAGAAAAAAATACACAAATGCTTTGACCTTATGTAACCTGATTCTTGGGGAATATAAATGGCAATAGGATTTTTTTTAATACAGAATTTATTTTTCTTCAATATCTATGAAAAAAACTCCAAAACAAAAAATCACCCCCCCTACCCTCAGGAAAACGTAAAAAATATCCAAGAAACATTTGGCAAAACTAGCAAATGAAATGTAAGTAATTCCAAATGCAGGTAAGGGCAACAGATGCCAATTTGATTAAGTCATAAAGACTTATGTGAGAAGCAGAAGGCCTTTAAAAATTATAAACAATCTGCTGAGTACTCAAAGATCTATAAAATCAGAGCAAATTAAATATCTAATCAGTAGAGTTTAAAAAAATTCCTACTCAATATGAAATCCGCAGGACAGTTCAACAAATGTTAAGGAGTTCTTCAAATTTATGGGCAGTAAAATGGTAAATAAAACACCATTTGTCCACTAATGGGTTACTTGGGAACTGATGCTTGAAGATGTTAATTGATGTGTAATAGCAAGCAAATTGTACAAATAAAGAATAATCCTTGTATTGAGTGTTTTGCAAAACACTCTTTTTAAAGTAAAGGCGTGCTTTAAACAATAGTGGATTACTCGATGAGGACTCTAGTACACATCATATTACTACAAGTGAAACATCTGCAATTCTCTACTGTAGTTTCTTTTCATCAATTTGTGATATATCTGTTAAACATGGTGAAACAGATCATCCAAACTAAGAAATATCCCTCAAACTACACCTTTGACTTCAACCGAGCTTTAAAAACATTGGGCAATTTAGGGCTAGTTTCTTTTGGATGTAGCTTACTCATGAATTTGTGCTTTCCTGTGCCTCTGTGTTTCTAGGAGACTAGAAATTTAGTACAAGGAGGCTACCTCTGTTTTTACATGAAGTTCTATTTCTTTGACGTCATTTTTTTCTAATATAAATATATATTATACCTGTGATTCATATGCATAAGAGACTAATCTGTCTGTGCCTATCCCTTTGTTCAAACTCCTCCTAGACAGATGAATAGATTGTCATGAGTGAGGTATCAGATGAAAACCTATAACCCATAGATGACAGCTATGAGACCGAAAAAACCTTGATTCGTTTGTTAATGTGAAATGCACTGAGAATGCTTATAGCCACAGTGTGTGAGTCCTTCCTGAACACACTGAATCTTCTCACACTGTTTGCTAGTAACCGTATTGGTCACAGTGATACAGATGTAGCTTCACATTGGACTCATTTTCAGATGAGATGTTCGTAACTATGAAGTGTATTAGCATGTATCTCATTTAATCCCCACATTTTTGACTTACTGTACTATTTGGTTTATACCTTGTATATTTGTACCTAATCCAAAATTTTATATGTCTTGATATTTTAATAAAAAGTAGGACTAAAAAATGCCACAACTCAGTTTTCCATCAGGAAAAGGGGAAAAAAAAAAAAGAAGGTGCCACGAGATATTGCATTTACGTCATTCAGACAATTATTTCTGAAATGAATACCTTAAAGTGGCAAATGCTTGACAAAGACCAGAATAGAATAGAAATCTCATCTAAGAATCCCTTGATTTCAAGAGCTTTTCAGATAGGATTGACCATCCTTCATTATTACTGAGGTTAAGTACATCTAAGCAGTCAAGAATAATTTGCTGGAGCAGTGTCCTGCTTCCTGTTCTCAGTGTCCCTTCCAAACAGGTGGCCCTCTCCTATGGTGAAAAACAAATATTCATCCAGCATGTTCTACTGAGTTCCAGTAAGTGCTCCTGATCATGAGAGCTGCTGACTACATTGGGCCAGGAAACTGGGTAAATTCCGTAAACACTTGTAAACCACTAGAGAATATTAAATCTGGCTTGCCCATTTTGTCGGTACTCCTGGCTTGTGTTTGGTATCTTCCCAGGATGTAGTCTGTACCCTTGGTTTCTATTGTGATGCTAAATGCAGCAGTGATATTTGCAGTGTAAAACAGACACAAATACAGCCTGAAATAGATCATGAAGACAGGAAAATTGAAAAAATTCAATCATCTGCAACAAAGCATACTATTGTACTCTTTAACCATGATGGACTAGATGGCTGTTAATACTCCTAAGTATTTAAAGTAAAAGAAGAGAGGCAAGGTATGAGAAGTACTGATGTTCTCTTACGTGCTTTATTAAAGAGAATTTTCACCTGAGTTTCTATTAACCTTATCCATTTCCCCCATTCCCTAAACCAAGATTTTTGCCATATAAACAACGATATAGTTCAGAAGTGATTTTTGTTACAAAGGACAGGGATTATACAAGTGTGCATGCTTTCACCGTTCTTCAGCTAGGCAATACTCTCTACAGAGTTTCCCTATTCTCACCCCAAGGATTACTAGCTTAATATAATTTACTGAATTTCGGGAGATGATTATAAGCCTCTTTACAATTTAGTGTGTTCAGCATATAGCTACATGTGAAGATAGGTTCAGACTACTTTGGAGAAGATTTTCTTCCTAATGTTTAGGAAAAAAATGATTAAAAATTAATCAGATTTTGACAAAGAATAACAAGCTTTGATCTAATCATTAATGTGGCCTCAACATCACATGTAGTTTGTGGGCTAAATTGTGTCTGAAGATTCTTGTTTACTCTTCCACAGTGTGGCACTGTGCTTCCCCTGTCCCCCCCCTGCCCCCAACCTGACCTGTATTTCCCATACCCCTGCTCAAGTGATAACCACCACTGGCGGTCTGGTCATGATGGCTTCAGTCTGCTCAAAGTGATTTTGGGGAAGACAGATAACAACACAACAGCCAAGGGCTAATTTGAGCAATACGCCCACCTAACCACAGTGCTGGGCAATGTCTGACTCAAGCCAAATTTGGAACAAGCGAACATCTGGAGTCGGTATGTAAATATGACTATGAGTCAATTACCTTATTCTATAAGTAGTTGACAGCCCAGGGCTCGTTGAGGTCTCCTGCACAGCAGTGGGCTGCACACCAGGATCTCCCCTTGAGTAGGGATGCCTCTCGAGGTTACTCTTTGAGGCTGAGAGATTCCTTGCTACAACAGATTCTCAGTAAGTGATTAACAACATGCTAAACTTTGAAATCTTAGCTAAGTGATATGAAGGATTGATTGCACATATGTAATCCTTTAGACATAAACTGTTGACCAAGTCTGGGACTAGGAGTGGATCCAGCCACACCTGGACTCCTCTCTGAGAAGGAGTTTAGAACACAAGGGGGTCCTTTCTGAACCTTCTGACTCAATGGGAGGGTCTCCCTGACACTTTTGTCTGACCTTGTCCTCTATGCAGCAAATATCAAGTGTACCTTGCCATTGAATCTTGTTAAACCACTGTCGCATTTGCTATCAAACTTCATTAAATTGCTGTTTTATATCAATAAATGTATTGCTACTTCTCTCTTACTAGTGAAGTGAGTCACTCCATCTGTGACACACAGATGTCAGTAAAAGAAGATTGACTGATGGCCACGTGGACTGAATTACCATGAGTTAAGATAACCCATAGGCACAGCCTTATTCTAAGTGAAAAAATGAGGGGTTTCAGTCAGTGAGACCTGAGTAAACTCAGCATTAAGACATAGACTACTGTCAGAGCTAAGGCTCTTTAAATCTCTATATGAACTTGCTTTGCATTAGATTCCAGCTTAACCATATGCAATATCCTGGTGGATATCCTAATTCAAATGGGCAGAAATGTATGGGCTTGCATTTGATACAGCGCAGAACTAGTATCTACTGAAAACCAATCCTTTTAGAAGGCTTCTTCAGGAAAATTATATTGAAGCCAGTGTGTTCCTGACCAGGGCAATGCAAAGTTCAGGAAGTCTAGAAAATAAGGAAATTGAGTAAATACGAAAATTATTGTTCAAGCATTGCAATCACTTTTTAAGACACAGAGGAAAAACTTGAATGTTTTCATTCACACAGAAATGCGCAGAGGTAAACAGAGGACAAAGATAATGTCCAAACTTGATTTTCATTTAAAAATCTGATACTGAAGCATATCTCTATTGTAATACACTGCAAACGATGTATCTCAACTTTGAGCACTTTAAATTGTTTAGAAAAGGACTTTCAACTTGCAGTGCTGCTCAGAAGCAAGTCTCAACATTAACTTGTCAAAAATAACCAAAATCATAAATTGGAGGTTTAATAAAATATGTGCCTATCATAACCCATCTATTTAATGTACAGTAACACTTTGTATTGGATGTTGGTTTCCTTATGAGGACATGTTACATTACTCTGATTATTCCAGAAATCTTTATGTTCTTTTCATTGCATACTTTCAACATAATTCATTTCCTATAACTTTTTCTCCTTCCTGGTAAGGTTTTCTAATGAGGTTTTATAAATGTTAGCATCTGAATCCAAATATAGCTGAGATTTATGGAAAACATCAATGATAATTGCTGTTGCCACTTACAATAATATATAGATTTCAAATTAGCAAAATTAAACTGCTTTGAAGGATCAGAATGTTTTGAGAACAATCCCTGGGTGAATAATAAAAATAAATCTTAACTTACACTTTTGCTATGATTTTTTTGAGATGCAACAATGCTCCTAAAGAAAATGAATATGCCATGTAGTGTGGAAGGCACAGCACAAAAGACAAGATAAACGTAGCATATGACTAAAGAAATTCCATAAAGAATGCAATGCATGACTGCTTTTTCTATATAATTGGGCAAGATTCTCTTGTTCTCTTTAGTTAAGAATTTCTGACTGAATAATCATAGAGAAGGTGCTGGAAATTAATATTTCTTTCTATGCCATAGTGCAGAGATTCATTTGCTTCAAGCTACTGATAGGAGTCTGAACGTGTACTACATTTGCTTTGCCTGAGAACTTTTCGTGACATCTAAGTAGATGTTAATGTCTACCTTTTCTATCCCTTTCACATGTCTCAGCACTGATCTGCTCTACATTGCAAATCATTGCCCTGTTCCACACTCTTCTTGGATGAAATTCGTATGCTCATTTAAAGCCCAACTAATCAGACTTAAAGTGAAGACAATCAGAAGATGTCAGAGAAAAAATTGGGTTTACACAGCCTAATACTTCTATTCTAGCTGTTTCACCCCATTGTACACTCTATCCCAGCAACAGGTCTGCTCAACACAGAATGCAGCTGGTCAGCTTCAATTTGTGAAATGTATGGGATATAATATGTGGCCCAATCCATCGCATCACTATTTTATCCTATGGTTTTGTAGCACTTCATTGGGGAAAAAAAATTCAGTCCTTGTTAGCAAATGTAGAAATTGTGGCAGGAAAATATCAGGCAGAAGATAAATTCCATGGCTGGAAAAGAGAATTGGAGTATTCAGCCTTCTGCCTTTCTTGTCTCCTGGGCCACCAGGACGTGCTGTCCTTTTGATGCTGCATTTGTACAGCAAAAACAATGCTGTGATCCTACTCTGTAATGAAGGCTTCTGGGCACTCTCAAAAAAACCCAACAATAGCAGCACTATGAGGATATAAGACACTGGTATATAATTCTTGCAGAATTATAACTTGATTACCTCCCTATATGTAAATAAAACCTTCTGACTTAGTAAAACCTAGGTTGGTCTAACTCAAGGCAGCTATAAATCCCTTCAATACCGTATTCTTCCCTGGTTTAAACAGATTTCATATGCTATCTGAGGATTGGATCTGTCATGAACTTTAGTGCACTCCTGTAGAAATCAGTAGGACAAACCCCACCCCATGTCAAACATATTCCATAGACAAAAAGCCTGTAGTAAAGCAAGTTGCTAGGAGCAAAAGAAAGATTTCAGTAAACTGCTAAGATGGAGTGCCAATCTGTCTCCTCGCAGTGATGGAGACGCTCCTTATCTGCTATGTCAAAGATTGAAATAAATTAGTATACCAGACACTTATACCAGCAAACTTAGCACAGGGTAGCATATGACATGTACCCACAGGTGACTGGTTAATATAATTTCCTTCATTTTCAATCAAGACGTATTCAGTTTAATTTAGATAGCTGTTCCTTCTCTGCCACTGGGGCTTGTGTCAAGCTTATACAGGGGATGCAGCAAGCTTTATTAGCATAGATATTAAAGTCACTCATTACAAGTGACACAGTTAGAGCAGGCAATCCAGCACTTCCTCTGTGTCACCAGGTAAAGCTGTGTCGAACTTGAACTGAAACTGCATTTCTGTATCTGAAGGTGTAATAGCTACAAACTACCAGCATCACCACAGAACAGTGATTTAAATGCATTATATGTGTTTGTGCTGGTACTTTTACCTGTAGAGATATTAAATGTTAAACAATAGCTGCCTATGTATTTCTGATACTTGTCTGCATTCTTCCTTAACAAAAACGTATCTTCCTTATTCATTGCAAATCTCCTTGCCCCATCGAAGAAACTTGATTGTCTTTGTGTACCATAGCAACAGCAAGACACCCCAGTTAAGATTAGGAACCTGTTAACTTTATACTTTACCAGCATTAAATGCAAATAGTGAGAGGCAGTCATGGCCTTAAAAAGCCTCCAATTTCAGTAAACAAAACAGATAAATAGGTAGGAGAGGAACAGAGAAACAAAGGGGTGAAGTGATGTGCTTGAAGTTACAAAACAAGCAAATCCAAAGTAATAAGAGAGTCTTCGGGTCATCTAGTTCCCCATTGCTAGGCAATGATGTCCTCCCTCACCCTGAAATAAAAATTGGTTTCTACTTGTTGCACTTAATGCCAATCTGATCAAACCACCATTCTCCAGGCATTGCTGCTGCTTCTTTGTGTGGCAAGAACAAATGTTCTTCTGTAATATCCAACAAAAGGAGAGTTTGAGGACCCCCTTGGTTAGTGTATATGAAATGAAATTATATGGCACAATTTACACCTGCATATTTTATATTGGAGACAATATTTTGGAGGCTCCTGAAGAGTGCTTGGAACCAAGGGTCTGAGTCACAAAGCCACCACCCAGGGGGTTGCAATCACTAGCCATAATAGGTTGTTCTCATTTCATGTTAACAGAAAAGCACTTGAAAGTTTTTTTAAATAAGCTACCTTCCTTGCAAAACTCTCTTTAAAGTCTAAGACTTTACATTCCTGCAAGACTCTCCAAATTCAACCTTTATGTTATGGTGTTACACTCAATATCGTGATTATGAGCAAAGAGGAAGCACGTTTTCTATATGTATACGTATAAAGCCAAAAATTTATTGTTACTATAATTGCAGTCTTACAAGTCTAATCATTATTAGTCCAGATCTAATTGTTACGGAAAAAAAGAAAAAATTGTACCGTTACAATACTTTTATACAGGAAAAGTCTCCATAATAGTAATAATGCAGTTAAACTTGTTATACCCACACTTCTGCCTTTTTCCTGGGTCTGTGTTCACCCTTCCCCTGCTCTGGGTCCTGAGGCCAGCGGTTTCATCCTGGTTGGGGAGGAAGGGGGGGGGGTGTTACAATGAATTGTCAGTATCTGGTGTCCTTCACCACCTCTGAATTTACACAGTTACCCCTAAAACCAGCTTTGTCCAGCTCCAGCTCTGCGTGTCTTTAACAGGCTATTGGTGATTCGTTTATAACCATGGGGGCTCCATTGCCAGCCCTGTCCCCTATCTCTTATCATCCTGCACCCACTTCCAAAAGTGACAATCAGTCAAACAAAATGTACTGAAACTTCACAAATAGTTCTCACTCCTTTGGCTATGAAGAAGTCCCCTGGAGTTCCCTAGAGCTTGGCCATCTTCCTTTCTGATCTGAACATCTGGGCTCAGGTGGCAAGTAGCAACCTGATAAAAACTTGCGGAGTTTTTTCATTACCCAGCAGTAGACTGCTAACAGTGATGCTCATGGACTTTGTAGCTCTGAAAGCAGTCTTTATCATGTAAATTATCTACAAGCTAATCTAATCGAGAAAACAATCATATATTTTAATTCTTGAAGCACAAGTTTCAGTGAGGTTATTCACATGTTTATCTTAAGGCTTGGAAAGCATCTTTTGTTCTATCAGATTAGAGTTATAATGCCTATAATACGTGTGCACACACACAGAAGTATATGTATATTGAGAGGCAGAGAGAAAGAAGGATATTACCCAATTATGTGTTCATAAAATTATAAATAACTTCATTTTTAATTATGCTGTTGTGTATTGTCTCTGGAAATGTGACAAGTTACTTATAAGCTAGATTTATTTATATGCCTTTAAATTTGGCAGTATTTTTGAAAGTGCCGCAGATGATACTGAAACTTAATAATTCCCTGTTCAAGGTATAAAGTACTTTTTAGGATATACTTCGTGATCAGATAATCAGCTTTAAAAATAATTGGGGAATCTTCATCAAGTCATGAGATGGAAACCCAGAACATGGACAGGAAAACATAATCTGACAAAAAACCCCAAGATCCCTGACAGCAGAGATACCAAAATGCAGAGTCCATAACTGGGTTGAGAAGATCAGAGAAGAGCATCCCCTGCTTTGCTCCCCAGACCTCCTGTGGAGCCCCACAGTGCTTCTGGTCCAAGCCTCCACTCCCGAATTTCAGGAAGATTCGCATTAGCCATCATGGACAAACCTACTCCAGCCCCCGTTCCTTAAACTTACCGTCTTCTCCACCAAGGGATATCACCATCACCTGCTCGAATTTTCTTGCTGTCTGAAACTGGCTTTGTAGTGCCTGACAGTTACCTTGGCTAATGCTAGAGGAATTTACACCATTTTAAGTATCGGGGCATTTGGACTATGATGTGGAGATAATTGAACACAAATATTAGCATAGTTCATTCTTTTAGGGAGGTAATCTGTGCATATGGTTGCAAGGGTAGAGTAGACATATTTTCCTGGCTGTTTAAGTATATAACCAAAGCCTCCCTAAAAATGGCATAAGTATCTTTAAGATTCCTTTATGTAGCTGATATAAAGCAGGTAGATCCCAGTAAATGGTACTAACAATCTTACCTAACAATTCTCCTGATTTAAAATGGAAACTCAGTTTGCTATCTCTAGCAGGGAAAAGAAAAGAAAAAAAATTTAATTCAGTACTTTGTTCTAGACATAGTTGCATGCATTTTTCTTTTCTTCTACAGGCAAACTGATTATCTGCCCACACCAGATGAATTGTTTCCAAATCCTTTCCCCGGTGTGAATCTAGAAATGCAAGGTGATAGCTCTGGTCACAGATAGAAACTTGTTTCCCCCCTCCCCCTCTGCAGTTCCCTCAGAAATCAGTGTGTTGGCAGATGATTCCTTTGGTCAGGCAGCAGTTTTTGCCCTTGCTTGTTCCTGCTGGATATTTAATCCTTTTGTCAGTTAGAGCAACTGAATGTGCTCTTGTCCCTTTTTCCTTTGTGATGGAAAGGGGTCAGCTTGCCAAATTCATTTCCTTCTCTCATGTCTCATCTGACTTTCTAAATTTTGTTGTCAGAGATGTAAGGGAAACACAGAGCTGCATCCTGTTAAGACTAGACAAGTCCTCTTTTTCTCTGCACTCTTAGAAGCGCCAAGTCCTAGAGAAGTGTACCGGTGTGCATGTGTGTGTGTGTTTTCCCTAAGCAATTCAAAGCTATGGCTAGGTCACTGTGTCCTTAGAAGTACATGTCACCAGATACAGACTCGATCCTTCCTCCCCAGAGCTTTGTGCAGCAAAATATACGCACAGTGATTCCACCAGTCACAATTTGCTCTCCATTCTGCTGCAGTGATTCCCACAAGCTGTGCCTTTGAGCTCTTGGCAGCTAGGACTTCTGGTTTAATAGTGATCCCTCTGGTTCTGGTTTAGTAGCTTACTATATGCATTAAATCTATATTGCTAGGGACTTCCAGAAGGTCTGCTAAACATCCCTTCTTTATATTTTGTTTTTTCTTTCAAATGCAGTAACCAGAGAGGAGGAGTTGTTCTAAGCAGTCTAACAGGACACTCTAGTCACTGAACATGCAGGTATGTTACTTTTAAAAGTAGCTCACAGATAATTTTAGTCATTAATCACTGAAAGAGTTATTGATTGAATATTCTTCTATAAATGATAGAGTTGACTAAAGAGTGCCAAAAATTTACTGAGTATACAGTCTGATGAAACCCAGAATGATACGGATGCTGAATAATGAGTATGTTGTATAAAATTCAATCAGTTCTAGTCAGCAATGCCTTTGAAATATCAGAGAGAACCGGTCTCTGCCTCCCACTGGATTCCTATTTAGAGACCATGGGTTTCTGATTCATAATTCTGCTATGCGGCATTTGGGCAAAGAAACTGGCTAAAGCTCAACAACTGAAAATGAGGAATTCTCACTTTTTGCTGATGCTAGTGCTACATTCTAAATACCAATTCAGCTAATAAAGATTATACTTCAAGTTATGGGTGATAGGAGAGAAATAAAGAGGGAAAAAAGGTTTCTTCCACTGTGAGAAAAGCCAGATCATCAAGATATATTTCAAATTCTACAGATAGGAGTACCTGTTTCTCCAGTCAGCATTATACTCAAATCATTTGAGTAAGCGCAACTATTTTTTGGGGATGCTTTTTTTGAGAAATCCATATGTTTTCTGTAATGCATTAAATAATAGTTCTGTAGATTTCCTCGATAAATTAAAAAAAATAAATAAATACAGAAAGTGTGGTTTCCCTGAATATTTGCAGTGTATCTGTGAAAAAGATATCTCTGAAAATTACAAAAGTCATGCAGAGTCATGCACATATTCTGAGTGTGACTCTGCTTATGGTTTTGGTATTGCACCCTGGCCTGTGCCATATTGCAGTATCCTCTAGTGGACATGTACTTGCTGGTGTGACTGGTGCATCCATCCCTGTCCACCAGAGACATCGAGTCATAATCTCAACTGAATTCAGAGATGAAGGAATCTAGGATAAACTAAAAAGTCAGATGCTTCAAAGATCAGTTTGGTACTACCCTGCCAGTAATCCCTTCATAGTGTGAACCAGGTTTTATTTTCAATTATTATTGCTGCTTTTTTGAGAAGTAGAAAATCACATTTTAAAGGGTTTGGCTTTTGTTTTGTTTTGATTTGTTTTGTTTTGCCTAGATATCCTGCTTTACAATAATATTTGTGTATTTTGACTTTGTGAGATTTCGAATACTCTGAAGTGTCTGGCACTCTTAAATCTCTCAGGAGAGACGCAGGCTCTGGGACTTGCTTCAGAAAGCTTCCACAGAGTCTGTAACTCCACGCTTCCATGCAAAGAGCATTCAAAATGTCAGAGTAGGTGCTGGGACACCTCTTCTAGCGTAAATTCAAATCCACATGGCTAAAATGGGGTTTCCTCAGGTTTTGTGTAGTATCAAAAAAAATGCAAAAAAAAAAGTTTGTTCCTACTCTAAATCCAGGCAAAAATAAATACTTGTGAAACCAGAAAGAAAATGGGTATACTTTTGCAGCCTAGAGCTGGTTGACTAAACCTCAGAGAGAAGGGTAAAACAATAAAAAAAAAAAGAAATTCATCTACTTTGAGTCACTACCTGTCACTTGCTGAGACATTCTTGCGTAATGCATCCAGTTTGGGACATGAAGGTTTCTGTAAAATGTAAACAACTTGCAAGGAAAGTGAAGGAGAATAATACCAGAAGGCTTAAAATGAAACATCGGTGGGGAATAGTCGAAGGACTTGGATTGGCTTAGCCTAGCTAAATAAATACCACAAGAGCAAAATGGTAAAAACCATTTATGGTGGAAAAGATCAAGGAGAGTGAAGGACTCGTATTGGGGTAGGACACAAAAATTAAAAGCTTAGTTTGATAGAAACATGCTGGGACAGTAGGAGAATTTAGGATATTTGTATCCTAGAACGTTTAGTGTGTTAATATCCTGAATAGAAGGCCAGCAAAGCAAAACCAAGCTAAGGAAAATGAACCGTTGGGTTAGGCTGTCTAGGAGCACTACAGAGTCTGTCTCTCTGGAGGCTTATAAACCAGATTAAAACAACCCTGAGTATAATTATCCTTCCCTTAGGACAAGGAGGGGGGGACTGTGTGACTTCTGGAAGCCCTCTTGAAACTATATATCTGCAATGCAATGGATAAGTGAAAATTTATTAATACCAATGTGAATAAATGGAGGAAAAACCCTTTATCTTCTGTTTCCTGACTTTGGGTAAATTCACTCCACCTTTTGGGACATGTGAATGCCTTAATAAGAGCTCGGAAATACTAAGAAACGTGATGCTGCGCAAAGAATTAAAAGAAAAGAAAGTCCAAGACATTTCATTACTGCTGCTCACTCTTCCATGACTTAATTATTTCTTCAGGGTAACTTGACTGGCCAGGACCAGGCCCTGAGCAAGGGGGGAGTCCCTGGGGGGGTCCTGGCAGCCCACTCCCACCCAACCTTCTCCCCGCCGTCAGGCCCCGCGGCTGCCCCTCGGCAGGGATGTCCTGGTACCCGCCGCCAACACCTGGCCAGGTGTTGGACCACTGGTCAAGGTTTATTGCTTGCTTGGTCGCTGTCCCCTCGCGCCGCCTGTTTTCTAACCCCTGGTGCGTTAAGATTTAAGCCTTGCAGGCGGTCTACGTAATTCTCCAAACCAACATTTTGGAGAATTACCTACACTCTCCGTAGTGGCCTGTGCTGACAAATTGCTGAACAGGCCAGCGGGATGAGCACTGCAGAACTGCTACAGCATCGTGTGCAAGCAAGATAATAGAGCCCGTGTTTATCTCGCCGAGTTGAAATATTTACAGTGGAAGTTTGAACAGCTGCAGTACTTTGTTCAGTCACCAGCGCCGAAGTCTTACATAAATCTTACTGAATCAAAGAAATATTGGCAAATGTTTGCATTTTTAGTTAATGGACAAAGCGGGGGGGGCAGTGGAATGGAAATGATGCTATGGCACATGCTGTAAGGATTCTGGGTGGCACCACTCATGGGTATAATGGCAAGGCACCAACATAGAGAAATGTAGACATGATCAGCAAAGAAAAATTAATAGTAGTATAACTACACAGTGAAATATTTCTTCTTATTTCCCACTGAAAACTGATTTTAGGTTATGTGGAAATAGATATGTATCTCTTCGAACACAGAAGGAGAGACAAAGAGAAATAAAGAAATAAAATGCAAAGACAAAATGTCCAGCCCTAGTATATTTACATGCGTAATAATAAGCTATACAAACTCATTAGAACTAATTATTTGGGGGAAAAAACAAAGACCTGATTTGGAACGCGATGCAGAATTTGAGAATTCCCTGAATAGGAGAAAAAAATAGAATATTTTGCTTGAAAATACATTTCAGAAAAAAGATTTAATTCGTCTACATTTCCTTTTGTGACAGGGAGCTCAGAAGGCCAGAAAGCCTTTGCTGTTTTCCAGATCTTTGATGAAGAGCTTAGAAAGCCTGAAAGCAGCCACGTCCTGCCTCAGAGCTCTGATCTTAGACCCTAAGCTCTAACTGTAATTATATGCATATAAGCACCTTTAAACAGAAAGTGCCAGGGAATGTTCTGTAGCCTTGAGTCTACAGCGACATACGCTGACTGCATTCACACTACCTAACTCTTGTCTCTGGACTTCCCCTGGGACACAAGTGGTGACCCAAGATAACAGGGGTTTTTTAATTTTTAAATTTCTTACTGAATGAAATAATGCAAGCAGTACTGCAGCCCACCAGAGCGGAGTAGGTCTGGTTTTTTTTACAGCATTAATCGGAATGTCTGCATTGCATGCCTTGGGGCATTCAAAAGAGTATGTTTGAATCTGCAAAATATATTATGGAGTAGCGATGGAGCACCACACAAATTGGAGAGCAATAAACATATTAAAACTTGTCCATACCACCCATTGTATTGGTCCCTGGAATGTACATCTCTCAAACCATCTCTGGACATTGCCTCCAAAGGTTTTGGCTGCTGTGGGCTGAAACAGTAGCGGAGAGCGTGCTCAAGGAATAAACTCATTGGCACTATGGGTATCATGCTTGAGCTGTCCGTTCAGGGGGAGGACGGGGCTTGCACTACAGACGTAGACCCACGTAGCTGTATCCACGGGTCTGTTGGAAGCTTCATCAAACTGACATGTTTCACTGAAATGTTTTGCCCTTCATAAGCCCAACTTTCCAACGTACCTTTTTGACGTCTGTTAAAATGCTCCTTGTTTGCTAGAAAGAGGAGCTTGGTGCTATACAGAGCAAAATATTTTCTCCAGGAAAACCAGAATGCACGATGGCTAAACAAATGGAGTGAACTGGAGCTGCTGCTACGGCTTCCTCATAGAGAAGCTAGGCAGTGACACAGATGGCCGATAGTACATAGGTTTACAGCTAACTTATTTCCTAGTTGGAGCCTGATAGTCACGTTCATGCTGAGCATTGTCTTATTTATATATAGTCCCATGCAGGTAGTGAACCAAATTATCTGCTGTCATAACTTCACTGATGACAGTGACCTTAGGAATATGTGATGGGACTAAATCACTTCACTAGGAATATGTGCACTATTACAGACAAAAAATTGTCTTTAATATAGAGCTAAAGGACTCACAGCTAGTAATAGGAAGAGGAGTCAAGGGCCGGGTTTGTATATATGTCCTGAACCTCATCTCCAAAATTTTTCTTCCAGACAAAATATGAAGGTCCCGTAGCTGGAACGCTGGCAAACTAGCTCAGCATACAGGAAAAACAGGAGGCATAGAAAGTCACTGCTGATGTACTTTTGCACTTGCAAAAAATAAACTGAATATTGATCAAAATGGGCTGGAAGGAAGGGTGAGCTTCATGTGGGGAAAGAAAGAGAGAAAGCTGTAGGACTGCCTGATCTTGCAGTAATCATGCACCTGAAGCTGCTGAAGAGGCCTTTTTGAAAAAAAAAAAAAAAAAAAAAAAAAAAAAGAGAGGGGGAAAAAAAAAATTCGGAGAAGTGCTGAAGGTCTTCCAGCCACATGAATGCAAGGGATAGAAATTAAATGAAAGAAGTAGTACCAGAGACAGTTTTGAGTATGCTGCTCTGTTTTATTTCCCATTTGGGAGAGAGTTAATTTAGAAAATCTTAATCCCTTATATTGCTGGAAACATAACAAAAAGGGGTAGTTGATCACAAAGGCAGAACATAGCTTCATCCTTGAAACCTTCATGCTGTCTACTCTTGCCTACATTCAGTAGCAGAATTAGAAGTGGATGAAAAAGAGTTTATTACTTTTCTTTAATCTGTCAGCACATTTTTAACTGTATTGTTTTTTGCTGCCTGTCTTGGGAATGTAGGACTGGAAGTATCTATGGAGAGCAACTGTGTAATAAACGTTTAATCCATAAGGCTCCACAGAACCTTACTTCCACACTGCAGGCCAGTAAGAAGCTAAAGCAACCTTATGACCTCATTCCTGAGATGTTTCTTTTTTCCGCGGTTTTAAAGTGCAGTAAGAGAGACTGGACGTGTTTGCAGTTTCTCCCATCGGTCTGTCAGATCAGCATAAGCTGTACATGGAGTGATGGAAGGGAAGAGGGAAAGAAAGGCAGCTTTTATGGATAACAGAGCCAACCTCTTTCTCTTCAGGAGCCCCAACTGTCAGCTGAGTCCAAGCCTATAAGCACAAGCAAACACACCTAATACCTGCATAATTCTACTTCATAACAACCAGGTCTGATGCACTTAGAAGGACAGACCTTCAACAACTAAAGGCAAAGCATAGATTGATTCTGACCAAAACAGAAGTAATAATGACCACAGCAATAACGCTGATGATGAATGATGAGCTAGCAATAACAACAATAATAATAATACATCCCTACATTGTGGGCGTATTGGACTCACAAAGCTGCCAGTTCTCCTGTGGTCCAGGTCAGATCTTCACTCTTTTTCACATGCAGATTGAAAGCATGGAACAAAGGATAAGAAAGTGATATAAGCAAGAGGACAATACTACTGTTCATTCTGGAGTAAGACCCGATTGTACATGTGAATAGAAACATAAGCGTGATCTAGCCTAGTGTTTTGGAAAGATGTGAGATCTCCCAAAATTTCTCCAGTTGTATCTCTTTTAATCCAAGTGGATGACCTGCTACATTTCTTTTCATGAGAATGATAACAGCAAAATTTAAAGAATATCCTGAATTCCCTGTACTATTTATTATTTTTAGCTTGGGATAGAGTGAAAGACAGTTAATGAAAAACTTAACAGTTCCAAACTGTAAAAGCTACACAGTATAATTACCCCTCCCTCTCCTCTATTTCAGCCTAATGCTTTAAACCCTGTTTACATTCAAATACACATAAAAATCTGCCTCTTCAGCCAGGCAAGTAATGGAAACCTTTTTTTTATTCTGTTGTATATGATCCTAGCTTTAATTTTTCTCTAAAGGAGAAGTCATTAAAAAAAAAAAGAAAAAAAGCTTTTATTTTAGTGGACTTTAATCAAGGTAATGAATTTGATTTTTACTTTCATTATGCTAGCAGAGATATCACCTTGAGATGTGACTCATCATTGCAGGCCAATGTATTGCACATATGATAAACAAAAGTATCCATAGATATACCATAGAAAATACACTACTTTGGTTTTTTGGTGTGCAGTGTCAATTTCCTTACCAAGGAAATTTCCTTGAAACCAGTTAATGCATATATACATAACATATATCTACATGTGTATATGTGTGTGTGTTGGTATGTGTGTGGTTTTGAGTGTGAGTGTAGAAATACATGGAATTGATACATAGAACTCTCTCTTTGTCATGACTATGTAATTGTTGGCCTTTTAAAAAGTAATTTTCTAATATCTTTACCAAAGATAAATAGATTTGAAATTTTAAAAGTTTGGTTTGTTTTTTTTTAAAATGTGTCTATAAATTAGAGAATGGAAGTTATTCCTGTTTGAAAAATAACATCTAGATTAGCATTTTTCGTTCTTCTAATATTTTAGATCATTATTTCATACTCTTATTCTTGACATGCACTTTCAGAAACTTTTTCTTCCTTTACTTTCCAGGTTTTGTAGGCCAGTGTTAAACATGATTTTTATATTTGTTCTCACAAGGAGAATGCATAACAACAATACAGTTAATTGTATTAATGTTATCAATGCTTTACTTATGGTCTCAACAATCTTTTTAAGACCTGGTACCATAAAGTCCATGGCCATTGATCAATGTTTTCAAGCAAAAATGTGTCTCATAACTACAATTTCCTTCAAATTCATGCTATTTATTTAAACAGTGCATTTACCTGGGTATTTTATAACTATTATGCTAGCTGGCTAGAAACCAACAAAAACTGAGAAATGGTAGCTGAGTAACAGCAAAACTTTACTTAGCTGTGTGTATTTGTTTAAAAAAATCTTTTCAAATTGTGTTACCTTCATGGAACATCTTATTCTTTTTAATTCTCTCATCCTTATTTTTTTATCATGTATTTGAAATACAGTGGTACAAGGAGAAAGTTAAGCAGCACTTTGTAGTTAATCAAAAAGTGATTCCAAGTTGCTCTAAAGGTCATTATATATATCTAAATACAAATATTTTTCTGTGCTAGTGCATAATTTTGTTAAATTGAAACAGGTGAAAAATTGGATATGTGTAGTAGGATTTTAGTGCAATTTTAATAGAATTATCTTACCACAAGAATCAACTTTCAAGCTCAAAATATCTTCTTCATGCAAAATGAATAGAATGCTATGCTTTGTATTTCTTCAAAGTACTTCAGAAGTTTTCCCCTTAGAGCAAACATATTTCACACTTACTATTTTTTTTTAATACAGATTTAAAAGCACAGAACTTTGTTAATTGCACCCCAATTCTTTATATTATGTATTATTGTCATCATCACTGCTCTGAAAGTTATCTTCATGGTGAGAAAGTCTGAAAAGACTGCAAATGAAAGCCTGGCGGGAGTTGTTCTTTTGGTTTAGGGGTGTTGTAATTTTTTTTTTTTTTAAGGAAAAAACCATCCACGTGTCTTGCCTCAAACAGCTGCTTCTTTTTTTCCAAGGTTAAAAAAGGATGAAGCTAGCACACTGGCCCATCTGCATGTAGGATAACTTATCAAAGTTAATAAAAAGCCTCATGCAGTTTCCCGACACTCTGCAATCATTATCAACTCCATTTACATTTCCCATCAGAGATGCACCCAAATGTGTGGAATTGGCAATCGTTTTTCAGAAATCTTTAAAAGTGAGATAGCCGTGTTCCATTTATAAAATGAACTTTGAAAGGCTGGCCCTGGATTATGTTTTGCATAATCAGCCTAATGGATTAAGAAGCTCATTTACAATATAAAGAACCTAAAACGTCTCTGATAAAACCTTGATTACAGTTACAGTCTGTGAAAGAGATGACATGTGTTTCTGCCTGAGTCTAAACCTATGATTTGGGCCCAGTGGGTAAAGGAAGATGTTGTTAGTTCTAAGACAAGTTATAATAAAATGTGAGGTTGCTTTCAGGTTCTGTAATGCATTGGCTCACAGATTGGAGCTTCTTCTAGAAAAAAATAAAAAAGAAGCATTGGTCTGTTTGCTTCATTTACCGCTTATCCCTCTAAAGCATTGATTTTCTACTGCTTCCCATTTGTTTGTGTTGGAAAGTGAAAGTGCAGTGTAGACACAGTATTCACTTATATGAAACAATGAACTACTCTGAAATGTCCAAATAATACGCAGGGGAACTTGAGAACCTCTAATTACTTCTAATTATCTAAAGCCTAGTGAAATAAAGATACCTTGATAGATAAGGAAATACGAAGTGCTTCATTTTCTTTATACAGTGTTCTTATGGAACAAAAAATTTTATTAAACTTGAAGCATTGTTTTCTGTTGGCATAATTCTGCTAACTTCAAATATTACCTTGAGCTTTGGACTTTTATTAACACAAAGTCTCAAAGGGCAATTGTTTTAAAGCATTTGGTATTCACCTTGTTTGTCTTTTTTTAAAACAATTTGCTGTAAATTGCCATACATATCCACAATGCTGGGTCTGGGTTTTCTCTGGAGGTTTCCAATACCAAGCTCCAATGAACACCAAGCTCAGCTTAAGGGTAAACTTTGGAATGAAATTCTTGGGAAAATTCTGCTACTCACATATCAATGTTAATTTGTATTTTAAAATGGTGCTACTAATTTTTAACGTCTCTTCTTTACTCAGCTCAAAACATAGTCTTAAGGAACTCTGGAAGAACAGAAAAAGGGATATCACATTTTCATTTAATTTGTTGAGAAATAAACAAGTGCGACTTTTTGTCCTTTTGAAAAATTCCAGCTACTTGAAATGTTTGGGTTTTTTTTCAATAAAACTGAAAGCTTTATTTCTTAACTTATTAATTATCAAGAATAACTATCAGGAATTTTTCTTTGAAAAGCTATGTTAGCCTCACCTCCCCAAAAGATGTTGTATTATGAAAAGTTTGAAATCAGCCATTTAAATTTAATATAAGGCTTGGGGTGATTTTTCTTTTAGCCAGTGGTTCCTTCCCAGAAGTTTCCATTTAAATCAAATGCAAGGGATTTTTTAGTTGTTTTTTTTGGTCAAAAAGAAAACACATGTAAGTCTGATGAACAAATTCTGATTGCTTATCTTCTTCAGTGATAGAGGTTTTATTTGTTGTCTAACCCTTAGACTAAATAACTATCTACCACCATATTACAGCCTGTGAGATCACAGGACTTCTTCAGGCTAGACAGTCAAAACACTAGACCAAGAGATGGGGTATGCACTTTATTTACCTGAATCCAGTCTTTCCTACACACATTATTGCCCAAACGTCTCCCAAACTCATGATATACTAGTTATACAAAACCTTTACAGCTTGGAAGCCAAATGTTTCCTTAAAAAATTGCAAAAGCATGTATGGAAGAGAAAAGACCCAGAGAGAGCAGGGTACACTGCCTCTGTGATAGAGAATTCCTCAAAAGGAATAAAGCGCTGTCCTGCAGGTGTTACCCTGAAACACTGTAAGGGCCCTCCAAGGTGCTAGTGCTGCAAGAATGAGATAGTGTGTAGTCATTTAGGGAACATGGGTATTTCACAAGTTAGCAATAGTCTCTGCATCGTTTATACTAAGAACTGATGGTGGTTGTTGCTTCTTGGACTTTGCTTTTCTCTCCTCCAGAGAGAGAAGCCATAGTGGGAATGGCTGTCAAGGTCTGGTAGCTAAGAAAGAAGGATGATGGTGTCCTGTTGCGCACCATGGCAGTTGGCAAAAAGCAAGACTTAGCCTCTCTGGTGCATCCATTGAAGCAGCAGATGAGCAGCTGCATAAGAGAAGGGAGATCTAATCAATGTGTCCATTTTTAATGACCTCTAGAGGAAAAATGGGAAGTAGTTGGAAAGATGATGTTCCCTACTTCTGATCATAACTGTCTTGATCTGAATCCAACGTTTCAGCTGAAAAAATCCAAGTCTTAGCTCAGAAAGCACATTTACAATTGATAATAAAATCTACACTTTTTGAGCACAGCTAGCCTTGAGGCCACCGTTTATCAACTGGATGTCAGCTGGAGGCCTCCATCCCAAAGGCTGAACACCACTGCACTGTAATCCTACCTAGTCTTCACATCACACCACACTTTCACACACACCGTGTGAACTTGCCACATGTTTGACCTGTAAAAACTGTTCAGAGGAACAACATTAGCTTGGGAGCATGTTTGTGACCCTCTGCCAAGGGCCACATTGAATAAACCTGATATTCAGGTCAATCCTGACCCCATTTTGGATAGCAAATGATCCAAAAAAGCCAGAGCGATTTCAGTGATTGATATATCTTAGAACACAGATATGAGAAGATCTGCAAGACTCCATAAAGATTTGTTCTTGATGATGAAAATGAGAGGTGACAATAGTGCTCCTGCACTTGTTCATTTTGAAGTAGTTCTCTCTGAGTCTGTTGAAACAGCAGAGATTTACATCTGGAAGCAATGTTTTGTAACTATATATTTTTCAAATTACGGAAGTGATGTGTATATAATTTTTTTACGTTTCCACTGAAGTGTCAGAAGATTGTGATTCACACAATGTTCCGCTGTTATTTGGTGTGCAACTGTGGTGCAGGAACAGCGTCTACTGTTTTATGCATTGCTGGAGCAAATTTATTAC
Organism: Harpia harpyja; assembly: GCF_026419915.1. Classification (NCBI taxonomy): domain Eukaryota; kingdom Metazoa; phylum Chordata; class Aves; order Accipitriformes; family Accipitridae; genus Harpia; species Harpia harpyja. The sequence goes on along the minus strand of NC_068944.1, from coordinate 1,962,709 downwards.
GCTTATGAGTTTATAAACTAGGTAAGCCAGCTTCATTGTCTTGGATCATCATTAAAGACCTAATGCAGAGTAAAATTTAGCCTTCAAAACTCCGAGCTTAGAGGGCAGAAACCACCTACAAAGCACAATGAAGTCTACTCAGGAAACGCAAACATTGAGCATGTGAGATGTACATCTCCTTTTGTAACACCAGGAAATGCACAAACCACGATACTCTCCAAAGCCAGGTAATTAAATCCGTCTCTGCTCTAACATGATCTGAGATGCCCAAGGGAATCCTATAATTGTTAGTCACTACATAAACATCAAACTTGAAGGATAATTGCAGTAACATATCAGACATCGTCAGGTATCCATTACTGTGACATGCTGTTTGCATTACCTCTATTGATTTATCAGTTTTATCATAAGCTTTTTTGCATTGCAAGCACAGCACAAAATAATACAACCTCTGGCTTTAACGAGGGACTGTCATCATATTTTATGCCTCTTTCTTCATAATCCAGAGCAAAAAAGTTTTAAATCTGCGTTTTTATATTCCATACAGAAAAAGCAACTGAAAATTGCACCTGATGAAAACATGAGCCAAACAAATAGCTGGAGGAAATGTGTGCTTCTGCATCTCACTTCATACGCTGGCACACCTTCACGCCCTAGCTTGTCTCAGCAAAGCTAAAGGAAATCTGATTATGCCAATAGGGTCATCTTGAGAGACAAAGATGGAACAACCCTTGGGATATCTCTTAGGTATAGAGGAAATGATAGCTTGAACAGTTTTACTGTCAGCTCTGTGACTGATGAGTGACATAATACAGATCTGGAAAAGATTTTTGCTTTACTTTTTTGAAATGAGAAAATGCAATGTACTTGACTTTACACCTGCGACTTTACGTCTTCCTTAATCTTAGGGAAACAGGTATCTAATTGTTTCAACCTTTGAAGAAGGGCTATTTTGCAATGTAGTCTTACTTGGATTTAAGGTTTCTGCAAGTCATTTTTGGTAATGTCTGCACTACCAGCAAGTTTCTCTTGTTATTTCGATCATCAAACCTCTTATGTGTAATAATACTGGTTATAGCCCTACTACAGGTCACTTTGTTGTTTCTGTAACTGTCCGTACATTACAAAGACAACAAAACCAAACCAAACCAAACCCAAACCACCACCACCCTTCATGGTAAAATTTCAAATCTATTCTGACACAACTACTCAATTTCTATTAAAAAATTATTTCCCATTAAGACATTTACTCTTGGCTTACACATTACTTTTTCTGAGCATTTAGTGGTGAATCCATTAATTCACTTATGAATTCAAATGAATTAAAGCAGGCTTCTTTAGGATTTTCAGCATGTGTGTCAGTCAATTCTTCACCTCAAAGGATTTTAAGAGTAAATTATGCAGGCAATTACATCTTTCCATTAAATTAATTAAAATATTTAAAATAGGCTATATTTTAAATGGTTATTAAGAACATACTTTAATCTCAATTGTTGTATCTAATGGTTATAATTATGTAGGATTTATAGGGTTTTGTCAACAAATTAGAGAACTCTTCAGGGACATGTTAAGACATTGCAGTTACCATAATCATTCAGCCCTTCTTATGTACATTTAATTGCTTATGGTGGTTTCTCGGATTCTGACAATCCTGTTAGAAGGAGTAAGTTAGCCCAGCACCTCATAAAGTCTAGATCTCAATAATACAGCTTCATAAAAAATGTTAGCAAGCACAGCTCTAAACCAGCAGCAAATGTGCTAGATGTTTTCTGTTAAAATTCCTGTTAGTGCAAAAGTGTGTTTTCTACAAAATTTAAAATGAGCAAGTGCAGCAACAGCCTGGGAGCATGTCACCTGCTTCAGAAAGTGTAAGCAAGAAATTCAGTAGCTCCTTACCGGCTTCCTAGAAAGAACAGGAGAAATAGCAATTTATTTAATTTGTTGAAACCTGATGCCATTTAGGTGGAGTTGAACTATACATTCTGAGTATAATAATTTATAGCCCAGCATAACATGCATTTTCTGCTACATAAAAAAAATCCACAAAGAAACCCAAAGCAAAACCAAAACCACAACGAATTGAAAGCAAGCATGGAAAAAACCAAGCTGGTGTTAAGGCAGTACTGAGTAAAATTTAAAAAAAATTTGCTCATACCTGACCGTTATCTTTGCATCTTAATGTGAGGAAGGTCTTCTTTCTTTCTGCTTTTCATTTGTTATTAAATAAAACATAAACTGCTTAATCACATCAAATTAGTTATATCTGGGATCTTTTAGGATAAAATGGAGCTCAGATGGCTTCTATATGACATCAGCTGGCATCTATTTTCAATCCTTATTCTTCCTAACCCTAAATTAGGGTAGTTTTTAAAATCTGGAAGATATATATGCCTTCAGTTTTTATGGGAAAGCAGTGAACCTCCTTGCCCCAAGCCTAAAAGTAGAAATACATATTAAATCATACACTCATTTCTCTCCCTTCTTCTTCAGTTCAGAACATTAAGCAGCAGATTCAGCAAAGAACTAGTGGGCTCAGTATTTTCTAATCTAATGAGTAGGCACTTTCTTTCAGCGACCAGACACTCTCAGGGAGTGCGTTGCCTTCTGTTTTACAGCCGACCTGGTACAGATTAGACAGTCACAAGGAGTTGATTCTTGCTGACTACAGTCAGTATTGCAGCTAGTCACAATGTGAAATAGTCACTGATTCCCCTCCAAGTTGGATAATGAGAGAGTGAGTTTTATTCCAGTGAACTTTGCCCTTCTGTATTCTATCTGAACTGATAGAAATTGAAGGCTGTAGAAGTTCAATTCATACTGATGGGTTCTTTGCAAATTTTTTTTTTCCTTTTCTTTTAATACACGTGTTCAACCTGATGGAGCTTCAGTAGAGATGTTCTACCAAATGTCTGCAGTTGCTCAGTTAAGGGTTTTTGCTGTGTGTTTCCCTGAAGGCTCCCAGTAGACACTTTCTGAGAGGTAGAGATAGCACTTTTCACGATGGAAAGTGCAGCAACTGAATTTCATTTGCAGGAGAGTTTTTCAGCAGAGTGGCTAGCATCTTCAGTCAGATTCACAGCACAGGCAAAAGCAACTTCCCATCTCCACCCTTATGGGTTCTATTAGGTCTAGTTTCTTCACAGCAGTCACAGAGTGAATTGTTACTGATACATCTCTCTTCAGCTAAATTTCCCAATGTCCAAAGGCCCTTTTATTCTGTTCACTCTGGAATACTTGTCTAACTTCTTTATTATCCCATTAAAATAATTTTCCAACAGCCAGAAGCCAAAAGCCAGTCCAGAACCCTCATTACTGCATTCCTGCGATTATTGCTTTTCATGGTCTCAACAGTGGAACACATTTTCGTCATCTGCATGATCGAACAGCTTTGCTGAGCTCCTTCTTTTATTACTGGCCTCCGTACAAGGACTCACACACACACACATACACGCACAGGGATAAGTGCATACACACTCATGTTTCCTTCCCTCACTTTTTGATTGAAATCTTTTTCTAATAGATAGTGTGAAGAAATCAATTCCACACTCCTATCAAATCTGAGCAGCCGTGCAGCAATTTCTGACAAGTTTCCATCTTCTCTCTGTCATGTTAATTGCACTGTCATTCATTTCATGGCTTCCATTGCATGTTGTGACTTATATTTTCTTCTTTTGGTTTGTGACCCTTGGTTTTCTATTATGTATAGCTCTGAAGTAATTTTCCATATCTGTCCATAGTGAGAATCTGCTAAAGAGAAGGTTGTGCAAAGGGAGTTGTATCAGTTGGACTTCTTTTTATTTCTGCCTTATTTTCCTAGTGGTGAGTTAATTGTCTGTTTAGGTGTTTTATTAATATTTTGAATGTTGTGCAGCTTTGAAGTCGGAACTGTCAGGTTTTTGCAGCATTACAGAATATGTGAGTTGACATTTGAAGAGTTTTTATATTGGTAACATGGATCACAAAACTATATCTCCTGTGAATCATAATTTTAGCAGTATCGCTAAATATTTAAAAGTTAATACTTTTTTTTTGTTTCATTTCTTTCTTTTTTTTTTTATTTAAGGAGGGAAAGGTAGGAAGAATTTAAATTTGTCTATAGATAGGAAAACAAATCTTACCATGTAAAAAATACCCCAGTAATCCCAGTTTGCCATCAACAACCAGGAAAGAAGCTTTTTCACCAGCCTATGTGTAAACACGTATTTTTAAGTTTTAAACACAAGGGGGAATATTTCATAAGTTTTGAGCACGTGATACTAGGAATCTCTAATACAGCTCCCAACAATTAACTCCAATTTTCTTACCGTTGTACCTAAAGTCAGAGCCTGTCAATGTAGTAAGTACATACTATTCTTAGTGGGTAACCCTTCACTTCTCTATTTGTTCATTACTTTCAGAGAGTAGGTCTACAACAAATATCAGGTCACAGAAAAAATCTGAGGATAGAAGCTCACTTCTAAATTAACATCTTGGTGTTGCAGTCTGCGCTCTGCATTCACCTCCATGTATCACATGAGCCCTTTGCACTGGTTTAATTTTATACCAGAGGTGAAGACAAATTGACAGAGCTCACATTTTGACTTTCTCAGATGAATTAACAATTCTTCGGCATCGTGATCCTTAGCCATTTATTAAGAGAATGTCTCATATGAGTCACAATAACGACATTAGACATTTTTAGATTAAAATATGCTGTGAAAGTGCCCATCTATTTTTTTTCCTTCAGAGGCAGAAGGAAACGTTCCATGTGCTTGCCTGAGGTTGCCTGGTCAAATACAGTTAACTGTTCAGTGGCAGCTTTCTTGTGTGACTTAAGACAAGTCACATATATTACCCTATTAGTAAAAAAGGTGTAGTTTTCTGGATTTTGAGAAGAGTTATAGGCTAAATCTGTTAAAGAAGGCAAGGCATTGAGTTACTGTGATAATTAAGACCATATAAATACAGAAGTGTATAATTTCCTTTTCCCTTCTAAAAGCTTAGAGCGTATCCAAAATCCCCTATAAGACTACATAAGGCTAGTAGACACTTAAAACAAACTTAAACACTTACCGTACTGAATTAGAACTTTTAATAAATAAAGATTATAAAAATAATAAAGCCTCAGTATTCAGAAAAAGTAAAATTTCAAATTTTACATTTCAGATTTCAGAAAAGTATGATCCAAATAGCACTCTGTTTAGAATTAGCAGGCATCCTTAACTGACAAAACTTTTTTGTTATTCGCATGTGGTCATATAATCACATTTGCAGTCTATGCCTGGCACATCATAATGAATTTTCTTCCTGAGTTATTGACCAAGTCAGCTGAGAACTGAGATTTCAGCTCATGAGACCTGAAATGACTGCGGCATGTCAGCAGGTGGCTTGAACTTCACATTGTGTCTGCTCAGAAATCAACCTGAGTCAGTCTTTGCTGTGGTCTTAGATCAAGGAAAGGCAGCAAAACCTGAGAGACTGGTGAGTAATGCAAACTGGGTAATTGACATAACTGTCATGTAGCCCCTGTCAGGTTCCTGCTACAGTGCTTTGAAGCTATAATGCTTTACCCATTCTTTGTTTGCAGCAAATGAAGTAAAAGTCTTAAATGGATTTACGGGAGCTTCTGAAGTTTGTTCTTTCTTGTCTATTTTTCCTTACAGTTTATTGACAGAAGCACCTAGGAATAGCTGTGCCAGGTCAGTTAAAAACCACCATCTAGTCTAGCCTGTAGATGCTGATGGTCAATAATGAATATGCAGGAGAAAGCACAAAGTCAAGGGAGCTGTGCTATGAGAAAATTTCAGAGCCTCCTTGTTCTTTTGCACCTGTGGAATCACTTTACTCCTCTCAATAGCTGTGAAACACTATTGCAGTAAAATCCTTTACCCTACAAGCTTTTTTTTTTTAATATTTGCTTTTCATAGGTATAAATGACCACAAAAGGAATCATCCGTATCTTTCAGCAGAAATGGGTGGGACTATGCATTTCTTCTTCATGTGCTAACAAGTTTGTCACATTTGCTATTTCTTGTTTCACAATGACTGTAACCACAATCTTAAAAACTTAAAACAAGATGAACTGTGTCTTTCCCTCCTTAGAAGAGAGCATGTAAATATACCTTTAAGTAGTTTGGGACAGGAGCTGGTTCATCTGAAGGCTAAACAGGACAACTAAAAGTGAATACTCAGGCTTTAGTTATTTTACAACAAATAGCTGTCTTACGAATGTCCCATTCTTAACCATTAAAGCCTTTGCCTTATTGTTAAGCATTTGGCAAGCTTTCAGTCATATATCATTAATAAAAAGTTACTTTTTAGTTTAAATCATACTTCTGAAAATTTTCAACTAACTATGCCAGAGAGGTGCAGAAGGAATTAATCTCGCTAGAGAATTTGAACCTTCTGTTTTGCACAGTATTGCAAGACTTCAGCCGTAACAACATTGGAATTATCCCTCTCTCTCAAAAATCTCTGATTTTTAATTTCTTTTGCAAGGAGATTAAACTAAGCAATTGAAGTCCTTCCTGAGATATCTGGTGTACTTATAGTTTTTATTCAGTGGGAATATCACAGCACAGGAAACTGTCCATAATACTCTATATAGGTTAATACTCTGCTAAAAAATGCATAGGGCAGGTCTCCCTCTCCTGACTATTTCTCAGAATGGTCTCTAATGAGGATGTCCCCAAATCTAATTAAAGAATCTGAGTAGATCAAGGTTTAGATATAAGAAATTTCTTTAACTTTAAACATCCTTCTGGTGTTTTGAAAGTCCTCGGGAGTTAACCTTCCAGAAATGTCACTGACCTCTGACACGAGGGCAGAATATTCATCTGCTTTAGAAAAAAAAAAAAAAAAATGGAAAACCAGCTCTCTATATTGACCTAGATAACTAAATCAGAGGAAAAAAACCAGGAGTACCGAATCAACAAAGTAGGTACTTCTGGATCTGGATATTTCTGTTCAGTGAGTTATCATTATGGCTTTCTAATATAGTATTTTCTTCCATATAAAATATAAAATGTCTCTAATTTCTGAAAGGGAAATTCTATTAAAATGAAGACTCGTATTAAAAAGAAACTGAAGAGACAACGAAAAAGGCAACATATTAGAAGATTGTTTGAAGACATGATATTAGAGGCTTAGGATGCTTGTATGAGAGTTATAAAAAAAATATAGCTTGAAAAGCTGCAATGCTACTCTGGTTGACAGTGTTCCCCACTGAATGCCTGTGAGAGTTACTGACAATGTTTGGAAGTAAGTGACACAAAAAGTGAGGTTAGAGTCCTCTTTGTGTATCTGGGTTTTCCTCCTACAAAACCTTACAGTGGCACAAAATGTTCCTCAAACACATGGCCTTCCAAATTATAATTAATACACAAGGCTGAGATTTAGGTTGACAATGACCTGATATGCTGAAAAAACTGTTCAGAGAAGCTGACTTATAATGAGAAAGATATCTCTACATTTATATCATTGTATGTGAGAATATTCTATGGTTTTCTTTTTTACCTTGATGAAGAACTATTGAATAATTTTAATTTAATTTATAGTGATATCTTCTGTAAGCAGATAATATATAATACATAGAGTATATTGTATATAAATGCAATTGTATAAAGCAAATTCACCAAACCATAACTCTGTCTTTGGACAGAAGCTTAATAAACTCAGCAAGAACCACTTACAAGACTGAGACAATATTAAGATAGAGAGAATTGAGGAATAAATGGGAAAAGAGAAAGAAAATATATTTTTTTAAGTGGAATAGGAAAACAGTGCTAATTTTCTACTTGATTTACAAAAAAATGTTAAATACTATGGATTAAAACCAAATACTTTCTAGCAATTTAGTCACCAGCATCCTTGTGCTTCTATAATATTTCTAATATGAAATGCAAAATGGTAGTGAGAACAATCCCCGATAAGAATAAATATTGTCAACAATCTCTTCTTCATTGAACATAAATTTCTTAGAAATTTCTGAGCAATTATCCTCCTGAGAGACATCGTGTTACATGATGAGTTGCAAGTTTTCTACTAATGTCTGAAAGTCAAATGTCTGTGTTAGTCTGAACAGCTGATAAGTCTTCGTTAAGTAAACTTCAATTCTTCAGACAGGTTAATAACTTCCTCATCTCAAACATGTGAATTTATTGTCAAACTATTTAGCTCACTGTTAGTAAGTTTCAAACCAGAATGAAAGAAAAAAAAAAAAAATCCCATGAAATCATTTGTCCTGAAAGTGCCTTTTAGATGATAACACTTCATGAAAATAGAGTTTTTAGGTTAAAAAAAGATTAGCTGTAGCAGTATAAACTTCTATTTAAGCATTTTTTGAAAATGTAAAAACTTTTACCTCAGAGCTTTAGTGTCTATGAAGTAAGAATTTAAAACCAAGTTCATTTAACTCATATCTTCCCCCTTCAATGTGATGGCACTCAGTAATTTGCAAATTAAAATCAAGATTTAAGAGCAGACCCTAGTCATGACTGACCTGAATAGCAAAAAAAAAAAAAACCCCAAAAATCTATTTTTTCCCTCCTAGAATATACCTTGTCTAGACTACAGGAAAAGTATCCTATTCACAGTAAAAATGTTCATGCGAATGCTTCAGTTTGCGCTGAAGAAGCTCTTCTGGTTTACTTTCCAGTGGTCATATACATGGACAGAGATGTTATGTGTAGTTTCAAAATTTTCATCTTTATAATGCAGAATGTTAGATACACATGCTTAGATATATCTGTCAAGATCATAACCATTGTTATACCTATAATGCTGATCAGAAAATATTTGCCAGATTCCAGGAGGAAGAGCTGTACCCTGGCTACATCCCAGGTTCAGGCTAGGTCTAAAAGCACATACAAAATCCTATGTCCTCTGACTCCAACTGCCTCCCCTTCATACTTACACTTTAATTGCTGTAAGAAAGAGATAGAAGCCCATGAACTACAAAGCAATGCAGTATGCTTAAGAGGCTTCTCCAGACTGGTTATTCGGTGAAACAGAATTAGGGGGCTTTCAGGTACGATTGCATGTGTTAGCAGGTAAGTGCAAACAGCTGTGCTATAGAAACTACAGCCACTGTAGTGACTCCTTCAGTGGTCAGATTTTGATGTTTACTTTGGAATGACCTTGTTATATTTTGTTAGGTATTGTTCAGCTAGGTCTACATGTGGTTAAAGAGCATGTTATGAATAATTTACTTGATGTTGCTTTCCCTTGCCAGTCATTAGATTCAAAGTCTGTAGGTTCTGGAAGGTTTTTTTTCAGTTCATTAGGTAATTAGGTTGGATAGTTATAAAAGTCAGAGCAACATCAGCCTCTAGCAATGCTTGTCACATAAATGAGTCAATATAAATGTATTTTCTAAAACAAACACAATCTAACACAACCACAACATGGCATTATTCCCCAAATGCATGATGATCTCCAAAGTGAGTTTCTTCCCACCACGTTGAGCATTTTAAAGGAAATTAGCATACTTCTTTTTTTTTCCCCTCTAAAGTGCCGTTTTAGGGATGAGGGATGTGTTGATGTGTCAGTTATATGCAGATGGGTGGAAAGATTCACATAATCTTTGAAAAGGAAGGAAACATCTTTGCTCATAGAAATCAATTATCTTCTAATTCTGTATATTCAAACTTATTTTGTCTCTGATTTGCTTTCATATTTGTTTGCTTTCACATTTCATTTTCTTCTTTTTTGATTTACTTCCTATTTATTTTTGTTTATTTGTATCTTTGAGTTGATCCCTTCACTGCTTTCTAAATGTTGCAAATTGCATTTTCTATAGACAGCCAGTTTCCATCCTCCTTGTCTTTTCCATTACACCCTCTAAACTTTTCCAAGTAATTTAAATTAACTTCTTAGAATTAAGAATTAACTTTTCAAAAGAACTTTTAGAATGCTCTAATGTATTCTATAACTAATTCTAAAAGTAAATATAGAGAATTTTAGAATGTTTCAAATACATCATCAGCTGCAGATCAAATGTAGTTAGTCAGATCTGTTCAAATTGAAACTGTCACCTTGTACAGAGCTGCAGAGCTTCAGAAATGCAACATTTTGCTTTTTCATATGGAATTCCTCAGTTGTATACTTAGAAGTCAAAATGATGAAATCTTATGTTCTTGCCATGTCTTGTTGTACATATGGGGTTTTTTTGTCCTACTGTGAGTTTCTTTTTCTATAGCTCTTTCATCAGTTCTTCATTTTCATCTGCAAATATGTCCTGAATCGTTTGGTGATGCATTCTGATTTGTTTCTTCTCTAGCTAGTATTCATTTTTCTATGTATTATTATGCTCTCTAATGTTTTAAAAAAACCCCAAACAATGGTAAAAGAGATTATAGCGTAGTGTGAGCTTATGGCATGTGTAAAGACAGCTTAATTGTGACTATTGTTTCTGATTTGTACTATAGTAGTACCCAGCTGATATAATGATGCTAAGAGTTCAGGTGCAGATAAAACTTTGATAGAATTTGCTGGATTTCTGTGAGGTTTCATCTCCTCACTAGCCAGGAAGATGAATCAAATTCCTTCCTCAGTCTCAGCTGCCTTTGGAAGTGTTACACTTGTCAAGCTGCATTTCTATTTCCCAATCCTTGTTACAAGCATGTTCCTTATGCGTCTCTTCTTGTGTCTTCTGTGCTTCCATATGGCATGACCAAATCAAGTGCAAATTCAGCTCCGTCATGGTTCTTAGGGTCAGATTTATTTAGGTTCTCTGATTTGTAAGCACAGGAGTTCCAGTCTCACGAACTATTTATAGGTACATGTGAAAAACATTAGCATAATGACATGACTGCAAAACAAATATAGGAAAAATCTTGTGCAAGGTAAATGTCTAAGAAGGGGTCAGAAATTGTTGAGCTTTCTTCAGTAATCTAGCGCTCTGTTTTGTTCTGGATTTTGCTTATTTGCTTTTAAAATGACTAATGCCTTCAGTCCTTTTACTATTAAAAAGAATGTTGGAAGCACTTGACCTTTAAGCCTGAAATAAAAATATGCTTAAATATACTTCAAAGCTTACTGGAGCTAGGATGATTGCCACAAAAAGACTGATGCACTTACTTCACCCAGCTTGTAGTCCAAGACCCTGGTCCTCAAAAAGCCTACTCAGCTTTTGTCAAACCTGACATCTAATTTTTTTTTTTTGCTTTAAATACTCTCAAATGCCTCAAATTCTGCTTCTAGCCCTTCCCTGGAGTATCTGTGACCTCACAGTAGCAATATTTTATCTCAAGTTTCTGTAGTTCAATAGTTATGCCATTTGCTTAAAAAAACAGATTTCAGTTTTAATGCTTATCTCAGCTTATTTCAGTTATTTTTCTAATACTATTGACATTATAGGAGAGCTCTTTTACATTGCCTTATCCTAGATGCTAGTCTTATTAACCATATACTTACTTCAGTAGGAAGCCAATATTTCCCTTTTATTCTTTGCACAGAAAACCTTGTGCCATGAAGAAGGAATAAGAATGGTATGTTCTGGAGGTTGTTAGCCAGTACTCTCTGCTCTAAGGCAAAGGTTTGCATTTGTCCTCAAAGTGGTCGTAGGCTAAAAGGAACACCGTATTCAGTTACGGTCTTTTAAAAGAAAAGCTTGGCGCCTGCTTTGACTTTAAAAGAAAGCTTACATATGCAGCTCAAAATCAGGAAGGAGATGGGCACGCAGCCAGAGGAAAGTCTGTAGCCAGGCTTACGTTGGGTTTCAGGCACACACTGCTGTCCTCAGTTCTTCATTTCCCTTTACCTTGGGCTCCCTTCTCATTAAGCTGTCTGCTGTGACTCTGGCAGTTGTTTCTTAGTTGAGGTCCACGGGGCACTTTGCAGGATTCAGGACTTTGTCCTTCCTGGCGAGGTGAGACTGCTCAGTACAGCCCTTGAACTCCCAAATCAGGGTTCTTTGTCCCCTTGTGATTTCGTTGTATTTCTCAAAACTTCTGTGTGCGCTGTCAGCACTCATAAGTAGTATTAAGAATACTATGGACACATGATAAGTAGTATCTTGACCACGTTCACATGAATCTCTCAGGAGTACTACAGACCTCTGCCAGTTAGCAACAGTCCTGGTATACATTTATCCACCACCCATTTCTCTACTCTTATCCCCATTTCAACAATATCTTCTCTTAGTTATGTTTATATCTGGAGATTGTTCCTGTGCTCATATTGTTTCAATACCTTCCATTCTTGAAGAATAAATGGCACTGGACACTTTTAAGGAACATCCCTCTTCCCCCCCCATTGTGCATCTTACGATAGAAGCCTTGATGGACGGCCTTTAATGTACCTTGGAATCGGCTTACCAGCTGAGAGAGAGGAAAAGCTGGTGGCTCTAGATTTCTCTGAGATTGCTTCTCAATGAGAAGTTAAATACTCCTTTAACAGAGCGCCTGGTTGGAGTATATTATAGCAGTTTTCCTTGGGGTTTGGATATATTAATAAAGATGGAATTTCAAACTCTAATATTAAAAATGTCTACTCCTTCACATACGACTTTAAGATGCTTTTGAGACATTCAAATATAATTTCCATACTGATTTCATTAGCTGCTTTAATGCATTATAATGTTTGCTGCTTTTCGACTGTCACTCAGTGAGAATTTCACAATCCCAGGTTGGCAATTTTCTGCATATACTGGCATAGTGACTGGCTTGCACAGCTACAAGGTTGTGATTCATTCTGGTTTAGCATTCTGGTCCATGTTGGTAACCCAGATGTTTTTGTACCAAAGGCTGTTATACGTTCTGGGTTGAAGTTTAAAACCAGTCATTCTTTCAGCATGCATTGTCATGAGTGAGATCAACTGATGTCAGTATGAGATATATGTAACTTAATTCTGACCATATTTGAATATAGAAAACTAGAGGCACTAAAAATTAAGAAAGGTAAGCTTAAACGAATCATATTTTTCTCTTCTTTGCTTCAAAGACCACCAAAGGTCATATTTCACTTGCCAATTTTTACCTTTAATATTTTATTCATAGCTATATTCATATATATCTATATATATGGGGAATATGTATGGGAAAAATGTAGGCCATGGTTCTCACTGAGAGTACCCTTCCTTTAAGAATAATTAATCAAAAGGGCAAAAGTTCACAATGTTGTGCTACAGTGAGACAAATCTAATGCATAGCATACAGCAGCTGGGGCTCTAGGTAGGTGCCCATCCTGCACACAGAGTAAAATAGGGTTCTTCCCATCTATTAAGTCCTGACAAACTGGCTGACATAATAATTAAAAAACTGTTTCTACCTCAACTGCTTAAAGGCATCTGTGTGTTTGCATATTCAAAACACCTATTTGCATACACAATTATAATCACCGATTGCTTAAATTTTCATGTAATTACAGGTATGTCTTGGGCTTTGACCTTTGGAAATAACTGAGAACCAAACTCCACATATTTTTTTCTAGAGGTTACCCTGGATGTTCAAAAGGAAGTTGCTTTGAAGGCTTTTTTTTTTTTCTCTTTTTAATTGGGGGAGGGGTGTGTCAGTGCAAAAGAACCTTCTAAAAGAGATTTTGTTTTTCAGGAAAATCACATAGATTACTAACCATATAAGGGCTGTATTTTTTTATACAGAAATCCTATGAATAATATTCCTATTAAATAATCCTGTACTTTGCTTCTCTGTTCTTGCCTTCCTTTAATCTGGTGTTGAGAATTTCACTGGTTTTTCTGGAAGAGGCAAATGGAAGTATTTATCCACTCTAATGCAAGGTCCACTCTAGCAGAATTTTAGTTATATTTTTCTGCTTGATTTTCCTTTGCTGTGATGTGCTTCTGATATTGATTGAGCCATTTAGAAGCCAGAAATACTTCTGGAAAATTATTTTCCATCTACTTGTTCTAACATTTTAGCCTCATGTGCACAGGAAGAAATATCCACCATTGCAATATGAACAGGAGTCCATTCTCTTTGGGAGAAGACTTGCAAAATCCTACATGGCCCATAGAAAATGTTTTGTTCCTTTATCACACTTTGATGTTAGATAATGATTTATTCATGAGTTTATATAGCCCACTGTCATACCCTGAAGAGGTACTCAGGGTCTATTTATTCAGCATCTCACAACTACAGTAAGTATTGTTAACCAAGCTGCATTGCTTTCTGAATATTCATCATAAGGTACAGGATTTTATCCCTTAGTGTTATTAGCAGAAGGAAGAGTACCAAAGATTTATTATACAAGCATGGTTTATGGATTATCGAGGCTTATGAACACTTTGTGTTAAGTTTTATACTCACATAAAAAGGTCTAAATTCATCTAGTCCTATAGGTCTGACAATCTGAAGGTAAAACAAGGTGAATTTAACAAATAGATTGGAGAAATACAAAGTAAACTGTCTGAAATTTTTCTGATAAACTAAAAACAAACAAGAGAAAATCAAAAGAAAAGATCTCTCAGTATGATGCAATATATTTTCCTCTTGTCCATGTTTTGGAAGAGCCTATAATGTTATGAGTGACATGAAAGTGAATGCTGTAGGAGTACTGAGGAAAAGTAATGTAACATTAAAAGTAATGTAATATTATTATTTGATGTTGTCTGTAGGGGATCCCAGTGCTTTGACCCATTAAAAAGAAAGCAGAGATTTTGAAAAGTTGGATAGAAATTTTCAGATAACAGTTTAAAGCAAGAGTAAGTGAACAGGAAATGTTCCTTATTAACTATGCTGGATTGCTTTTTCTGAACAAATTCACAGTGTAATGGAAAAGTGGCAATACAAGACACGAGTTTTTCAAGAAATACTTTGAGCATTTGGTATGGAGTTCCGATTTTTTATTAGCTAACCTTAATGGGACCAGTTGATATACTTGATACTTTTATGAGCTCGTTAGCCTTCATCTTCTACTAATACTGAAGACGAGGAAGGATACTGGACAGTCTTTCAAAATCCCTAAATATGCTTCCCTAAGGGACAGAAGTATTTTACTAGATCACTTAATTTTAATTGACTGCATTGGTATTAGCATTTAACATCTGCATTAGCCTATTAGGTTTACACTAGTAACAAAAGTGTGAGATCTTTTGACCCTAAAGAGACTTGCATAAAGAGAAATCCTAAAGGTCATGAATTTTTCTTGTCAGGAAAAACGAAGCTCACAAAGGAGCCAGATTCAGAAGTGTGTGTTCTCTTATCTTTGAAAGTATATTGAAACATCTTTGAAATTGCAGGCCTGATTGATTGACAGATCCTCTTAATTTCAGAAGCAGATAAAGCAAGTCATGTCTAATACGCACGAGTCTTGAATCCAGTGTCACATTTGAATCCAAGGCAGAAAGCGTTTTTCAAGTGTGTTGAGTGGAGAAGACTCAAAAGAGCTTTGATGGAAGTTGAATCAGGCCCCTACTCATCTCAAGTGTTTCTGGGGCAGCAGTGTCATGTTCACCAAATAGGAGATAAGGTACAGTCTTCCCAACATGACATAACCAGAAGCAAAATAATGTAACATGCTTATTATAATTTCAGAAATTAAAGGGAGAAACTTTTCGTTTGTGAGTTTATGGTTAAAATTCCCATATATATATAATTACTACAGAGTTATTTAGGAAATACATCACTTCTTTTACTGCACTCTCTAAAAAAACCCCGGAGGTACTACTGGTAACAGATCATGACACTTGTATGAGGCTTGTGGACAAGATCTCACACACATATAATTCCAGAAAACATTAGCAAAGACTTTCATAGTCATTGTATGCAATGTAATACATCATACCTTTTACTGAAAATAGTAATATTGTTTTGTGAGGAAAATACTTACTACATTCTGGTTGCCCTTTAAAATGATTCAGCAGCTTTGGAAGAAGAGAGTTAGCTTTCAGTGATTCATTGTCTTTCTGATGGCAACCAGTAATCCTTTGTGGGTCAGCATTACACTGTGTATTACAATTAGACATCTTTGACTGTGGAGTATGATTCTTAAAAAAAAAAAACTCATGCAGAAATTCAGACTGTAATGTTTCACCTAAGGTCCAGATACAGGAAAATGGGTGCTTCAGATTTAACAACATGCTTAAAACAGAAGATATTTCTCAATGCTTTTCTTGAATACAATACTTTTCAAAATCAAGGCCTGATAAAACAGAAGAATCTATCGCAAAAGGCAGACTTTTAAAATAATTAAATGTCAGCTGAGAGCTATAGATATTAAAAATTACTATTTCTTTTTAATTTGTCTGGAGTTAGAAATAACTGTGTTGATAGTTCTTTAACTTTATTCCAAAGCACATAATGAGCAATTATATCACACATGATAGATTCAGCAGTGAAATATTATCAGTTAGCAGCTGGGTCTTTTACAAACATAACAGAGCATGAACATGAAAGGGACTAGAACTAACCATCTGCCGAAAAAGACTGCATTACCAATTTTAAAAAAAACAACCCCAAAACCAAAAAAACCAAACTTCAGAATGCAATTTATTTTACATCTCCATATTAATCTTCTGGGACATGCATGAGAAGCATATGTAGTAGGTGATGGATTATAAAAAAATTCTTAACTTGCATAATTATATTAAAAAAACCAGTTAGTTTTCATTTCATTACCGCTGTAGTCTTGATAAAATGTTTGCATGCTTTACATGCATACTGACGTAGATTGCTTGTTGACTTTAAAGAAAGTAACCCATATCAATTTGACAGCAGAATTTAACAGTCCAGGTACTACCCAATATTATTGAGAAGAGCTGTGAAAAAATACACTGGTCTAAGTCTAGGGCAGCCATTCCCTTTAGGTGGAACAAAAGATCCCATAGGGATCAGGAGAGATAAGAATCCCAGCTGCCATTTTGCCAGGCAGACAGCTATCATGAGGTTTCCAGTATGGACAAAAATTAAGATTGTAAAGATTAACCACCATACATTCTTTCTTTAAGAAAGCAGAGCCATGCTGAAGATGGTGAGATGAAATTTTACATTTGCCTAAATGTGACATCTTGTAAACTTTTAAGAAAGTGGTATTATTTAGTATTAAGAATATTATTCAATATAAGAGAAGCAGAATTGCCAAAGAAAGCATTGCTCTAGGGCAAGACTAAGGGGGAGACAAGTTTGGGCAGTACAATATCCTGTGAAGAGTAGCATTCAGTTTACAGTCCTGATGTTGAAAATCCTACCTACGCATACACGTCTCTTTTCTCAGTTTTATATTCAACGGCTGAAGACATCCTCATAATTGTCTCAGTTGATGAAAAGTGCCCTCTGTATATGTCTGAATCTGCTTATTGAAACCTTGCACGCGACCTTCATAAAGTCTTGAACTTAAAATCTCCCCTGATTTCAATTCTTGGTTTTAGCTTTGAGATTAAATTGTAGCTTGATGTATACTTAGCAAGGGCACCTGACATTTATGATAAATCGAGCCCCTAGTCTTTCCCAGGTCAGCTTGTAGAGAATGCATGACAATGAAAATGTCTCAGACTTAAATAACACATTTTAAAAGTCTAACTGAACATGAAAGTTCTCTTCTGAGGTCAGCACACTTGTATAGCACATGATATAGCACTTCCCACACTCTGTTCAAGTAAAACACGTGTAAATGATTCATAAAGCAGCATGTGATCTTTGATAGAATACAAGGCTTTAACTCCATAACAAAGCAGGTTTTTAAACATTATACAAAAATCTCACCTGCTTATTTAATTTGTGTTTGGTGTGATATAATCACTTTTCACAATGGCATTACCAGGATTAGAAATTTTCTTGAGGGCACATTCAGAAATGACATAAAGAGGAGTTTCCAGGTCTACAAGATTACTGGAAGAAGGACTTGTTAAATTATAGGCCCAAATGCTCACACTATTCAGTGCCTTCATATTTGCATATCAAACTAGAAACAGCTGGAACTAATTTGCAAGGATATTGAGCACCCATAATTCCGGTTACAGTCAGACTGCTAGTGGCTGGCAAATGGAAAATCTGGCTCTATGCATATAATCATCTGATCTTTTTGTAGGTCTTGTGTGGCCAGCAATGAGTCTGCAAAATTTCCACATCCATTCTAGCTGGTTTTGTTTTTCTGTTTTGCTGGTGTGTCCTCATGAGTGAAGTCAAATGATACGTTATGATTTTCAGCCGGCGCTGAAGCCCTGCTCTCCACGTGCTCTTGAGTGATGTTCAGCATACCTGAGAAAAGTGTGGAAACGGTAGCAGTTGTCCACTCTAGTCCCAGCACCTGATCCAGGACACAGCTGAAAACAAATTCAGCCTTACGATCCTGTACAGCAGCAGCAGGATTTGTTCCAGCTTGGCCAAACCTCAGGTGCTGGGCAGCAGTGACGTTTCTTTTCTCTTCCCACTCTGCCCCGCGGAAGCCACACACACAGCTCTTCCACCTCCATGACAAACAACAGCTCTCCTTCCGTGCTAAAGACAGCACGCCTGTGTAATGTCTAACAGATGAAGTATAGATATAGACCGCTAAGTATTTGAAACACAAGTCCAAAATCCTGTTGACGTTTTTAGTCCAGGTTGGTGGAGTTTTCTAATCTGACAGTTGTCATTTGTGTGTAAACTTCTACGGATGTGTTAGTCACCCTGCTTCTTCAGGGACAGATTTGAAGGGTAGCTGTGTGTCTGTAGAAGAATGAATGCACAACATTTCTATCACAGGCGTAATGCTGTGGCTTTTTTTAGAAAAACAGCTTTAATTGCATCTTAGATACTACACTTTTTTAACAAAGGCAAATGGTGCAATTCTGCCTCAGAGAAGAGAAGGCCATTTTCTGCTAAGCATGACTGTCTACGTACCCATTTCCACCAGGCAAAAATGCATTCTATCCATCAACAAGCCTTTCAACACCAAGACCTACCATTATCCATAGTTCTCCACTAGTAGGTAACCTCCCTAATCTCATTGTGAATCCTTAGAGCTCTACACTCAGCCAGGAGGACATTCAGAAGGACCAGTGTCTCTTTCTTGTGGTGGGGAGTTAGAGGAACATCAATAGTAGTATGCTTAGCACAAATAACAGAAATTCCTGTAGAAGAAACATGGCAGGAAATGGAAGTTAGCTCTTTTACAAAAAGTTTCACTAGGGCATTAAAATTGAGCAGACTTTCAAGTAATTCCTAAGAACGGTGACTGTCACCTTGTAGTGAAATTCCCCTTGGCTAACAGAATGATGATTTAACTCTTTCCTTAGAAAATTAAAATTATATGATAAAAGAAAAGCTACAAGAGTTAGCAGGAAAAGATAATGTTAAATACTTTCAGAAGGATGAATTTTTAAATCCTGATCTGCATAATTGGAAAGAATAAAGCAGTACTGTCCCCATGCCCAAATCTATTTAAATAATCTTGTTTTAAGCCAGCACTGAAAATATATTAGGTCTTTCATACTTAAAGTCTCCACCATAAAGTGCTAGCAGCTCTGTTAATGAGAATCCAAGAGAAAGATGATAAAGGTGTTCAGATCTGCATGGTATTTTATGACCTAAAGCATTTCCTTTGTTAATGGCAAATTTTATTTTATATTTGTAGGACCTGGTGTTCAATAAACGCATAGACAACACATGTCAAGTTTAATGAGCCTGCCATGTTTAATAATTAAAATGTTTAACAAACAGTATGAGAATTCCTGCTACATCCTGAAGCAGGAGATCAGAAAAACACAAATACTAAATGCCCCTTCCTCCTACTTTTGCTCAGAGGTTTATGTAAACATAGGGAACTGCATCTGGCTTGAATTTTCCATCTGAAGCTACATTAAACAACTTTCTTCTCTTGAGACCTACAAAAGAAAGCATGTTTCCCACACACAACCACCCTTCTTTTATCAGCAACAGACCTCTGATCCTTAGAAGTTTTATCTAAATAGGTTGTGGGTTTTTTTAAGAATTACAGCTAATGGACCTGATTCCAATTCTTTGGCTGTGTCTGAACCCCATGTCCTCCATAGAGAGATCTGCATACGCTTGTGTTGCTCTGCCTGAGACAACTTGACCCCGTACAAGGTTCACTCTGACTGATAATCCTACATTTCTGTTCTAAGACTGATCTCCGTAATTGCTTTCTCACCAGGACATAGGATGGTTGTATCTTCTTGACACTATGCTACTATTTGCAGAGAACTAATATTCCCTTGGAACCTACTAACTGTATGTACAACAAAGCAGTGGGCATCCCTTTTCCAAGGGGTGATATTCGGAGACCCCACTGCTAATTCGAAGATGACCTAAAGAGCCTCCAGGCAGTGTGAATTTACTATTGGGGGACCAGAAACTCCATTACCATGTATTCTTAACCGACTCATTTACTAAGTAAAAATGCCCAGCAGAACCTGGTACAGCTTGTGTGCTGTAAGACTGGGGTCTTCACTTCACACACCCTCATACTTTCAGCTGTGAGATCAGATGGTCAAAAGTAGTTGTGTGTCCCCAAACCTGCATTATAGTCAAGCCTGATAAATGTCTAGCCACAGTATAATCAGATCATCTACATCCATTCTTGTGATAGGACACCACTGGAAATTCCTGTTCTCTAACAGCTTCCTTTAAAAATCAGTCTACTTCTTTTGCCATCTACCATAAAGTCAGATCAATATGTTTCCACATAACCTATCTATCATTATGGTATAGTAGTCCACACAACATAGAGGCTTTCTTGACAAAAATAGCATCTGGATGCCAAATCTGACCCTCCATCTAATGCAAAAAAACCCCCAAATAAACAAACAAATAATCCCCAGGAACCCAATGTTTATAAGGGCTGAGGGCAGACAATAATCTGTACTGACACAGAAAAAAATCTGGAAACTAAGACTGACTGTGTCTATGGGTCACACCTTACATAGACACTACTTTAAATTCTGCTGCTTCTTCTTGCATATCTGTAATTAGGTATTTTAACACACCCAAAAGTATTTTGTCAGCCTAGCCTTATCACTGTAGCTTCTCTTTTCAACCTGTAGTCAGAATCTGATGAATCTGTAGACTGTTTGTAAAAGATCCTAAAAGGTAGCTAAGAGAAAATTCTTTTATGCTAAATAATAATTTGTGAATAGGAAATTCCCCAAAGGAGATCGCCACTGGAAAATATGTAAGTCTGTAAACTCAAAGCATTAAAGTGCTGAAATGAAAAGCCATTGAAATGGCCTATAAATGGTTCAGTGTATTTTACATATCACATGGAAATTAATAGTAATAATAATAATAACACTGACAATAACAATAACAATAGCAATAACAATAAATGGGATAAAGAACATCTTAAACTGGTATAATGTAGCCAATCTTTATTGATTTTAATGAGATCATTCTGATTAACATGAGCTTAGCATCTAGTATTTTGCCTCTCCTTGTGCCAGGAAAGGTTCTTGCCTGTGCAAGCCAGATGTGTTTGTGTTTGGACTCAGACCCTAAGCTGTTCATCAAAAGAGGATCATTATTTCTACATAACTGCTCAGATGGCTGTAAATGTAGCACCATAATAAGGAATCTAAAACTGCTACAGGATTTTTCAGACTTAACTCTTCGATGGATATTTAAATTCTGGAACACTTAGTGTCTGTATTCTTAGGTTTACTTAGAATACAGGCCCATATCTAAAGCTGTGATCCCAAAAGGCCCCTGCTGAATTGCCATGTAACTGCAGAAGCACTTAAATGCCATAGGTCTCTTGCTCTATTTTATGTTGAAACTGTTCTGAGCTGTCTTTAGTGGTTTTCTCAGAAACACCAAAGTTTCAGTAGTGCTTAGTAGAGCAATTCATTAGTGAGCATGTGTTGGGTCCCCAAACTAGCTGTTGCTCTTCCTCATACTCTTCTGAGATTCTGTTTTGCAAGGTATGCTCTGAAACTGGCAACTGATACTCTCATAGTATACAATATACTGAAAGCATCTCCAGCCCCTCCTCTTGGAGGTATATCAGTGTGCTGACAAAATAACTACGAAATTTTAGGCTCGAGAGAGAAAAGTGCGAACAAGAGTGAATATGAGCACGTTTCCAGATTTATGAGGGAAGAAAAAGAGAGAAAAAGAAGGTGTAGAAAACAATGGAAGGAACAGAAAAATAATTGCAGAAAAAAGTTTATATGGAAAGCCCAGACTGTGGGCAAAGTGCCAAATGGAACAAGCAGATTAAAAGAGGAAAATAATAAGAAAGAAAATATAATATAAAGTATGAAATTGATATTTCCTTAACAGAAGAAAGCATACTGAGAAGGGGGACGTTTTTAATTCTGTTTTTAGCTATGCCACTAGTTGTTCTGCTTACCAAAAATCCATATAAATTCTCTTTATGCTTTAATTTTCTCATCTGGATAAAAGGGACTAAACCAGATACTTTATCTCAGATAAAGTGAAAGCATCTTGATATTTTATATATAAATAATGCCATTAATATCTTAAATGGAGTTAGACATGCCAAACTGGGAAAAAAACCTCCTTATCATGATTATGTTGTCCAAAACATCATTCAAAAACCAAAGTAGATATGACAGTAAGAGTTCAGACTTCGTGTCTGTACTTTCTCAGACCCCAAGTAATAATGCTGTTGTGACCAAGAATAGAAAGTCTGGTAAAGAAATTCTGATGTGAGAAGCCTGAAATGCTGTTCAGGAAGATACCTTTGGGTCAAAGATTTCAAAAGGCTTCCCCCAAGCAGCAGAATCTGTTCAGTCCTTAAAGGGACTATCTGACCTGAACAGTCTTTTAAGTTTCCATAGGGAAAGAAAAAAGTGTTACTAGTAGACACTCATCTGGGCCGATGCAGGTGCAATACAATTGGCCATGGGATTGACAGCATGATCTCCTCCATATCTTGTCACCATGAACTTGTGTAATTTATTTGGCAGCACTACACCATGACCTTTTTAGCCTACCTGATAAATCCATACTTGCTTAACAATTCCTTTTTACCTCAGGGCCTGTGACTGGAGGGTTAAAGTAATAAAAATCAAACATCAACAGTGCTGTATTTAGTCAAAAAGGTTCATTCCACCTGAAAAAGCAGGGGCAGGGGATGCAAGGAGAAAGAAGCTGAAGAGGAAAAACTGCAGAAAGTAAAGCTGTGAAGAGGTTTGAGTCCAATCTCTGACTTTCCTAGATGTCTTCAGTTTATCAGACCACTCAAAGGAAGCGAACAGAATGAAAACAGTTCAGGAAAGAGGAGGAGATGACACTTTTAGCTACAGTCTGAATACTAGGATGTCTTAAACTGAGCTTTCTGCAAGTGGAACTGTTAAAGTCAAATTCTGCAGTTTCTTTCTGCTCAAAGTAAACAGACTTGTGCAGGCAGTGAAAGTAGAATCCACTGCAAAAACAACAATGAAAGAATCTTGGCCTATGTTCCCAAGCTGGCATTCAGAGGTAACCCAAAGCACAGTAAAAACCCCTTCATCTATTCTCATTTGATGGAAAACCAGCAATCATTACTATTCCTCCTACTATCACCCAAAATAATCTGCCCCTCATATTCAAGAAAAAAGGTTAGCTGTATAGTCTATTTACTAAATTGGTTGATATAAAAACTGCAATAAAACGTATAAAATTATTCCCAAAGTCTCAGACTGACAGAACAGCAAAACATTTGGGTGTACTATTTATCACTTTGCTTCTGAGCTAAGAGGTTCTTTTGACAAAGCAAATTTGTTCTCAACCACTTGTTGGTCAGTAGAGCTCCTACGAATGTAGTACAGGAACTAAAACTGAGCGGAGGAAGATGAACATTCGTATTTTCTCATGCTTATTTGGGTGGGGTTTGTGCCTTTAAGTAAATATGCCTTCAGAGAATTCAGCCTATTTCAATATTCTTAAAGGACATGATATACTTCTGATGTGATCCTGAGTATTAAATTTTGGAATCTGACAACTAGGGTCAGCACAGAACAAGCAAGTTTTCTTTCCTTCCCTAACGCTGGAGCTATTGTGTAGAGAGTTAATTCCACACGATAATTTAAAACAAATGAGTACCTAAAATAATCCTGAAAATCCAGAACAGTGCCTCGGGTTAGCATTGCGTAGACCCATCTAAGATAACATGTCGTAAGGGTCAGTCCCAGAATCTTGGAAAAATATGTTGGAATTGGGCAGTCTGCTAGTCAACATTGAAGGAAGAAGAAAGGAAGCTGTAACCTAGTGCCAGCGTAGGATATTTTCATAGGCTGCAGAACATAAAAACCACCTAAAAAAACTTCCAGAAGGTAGTCTAGAAACAGCCATGCTAAAAGAAGTGGTAGGATAAAAAGGGAGATAGTGTTCCTTTTGCAATCATTTTTCAAAAGAAAAGCAGCAAGACTAAGCAGCTGCAAGAAAAGAACTTAAAAGATAAAATGGCTTTATATATAAATGTTATAATTTTATAACACTTCTGTGAGGGTCCTAAACTTTATCTGCAAAAATAGTCTTCCATAAAGTTCATCTGTAAAGATCCTTATAGTTGTTTTAATTGAACTTTTAATTAGGCTGCATATATTATTGAAAATGTTTCCACTTTGATTATGTGTAGAGAAGTGTTTCTCTGCCCATGTAAAGAGACCAAATTGGCATTTGCTTCCTATCTCCTTCAGAGCATTCAGATAAGGATAATTGCATTAGTTCCTGTCTAAACGATGTTTCAGACTGAAGCCCTAGGGCCAAAGTACTGGGTCTTAATTGGCTGCACTACCCAGCCTATTCATGTAGACAAATTAAATTAATTACTATATTTTGAAAATGCTTCAACAACAACTTTTAATCACAAAACAAGGAAAAAGCCTCTGGAATTCCACTGAAACTTAAATATAGGCTGTCTGGAGAGTCAGCTATGGCACTTTGTATAAAATATTGCTTTTGAAAATCAGAGAGGAGGGGGAAATAGTTCTTTTTTATTATTCTTGGATGATTTTGCCATTAGAAATGCCAGTTTCATGCTGTTTTGAACATCAGATTTTTGCATTATGATTACTGTAATGTGCTACTTTTTTTCTACAGCTCAACTAATTAGCCTATTCATAAGACAAGTGTCTTGTGGTTATAATAATCTGCACCTGCACACTTGACCACTGCTTTGACATAATAGTTCTAAAATATGCACAATAAATATAATTCACAATGCTGTCTACTTCTGTGAACTTAGGTTTTGCCAGACAAGTAGTACAGCAAGCCATCATTTTTATGTAAAAATCTGGAAAAGGGATTTTTTCTGGGTTTCTTAGAAAACAATTCCTAGGAGTTATTTCTGAATATCCTAACAGGTAGATTCTACCTAGGCAAAAAGTGGAAACCCTTTTTAGTCAAGAAATCTTATTTAGATCAAATAAAGAAGTGTCCAAATTAATGTCCAGTTGTTAATATGAAAACTCTTGATCCTTTTATTGTTAATCAATTTTTATTAAACTTATCAATGTTTTAATTTTCTTTTAAAAATTTAATTTCATTTTTAAATTTACATAGCAATGTGAGACAATTTTAGCCTGGTTTCTCATGAAAGCAAAATTTATGTAATAATCCCACATATAGGTAAAGCTTCTACAAGTTTTGTAAAAGAAGATGGGAGAAAATGTTCATATGTCAGAAAATTCACAAGGGAAAGAAAACTTATATATGACCTAACACAAAAATCTACAACTGCCAGCTACGATATCATTTGCGTCAATACCAATGAAACCCAAGATGTGAGCCCGTAGGGTATGTGTTTAATTTGTTCTTCAGCTCAGGGAAATTCTTGCTCTCACTTTGGTATCTTGGCAAATTAATACATGCATTAATTTTCAGGAATGCAAAATCAGGGTTTTGTTGTTAAGAAGATGACAGGTGACTACCAATGCTGAAAGTCATGTGTTTCTCATACAAAGCAGACTAAAAAAAACAGGCTACAAAAAAAGTATCCTGAGTCTGTTCTGCCCCAGAGAAGTTATTCTCTCTACTAGCTTGTCAGAAAATATTGTGAACAGTGCCAAAGCACAAACAAGAAGGAAAAACAGCACAGTAGCTCAAGAGGAATATGAAATTTGGTTATTGAGTCAGTGGGAATATGCAGTCTGGAAAAGAGGTGGAAGCCTGAGTTACAGCCTTCTTACAGCACCACTGATCTAAAGGTTAGCAAGCTACAAGACTCTCAGAGGAGGACATGTCTTAGCAGTATGACAAGAAGAGAAAAGTGAATGCATGATCTTAAGCACAGAATGCTGTTTTCATCAGCTAAGATTCCTTTAAAAGACATAAGTATAATAAGGTGGGATGGTAGACTTATCTTTACGATGAAGTCAACCAGGTAAACAAGCTCAAACAGAAACATTCCACTTAAAAAAAAAAAAATTGCATATGAAAGATTTAGTATCATAGTTTTATTTTCTTTTCAGTTTCAGGTATGTGGCACTACATATGTAAGCAAGCACGATACAAAGAGTTTCAGGCAATTTATCCTTCATTAATTACATTCATCATCAAGTGCATCATCTTCCCCTTTAGGTTAACCTGCTCACTAATGATCAAGACTAAGCTTAGACTTCAGCAATGTTCCATCAAAAGAATTCTTATTGTACTGAAAGGAATTCACAGAGCTAGCTTAACATTTATTGCTTTTATTTCCAGCACTAACAGCAGTGGATGACTCCCAGTAGTATCTCCCAGAAACATGTAACTAATCAGTTTTATAACCCTTACAATATATTCTTAATAGCTTTAAGAGGCAGGATTCTTATTCTGCAATTATTGTGGAGAGCTAAGCTCAAGCTACCCTGACATGTAAAGCATTAGTATTTCAGTTGGCTAATAATAATTGGTTAGTTTGGCAGAAATCTCAGGAGAGAACCGATCAGGTCCTGCAAAAGCATGCATAAAACTCGTCTCACCCCCAGAGCTGAACACGACGACAAGTGGGCTACAGTGAAACTGTTGGCACTGCCTATTTCACACCTCTAGTTTCTTTTCCGACTGTAGATCAGAGGCAGATCAGTTCAACATTGATTAATTTCATTTTAATAGAAGAAAGATCAGCCCAAACTGTCTCCTCCTGTCCTTGTCATTTACCATGAATACATGATATGGAGATAAAACAGTGACAAGTATGTGTCCTAGACCAAAGTTCTGTGACCACCAGTGTTTTTGGATGTGGACTTTAGCACTTGACAGATAGTGTTCATAGCACGGTATATTGAAAATGTTCAGCGTAAAATCTGTATCAATCCTATATAATTTTCTTTATAAGCTGCAATGGTTTGAAAGAACCGACTGAAATTACTTATTCTGTGCATAAGGGTTACAGGCATTGCAAGAACTTTAAATGGGCCCATATTTTAAAGAAGTGCACAGAAGTTGCTGTTATATTTGAGAAGGGATTCGTCTCACCAAATTATACTTGTTTAAAAGTTAGGCCTCTAATCTAAGATAGATATCTATATTCTCTGAAATAAATCAAGAGAGTGAGACATACTTTTCATTCTTTTTCAGACATATCTTAACAGGACGGTTGCAGTTTACTAATAAAAACTAAAGCTGAAATGTTGGACAGCAAAAGCTAGGTGAGATAAATTGCACTTTATGTAGGCAAAACAGACTACATGGCTATAAAATAATCTTAGAAGGAAACAAAAAAATTAAGGGTCTGTAGAGAAGTAAAAATTTCTTGAGGAAAATCATATATTATGTTAGGTAGAAAAACTACACCTTATGAAAAAGAAAAAAATTATAGAAATATGTGTGTGTTCAAAGGACTGTATTTAAGAGGTTGTTACACTTGCAGATTACTCTTCTACTAAAGAAAATTAGATTTATAGTAATATTTCAAACAATAAATTTGCTTTTTTTACTGAAGTCTTAGGACAAGTTTCACATTATAATTGGAAAGAAATATGGCAATATTTGTATACAATGTAATAATGTTTAACACAGACAATCAAAAAGATCCCATTCAAAGTTATTCATTACACAACATTCACCAGATCATATAAAATGAATGTAATAACTCCAAATCCTAAAGGAATAACTGTAAAATGGATGACACTGGTTCTGATTCCACAGATATTGCCTGCTCTTGAAATAACAAATAAACACTGCAGTCAGGGTTGAGATTTTTATCACTTCTCTCATGGTATTTGATTTTGTTTAGGATTTTGTTTTTTCCTCCCCTCTTAAAAAGGCAGCTTCTAAGATCTTTTGACCACCTGAAAATGTCAGAACTTATTTTTTGAGAGGTAGATTTCCATCTTTCTGCCTGCAAAGAAAACTTCAAAATGAAGAAACTTGAAGGTGGCAAATCAAAGGCAAATAGTAGTCTCATTAAAACCTCATCATTTTTAATCCAGCCTCCTGATATTAAGATGACTCGGTCCTGATTCAAATGTATTTGCGACTGCGACACAGAACAGGACTTTTTGAGTATAACCTTTCCTTACTCCCATTATAGCAGAATCAGCAATTCTAACGGTATCCAGTGGGAATAACACAGAGGGGGTGGGAGAGAGGAGCACTGTATATATATTCTAGTGCCTGTTCCTATAGTTGCTCAAATATTTTAGCCCAGGATTGGGAGTTTTAGAAAGGTGAGTTGTGAATCTCTTCAGGAAGCAAAGCAAGTTAAACTGCCATTTCCTACATCCTGAATGCTCTACCAACTGACTGACTGAATAAAAGTGAGAAGTTACCATCCCCATGGGATTCAATATGCACATTTGTGCAGATCTCACTCTAGTATACCTATGTCTTCACTGATTTAGGATTTATACATCCTTTTTATTGCCTTTGCCTCTGAAAAACAAAGCAGCACTAACCAGTTGGAAAATAGTGACTGTACTCTTATTTTTTTGCTCTTCCTTTTTTTTGCAGTTTTCAAAAAATAGAAATGGCAAAAGACTCAAACTAGCAGAAGTCAATGGGTTATTTAACACAAAAGCCAAAATATGCTATTGTAATAACTAAGCATTTTAGGATGGACATAATATCTGACCGCTATATGAACAACAATAAAACAGATGGGAGCAATACTTAGAGAATTATTTGTGTTTGCCTTTCACTGACCCACTACTGTGAGACGTAAACTACAAGTGAAAAATAAAGGACAATTATCAAGAAGAAATACATTGGATATTCTGGAAAAGAAAATTCACAAAATGTTCTCTCCACAGTAGTAGGGACTCAATTAAAATGTCTCTGGTTTAACATAGCACAGCAGCACAAACTCCAAATACCACAATGATTTCTCTCTCATTTTTGAGGATTCAAAAGTAGAGCTATCCCAACAGAATACATGTTCTTCAACACAGGGCTAAATGCAAGCTTAATATAGATGTATTCACTCTAATGGACTTTTTTTTTCTTAATTGAAGTTTTGACATATAGCTGTATAAAACTGGCAGTGAAATGTGCTAGGAAAAAAGCTGAAGTATGCATTTAAGGAAAAAAATATATCAGAGAATTAGGACTTGCTATTTAATGAATTATTTTTTCCCAAGAGAACCCCTCTTTGATTAAACCAATGAGAAATAGCTAAAAATACAAATACTTTCTGAGATGCTAAATTAAACACTGTGAAATATAAAAGATTTGGTCCTAGCTGTGGTCCTAATCTGGTATTCAACCACATAAGAATACAGCTGAGTATCAGCATTCAGAAAATTACCTTCTTTGAACTTCATAAGGTTATTTGTGAATGAAATTACTCTTTTGCGTTTCTAAGAGTAGGCTTGTCTATAGACAATTCATACTGAAATTGATGTAAGTTTGACCTAGCAGTCACTGTGTGGTTTGGTTTGGTTTATCATTAGTAAAAAGGTAATAAGTATAAACCCTAGAATTACATATTAATAGGTAAATGAAAGAGGATATGGCATTGTTATAAAATTATGTCAAGAATAAATACTGATAAGTAGTTATTATTAAATAACTACCATAGTCCTTTCCTTCAGTAAGGATGAACAAGGCTAACAGAAGGGATCATAGAACACAATTCAGCTGATACTATGTAAGTGTAAAGTAAAACCTCCCTCTGTTTTCATTCTGCAGAAAGGGCTGCAAAATATGGTTTTTAATTGGGAATAATTTTCTAACGATGCTGAGATGCCTAACTAACATTAATACCCTTGAGAATATCATTCCTAAGCAATAAGGTATGGCTTTGCCCAGATAGCAGAAAATATGGATAAGAAGGTGTCATTCTTGCCTTTAACTTTTTAAAAGAGAAGAACAGAGCAGATGTTAGCAACAAGTAGTGATGTTGTGGTCTCTGCTCATTTCATTTCATTGTTCTAGTCATCAAAATGTGGAGATCTGCAAGAGCAGTGAAAACTTATAATCTAGCCACGTGTGTGCTTCTAATTGAACAGAGGATATGCTTATAATATCTATCCTTCAATTTGCATGTCAGGTAATGTTGTCAGTTTTATACTGACAATTAACAGGTATAATGTGGTGTTAATCGAATGACCTTTCAGTTATAAGTGATTGAAGAATTAACTTCTTCAGCCTTAAATCACATTCTCACTGTGCAAATTAAGTGGAGAGATATCCTTCCAAAGTATCTGCAAGCCCTGTAGCAGTACTAAGAAGCAAAAGGTACAGCTATCTTGGAGATGAATTATTAATATAGTTTCTGGAATGGCAAGGATATGAGACGAAAGGGAGACTAATTACTCCACAATTATTTAAAAAACCACCTAATACTCAAAAAGCAGAATAGCACTACCAAAACTGCACACACACACACCCCCAAAATAAAAAAAAACAAACCCAAACAACTGAGAAAATAATTTTTAAAGCCTGACTTCCTTTTTGTTTTATTTTAGTGCAATATCTTTGATATTTACTCATTTCTCCATGAACCATGGTTATGAATCCAGACTATTTTAAATCAGCAAAGTTTGGGTCAAACCTATTGCATTATTTCCAAAAAGTAGGCTCTTAAATTGATACATATTCTGTTTAAGAAAAAAAAAAAAGAAAAGAAAAAAGAAAAGAAAAGAAAAAAGGAAAAATAGAAAGACGTGACAAACCTGGACTTCAAGATTATGGGAGATCTTCAGTATTAACTGTCTTCCTTATTCCACACCTAGCGTGAATCCTACATGTTATTTGTAAAGATAGAAAAAAATATAAATATCCAAGAAAAGAAATCCCATTCTGAAGCAATATAATTAAGTCATGTTTTCATTATCACTTGAACATCGGAACATGGGCTGCTATGGAGTTGCTCAGAAGGCTGTGAAAGGCTGGAGGTCCAAAAGTTGTCTAGCCACTGTTCTCTGTGCTGCACCTATGCTGCCAGTCAAAACGCTGTCTCTCTCTTGTTCTCAAGGCCAGCTTTGTCTCATTAACTCTCCATAACCCTCACACACATGCATGTGGTGAATTCAGCGTAAGCTCTGGAGCTCCCTGTTTGAAAACAGTGGAAGAAGACAGAGCAATAAGCATTTTTCTCATGCTGTTCTCAAAGGAGGTGTCCTGTGCAGTGCCAGGAGTAGCACAGCCCATTCCCCCAGATGATAATGCTAATACCACATCTTCCTAAACATGGTTTACAACAGAAAGAAACGTAGAGCATAAACCCTTCCCTCCTCTTTTTTCCCCCTCTTCTTTCTTGGGGGACATTCAAAGTGGACTTCAGGCCACTTTGTCATCGGTTGTTTTTACACCTTACCTGCCTGGTACTGACACCAGGCAATTCTGTTCTCCCTGAAGCAATGACATTGGTAACTAAGGTCCAAACAGGCTATCATTATGCTTTTAAAATAAAATAATAAAACCCAAATCTGGCTTTTGCTAGACATTTACCACCATCACATGGAAAGGCCAAATTCTCTGCATGTTTCCATAATGGTATTTTATCAGCCTGAATTCAGTACAGGATTGTTTGTAAACATCGCCTCCTGTAAAAGTTTCAAGCATTTAAAAACTATTTTCAAAACTATAATTAATTCTTTAACATCACTGGGACCAGCATTATGAACTAAAGTAAATGTGTTGCAAGTATGTTGCAGGATTTCTTAGGCTAAGAAACTGGTCATCTTCAAGAATATATTTTTATATTCTTGATTGAAGTCATCATTTTGCTTCTTGGCAGTTTCTGCACTGTAAATAAAAGTTATGTAAACATATTCCTATCAAAAAGTCTTGCAATCCAAAACATTTGGATACAAACCCAAAAAGCTGTGAATATCTGCTTTATTGAACAAATAATATATACTCTTCATAATATTACTGAACATTCTTCTATATTAATTTCTGACACACAACTGAAATTTCAAAGAAAATTGTTTATACAAGTTATGTATGAACTGGAAAGCTTCACAGTTTTTCTGCAGATATAATGCTCTGAATTAGGATACATTTATTTTCTAATTATATTATACTATCCTATCATTCTCATAAAGCAAATAATCTCTATCAACTACTCAGCAAACAAACTTGAACCTATTTATATCTTAGAAATTAGAGAGGTATTCTCAGAGAGGGAATGTATCAATATTGTATCATCAGTATATAGAATAGCCAAAAAAACCCCCAAACCTCCTAACAATCTGACTTAATTTGAGCTAATAAAATTGTCATACTTGTAATAATAATGTTCAGAAAATAATAAGAAATAGAAAAATCTATAGAAGCATATCACAAATAACTATACACCAGATTAGGCATTTTTCTCAAATACAACTGGTTGGATGGAAAAAAAACCAGATTAAATGTGTTGTCTCTGTTAAACACATTTTCTTCATTATAGATTGTAGTAATAAAGTAAAAGCAGTCATGGAGTTTGAACACCATTCAAGCCCTTGCTTCAGCAGAGTTTTGTTTGATTAGGAAAAGTTCTACCAACAAGTTTTCTTATTTGAAGAGAACTGACAATATAACCACTTGTAGAAAGGTGATTGTAACGGTTATGTTTCATACTTTTACTGAAAACATTGAAAATGTTACAGAACTTATTTTCAATAGAATGGATTTTGTAAAGATAAAAACCACCCTCTTCCCAAAATAATAAAGAGTTTCAAAAAATTACACTTAAAATTCAGTTGAAGTGCTGCTGTTACAGGGATTGGGCATAGAAATTGAGAAATCCACATTATGTTTTCCTCATTCAAGTCTTTCAAAATAGCAAGAGAAATAAAAGAAGGGAAAAGAAATATGAGGTTTATAGAATGATCTGCAAACCACAAATGTATTTGAAATGGCCAGATTATAAATGAAGTTTTCTTAAGAAATATTAATAAACTTGATCACATTCATATCAACTCAATCTTTACAGGCCCATTTTTTTAGTAGGGTACTACTCAGCTTGAGGAAGAAAGTTGGGTTATACCTATGA
Source organism: Harpia harpyja (assembly GCF_026419915.1). Taxonomy (NCBI): domain Eukaryota; kingdom Metazoa; phylum Chordata; class Aves; order Accipitriformes; family Accipitridae; genus Harpia; species Harpia harpyja. The sequence goes on along the minus strand of NC_068944.1, from coordinate 1,929,484 downwards.
GAAGAAAGGATTCTAATCATAAACCAAAATGCTGGATAAAGAAAATGACAATAGTATTGTGCTTTTCTACCAGATAGAAATCCAGGCTTTAGCTGACAATAGCTGTGACAACAAAATCATGTTAATCTCGTTGAACTGTAGTTTTACTGTCCTTGGATCAAGAAAAACAGTATACTAAGTCTACATCGATGTAGGCAGATGATGCATTCATACAAAGAAGTTTGGCCTAACATATTTTTGTCTGATATGTATCACGCAATATGAGTGAACTGCATCTTGCTAGCCAGCATTCTTCAATGTTCTCTAATGACTACTTGGCAAGAGGTTGGAAAAATTTTACATGTTAATAGTTTTGTCTTTTTTATTCTTTCTGCTATAATTTCCCAAAAATGTTAATATGTATTTCATTGTGAAGAGTTTCTGATTGTTAAGAAGTGAGTAGCTGACTCTGATCACTAAATACCAAGGAATACAACGGATGATGGTCTTGCGTATAGAGCCTCTATCTGCTTTTCTGGATAGCTGAAAAAATGCTCAGGCACAAATGATTGTTATGCCATAGAATAGCTGGAGGGCACTTCACCCTTACCTTGAAAAAATAAATGAAGGTCCCAGGCAACATAGTAGACATGGTGTCTACCATTACAACATGCATCACTAAATCCCTCTGATAATTAAAATTCACAGTTGAGACAAAATGATTTGGAGGTATTACAGAAGGCTGTCCCAGATTGTCGTATGTAGTTATTACTTCCTGGAGTTGTAATGACTAATAAAATGTATTTCACAGACTTGTTCTCTTAAGCATATTCCACAATTAATTACGAATACATGTACTCTAACATCTCTTTGCTTCTTATTTATCAAGGTAATCTTACTGCTTTTGGAGAGAATATGAAGAAAATGAGGAAAAATTCATTGAAAATAAGAATAATTTCTCAACACTTGCCATAATCTTTAAATGTCATATTGGTAGCTACAGGCAATGAACTTCCAGGAACATTGTCACTCCCTACCTCTCTTGTTAATAAACTGTAGGAGGACACACGATAATCTCAGTAACTGTTCATGTCTCTGGACCACTCTCTTCATTCTTGCTCACTATGAGCAATGTAAGTATATAATTAAGTATGATCTATTCAAGGTCCTTTCTGCATATCAGAAATCCCAAAGCATCATTAATTGAAATGAACAGAGCATCTGGTTGCTTGTGATCTTATAGTTTCAGTGTATAGGATATTTAATTAACATAAATGCCCTCCCTCCCTTTCTCATAGGGGAATTAGCTCATTAAAATTTTCAAAAGTGAGAATCAGTCCTCCAGCAAACATTAACATTTGGGAAGGAGCAGAAGACTGGGCGGATAAAGCAGCCTGTCTTCTGTATATTATATATTTGTCCCTTGGTGCTGGATGACACTTCTATTGCTCATTCATCTTAACCTTGAGGTAGGACTCTTTGATGTCCTCTTTAAAACTAAGTTGGTCTACAATCCTTTTTTTACCGTCTTGCGTCATGGTTCTTTTGGATTCTCTAGTTAAGTACGCAGACCACCACACAATTCTACCTAATTAGTTATTATGTACCCAATTAGTAAATATTAGTAAACTTGACAATCTTCCACTGTCTTGTGGCCATAACAACTTACTCGCTGAGTCCCTGAGTATTCTCTACTCGTCTCCATCATGACGTGGACATCCTGTCTCACCCGGGGAGCCTGCATACACGCAGTCCAGCTACGTGCGATATGAGTTCTTTGAATGCTTACTTGTATCTGTGGTTTTTACATGGCTGGATGGGGGTGGCTCAGACCATAATTCTATCAAATCCCTTGCTGTTCATGTGAGCTGTACATGCATTTTTACGCTGACTGTTGCTTCTTCAGCTGGCATCCCAGAATATCGTTATCCTTTGTCCAGGAACACCAGGACTCCTGCGTATCAGTCGATTCCAGAGAGTTGAGGAACTGAGAGGTCTTTGTCCC